>NC_133578.1:41552591-42298091 GCF_964106895.1 Numenius arquata
GGGAGAAAAAGGGGGGGGGAGAAAAAGGGGGGGAGAAAAAGGGGGGGGAGAAAAAGGGGGGGAGAAAAAGGAAAAAAAAGAAAAAAAAAAAAGAAAAAAAAGGAAAAAAAAAGAAAAAAAAGGAAAAAAAAGGAAAAAAAAGGAAAAAAAAGGAAAAAAAAAGGAAAAAAAAGGAAAAAAAAAAAGAAAAAAAAAGGAAAAAAAAAAAAAAGGAAAAAAAAAGAAAAAAAAAGAAAAAAAGGAAAAAAAAAGGAAAAAAAAAAGGAAAAAAAAAAAGGAAAAAAAAAAAGGAAAAAAAAAAAGGAAAAAAAAAGGAAAAAAAAAGGAAAAAAAAAAGGAAAAAAAAAGGAAAAAAAAAGGAAAAAAAAAAGGAAAAAAAAAAGGAAAAAAAAAGGAAAAAAAAAGGAAAAAAAAAGGAAAAAAAAAGGAAAAAAAAAGGAAAAAAAAAGGAAAAAAAAAGGAAAAAAAAAAGGAAAAAAAAAAGGAAAAAAAAAGGAAAAAAAAAGGAAAAAAAAAGGAAAAAAAAAGGAAAAAAAAAGGAAAAAAAAAAGGAAAAAAAAAAGGAAAAAAAAAGGAAAAAAAAAGGAAAAAAAAAAGGGGCATATCCTGTGCTGAAGTGCCGATAGGTGGGATGGAGACAGACATCCTGGGCGTACAGATGTGCCCGGTTTGGGGATGCAACTGGTGGCAGAAATACAACGCATGAGGCAGGTTTCCAGCTGTTGTGAGGGGAAATAATAATAAACTGGGTTTTAGGAGGTAAGGGAATGGAAAACCTCTAGAAATTTGCCTCAATAGGTACCCGGGGAAAGAAACAAAAAAAGAAAAGAAAACAAAAAAACAGAGGAAAAACGTGAATGCAACTGGGACAAGACTTTGGGAACAAGAGGAAAATAAAGGAAAATAAGATAAAGTAAAGGGAAATAACTCGCTTTCCCCAGGACACCTCCTGAAGGAGCAGCGGGGAGGGTATCACCTCCCCTCACCACCACCCCGCTCCCCGTCTCCGCGGTAACGGCGAGGCCGGCGCAGGACGCCCGGTTGCCCGGGCCACGGACAACCCGCCGGGACGGGGCGGGGCGGGGCAGGGCGGGCCGGGCCGGGCCGGCTCCGCGGCGGCCTCAGGCTCGGTGTCGGGGCGCTGTGCCGGCGTGCGGGGTGTCAGCCCAGCCCCGCGGCGGAGGAGCGGCCCCTCGGCGCCATGTCTCAGGCGTGAGTAGAGCGGGGCGCGGGGGCCAGGCGGGGCGAGGGGCCGCAGGTGCCCCGGCGAAAACGCCCTTTAAGGGGGTTAAAAAAAAAAAAAAAAATATATATATATATATATAAAAATAAAAATACACTACCCCCACCACCCCCTCCTTCCACGTACCGGCAGAGAGTACCGCCCCACCTGCCGGGACAAAGGCCGTGTCAGCGGTTCCGCCGGGGTGGGCCGCTGGTGTGAGGCCCAGGCGCCCCGGGCTGGCGGGGCAGGCCGTGCCGGCGGGGCTGAGGGGAGGGCGGGATTCAGCCCCGCGGTCACCCACCTCAGCAGCGCTTAGGCCAATATTAATATTATTCCTACTCAAGACACCGAGCCCTTTTCTCTAGAAATAATCACCAAGATACCGAGGCCCCTATATTAAGAAAGCGTTGCTGCCGCTGCGCTGCAAAGTCGGGAACCCAAACCGTGAGCGTCTTTCTTGACCCGTAGCCCTCAGTATTTTTCCCTGTTCGCTGCCTCCAGGTCCAGCAGCACAAAACCCTGGGCACGGCCAACCCAGTTTGGGGCAGCTCTTGTTCCCAGTTCTGAGCTGGATGGGGCTTGCTCAAGTGCACTAAAATAACAGTACATTGGGAGGAGGCGGCGGGGGGGGGCGAGGGGGGGGAGGGGAGAGAACTGAAAATAAAAACCCCTCAGGCAGTATTTGGTGCTCGCTGCTGCTGACCTAATCAAACCTGACAATATCCACGCTGCTGCCCCAGCAGCTTGTGAGCACAGACAGCCCATGGTCTTCTTCTCTACCGTCAGCGGTAGCAGTCTCGAAGCTGCCTGTTTCTTTTGCTCAGCATCCTCTTTCCACACTTCCAGCTCTCTGCCAGGTCAAACCCTTCAGACTCTCAAACGTCCTTGCAGCCTCAGAACTAGAGCAGCTGTCTTTGTCACCTCCACAGTGGGTCTCCCCTAGCCTAGCCTCCAGCCACCTGCCTCAACGCATTTGAAATCCCAGCCAGACACCAACGCCAGCACCGCTGCTTTCCAGCCAGACGGCTTCCTTTGCCTTGCTCCTTGCCTCATGAGAGAAGGGTGAGCTGAGAGGATTAAAGAACATCACCAAGGGCACAACAGAGACTGTCTGGGGGCTGTGTCCAAGAACACAGACCCAGCACAGCCTCCAGCAGCCGTAAATTTGAGGAAGGCTTGGGTTAGGTCCCTGGCTAATCCGGTGCAGGGCTTAGTTTGTAACAGCACTAATCTTCCCTTACAGTGGCATGGTGACTCGGTGAAGAGAAGTTCACGAAGTAATGAACAGTTACGTAAATTGCTTTGTTTAAAAGAAAAAATGAAAAAAAAAAAAAACAAAAACCAAAAAACAAACCACCCAACAAAAAAAGCCTCAAACCACAAAACTAACGTTTGACCTCTTCCCAAGAAAGTTCATGCAGAATCTGTCATTCCTACTGTCTGAATTGTGGCTGCTGTTACTTGAGTTAGATTAACACCAAAGGAATTAAGGTGGAAAACAGTTGTGCCTCAGCTGTTTGGCTTAACTCTGTTTAATTTTAATAGAGACAAGGCTCTTTAGCATTTCCTATAGCATTGCCAGCATTGAACAGCAAAGCCATATAAACATGATACATATCTTCACACCACATGACAAAAAATACACAGTTCTGTTTCCAAACGAGGTAGTGATGCTGGTAAGGGACTCCAATGTGACGTTAATGCTGCCTGGTTCACTTAACTATAATCACTCTATAGCTCTGCACAGCATGACATTTATAGCTAGGCTAATCCAGTCCTTCATAAACACAAGTCTGAATATACTAAAGTTCATCAACAACTGCATCTATAGAGCTTGAGTTAAGCAACAGGCTGGGTAGTTTTGTTTAGTATTCCGCACCTCAGGCAGTGTACCAAGTTTTCCGGGCAGTTTGTGCTTTTCTTTATTGGCCCAGCAACTGGATTCAGGTTATCACCTGAGAATCTCAGCATCCCTTATAAAAAAAAAAAAAAATTTAAAAACAGAAAAAAAGGTGAATCAAAAATGCTTCCAAACCATAGGGAAAATAAAAAGTACTAAATTCTTACCTAAGCATACGCAGCCTTAAAGGTTTAATTTCATTACTTTTAAATGGTTGGGGGTTGACAAGTGCTGGCAAATCCATAAAAAAATTTATCTTGATGTTTACTGTTCACAGCCTTGTGAGCTGCAATCAGTGCCAGTAGTTACAAAATAGGAGCATGCTTTCCTTTGGTCCTGGGCTATCTTGGTTTGCAAGGTACAGCCGAGTTGGTTGTCAAGTTACCAAGGCTACTGTTACATGACTGTATGTAGTGAGGTTATCCTGGCTGCGTGCCACAAAACATGCTAAATTAAAAGTATTTTAAAAGCCACATGACAAAAATGCCATATAACAGACTGCCTCACTTGAAGGCAGTGAAGTAAAGAGCTGATAATGCATGGGGTTTATGAAAAAGAACTTTGGTACTTTGGGCAAAAATATTTTAGGGGACACCACCTTATTTGGCTGGGAAGGAGGATGGCTGCCTGTCTTGCCAAGTCACACGGGAGACAGACTCCATCCTACAAAGTGGTAGACAAATCAGTAAGTCACAGTCGAGTCTATAATACTAATTTTTCAATACTATCCGGTCACATCCTGTGTACTGTATAGAAATGCTGCACAGCACATAGCTTTTTCTGAGCTTGAGGTAAACAGCTGCTCTTTAGACATCTGGAAGAACAGCTGCTACACACACCATCCTCAAAGCCCTGTGATTTTAACAGAGGTGTTGTCTAAAGCTCAGGGAAGCATTTTATTCCACTGCTTCAGTCAGCTTTGTATCAGGGTAGAGACAGGACGCTCAGAAAGCGCTCAGCAATATTCTTGTAGGGTCAGTAAAATCCAGCAGCCAGCCAAAAGAAAAGTCACACGTCCAGAGATCCTTGGCATTTTCTACGGACAGCTGTAGCGCTCGTGAGAGAGCATGCCCATTACGTTTGCTCTAGGGTTGATTAAGAAGTGCTGAGCGTATCACACTTCCTAAAGTACTCAAACCCCAGCATTTGCATACAGATGTACATTTCGTTCCAGACATTGAACAGGAGATCTACGTAGAAGTTCTTGCATTAATGTTTTCCTGCTGCGTTTCCTCCTCTTTTATGAATTTGTTTACCATTTACTTGGCCTGTAGGATCTTGACCAGTAAGTTCTTAACGTGCCCCAGCAGCCCTAGTCCAGACACGTTCAAAGCTCAGTTTTAGCACTGCTACCATTTGTACTAGGTTTTAATCAGCTACAAGACGTTTGCCACTGCCACCAAGGAGCTTTAAACAATCAAAAAGCTTTAAAATTTAATCTCACGTCACAAATAGAACTTAAATATTAAGTCCGTGGTTAAATATTAATCTAAGATAAGATCTTGAGCATCTCCCCTTCTGCTTCTGACAGAAACAACCAAAGGAGAGCTATGTATCTTATATTACATCTGCAATGCTCAGTTAAAGAACATTAAGGTTGCAAACCCAAAATGTAAGAAAATGTCAGTGCAAGTTTTAATTCCCTCTTCTCTCTCCCCCCCCCCCCCCCCCCCCCCCCCGCCATTACGTGGCTGCATTATGATACAGTTTCTTATGCTGTGATCACATCTTATTTTCTTCCCACAGGGCCCCAGCCTCATTCAGCAATTGGGTTGTTGTTGAATATTCCTTTTTATCCCCTCATTCAGCATGTGGCCCCAGGCCATATTCTTCAAATTCCACCCAAACGCCACAATTATTAGCTTCCTCCTGGGCATTCCTAGCATGTTCTCTCTCATACATCTCCCAAGCATTCACAGATTCATCTTTGCCCCTCTCTTTCCACCCCTGGTGAGCATTAGTGTGTCATCCTGCTTACGTTAAAGCAGGAAAACAGAGACAGAATCGAAATGATCACAACTGAGACTCAAAAGCTGCAACTCCCTCCCGTGCCTCCCTTCATCCTTAATGAGCAGGTAGGGAAAGATCTTGTGCATTACCCGTACCTTGTCTCCTTTGGGAAAAAGCATTGTCAGTGAAAATATCCCAGAAGCCCTTGTGCTAGAAAACTGAAATAAATAAATAATAATAAAAAAAAAGGCTACAGTTTTCAAGAAACTGAGTAGACCATGTTAACTTTGAGCTTAAAGCCTCCTGATCCTAGCAGAGGCAGAGCAGCACCCAGACACAGCATTTGCCCCTTATGCATGCAACAGTAGGCAGCTGGGTGGGCGATTGCTCTTTCCTTTTCTAAGGAAGAAGTTTAAAAAAAGAAAAACCAAAAAAAAAAGTACACACATAGGATGGTTAATGGGGAAATAAACTTCATTACCACACCCAGTAAAGTGTTGCATGGGCAAATGCTGCTTGGAGCTTGAGTAGGTAGGGCCTTCTCAGCTCTGGCTATCCGTCTCTCAACAAAATGCTCGCTACAGTATCTGCTGCAGCAACGCGACACATTAATTGGATGCAAGTTACCAAAGCTCTCCTTCCCCATCCTGTCATGCTTCCCTGGCCAGAAGGAATACCGCTTGCAGAGAAGAGGCTGCTGTTCTCCTCCTTACCTCAAAGCAGAGGGCAGCCTCCAGCCCAGACAGGAGCGGCAACCTGACAGACAGAAGGATGGCATTTGGAGCGTGCTACAGCAAAATTCAGCCTAGAATAATGTCTCCCCCACCTTAATCACTTCACAATGTCCTCCTGTAAGTAAACAGTCATTTTTCTGATCAGCCTTGAGAGTTTGGCTAGAGCAGGTGCTGGAGCCTTGCTGAGGTGCTGCGTTGCCACTGCTGCTTAGTGAAGCAGGCGTCCTTGCCTTCCGTGCAGTTTCCCCATCACATCTATGCCACAAAAACCTGTTATCCCCTATTGACTTTCTGTCACAGTACCAAAGAGTGCAACTGGAGATGACAGAAGCATAGAGCTGCTCATGTTAACAGTGCCAACAGGCTGTACGTTTTCTTCCCCTGTCACAACCAAAGCCTATTGAGCTTTACCCTTTATTTTCCCCGGATGCTTCGAACTCTGTAAAACGTCATGGCTAGAGAAAACACGCTTTAGGGAAGCCAACCGGCAGCGTTACATTCACCACCAGCTAAGAAGTTTGGCATAATTATAAGCCTAATTGTATTTAATAAGCAAGGCAGACCTGACCAAGCTCCAACCCAGGAGTCAGCCCTGCTCCAGACTGCAGGCTAAAGGCTTTTAGAAGAAAAAGTGATTCAGACAACCTTACAGTCAGTTTGGTCAATAAGGCCTCACTGATCTCTGTTTCTGTCTGCACCCCTCCACCCCCAGAAAAGTTTTGTCTATAATAAGACAAAAGAAAAGAGAGGGCTGCTCATATAATGTATTTAGCCCTGCAGTCTCCAGACGATACCTGAGCAGGTTGTAGTGGGAGAACAGGTAACTTTGACCTGAATAAGCCAGCCGTCAGTTTTAAGTCTGGTGATTTTTAGAAAGAGCAAAGGAAAAAAGAGAAGCAGCAGCATTTGTGTGAGCCCCTTTTCCTCTCAGGGCCTCACTTTCCCCTCCCAACCTTTGTCTCTTGTTTCTTTATTTTACAGAGGCTGCCGGGCTGGGTTTCCCTCCCCCGTGTTTGCCCAGGGCTCAGCACAATGGGCTGACCTATCAAGCCCCAAGTATCTAGAGGAGACCCTGAGGACTGGCCCGTGCATGCATTTCCTTGTTGTTCGACCCATGTCTCAGTCTCCTCTTGTCTGCTCCGTGACTGTTGGCTTGATCTGCCCAGTGGTGAATACGTGCTGGGCTCCTTGTGCCTGCAGGAGCCCTCCAGCACACACATCCTTGCTTCTCCATTCCCTGTTAGATGGCCCAGCGCAGCCCAATCACATCTTCTGAGGAAGAAGAAACACGGGTAGTTCACAGTGGCAGCATAGATGCTTCAGAAGTGTTTTTAAACACACACAATTTAGCACTCGTTTAATCAAATGGGTTTCCATATTAGGTAAAGAGAGCTGGGCCAAGTCAGAGTCAAATGTTTTCCCTTCCATCTCTTTACACTTGCTCATCCACCCAAAAAACCAGTAGTACTACACTCTGCGTTTACATGGTTGGCATGCGAAAGTGTGAGATATTTGTGTCCTCGGAGGACAGCCCAGAAAAACCAGGCATCAAAATAGCCTGAGTTCAGCCCATATACAACTCCAGAGACAGACACAGCTTGGAGTGCAAACTGTGCCACGTCCTGGAATAACAGAAATAGTGTTCCGTTTGGCAGCTAAATAAAAACACCCGAGACAGTTCAGGGGGAAAAAAGAAAAACCACACACACAAAGGTAACCCCACTGATGCCAGCTTCCACTACTGGCTCAAGAGTGATCTGAGGGACAGTTTGCGTGCTCAGCACAAATCCTTCCAAGAAGGGCACGCTGAAGTCTCAAACCAGTTCAAGTAAGCAGGTTAACCTCAGCTATACTCAAAACCAATACATTTTTCTAAGTGTAAGAAGAGATGAGTCAAGCAAACATGCCGAGTTAGAGGGCCTTAGAATATTAAAATGAGGCAATGCATGATTTGGCAGGATTTTAATCATTTCCTTATAGCTTGAGCAGAAAAACACATTTCTAAGCTTCACTGTAAATAAGGAGATCAGGCTTTAGTTTGAGCAATAAAAGCAAGATTCAAACTAGAAGTCATGCTATGGAAAAGAGTCTTCTTAAGCCCTTGTTCTAGACTCCGTTTCTACTTTGTGGGAATGAAGAGAAGAGAAGGTACATTGGTTAGGACGTGAAGCCTTGATCTTCCCTCCAAGCTGTAAGTTGCCAGAAAGCACTCTGGGGGCTCTGGAGTTAAGTCACTTTATGTGGTTTGTTTTTTTTGTCCTCATCTCATTACAGCCTTGCTTCTTTTCCCTGTAACACTCCTATTTTGCAGTTGCTATGACAATTTGCAGCGTTACTTATACTGCTATACACATGCAGAGCTTGAGAAAGACTTCTTTCTTTTACAGGATTTAATAATCTTATGCCTTGAGTGGGAAAATTATGCTCAGCCCTGCTGGTTACCTGCAGTAGTAGGCTAGTTAGATGCTCTAATCCAATCTAATCCTGATGCAATATCATCCTCAGGCACAGATACAGCTCACGACCTACCCTTTACAGAACAAGATCAAGCCTATGAGATGAACCAGTAACAGTAAATAAAAAGCCATCACACTCAAGGCTTCAGTGCGTGGAAGCGATTTTGAGAGATGTTACAACTTAATGCAAAGGGAGACTGAGCAAATAGGCAAAAATTGAAATAGGGACTTAGGGATCGCATGCTGTCTGATTAACAGGCATGGAGAGTCAGGTCCTGACAATTTTTTTGTCCTCTTGTCCTTGCTTTTAACACATAACCTTGAAGGCATGTGTTACTCCTTCTGACTACCCTTGAACACGTTTGTGTCCAAAGCTGAAGGGCTCCTCAGGATTGTAGCAGCTCTGCCAAGTCCCCCAGAAAGGGCTATCAACACCAAGCACATCTGATCCTTCAAACTGCTCCAGAAGGGCTCCCATTTGGACATTAGTAAAACCCCAAACAGTTCTTTTAACCCTGTTTTGGGGAGGGGAAACAAATGGCTGTACGTGTGTCCTCTAGTTTTTAATCAGGGTGAACCAAAGAAACACTCAAATCACATTTCTGTTTGCACTGTCCACTTATCCAGTGTGTCTGCTCTTCCCCATGACATGCCTAATGAACTGAAGCACTAGGGCCAGGTCCCTCCAGGGTATCAGTCACCCTGACCGCACTAGGTACACAGCTTATCACAGCTGAAAATTTAGCTGTTCCACATCAATTTTTTTTCCTTCAATACTTCATTTTCCAGTGGACCTCTCCCTTCTTTTGCCCTCATTTACACGGAATGTCACCGCTATAAAAGCTAAAAACATACCGTAATATCCGTAGTCTTAACATCTGACCCACGGCAACGTGCTTGCAATCATCTTAACGCTTATCTGATAAACTAATGCTTTATGGAAGCAATTATATTCCATCTATATTGCCTTACATTAACATACTCTGAAGGGCTAGTGCACCCCGTCTCCCTCCTCCCTCACAAAGTCATTCAAAATATAAAAAAGAAACTGGATATTGGCTGGCTCAGCAGGAGGAACCACTTGACATTCCTCAGTCAGAGGAGGCAGAAAGGGAGCTTATTGTAAATTGGAGTAGACAATCACGGAGTCGGTTCTCCTTGCAGTACAATTTGTTGTCTCCCGTGCAATAACCTGCATTGGAAGTGCTCTAGCCTGAGGATACCCACTGGTCATAAATCAGCAGCACGGTTGTGGGGACAACCTACGGGGCTAGGCTTCCTCATAGATTTACAACCTCCCCGCTATCCGATGGCCTGTGAGTAGGCACAGCCAAGTAAGTACAATACCATGCCGTTTCCTTCTGTGCTGGAAAGCCCCATGAACCTCAGAATCACAGAATCTTCATGGTTGGAAAGGACCTCTGACATCACCAAGTCCAACCATACACACACACACAAAACACCCCCACAATCTCGGGCACTAGGGCATGCCCTGAAGTGCCAGGTCTACATGCTTCTGAAATACCTCCAGGGATGGTGACTCCACCGCCTCCCTGGGCAGGCTGTTCCAGTGCCTGACCACCCTCTCAGTAAAGTCATTCTTCCTAATATTTAATCTAAACCTCCCCTGCCCCAACTTCAGACCATTTCCTCTGGTCCTGTCATTATTCCCTTGGGAGAAGAGGCCAACACCCACCTCTCTACACCCTCCTTTCAGGGAGTTGTAGAGGGCAATGAGGTCCCCCCTCAGCCTCCTCTTCTCCAAACTGAACATGCCCAGTTCCCTCAGCCTCTCCTCCTATGACTTGTTCTCCAGACCCCTCACCAGCTTGGTGGCTCTCCTCTGGACACACTCCAGCACTTCAATGTCCTTCTTGTAGTGAGGACCCCAGAACTGAACACAGCACTTGAGGTGAGGCCTCACCAGTGTACAGAGGCACCATCACTTCCCTGCTCCTGCTGGCCACGCTATTCCTGATACAGGCCAGGATGCCATTGGCTTTCTTGGCCACCTGGGCACATTGCTAGCTCATGTTAAGCCGGCTGTCCACCAACACCCCCAGGCTCTTTTCTGCTGGGCAGCTTTCCAGCCACTCTTCCCCAAGCCTGTAGCGTTGCCTGGGGTTGGTGTGACCGAAATGCGGGACCTGGCACTTGGCCTTGTTGAACCTCAGTACCTCGCACCAGTATATGTTCTTCCACGTCCTAACTTCAGAGGAAGCTTGCAAAAGTCCCACTGATCCACCAGCAGAGCAGTTAGGTCAAAGCTAATACCAGTCTTGTTTGTACCCATCTTCTCCACTCTGCTGCTTTTATTTTGTTTATCTTTTGCACCTGGGTTAATTGCTGCAGTTGAGTGATTGGGGTGGTGCAATGGGATGTAAATGAAGTAGGAAAAAAGGAAGGGGAAGGACCTGGGTGGGCTGCAGAGGCATTAGGAAAAGCAAGACCAGCTGCATCCTGCAGAAACTCAGATCAGCTGAAAACTGTAATGTGCACTTTTAAAAGTTAATGGCGCAAATTCAATAGCAGGGTTAAGATTGTTGGTGTTTTTGCTGACTGCTGCAGGGAGTCCTGGCAGCATCCTGGATGTGCAGCACACACCCAGTGCTCGGGCCACTTGTGGGGGCTGGAGTTTGTCTTCTCCACCCCACTGCAGCACAAGCCTTGAGTCATTCTGTACTCCAAGATTGGGAATGATATGGTCAGTTTACAGAGCTCCAATTTATTGTTTATTATCAAGCATGAGCAACATTAACAGCTGCCCGGTTTTCTTGTTAGAATTAATACACAATCACTCCCTCAATGTTGCTCAGACCAACAAGAGGTCTGCTCTGAATGCTCATCTAATGCTGGCAGGGACTTTTACTGCCTTCATCCTTCTTTGAGAGGCTCAGAACAGCACGCAATAGCAAGGTTGAGTACGTGGATGGGTCTAGATTGCACCACTGAGGCCCATGGCCTTTATTTCTAGGTCTAAGAAACAGAAGTCATCTTTCCCTGTTACCGTAGCCCACCGTTTTCCCCTCCTCCCACAAACCTGTCAACGTGAATCAAGAAACTGTTTTTCTCCTAGCATAACTGAGTCTCAGTGCAGAAGAAATTTCTTAGCTCTGCTGGTAGAGAAGCATTTTCAGAGATGTAAGATTTTTTTGATGCCTGTCACTCCCAAGAGGGAGTCTCCACCAAGCAGAGAGAGGTTATGAAGTAGAACAAGACATGAAAGGGTCTTTCCCTACCACAGACGTCAGCATCTTTCAGTGACAAACCTGTTACTTGAGCTGCTCTCTGAATAAAAGCGTCATTGCCCAGAGTCCATTTCTGGTTCCTTTAGGGTGATTTCCCATCATATTCTGCACTGATCTGCTTGTACCATGGAACACCACTGACAGCCATCCATCAGAGCTCCACCTATTCCTACCAAAACTACCAAGTAAACAGCATTATCACTTCTGGAAATGCAGCTGGCCATAGGTGGCATCTTCCATGTCACATAGTCCCCTAGCCACTAGACCAGACATTTAGCAATTGCTTGGAGTGCCAACAGTTGCTGCTATAGAAATGAACTAAATTAGTTTCTTCACTTCACGTTTGAAATAGCACCCGCAGCTATGCTTTAGCATTGGCACCAATATAGCCATTAGCCTACAATTAGCTCTGAGCAACCACTTCAGAAAGGCGGAAAAGCAACACACACTTTAGAAACATCAATTGGTCCTCATCCCAAACACGAAGAGACCTAAAAGAGACCTTCACCCATCATAATGGCTTTGGGGGGAGACACCTTTTCTATTAAACCATCTTCTCAATTAGTACAATTGAATGAAACTCGTGGCACTATTGGGGGTTGTAGCTTCAAGCGTTCAAGGATGCGTCAGCCGTATTAAGGATGGAGTTGAAAAGTTTTTAACTTTAAAGCTTTCATTAACAAAACAGCGTTTTAAGATTCCTATTTTTAAAACGATCAAAAAGAAAAACTTTTGCTAATGGTTTTTAAAATACATTGTAGTTAAAATCTCTTTATAAATATAATGGCCCACATTTCCAGGCTTGCTTTTTTGAGAAATCCACACACATAGATCCCTGGCATCATTGTGTGCTAACTCTTGCTTTCATGTCAGGTTAACGTTGTCTCCTCTTTTCAATTAGCACTTACAATAAGATGTGGACAGATGCCCAGAAAGACCTCGACATCCAGCTCCAGAGAGAAAGAGAAGAGTTCCTCCAGCCAGAGAAGGACCGCGTGAAAGCATTCAAGATGTTAGCCATTTCCTACATCAAATACATGCAAATCTTCCGAAACTTGGAGACGGCCCATGACCAACTCATTCACCAGCAGAAGCGGACAGTGATTCGGCAAGTGCTAGATGGCGTGATTGGCCGGATCCTGGAGATGAAAAAAGAGATGGTGGAGCTGGAGAACTCAGAATTTCATTACATTGACAATATCCTGGAAGATCTAAAGCTTCTCCCTGTAGGTCTACCTCCATTATGAGAACTATCATAGGAATTTTGCCTATCCTGTATTTTAAGGACAGTCACATTTACTTACAGTCTGTGAAGTTCCACCTAGTAGTTTAGTTTCCTGCATGTTCACTAGTGTACTGGGTGATCGGTATTTATGGCATTTTGGTTAAAGATCAGAGTATATTTGATCTATGATGAGCATTAGATATTGCAGCAAGATTTTAAAAGCTGATCTGCTTGATAAGTATGTTGTATTTCTGCATCTCCGTAGCAGCACATGCTCTGTGGATCCTTTCACTTGCACATGCCCTAACATGAAGCCATATTAACTTAGGCAGCTTCACTGTTAATGAGAGCAGCGTGACTCTGCCTGATTTTAGTGTGGGATTAGATAGAAGATGGGCAACTGATATTGAGTTTGCCCTTTGCATCACTGTGAAGCAGCCTGGCCTCAGGCCTCTTCCAGAGATCACAAGTAATGCTAAAAGTTGCGTCGTCTCGTCTATCAGTTTGTAGTACGATGACCTATTAAAATAAGAAATCCGGTATTGTAAAGGAGGCAGGAGCATATTCAACCTCCAGGGTTCAGGACTGCCTGACGTAAAAGCAGCCCCCTGACAGACAGCCCGCTAAACCAGATGGATATGACAACAAGGCAAAAATTTTTGAAGTTGCGCTCTAAAAGCAGCATGAAAAATTAGCTTCAAAAAGGTGGTTACTTCTCTCGCAGACAGCTCCACCTATTGTCAAGTTTAGGTACCGCTCCTAACAGCTTTTCTAAAGAAACGAGAATTACTGCTGTTTTCAGGATCCCAGTTATAACCTGAGATAAATTGCCTAATATCATTATAGCGTTATTTTGAGATTTGTGAACGTGTTCCTGTTTGCAACTGCATGCGTATTTCACTCTGCAAGTTTAGGGTAGTAATTGCCATGAATTTGCACCAGCTCTTAATCACAGCAGAGAACGATTTTAAACTATGACAAGGCGTACCAGAGAGTACAAACACATCCCCGGGAAAACAGATCCTTAAAAATCATATTTTGAAATCATTAAGTGATGCTGTTTTCGTGACATTATCAGTAAATCCACCTGCAGCAAAAAGTTGGCAAGTTATGCCTGACAGTTATTAAAAAAACAAGCATAAATTTAAATTCCTGCACCACACCTTAATTGTAAGAAGGCATGACATACCAACCTTAAAAAAAAAGTCACTGAAGAGATTTGAGGCTTTTTCAATGAAAATATTATTTTCCATAGTAGATAGGAATACAGATTTATAGGTTTTTTTTCAAAAAAAATCAGATATTCTTGGTTACAAAAACATATTACTGGCCAGTACTTGACAAATAACTTCTCTTTCTTAAAGAATCTGCCCAGAAAGGATATCTCTAGTCCTTCCTTTCACAATATTATTATGGACTAAAATCCAGCATGATTGTGGGCAGAGAACACAACAGAGTCGTCTCATTTTGTATCTTCTGCAATATATTGCAAGCTTTTTACTATGTCATTGTAAGGCCAAGCTTTATCTTTCTTTAGTTCTGTGCCACATGTTTTTGTACAGTTGCCTTCCAACAGTCACTGCATTTCCTAGGGTAATCGTAAAGACATTTGGATACACAAATCCCATGTGGAGCTGGGATTTGCAAGGCTGCAAATTTGACTTGAGGATGAACATCCCAAACCTAACTTTTCAATGCTGGGCCCCAAAAAGAGATTATAAAGAGAAGTAGTCCCTCTCCTTCCCACTCCCTCCAGCCCCAATATTATAGTTTTGATCTCATCACAAAGCCAGGCTGGATGGGGCTTTGAGCAACCTGCTCTAGTGGAGGTGTCCCTGCCCAGGGCAGGGGGGTTGGAACTAGATGATCTTTAAGGTCCCTTCCAACTCTAACCATTCTATGATTCTCTGATCTTTACAGTCAGTAAAAGTCACAGCCCAGAGTCACTTGTAATTAGAGCTTAGGTTAGACATCAGACATACTCAGCATCCATACATTGACTCACATTGGTACCAGACAGCTTAAAAGCCCTCTCATCCTATGCAAGCGTGTCCGGAAAAACCACTTGGTTTCTTATGCCTAAAGACAGCCAGATTCATAATCTAGAGCGATTTGCACTCCTAAAGTACAATGTATAGTCATTTCCATCAACAGTCAAGGATGTTAGAAGGTGCAAACAGGGAGCTTAACAAGACAAATATTTAGAAACTTTAGCAGACGAGACCTCTGCATTGATAAAATCACTAGGGATAAACACAGTCCTGCTTGGAAGCTTTCTTATGCTGCTATAATAGGGATGTCCCGGTCTGCACAGTGTGCATCTGAGGGAATTAGTAATGAAATTTTTAAGTTGGCAGTTCACAGGGGCTGTTTTCATTGGCCACAGCCTTCCTCGCAAATTCTTGCTGTAGCTATTGGAAGGCCTTAGAGCTCACAGGCAGCACGTTTACCACGTGCCTGTGTCAAGGCAGGAGCCATGCTTGTTCTGTACAGCCAGCACTTTTCTTCTCTGTATCTGTCCATATGAGAGTTGGCACTGAGGCTGCAAAGAATCGAGTCAACGGTCTCCCTGAGCAGGTCAAAGCCCACCAGTTTCCACCAGCAGACAGAAGAGAGAGCACTGATAGCGCAGCATCAAGTCTTGTACCTGTCTTAGGCTCCTTGGACCTAAGGACCAAGGACCACGTATCCACATATAACTGGGGACAAATTATTGTGTAACTTGACTGTGTAACTCCTCACGAGTAGCACAACAGGGCAACTATATTGCCTGTCTCCCCCTATCCCTCCAGGGAACTCCAGAAGTTCCTGAAGCATTATATAGGGAACACGGCACCAGTATAGACCAGACCTATGAAGACACATTCCCCTCCTTAAAGAAATATACTTGCCAGTAATTACTCTTGAAGAATTGTCTCCAGTCTTCAATACGGTACAAAGAGCAGGTTATGCCACTCTGCAGCATCTTAACTTTTGGGGAGTTTTTGGTCTGCCTGTCTGTGTCTTTTTTTTCATTTCTCAGTAAGAGTGAAATTCCACAGGAGAAGAATCGGTAGAAATGTGCATCAGTGACATCTTTTTAACAATGGAAACGAGGAAAGACAGCCACTTCTAATCGCACCTGACTTTGAGAAGTCACCAAGATATCACAGTCACAAACAGCGACAGTTTGGCTGCTGGTAGAAGCACGTGTAGATGAAGAGAATTGTGCTTTGATTCCTTGTAAAGGCTAAAGAAAAATGCAAGAGAACAGACCTATTTTTCATGTTGATTAAAAAAAAAAAAAAAGTGGGATAATCATACAACCAGAGGTATTCAATTCAGTGGAAATCATGCTTAAATTTCTGGCAACCCTGCCAAATATTTTAACAGTTTGATAATATAATTGAGCTATTATAAAAAGAAAGATATCTGGGCTGCCTTGGTTCAGAAACTGGGTTGATTTATTTGTTTTTGTTGAATTAGGCCTTAAGTAATAGCTCAGCAGCTGTTACAAAGGTCGAATTCCCCAACACTCAAAAATATTCAACAATCTCAGTCCTATTTAATTGCTTTGTAAAGGTAAATAACGTGATTTTAATGCAGTTCTAAGAAGCGTCTTGTGACTATTTCTCCCTCTAGGAAGACTTGGAAGTACCTATACCAAGGTATTTCATTAAAGAAAAGCTGGAAGTCCTGCAGCAGAGGGAGAAAATCCTTGATGAGATTTTGCTTAATGCCGGATTGCAAACACAGGTAAGCACACCACCCACCTGCACAACAGCATGCTTAACTTTTTAAGTTTATAGCCACGTGTCTGAACGCATGAGCCACTGAAGCGGAAAGTATTTTTATAGCAGTTAGGATGTAAAAGTCTGTTTACAGATAAGGCACAAATAAAAAGTAAGATTAAATTTTCCTCTGTAACAATATCTAGTCACATCTTGAGCCTGGTTAAGACCAAAATGAGTCGACTCCACTTTATGTGTGTGTGAGAGTGTCAGGGAAAGGGCAGCACTTTGGCCAAGTTTAGTAGGTGCTTTATTTGTCTAGCTAACTCTCATCACATAATTAGTCCTACTGAAGTCAAGTTGGGCTTAAGTTTTACTGGACCAGGATTCTTCACTGGAACAGGCAAAACTCAGAGTTCGGGTCAGCACAACCGTTAGTATTTAGTTGTTTATAACCTCTGAACAATGACTGCAGTCTCTTCTGTACAGCTACGGAGCTGCAGCTGCTAGGAGGAGTAGAAAATTGAGTTTTCGCAGAGCAAAAGTCATTACAGAGAAGTGCATGAGCACTCCAGTGAAGACTGTTCTGGATTTGATAGACTTTGGACTTTTTGGAAGTAGTGCATAGCCTACAAGCAGTCGTCGCTAACCTTCCGAAATAAGCAACTGTGCCTACATGTCTGGATGACTTAGATTCGTAGATGTTATAACCATAAGAGACAGTCCGCATCAGACCACTTAGTCGAACCGCTGCACTGTCCCAGCTGTTGAATTCTCCACCAGTAATTGTGCTGGTGGGGGAAGTCTGGGTGTTGATCCCACAAAGCAATGGCAGGAAGGCTCCAGGGAAAGAAACGGCACCAGTCAGACAGGGGCAGAGACAGAGCACAGGCTCTCTGCTGGATTACTTTAACAGGCAGCTGTGGTCCTCTTGGCCTCCACAGTAAATCTCAGGCAAATTCTCTGCTCTTCTAATAGTCTGACGTTGGTCTGTGGAGATCCTCTGTTTCAGCACATTACGTCTTGAAGCGGTTTTGTTTCCCCCCAGTTCTGCACTCACTCCTTTTCAGTGTGGCATCCTTTACAGATGGGACGATCTGGTGTGCAGCCAGCTCACCTGGGGGCACCAGGCTCTTGCACTTCGGGCTCTGGCAGGGTCCAGGACTGTGGCCAGGATGCCACAAGAGAAGCACAGGATTCAATGAACGTGAATAAAATAATCTCACGCAGTATGAGTCCAGTGCCCTGTGCTGCACTTCCAGTTCAGTCACCGCTGGGATTGCTAGAGGGTTGTCAGCACTTCTGCAACGCAGCGTAGCGAGCCACGTACACTCAGGAAATCCTGGCTGCTGTGTAACAGACCACTATATTCTTCAGTGTCCATGGCAGCGCTGTTATGAGCAGTCTAACATTAATCAAAAACAGTGGAGCTCATCAGAGGAGTCTGCTCTACAGATCATTTGTCCTTCTGTCTAATTCTGTTAGAGAAAGCTCCGCTGAAAGTGTAGTATAGCGAGCTCCACACAATATATAGAGAAGCATTAAATGTGAACTGTCTCCAGTCAGGGCATTAGCGTCAAGAAAGAGCAATAATTCAACTTTTCCATGGGAAGCATGAGGGGTTAACAGGAGTTCTCAGGAGTGAGAAGAGGCAGTCCCTCTCTCCAGCGGCACTGTTCTGATATATTTTTCCCCGAGCCCCTTCTATTTGGCCTGGGCTGACCAGGCCTGGGCTGGCCCAGAACAGCCTATCCTTCCATTCAGCAAGAGAGCTGGGGTCCCAGCAGCACATCCAGAAACTCAGCTCTTCAGAAAAGTAAAAGGAAGACATTCCATAGCCTAAGAAATTCTCCTTTTAATAGGACAAAGTCCTATGGCTCCGTATGTCTTTTTTTCTCCAATAGATAAAGTTCACCGGGATGCAAAAGCCATATAGAGCCATCCTTGCATCCCATTATAGTACCAGGCTTTCCTCGGCAACATCAGCACATCAGGTTCACTTTCTCTTAAAGGTCCTTAGAAAAACACATCTCTCAAGATAGCAAACTTCCAAGATATTGCAAGATAGCACTCAGACAGAAGTCTCTGCTGCTGGAGACAGGGATTTTTTTTTTGTCTTAGAAAGTTTCTGAAAGAAGTTAATTCATTGTTTCATTTGCTGAGGTTGGCAATTAACAAAACGTGTAACTCTAATACTTTGCTTTGTCCATTCCTTTTGGTAATGCTGTTGAAGAAACCTGTCAAGGCCATGACATTTGAAGAAGCCATTAAAATGATCCAGGTTGCAGAACGGGCTCGCCAAGGCCGTTGTCGAGCAGCATTCATGAAGCAAATTTACCTTGAAGAGAAGAGAGCAGGACAAACTAAGCATGAGATCCAGACGGGTCCAAGTCCAGATGATGCTGCCACTTGCATTCAAAAGGTGAAATCTCTGATTTAACAACAGTTCTGGTAGAACCAAATAATAATGTTTTGTTTAGAAGAACAGCAGTAGACAGAAACGCAGCTAATAGGATGGGAAACATTCTGAAATGATAGCTTTCAGGGTGTCTAGCAAGGTGAAATACATCATTTAAACCACTTAAGAAAATGAGACAGGACCCTCCATGTGAGATCAATGGAAACAGTCCTGCACTGGCAATGTGGGATGACTTTATAACCTACATGTTGTTTTTCCATTCTGATTTTTATGACCTTAGTTGCTCTTTCTGGCATCCCTTTGGAATCCAGTGCATCTCAGGGAATTCATGCCTTTTCCTGTGATCTCCAGGGAAAGAGTTCATTCCATATCTTGAAAAGATGAGAAAGGGAGATAGCTGCTAAATTCCAGAAAAAGTCCTTACGCATGAATAATTCAGATAATTCAGCCTGATGAGAACAAGAGCTCAGTCTAAATCTTAAATCTAAATACTTTTTGAACCCTGCTGATGTTGTATTTAGAAGCTAGATACACCAGTATGAAGGAATAACAGACCTCAGAATTTGTTTTTAAAAAAAAAAGTAGCAGATGGCAACCTGTTAAAGAGTAATAGTTTCAATTGTATATTGTGCCTTTCCTTCCTCTATTTGTTTTTTCCTGTGCCTGCCGCAGTAAAGGAAGCTGTAACAAGGCCCATTTATCTCATTAGAGTTTTGTTTACAATTCAGGTTTGGCGTGGATATATCCAGCGCAAGAAAACAGAGAAAATGAGAGAAGAGGAAATGATATTTCTGGGGATGGTAAGTAGTGCTGCCTAGAGAATATAAAATGCCACAGTCTGTTTGTTCTTCAGACTTTTGTAATTTAGCAGAAGAGGAGAAATTAATTTCTAAGATTCTTCCTATTTTAAAAGGAGTCTCTAAGGAATACAGAACTAAACTGAAATGATAGATGGCACAAAAGTAGCACAGTTTGTCTTATGCTGCATGTGTATGTGCTATATATACATAGCCCAATATATACGGCAGATGTGGAAACAGGCAGTGTGGAATTTGCCCCAGGTTCTAGGGAGCTTGACCCTGGCATGACAGAGCAAGGAAATTTTATTAACCAATTTTTAATTCATAATTCCAAGACACCCAAGCTGCCTTGTTCTTGAAGTAGAATTAAAGCAGCAAAGGCTTCTTCTCCCATCCCTTTGCAAGCCAGTGTATATGCATGTCAAGAGTAGGGAGAAGGGACATTAAAACTGCCATATTAATAAATCAATTTTTCCATAATTCCATATGGAAATAAGCAAAATATTCCTCACGTCATACTGCAAAAGTACAGGGAAGTGAACAGCTGTCCATGGTCAGTTAGATTGTGTGAGGCGAAAGGAAAAAATGAAAGCACCCCTTCCAGAAGAAGGGATGCTTTCCTCCCACAATCAGAGAAGGTACATCACCTCCTCCCACCAACATCTTCCTCCCTAGCAAGAAGATAAACTCTTTACAGTTGACATTTTCTTTGGCCACCACCAATCCTTTGGATGCCTTCGTTAGGCGCTAATGGGTGTCGAGCCTCACAGCTCTCTTCAACTTCAGCTACAGTAGCGCAGCCCTTGTACTAATTTCTAGTAAAGCTGCTTCAAAGCACCACAGTTACAGAAATATTCATCACCGCTCTATGTTTGGTAGGTTTGTTTATACCTCCATGTTCCACAGTTCTCAAACAATACTTTATAAACTAATAATTTTATTTTGAATTAAAACATGCTTTCTGCTTTTCACAGACAATTTGGATGATTTTCTTAGCCAGTAAAGGAATTACACAGAATCACAGAATGGTAGGGGCTGGAAGGGACCTCTGGAGATCATCTAGTCCAACCCTCCTGCCAAAGCAAGTCCACCTAGAACAGGTTGCACAGGAATGTGTCCAGGTGGGTTTTGAGTGTCTCCAGAGAAGGAGACTCCACCACCTTCCCTGGGCAGCCTGTTCCAGGGCTCTGCCACCCTCACAGGAAAGAAATTACTCCTCACGTTTAGATGGAACTTCCTATGTTCAAGTTTGTGCCCTTTACTTCTTGTCCTGTCACTGGGCACCACTGAAAAAAGACCGGCCCCATCCTATTTACACCCACCCTTGAAGTATTTATAAGCATTGATCAGATCCCCCCTCAGTCTTCTCTAGACTAAAAAGACCCAAGTCCCTCAGCCTTTCCTCGTAAGATGTTCTAGTTCGCTAGTAGCTCCCTTCGTAGCCCTTTGCTGTACCCTCTCCAGCAGTCCTGTCCTTCTTGAACTGGGGAGCCCAGAACTGGACACAGTGCTACAGATGAGGCCTCACGAGGGCAGAGCAGAGGGGGAGGATGACCTCTCTCGACCTGCTGGTCACACTCTTCCTGATGCACCCCAGGATGCCATTGGCCTTCTTGGCCACAAGGGCACATTGCTGGCTCATGGTCATCCTGTTGTCCACCAGGACTCCCAGGTCTTTCTCCTCAGAGCTGCTCTCCAGCAGGTCAGCCCCCAACCTGTCCTGGTGCAGGGGTTTATTTCTCCCCAGGTGCAGCACCCTACACTTGCCCTTGTTGAAGTTCATCAGGTTCCTCTCTGCCCAACTCTCCAGCCTGTCCAGGTCTCGCTGTATGGCGGCACAGCCTTATGGAGTGTCAGCCACCCCTCCCAGTTTTGTATCATCGGTAAACTTGCTGAGGGTACCTTCCATCCCTTCATCCAGGTCATTGATGAATATATTGAAGAGGACTGGACCCAGTACTCACCCCTGTGGAATTGTCCTTAGCTACGTTATAGGTTTATGAAAACTAATTGTGCCTATAGCATACACCTGACAAGCGTGTGTCATCAGTTAAGAGTGATCTTAAAATCTTACCTATAGAAAGTAACGTGTACCTTTACCGAAGTTTTGCCATGTTATATACAGATAGAACCTTATGGATTATTGTCTTTAATTTCTGCTGGTCATTAACAGCAAATGTTGCCAGCATAGCTAAACAGAGCTTTTGGTGCCGATTCTGCCTCTGCTTAAGATAAAGAAAATTCTCAGAGATTTTAATTACTGCAAACCTGAAATAGTGAATATTTGGGATGTACTGAAAATTAATTAGAAATTATACCTTTAGCAAAATAAGGCATCATTTCCTGTCAAATCCCATGACAGTTTCCGTTGAGTCTTAGAACTAGAGTTTTAGGAAGGAAATCTAAGTCTGGTATCAGTTATTGGAGGGTTCACAGCCAAGCACTCTTTTCATGGTGGCTGATGGTAGGAGTAACTGAAAACTAGAATGTAAATAACCTGGTTTATGGGGAGGAAATCCATACGATCATAGGGATGAAGGGAATTAAAATCAAACGCATGCAGTGTATTCGTTTCCTGACCTGCATTTAGGAGCAAGAGAATTGATGTTTGCAACTCTGCACTCAGACTCATTACTCTCTATCAAGTATATAATCAAAGGATGGAGGGAAAAAATGGATACCTCTAAATAAAATGAAAAAAATCTGTTCATCTTTCTAGTGCTTTTAAATTCCCCGTTTGTGTTTCCCTTTTACTTTTCATGCTGCATTCCCTTCCATGGTCTCCAAAGGAAGCGAGTGGCAAGCAGGCATTGGTTCACACTGATAGATAGGCAGTGAGCTCCAGAGGTCAAGTCCCTTTGATGTATGATCACGTCAGCCCTCTAAAAAATGACCACAGATCTTCATGTGTAAATATGTTGAATTTGCTTTTCTAATGCTGCACGACTTAGATAAATTAGAAGACCTAGCCATCCATTACTCCGAGTCCATCCCAAAGGAGACTTGGCTTTTACTGCAATAAATATAATTTCTCTTATGATTATAGCTATTTTAAAAATGTCTACGTTATTTTCATATGAAGACTGCTTTGCAAAACTGCTTAGTCCACTTGAACTTCTGGATAACGGTGGGATTTTTCAAAAAAATCCATTGTGTTGGCCTAAAAAATATGGGAATATGTGCAACAAAGACCAGGAATCGTCCAGTCTTTTACTTAATTCAGTATTATTTTCTTTACTGTCTACTTACTTCAGAAAAATTTATATATCTTTTCAGGAATTTGATTCTGTTTCATCTTTTGCTTGATGACAGAGTGGAAGCCTATGTTCCAGAGATTTTTCTTGGCTCAAAAGTAAAGGCTCATTATTATTATTATTATTATTTATGAAAGCTTAATTGCAGAAACAGCATGATTCCCTCAGCACATGTTTTTCTAGATCTCCGATAAATCACAATTTGTAATACCGCTTTAATTTGTAAAGAGAAGCAAGCCTCACTAAGAGCACATATATCTTGATAACTGTATCCTGACCTGTTTCCTGATCTTCCTCACATTACTGCCACAATGCTGTTTACTACCAGCTTCGGCATGACCACTATCACCAATGTTCCAGGCATAGTTCTGTGTTGAAGCCACACTGACCACACTGATGTTGCAAAAAAACCACATTGAGTTGTTTTGAAAACATGCGTGTGCAGTCCAAAAAAACCTATGTTTTCTTGCTCTGACTATTTTACCATTACAACCCAATAATAATGTACCGTCTTTCCAGTTTTTAAACTGGTGCGTAATCCCACTTGTCTGTTTCTGACATTTAGAGGTTCCCTGGCATTAAATGCCACACTTAGAGGTTGCTGCGGTTGTTTCACTTTGCTCAGTGCAAACTAGCTGTCATCCCGGTGTAACTGGATGTGTGAACTGGTTTTTGGCAACCGCTTTGTCTCAGGGTGGCGCAAAACAGCCCCAGTCTAATAATGGGTCTACACTCAGCGCTCTTACTAGCAGAGTCTCATAACAGGGTATGACCCTGCGGGAAGTTATACTTATAATCTCAGAACACAGGCTGCTGGAAAGAGGAAGAGCTGGTTTTAACATAAAATGTTAGGATAAACAGTTTGCAATCAGTCTGATTTATGGAAGGGTTGGAAGAGCTTAGGAACGAGGAATGCAAAAACAAAAAGGCAAAATGCATCCCAATTTCGGGGCTCAGACTACTGTTGCAATTTTGGGGCAGGAGTACTTTGAAGGCCTGGACATCCCCTTGCTCATGTTTTCACTTAACGAGCACAAGTAATCAATCCCATTGGGGCCATTGGTGTTCTACATGCCTAAACAGTTTATAGGACTGAGCCCTGTATGCTTTGGACACGTACACACGTAAATGCCTTCTTGTCTCACAGATACACGTGTTGATTTGCAGTTACATAGCTCTCACATTGTTCTATTCCGTAATTTCAACCCTTGCCAAAGAGAAAGTGGAACAAAACATGCTGATCTATGATTTTCTCATATAATATTTCCACCATTCTTCCTTCTATATCCTTTTCACATGAAAAAGATCTATGTGGTCTGAAATAAAAAAACTGTTCTCTCCTTCTTACCTCTTTTAAACATACCCTAATTTAGGCATGTTGTCTTGGATAATGCTTTTATTTATATCTGAGAAAACAGCCTGCCAAACATTCCTTGTTCTTTGAATTCCTGATAAATATAATTCATTTCATCCAGTCAGAAAAAAAAAAAAAAAATTAGCATATCCCAGAATAGGCTTCTGTGTAAACATTATAGGTTATGGCTAAATAAATATTATATGGGAATTAACAAACCGCAAAATCCGTAAGTAAGTGAAATTTAAAATATTTCTTCAGCTCTTGAAAGGGGTTAGTTACAACAGTGGTACACACCAGGCCTGTTTTTATCAAGCTTAAGATTAAAATGACTTTTGTTTTACTTGCAACCTAGGTGACGGTTAGATGTCAGCACAAAGTTATATGTGATTTCACCAGGCATACATATACATCTAAACAATGATAACTAATCTGTCCTGTTTTCAATAGAATTTTTAAACTTGCTTATTCTTGAAATAGACGCTGGAAGCCAGCTAAATTATTTGGCTTTCATTGGCTGGAGTCACACTAACAATGAAATCATTGCCGTTCAGAGTCCAAAAATGTACTTGCCATTTTTAGTAGAAGTTTGACATCATGCCCAGGGATAATATTGGAAATAAACATAACCAATATTTTATAAACTTATATGGTCATGAATATAAATGCTTTCTTCACTTCAAATTGTCTTTCTTTTATCTTATTAAAAAGTTTGCATGTCAATATTTGTGTGTATGTATATATATAATATAAATCGATAAAACAGCCATTTTCAATATTTTTCTAACAAGGCCTCTTACTACAAATGCTTTGTTTGAATGCATATGACAATTACTTTAATTGGCAAAGCCATTGAAGTGAATCATATAGTAGGGAAGCTTTAATGAATGCAATATATTTTGCTTAGTTGTTCCTTTTTTGTACCTAATTTAGCAATTCAGCCATATAATTCATGCGGCTATCACCATTTGTGTACCATGGAACCTATATGACTACAATCTCCATAAGACAAGAGACCTCTTAAAAATACGTTCTTCCTGCAGCCAGGCAAAATATATTGAGGAAATATAAGGAAAGCAAGGACATAGCTAACTCCTATATTAAACTTTTAGAGATCATTTGGATCACTTTTGAAAATTCAGTAGAATAACAGTCATGAGTAAAGAACAGGATCTCAGTCACTTCAGTGGTAAATTCCTTTAGTTGGCTTGTAAGGAGTTATCTGCCTGTGTAGTCTAAATGTTACCAAAAAAAAAAATCTCACTTTCACTACTGGTGAAAATAAGCGACTACTAAAAATACTTGCTTTGCTATACTACTTCTGAAAATAAGCAAAATACTGCACAACTAGTACGCCTATTGAAACATTACAATTAAGGACAATACTGTCTCTAGCAGAGGTCCCTTCCAAATCTAACCATTCTATGATTCTATGTACTGAAGAAGTCCCGTAAAACCATTCGCTGTGTGTTTCAGCTGGGCTGTTTGAGGTCTGAGAAAAGAAGCTGTCCTAAATTAAGTACCCAGTAATAAAAGCTGCAGTAAATCTACCTTTCAGGCATAATATGAGTATTAGCCTTAAAACATGAAGTAAAATGAAATGTATTTATTTCATGGAAATGAAGACTATCTCTCCTTCCAAGTGCAGTCGTAATGGAACAATTGAAGAGCAGTTAGTTCCACAGCATGGGGCCTCCTATGTGGAGAACTGTAGCCTTAAGCATGTTCAGCCAGCCTGCACACCTCTAAGTGTTTTATAATGAACAATAAAGCAGTCTGTGTTGGAAAGAGCTGTTGAGCTGACTAAGCAGAAAGGCAGGCTTTTCAAGCTAGGAAAGAGTGATCTGTGCAATCGAGTCGAAAAGGGAAAACGTACAGAGACTTTCATCCCGTTGGCTTACCTGGGAGGCGTAGGGAACTTCTTCCTTCCTTCTGCTGGTGGGTCTTCCACTTTCATGAAACCTAAATTCTCTTTGGGGAGGATAGGGGGAGGAGGAGTGAAGAACAGGAGAATCGAAGAGCACCCTCATCAGAATACTTCTGACTGATGAGTTGGAATAAAATTCTCTTTTAGACAAATGTCCATTTTGCCTTATTAATTTAAACAAGGATTTTAAAGACAAAGCCCATCAAACATTAGATAAGCATTTTAAGTTAATGGACCATGTAGTCCTATTTTCCCACAAACTCAGGAATCTTCATATTGTGTCCTATTTTTACAGCAACATCAATTATTAATATGTATACTTTTGCTGACAGAGGACCACACTAAAAATGTGAGTTTCGTTATCCAGTTCTGGGTCATTAACTGTGAAAAGCTTGTAAATATAATGGTTTATTCACATGGGAAGCCTTCATTAAGATGCATTATTTTACAACTGATGTGGCAGCACTGCATTATCAAGTTCACTGTCTCCATCTAATATTTGTAATTTGTTTCTAAATGAGTTGCTGTTTATAGGGCAAGTTAACAAATTTGAATTTCACATGGCCAAAAAAAATTTCTTAAAGATGGGAAAATGCTTCTTCCCCCAAGGAAAACCTATTTATTAGTGTCTTACTGCAGAATGCCTCCCTTTGATTCAGAAGCAGAAACATTAGCGGCGCTGAGAGAAGCGATGTTAGAAATAAATTGGCTTTTGTCTTCCTTAACGTGCACATTAAGTATAGAGGGCTATAAAAGCATCACTCATCATATTGTCTCAGTGTAACTCTTTTGAGCTCCAGAACAAGCATGCGGACAAATGGAAAGTTGATCTGCAATACTGGAAGGCACAGGTCAAAGGCTGGCCAGCAGTGAGGTATTCCTTAATACACTTGGATTAGTTCTTATAGGCCAGGGAAGCAGTTTTTAAGGTAGCCTCCATTTTACTTAGCCCATGTACACGTTAAGCTCTTTTGATGTTTCCTCAGCCTTATTTTCCTCAAGTTCCATTTTTTGTTAATCATTGATTTCAGAGTAACAAAATGGGAAGTCAGACCGGTTGTACATTCACCTGTACTGTGTACTTAAGTAACTTAATAGCATGATTTCCTTACTGTCGTTCAGCGCTTGCCTCCTCCTCCTCCTCCTCCCCCAGAACAGAAGCCAGCCTTCAGTTCCTGACACGTGTCAGCCTCCTGGTCTTCACTCGGAAGCAGGACACGATGCGTATGTTCCACATTAGTCGGCCACGAGTCCTTCAGGACTCATTTATCACAGCCAGCTCTGCGCTTCGTTTTCATGCTGTCCCTCGCCTATCTGAGCTGGAGCGTGTTATTGCCAAAGCTTTGCGCTGCAGGAGGAGCCCCTGGTTTGGCAACTGGCCGTCCACCACCAGGCCAGCTTCAGAGGATCTCATTTCTTATTAACGCATCTCTCTGCTGCTTGTCACAACAGCTTGCCTGGCAGCGCCGGCTCCCGCTCAGATCAAGTGTCTTTTTAGTACCTGCCGTGTTGTCCTATCTTTTGGGCTCCTCTCCAAAACCTACCCTCCTCCCCAGCTTATCTGGCCATCTAGGTGTGAGCCAGCTCCACTTTCCCAGCCATGGAAGCAGTCAAGCAACAGCACATTTCACATCAGCGACAGCCTTTTCCTCCATGTAAATAAATCCTTTCCCACATACCTTATTTTAGGAAATGTTAATATTTTAAAAATATGGATTCAGTAGGATTGGAAAACGAGCATACAGTCTTACTATCTTTCTCTTTCATTCCTTTCTTTAGTGGGTTATCAAAGGTGGGTAACTGGACTCTTGTTGGTAAAAGCGGCTCCTGTTTCTTTTGTTTTCTTGTAGTAAAACAGTCTTTGAGAAAGAAAATGCCAAAAAAAAAAAAAAAAAAAAGGGTGGGGGGCTAAACAAAACAGAGCTGCTTTTCATAAGCTGTTCTACAGGGTTATGTCTGTACATCAGCCTTAGGGCTTCCAGTGCAGCTCATAAACTAGTATCAGCAGATATGTTGATAACTGTATGATGCTCAGAAAAGTAGCTGCACAAATATTTACTCAGGGCTTGGCTGGCTTTTGCAGACCAGAGCATGTTCTGTAGCCCTGTTGCTACCAGCATCCGAGCCAGCTGGTTTAGAGCTGCCTGGACTGTGTCCACACCAGCTTCATAAGTCTGGACTCAAGGGTAGATACGGTCTGTAATAGTTCGCTTAGAGATAAGAAACTTCTGCTTCTGGTCTTGCTCACATGGGCACGTTCTTGCCAGTTCAAACAGTTCTTACCTCGTCTAGCTTTAGTACTGATGAGATACACAATGGTAGTAAATTCACACTGATGAGTAGCTGGTCATCAAATGCCCCCTCAGGACTCAGTGGAGGGCAGTTCAGAGGGGGAGCTGAGCAGAGGAAAGGTTCAGAGATGGCAAAGAGGAGCTCTGCTGTGTGTGCTGCTGCATGGGCCATCCCGCTCTCCACGTTGTTCTGGTCCCACGCTTGCTCACCACTTCCCTTGCTGTGGCTCTGGCCCTCAGTTGCCTCCTTGGCTGGCTTATTGACCTCATTAAATGAAGAGAGAATTAACCCGGGGTGGGGTTGGAGATAAAAGGGATTATTTTCAACTTCTATAGAGAGCTGTACTGGTTCACCACAGGGTCAGGTGAGTGCCAGACCCTATGCGGGAGAAGGGAGGAACAACATATCCAGCAGTTAGGGGTGGAAGGAGAACTGCCCCTTCCCAGCACCGATAGGCTATTCATCTGGTGAGCCATCTCATGACATTTCACCTTTAAACATTCAGATGCGTGCTGTAGAGGAGCCTGTCTTTCTCCATCGGCTGCAGATCAGCCTCACTAAAGCTGGAGATATCCTTGTGCCCCTTGCACCGAGGCTCAAACATTGATTCCTTGCCCAAAGGAAACAGGATGGAGGAACTTCTGCCTACCCAGCAAGACATCATAAGCATTCACCACAACTACCTTTGCTCATGGAAATACTCATTCAGTCCCTTTCTTGTCGTCCCAGATTTCTTTCCCTTCTCACCTATCTTCAGCAGGACATGCTGGAAAATGTATTTCTAAATGAAACAGCCCTTCCCCAGGTTCCCCTGGTGAGCATCTCATTAGGAAATCTAGTAGGTTGTCCTATGTGCATAACGCAGTGTCTGTTCAGGCTGTGCTATGGCAGTATAGAAAGACATGGAAGAGTCAAGCTAGCTCTAGCTGGTGCATCTCTTCAGGAGCAGCTCTGCTACCCAAACCTCTAGGCAGTAGTCCTCTGGTGGGAACTTCTCAGAAAAGCAATCCCTGTAGTGAAGCAAAAGTTCAGTGGGAAAGCGCCTGAGGGAAGTGGATCTTGTTTCTAGATCTCAATCTGGGAAGCAAGCCTCGTGGGTCCTCCTCTGGTTTCCAAGTGAGCCCAGAGAAAGCATCATCACATCTGGCTATTCTGAGGGTCATGTAGTATTTGTAAGGCAGACAATAGTGAAATATGCTACAAATAAATAGTGTTAATATCAGTTGTGCCATACTTAAAAATAGATGCTGGTGAAGGGGAGGATTGGAAACGCTTGACTTCAGCGGAAGCTGGAACATGAGTGAAGGTAACATCTCAGAGTGAAAGGCAACATTTTGGGTCCTATGTTCAGGAAGAGAGCATGTGCAGCTGCCTTTCAAAAGCACGCCGCTCTTCGTATTTCCTCCTGAATATTTTCTCACTGGTGGCCTTGACCAGTTCCTTAACAGAGCGCGAGTCACACGTTGCAGATGCAGGGAAGGCAGTAAATTGCTTTCTTGAACAGGGCCTCTGCGCTTACTTTGGATAGTGTGCAATCCCGCCGTGTACTTTCGGAAACCAAATTTGCTTGGCACTTGTTAGTGATTTTTGGAACCTGGTCGAAGCATGGAAAAGCACGGAATAACAGATCTTAAATATAAGCTGGCCAAACCTTTGATAGAAGCTTTTTTGTCTTTGTGGGAGACCTCTGGAATTAGGACTTGGAGCACACTAGAAAATGCATCACCAGAGCAAGGAGAATGCATTACTAAATTTTTAAGGACGATTTCTATACATTCTGAAGGTGGAAAGCCAGAGCAGAATAGTATAGGTCTTTTTCATGCAAACCAACAGTCCCAAGCTTTCATTCACATACGCTGCCACCGATACGTCAGATAGTCACTAACTTTGAAGAGTAAAACACACCGTACCACAAAAACAGATAATCAAATTTTCTCCTTTCTCCATTCTTAAATTTGTCGTACACTATCAGATAATATGATTACTACTTCCCAAGTATGTGGAAAATACTTTGCTCTAGAATTGCAAAAAACCTGAAGCTGATTTACAAGTTAATTTTTAAAATACACTTTTCTCTACACTTACAAGGTAGCAGTAGCTCCTAAAGCACTGGGAACATCTTAACTTTATCAACCATTGCAAACTAAGAAATGCAAAGTTTCAGACCACCCACACAGATGCTATTTTTCATGCTTCTGTATTTGCATACCAGAAAGACTTTCATTTTTCTCTCTCAAAGTACACATGTAAAATCAATCACAAAGCAGAAATTATTGTAAGACTTTAAACTGGCTTGGAAGTCTTTCTTGCCAAGGTTATCAAATCATGGGAAACTTGGGGAGCTATGATTTTTATTACGCTGTTTGGGGGTTTGTTTATTCTTTTTTTACTGTTGTTGTTCCTCAAGGGAAGTTAATTTCCTAAAGGAATATGACCAGCTGCAACAAAATACCAGGAAACCACTGACCAAGCGGTGCATATAAAAATTTAAGTGAACAAATTAAAAACAATACTGGCTAATTAAAAAGTACCAATGGGAAGTCCAAACATTTGGAAATTCAATTAAAAAATCTCTGGCACCCTTCTGACATGGATAAAGTTGGCATTTGCAGAACAGCAGCTTTCTCACCTGTCTCATTGAGATCCTGGGATCCCACGCTGGAAGGGTTGTTTTTGTACATTGCAATGTTGTTAATTAATGCTGAAACACTAACAATAGACCATTGTGTGCATCCAGGCACTTTTTATGAGCACAGGGTTTTTTCCTGGCTTCACACAAATAAATTAAGGCTTAAAGCTTGGATTCACTGTCAACCTGGCATTCCAGTTTATATTAAGTTTCTTTCAATCCATACCTTTTGTTTTCTGCTCTTGTCGTTTTCAGAGCCTGCCTCCTCACTTAAAGGCAACGAGTAGTTCACAGATGCACGCTGGGCAAGTAAACGCCCTGCAAGGTGAGGTCCAGGCAAGACACGAGGAGGTATTCATCGAGGACAAGCTGAGAGAAACAGAGGGGCCTGACATCAAGGAAACTCTCCAGGATCAGATTGGCCGGTGTTTCATCGAGTGCCGGTGAGCAGAGATAAACACTTAGCCCTCAATAAGTCCATTTGCCCCAAGGAGCCTGATTTTGCAGTTCTTACAAATGGGAAAATCCATTTTACAATGGTGATCCAAGTCCCAGCTGCAGAACTAAGTTCCTGAGCCACAGGATTCCCGACTGGGGAAACCAGAATAGTACATCACTCCTTGCACAGTCCAGCAGGGATCAGAGGTGCACCTTGAAGGACTGACTGCAGAATCAGGCCCACAGACATTAAAGTGGAGACATGCTCAGATTGCAGGTTAGCTTGGGGTCCAGCTTTGTACTTGTAAGAAGCATACTTAAAGTTTAGGAACACTGGCATTTTTTCCTCTGTCTGAATGTGTAAGGTTTAAGAGAGAGAACGCAATCTTCCATGACATAAAAGTACAATTATTTGCTATAGCGAATCACATCACGTCACTGGTACTGCCATCCTGGTGCCTGCTGCTGGTATTGCCCAGCGGCCGACATGAACCTGAAGTACTTGAGTACCTTGAAGACACTCCCCTATATGTGACTTTACTTAAGTAGAGCTGCCGATCTCAGTAAAACTTCGCGTCTCAGTACAGTTGAGCCCATATTTACACGTTTTTAAGATGAGTGCTGACATGCATAGTTCTCTCAGGAAGTTTACTTTAGCTGAATAAGTTTTGAGACTGGCAATTTTAATGTGTCAATACTGTAAAGCCTTGTACTAAGGAATATAGGCTGGTTTTATGTTATAGGTAATTTTTTCTAGGTTTTACCCCATCCAGTGGGCTCGTATGTAAAAGTAAATTGGGAAGCAGCACCCAGAGGTTTCAGGATTTAGCGGCAAGGTTTGAGCTGCTCTGCATAAAACTGCTCTGCAAAAACACTTCCAGTGCTTTTGTGTCTTGAGCTGCTTGGTGATATTACAGGGCTCATATTTGTCTTGTGCACTAGTGTCATGTCCATTAATCATTCAGCCTTTTTTCAGCGTAGTGGACCTGCCTTCAGCGTGCAGTTTCCAATTGGAAATACAAATGCATTCTGATGAAATCCTGCTCTATTTATTCCCTGACTACTTTACTCGGGTTTTGGTAGCTATATGACAGCGTAGTGTTTGTTAAAAAAAAAAAAAAAAAAATAGCAATCATAAAAATAGCAGTCTCACAGGTCTGCCACGATCTGTTTCTCTTCTTTCTTGTACTTTTGCCTCTTACAAACACTCGGGACTCTAGTCTATTTTTACCCCATCTAGCTCTCCTTTAGAAAGAACTGCTGGTTTTACAAACCTCAGTAATTACAAAGCACTTCCCCATCCCCTAAATCAACTCCGTTCCTATGGCCCAGTCTGCGTACTTCTTGAGCTGCCGTTTCCTGCCGCTCCCCACAACTCCCAGCATGTTCTGAGGTATAGAAAGTTCTTATTTCCTTTGCTTAATATTACTCATCTAACAGTAATTCTCTAACGTAGGTCAATCGTGTCCAATTAACTTGGCTCTAGAGCTTGAGGAGAACTAGCTGAAATTCTATGTGAACCAATAACGATGTTTCTTTAGGAGATTAGCAGAGAACAGTCAATTTCTTACAGAATAAGGCTGAGCCATAAACCTCTTTAAAGACCGTTATGAGATACTATTAAAAGTAAAATCCATTCCATGGAGACACTTAACAGCAGAGCCAACCAAGAACCTGACCAATCCAAAGGATCATTTGGAGGAAGCCGAAGCCATCGTTCCATCGGGGGAGTTGGAGAGGAATGGCTGAACGAGCAGTTCATCAAAACACTTGCTACCTAATGTAAAAGCAACCTCAGTCTCATGTATCTATGACATACTCTGAAGATGTAAGGTGGAGCATTAAGTGCTGAGCTTTCTTATTCAGCAGCCCTTACAAGTGAAATGGGACCTTGTTGCTACATTTATCTCCCAGATGTGCCCACGGGCCCAACTTTAAGGTAGACTTCAAGGCAGACATGGTCAGTATCCCAGCATATAAATATGTGATTAGATAAGTTGTAAGGAGTTCTTTAGCTAACCTTTAAGTTGCCTGGTCAGGTCTAGTCAGGTTCAGTAGTACTGAAACTCATCTAGACCTGAAAATTAACAAAGATTAAAGCAGATGCTCGAATATAGGCACCACATTAGCTGAGCTTAGATAGCTTTATGGGTATGCTTTTCCTGAGCAAGTGAATGTATTAAATGGGACTAAGATACACCCACACACAGAGTTAATCTATGACACCACTGCTTATAGACAAGCCTTTTAGTCAGACGTGGTTCTGCTGCAGCTGAGAGACTGAGAAAACAGCTCCCCTCCAACCTTGTAGAAAAACCACAGACAGGGCTGCGTCTCTACCCACCCATCTGAAACAACCCGATATTAAAAAAATTAACCAAGAAGCATTTTTAAGCTAAATCAGACTGTTTTGATAGAGCACAGATAAAATTCTGCCCCCAGTGAAGCCAGTGAGAAAGCTGCCATCAGCTTCAGCAAAGGCTAGACATCACCCACGATTTTAGTTCATTTGAATCCGGCTGAGTGATGCAGTGATTTATTGGACCAGGAAGAGTCAGAGGGAGCTGCCTGCCATCCTGCTTTTCACCGGAGGCCTCTATTTGAGTGACCAAAATAGTTTTCACTACAGACATATTCCCTTGCATCCAAAATAGGTTAAAAAAAAACCAAAACAAAACTGCAATTTTCTACACGTGGGGAGCACGTGTGTCACACAGAGCTAAGCTTTCCGTGTGGCGCGTGTCAGAGACACTGCAGGAGTAGCAGGAGTTGTGTCCTTGTGTTCTGCTCCTGCCTGGCCTGCTGAACAGTGGCTAGATCTGAAGTATTAAGGTTTACCTTAAGTATTACATGCCAGGGTATATTTTGGCTCTCCACTAAGCCAGTCTACAAGATCAACAGCTAAATGTAGCTTATAAATTATTCTTTAACTAGGCTTTTTGACAGAGTTTACCATTTTCCATAGTCTATTAAATAAACAGATAGCTAAAGGGGAACAAGGATTCTTTTGAATAAATTTTGCTGTATCTACCAAAAAAATAATAAACCCAAACTTCCATATTTTATCCTTCAATTGGAAAAGAATGTGATAGGAAATAAAATTAGCAGGTATTGTCTTTCAGCACGGCTGCTATTAGATTACAAAAGCAATGAGCAGGTATTAAATTTCTCCACTTGTAGGAACTGCTATAAATATTTACCACTTTCTTTGCACAAGGGAATAGGCATAACTTCAGTCATTTCAAAGCCCAAGACAGCTTCTTATCAAGATAGGTTGTAAAAAAAGCAAAATAAAGCAAAACCCAAAGGAACGGCTTAAATGAAAACGTACCAGTTACTTATAGTAATCCCACTACAGAGAAGACAAAATATTTTTGATATAACACTCTGCATTTCACAGCCTTACCATCCATCGTTCTGTTTATCTGTATTGACTTCTGTGGAGCTGTTCTTATTTGGCTTGCAAATTATTCACATAAAGCTTTCTAGATTTCTATTTGGCCTTGTCCCTATGCACCATCCTAGAAAAGAAAGATAATTTTTTTGGGAAAGCTTTTTGAAAAAAGCATCGTGCAGTATACCTACAGGCCTCCCTTGTTTTTCCAAGACAGCTATATGACTCGTAGAGCAGGAGTACAAACGTTCCAAAATTAACAGTTGCTATGATTATATACATCTGAGTCTGGACTTTAATCATGTGACTCCCACAGATTCCATCCATTACATTAACAACAGAGTTCCATATTAAAATATAGCAACTGCATAGCTGGGGGCTTAGCTTCAATTTCCTGTGCTATTCCAGACCAGAGACATTTTTCTCTGATTTCACGTTTAGGGTTTTGCGCTGCATATGCAAAAACTGTCATCGTCATCTTCTCAACTCTCTACCCACTGTACGTACCAACAGTTCCCAAATTACGAATCTTCCTTGGAGTCATCCCTAAAATAAATTTAAAAATGGCAGGGAAAAAAGAGGGGAGAAGAATCCCCTTATTATGCAGAAAAAATATAGTAGTATCTTTGTCTAAGAAAAGTCTTCTCTGACAGAAATCAATACAAAGGATAAGAAATCAAGATGAGGTTTTTATTACCAGAGATAGCCTCAAGAATCACAGGGGAGAGTCTAATACACAGGCTTTACTATAATGTATCTTATGCCCTCTAGCTGTAACAAATTATGCTGTGAATTTCTTGGAGGATTTATATGCTGCTGCTCAGTGCTCTGGGGAGCATTTCATCAGTGGCATTGCTGACCTAATAACAGGGGATCTAAGTAATAGCAACTTTTATGTACGTTATGTGTTATTCCCACAGATTTGGGGATTGGTTTTCTGGAGAAAGGAGGAGGCGAGGGGTAAATGTGCTTTCCTAATGGGTTTACACTTTACTGATTAGCTTTGAATGATCTTCTTGCTCTGCCTGCTGACTTGAGTAGTGTCAGAAGAAGAATTGGCCAAGCTTCATGGTGAGTGAATGAGACTCCTTCTGAAGCAGGGGGTTCTTGCGCTTTATTTATTCATTTTGAACATTCCTGACAGCCAGCCCAGGCTTTGATGCAGAGGAAAGGAGAAAGAAATAGGAAGTGATCGTGTTATATTTCCCTTTTTCACAAGACTGTTTTGTTGAGCTGAGTTTACTGCCAATACGCCTGTTCCCGAGGCTCCCTAGGTAGCAGGGGCTGGGGAAGGAGGAGGCAGGAGGAAGACGGATGGAGAGAGAGGTTTTGCACTGAAACTCCACAGAATAGGGAAAGTATTCATTTGTGTCAGGCACTGCCCGTATTACATTTCACACTCTGTACACGCTGCTTTTTATGACGCTCATGTTAACGCCTGTGAGTGCTGCCAGGCAATCCATCAGCAGCTGAAGTCCTGCCAACGGGACAGAGACAAATGACACCTCGGCAGTGCCGAGCCGTGGCACCCCCTCCCTGTACCACCTCAGCTCTGGCTCGGAGGAATTGTTGCTTTAAGTCCATCCGGACTTTTGTTGTTTTTCAGTCCCGTCTCGCTCTGTCATACATGCTCTTAACCTGCCAGAAGTGCTTTCCAAGTAACCAGGGAGTATTGGTTTGCGGTCTCGACACAATATGGCAACAAAACAGCTGACAGGAAAGTTGCTTAATAACCAGTTCTAGTGCAATGAACGTCTATGGCAGACAGTCCTCTTAAAAAACAAGTTCCAGTCTGGAAATCCTTGGAACACAATGAGCCGAAGACATCAACAGCCCCTTAATCACAGTCCTCTTTCCGTACAATTCCCCATTACTCTGGAAAACGCATTCCCTTCTTCCCTGCCATCCTTGCAAGGGCATATCTCCTGTAGGTACCTACCAAAAAGTGCCTCTCTGGTATCTGGTACTTTATATTCAGCACAGACAGGAGTTACTGCCCACAGGAGCCATTTATAGATGGGTGATGAAATGCTCTCTTTCACCTAATCCATATTGTCATTACTTGTTTTCCCTGTCATCGTTAAAGGATTGTCACACACTCACAAGCCACTTGTATGCAACATTCCACTACAGGAGCAAAAACTACCAGCCAGACACCTGTGAGCTCAACATAAAAATCAGGATATCCTGCAAATGGGGATAAATAAGGAGTTTAATTTCTCCTCCTTTAATTTCTCTCCTCTCTTTAATTTAATATCTAATTCCACCAGATAAGGAGGAGCTGAACTAAATTAGAAAGAGGTCTGTAATCTGCACCACAGGTTTCTGCTGTCCTTATCTGTTCACTGGAGTTGAATATGTCTTCTCCTACCCTCTTGTATTTTGTGCACTGAAAGCCTACACAAACCAAATGCTTTAGGAAATAGCACAAAGCCAGTAGAAGCTTCTTCTGAATCATTCTGCAGCCAGGCTGAGTCAGAGGTATTCCCAGTCTTGCCATTTCCCTTGGGAGAGTGAAGGCAAGCTCTGAATTGTGGAGATGAAGCTCTGAAAGAGGATGGCACAGGCTCAGGTGTCCTCCTCTGCCCAGATACTTTGTCTTCCTGCAAAACTACAGAAATATTAATACAAACAGTGAGTGGGCACCTTTACTGAGTGTTGGCTAACTAATAAGACTTCGATGTTGTTCTTTCATCAGGCCTGCTATAAGCAACAAAGCAAGCTCAGGAAAAGCTGGAAGATAGTATTATTTAAAAATAATAAAAAAATAAAAAAATAAGAGAAAGCCAAAATATCTCTTCCACAAAGGAGATATTCCCAATGGTCTCTAAATCAACTGACTCAGAATAGTTGGCATATTTCACATTGGGACAAGGCCTGTCTTTTAAAAGCCTCCAAGAAAGGGATAGAAAGGACAATATCTGTTTTCTCTATCAATAGTTTCACCTCTGTTTTTTTTGACAGAGCTAACAACTTCAGATTTTGTAAGGGCAGTAATCTCTGTATCATAACAATTAGCGCTGGTACAAAGTGCTCTCTGAATGCCTTTCCCCCGTGCCAAAAGGCCATTCTGCAGGAACAGCTTACATTTATCAATCTTCTCGAGCACGGCTCAGCCTGCTCCCAGATGTTTGCCTGTACCTCGTGTAGACAGTCCAAGCTAGCTTCAGTATCCAACGGGAACAGCGCAGCTGTGACAGCACATCGCTCTGACGGCAAAACCTGTCCAGGGCCCTGCAATAAATATTCCGGCAGCTAAACCATGCTGAGCTCCTCGCTGCAAGCAGCCGTGCCCCTGAGTCTGAGCCGGTTAGTTTAAAGGATGTCTGTGGGAACTAAAATCCTGCCTTTGGGCTCCTGGGTGAGACAACCTCTAAGATTGATTAATTAACATAATTAGGAGCTGTAAACATTAATGGGTAATGCTCAAGCCTTTCCTAACACATTCTTAAGGCTTCCACTGAGTAGTTATCTATTGACTAATTTTGGCAGACGTCTTTAGGGCTGGAGGGAGCAAGGGAATGGAATGCAAATACATCACTGGCTTACCGGAGGAGTACCAGAGCAAACAGCCCACTGGGTTTCTTTGAACAGAGGGAAAATTAAGTTATCATAAACAAGAGGATTGTATATGGTGGGGAGGAGCGGAGCCCACAGTTCTGCAACCTGTTTTCCCATTGATTGCAATCAACTACCTAGCTTTGACAGCCATTTAAAAAAAAAAAAAAAATCAACAACAAACACACAAACCTCCAGTGCTCCTTTCTTGCTTACGGGAACACCACAATGTCCTCTTTTAAAAGAGTGAACCCCTCGAGTTCCAAAGGAGGGACAACTGTTATTAAGTCCATCTGCAGTTAATCTACTTTATTGGGTGTCTGTGGATTTACAGGAGGTAGGGGACACCTCTGGAAGCTTCTGTGCAGTGCCAGAAGTTGCCTACTTCAGTGCATGGTCAAAATTTATGAGTGTGCTGACATTAATGGAGGCGGCTTGATGGCTTTTGAGGGGATCAGCCGGAAGCCCCTGTATTCATATATTTCTCATACTTGGTGAAACACAGATAAATCTTTGTGGCGGGTATCTGAAACAATAAGACCAGTTGAACCCTGGTGTCAGGTCTCCAGAGAGGCACTGATAACATCACTAGTTCTGCTTTCTAAATCACCACAAACTCCAAAATATGTTGCATTTCCAGTTTTGTAAGGCTCCTTGAATTTACACTTCAATTTATGATTGCCGCTTCTATACCATGATTAAAAACATGTGCAAAGGACTCTGCTGCTGATCCTTAATTTTTCTCACTATCAAAACTATCAAAAGTTTGAAATAACTACAGAACAAAAAGATTCTTAAAATATCTCAGGTGCAAATCAAGATTCCCAAGGGGTTTTCAACAGAACTCTGATTCCATCACCAAGTGCACCAATACTGCACATAAGCACATCTTCACCAGCTTTCCAAACGCTACTATTCCCTTTCAGATGGACATTCAGATGTCTTAAATCACAAAGTTGTTAGTGATCTTCCTTGAATGATCACAGAATCATAGAATGGTTTGGGTTGGAAGGGACCTTAAAGATCATCTAGTTCAACCCCCCCTGCCCTGGGCAGGGACACCTCCCACCAGACCAGGTTGCTCAAAGCCCCATCCAGCCTGGTCTTGAACACTTCCAGGAGCGGGACATCCACACTTCTCTGGGTAACCTGTTCCAGTGCCTCACCACCCTCACAGTAAAGAATTTCTTCCTAATATCTAGTCTAAATCTGCCCTCTTTCGGTTTAAACCATTACCCCTCATCCCATCATTACACTCCCTCATAAGGAGTCCCTCCCATCTCTCCTGTAGGCCCCCTTTAAGTACTGGAAGGCTGCTATAAGGCTCCCCAGAGCCTTCTCTTCTCCAGGCTGAACAGCCCCAAGTCCCTCAACCTGTCCACGTAGGAGAGGTGTTGAGCACCTCCCTCAACCTGCTGGCCACACTTCTTTTGATGCAGCCTAGGATGCAGGTTGGCTTTCTGGGCTGTGAGCATGCATTGCCAGCTCACATCGAGCTTCTCATTAATCAATACCCCCAAGTCCTTCTCCTCAGGGCTACTCTCAATCCATTATCTGCCCAACCTGTATTTGTGCTTGGGATTGCCCTGTCCCAGGTGTAGGACCATGCACTTGGCCTGCTTGAGCTTCATGAGGTTTGCACAGGCCTACCTTCTCAAACCTGTCCAGGTCCCTCTGGATGGCATCCCTTCACTTCAGCATGTCCACCACGCCACACAGCTTGGTGTCATCGGCGGTGCACTCAATCCCACTGTCCGTGTCACCAATAAAGACGTTTAACAGCACCGGTCCCCGTACCACCCTCTGAGGAATGCCATTTGTCACTGGTCTCCACTTGGACATTGAGCCATTGACCAAAATGCTTTGAGTGCAACCATCCAGCCAATTCCTTGTCCGCCAAGTGGTCCATCTGTCAAACCCATGCCTCTCCAATTTAGAGACCGGGATGTCTTGTGGGACAGTGTCAAATGCTTTGCACAAGTCCAGGTAGATAATGTCAGTTGCTCTTCCCTTACCCACCAAACTGTAATGCTGTTGTAGAAGGCCACCAAATTTGTCAGGCAAAGCCGTGTTGGCTGTCACCAGTTGCGTCCTTAATTTCCATGTGCCTTAGGCAGAGATTCCAGGAGGATCTGCTCCATGATCTTGCCAGGCACAGAGGTGAGACTGACCAGTCTGTAGTTCTCCAGGTCTTCCTTTCTTGCCCTTTTCAAAAATGGGGGTTAGATTTCCTCTTTTCTGGTGAGCGGGAACTTCACTGGACTGACACAACTTCTCAGATATGATGGATAGTGGCTTAGCAACTTGATCCACCAGTTCCCTCAGGACTCGCAGATGCATTTCATCAGGCCCCATGGATATGTACACCTTCAGCTTCCTTAGATGGCCTCAAACCTTATCTTCCTGCCTTTGCCTTCTGTGACTTGGGCGGCGTGGCTAGGAGCACTTGTCTGTGACGACTGAGGCAAAAAAAGGCGTTGAGTACTTCAGCTTTCTCCATAACCCGGGAATGATCCCCCTCTCTCTGATAGTATGCTTACTCTCTTGCTGTTACTGAAAATAGGCTCAGATCCTGATACTATTTAACACAGCTAAGTCTTTATTCTAAGCAGGCTCCCATCAACTTCCAGGGGGTTCATGGTTCGCTGCTGTTTCAGATCAAGTTTATGAGTATCAGGGCTTTATCAAGGGCGTTACAGACAGGTAGAAGCACATCCTCTTGCTCCCCAAGGACTTGCTTTCCAAGCAGTTCGCCACCAGTGCAAGATCAGGGAAAACTAACAAAGTGCTGCGGTGCTTTGGGCTTTTCTGCTGAAAGGCTTGATCATAGGCTTTCTGCCTGTGATGGGGCTTTTCCGCAGCCCCATCTTGCAGGAATGTTCAGAACTTCAAGTATCTGCAAGCACATATTCATCTTTCCATCAGGCGTGATTTGCATTGCACACCTCTTGCCGTGCTTGCATACAAATTATGCATTAGCGACATTGAAAGCTCATTCAGATCTGAACGCTCACACGTTAGCACAGCCATAGCAAGCATGGTTCTTCTTCAGACCAGTCTCTCCTCCTCCACTTTTCTCCTCAACCTGCTTGCTTCTACATCACTTTGCCCAGAAAGACTTAACCTTTCCCAACCCCATGTGGCAGTCCCAGTTTCTGTCTCTGCCGTTTTCAGCTGTAAAGCTCTAACTGCTCTGGTGATGGTAAACCAAAGGCAAGTTGCAATTCCCTGTTCTAAATCTTGGGAGCAAAAGGGTGGATCCAATTAGACATTCTCATTTATTTAGCATAAGCAAAATTGTGTCTTTATCTAGTTTCCACCTTGGAAAAACCCAAACCACATGGGCCAATATTTTCAAACCTATATATCGTAAGTTAAATATAGAACATCTATGTAAGAAATACAGAACTTTCAGCCCAAATGTTTAATACCTTGACAAACCCATGATTAACTGAGAAATAGAGCTTTGTAATGGGTAGTGTCAAGCAGTGACACTGGGGAAGTGCTAAAACCAGAACTGGAAAATTAGTACAGCTGTTTTGGTGTTGTCAATCCCTGCCCAGTGCGCTGCAGAGTGTGCGCAGCTGTTCATGCAAGACAGGAGCCAGGATAAGGTTAATCATCAAAGGTTCGAATGCAAGAGGAACAACAGCAAACAGATACAGGAACGCACAGGAGAGACATCCCCCATGAAGCCCCAGATAAGGCAGGGACAGATGAGAGGAAGCAGGTCTTGTGCCACCTTCCCCCACCTTGGTGCGGCCAGTGACTGGGCTTTCCGAGTGCCATTTTTGGTGCCTAACTTTTTCAAATATTTTGTTGGGATCCATAGCCTCCCCATTACAGGCCCAGTTTCAGCAAGTTAGGCAGTGTGGTGTGGAGGCAGCCACAGAATGAGCGGACAGGAGACAGCCACAGGATGAGCCACAGGTGTAGTTCTGCATGTACAAACAGGATGCCTCTTCATTCTCTCTCTCATGCTTCAGAGCACAGTGTAACATAGGAGTAAAACGGATGCAGCAAGCATGGCCAAAGCAATCATAGAATCATCTAGGTTGGAAAAGAACTTTAAGGTCATCGAGTCCAAGAGTAATAAGCCTCAGTGCACGTATTTGGGGGTACAGCTGCTGTTCAGCAAGGAAAAATTAGAGGACCTTGTCTTAGTACAAACAAGTTGCTCTGTCCTATCCTGCTTGTCATTCCTAGCCCCATTCTTACAGACATACTCATCCTGAGCACTACTCTGTAGGATGACTTCCTGACTTCGTTTGCTTTCTACTTTTTGATTTGTAGCACTACAGAAGGAACACTGACAAATTTAAGTTAGATCCCCTTTTCTGCCTTCCTGAAATGGCTGAAAGTGACCCACAGTCCATTGACCTTGAGTCTAAGCCTCCTGCTTAGCACTAAAGCTCCTAAAAATATTCACTCCTTTATATGTCTAGAAGTCTGGAATCAGCTAAAATAAATAGCATTAGTCTGGGTTGGTCCCGTTTGCAAACAAGAAAAAAATCTTGTAACTAATTAGTTCATTTTCCTAAATACTCATACCCATCTATAGTAATACTTAGGAATTAAAAGTCTGCAAATGCTAAGTGTTACCAACATAATGCAACAAACCCCCCACCGATATTCTCTCAAGGACACTTCCCAAACATTAGAATTATTTGTTGTCATAGATACTTACACAGACACAAACATCAGTTACATTCAGGGACTCACACTTGCCAGCAGCTTGTTATAATACAGCTCTACATGTTTTAAAGACCGAATTGGGCTTTTTCTGGAAAATGCTGCAGTAGTGTGCCCTATTCAGTGGATGTGTTAGGTTGCAGTTCTCCCACACAGCACTTTCTTTATTCCTTTCTCAACCGGAGCCCTAATGCGACAGACAGGATTTCTGAAGGCAGGAACAGACAAATGGGGTGTTTAACACTGATAACTAGGGTTTGATTTTCACCTCAGAGCTGGTTTCTGTTCCAGTAATCCAGCTCGATACATACCTTGGCCCAGCGAGGTCCACTGTGTCATCTGATCTATTCTTGGTTGGACCAGCATAGCATAGTCCTAATCAATAAGAAAGGAAGAAGGGAATGAATCCCAAGGGGAAGAGACCTAGCCCAGCTATTTTTTTACCTCCAGTGTGATAGGGAGAGGTATCTTCTTCAGCAAGTTAATACAGAGCAGGCAGAAGAAGCAATTTTCCCACTTCCCCATTTCCAACAGCAAAGTGAATGAAGATCTGCTGGGATACAGAAACAAGAAACAGGCAGAGAAAAAAGAAACAGAAGTCCCACTGGTGCCTGGTGGAAGGACAGAGAAGCACTGAAGAGCCAGTGCCTGGCAGAGGAGAGGTGTTTGAGGGATATTCTGGGAAGAGAAAGACTAAGGAAAAGCTTAGAAGTAAGGAGAATCAAAAAGGAACATGAAGCACAGAGCAGTGGCGCCCAAGCTACAGCCCTTGCTCCACAGAACGATCTCTTTGGAGAAGCAAGCAGAGGAGGTAGAAAAGACATTTTCAGCCTTGGCTCTGTAGAATGCAAAGAAGAAAGGAGGCAAGTGGGGAAAAAAGAAACATGGCATGGACAGAAACAAGCAGAGCAAAGCGGTAGCAGAAACAGTCATGAGGAGCTGGAGAGGCAGAATCAGAAGAGGGATGAAAGAGGCATATAACTGGAAAAAACTCTCCCTATAAGTTACCAATTTGAAAAATAGGGACAGTTAGAACCAAAGACTAATAGAAAATATTGTGATCAACGCAAAGACAAAAGAGCAGTCCTCAAATGCGTATGCCAGCGAGCAAGCTCAGGTGGGTATACGAAAAAAGACTTGATTGTCAGGAAGTCACATTTGACTATGGAGATGATGAAGGCACGCAAGTTATGGCTGAGAATGTGATGGTGAATAACAGGCTGTTATTCTTTCTCGCAAGAGAAAAGAGGGATATATTTAATTCTGAAATACAGTCATTTCACTGTTTTCACTGGCAGTGGGTGTTCTGGAGTTTACATACTGGGGACTGTAGCAGCAGAGTGCTGAGGCTGATTCAGGGCATTGCGGCTTCAACATGTCGACATGTTTATTTAACAAACTCTTCACAAGTTACTTAAGTGCTGAATTTCAAGTGAATTCCACACTCAGGAGACCTGCACCATCTAGTATAGAAAATCCAGGCTTATGCTGGAAATTGATGTAGTATCTACCACACCGCTGAGAGCGCTTCACCTCCAGTCTCACTTCTTCTTGCCCTCCCTCACCTGTACCTTAGACGAAACAATTCCTCTCTTTTTGAGTCAAATATCAAATACACAATTAGACTCACAGAATCATATGAGGTTGGAAGAGACTTCTGGAGATCATCTAGTCCAACCCACCTGCCAAAGCAGGTCCACCTACAGCAGGTTGCACAGGAACATGTCCAGGCAGGTATTGAATGTCTCCAGAGAAGGAGACTCCACCACAGACTCAGCTGCCATAAGGTACCATTAGGGTTGAGAGCACAGCTTCAGTGAAAGTAGGTTCTTAGGTGGTTAATAAAACATCCAGAGGCATTTAAATAGAATGAGTTTATGCCTTTCAATATGGGGCATAACTCAAATTCTAGTAGGGGTGAGCAGAAACAATGAGGAGTTGAGAGGGAAGAAGGACACAGGCAGCAGAAGCAGGTTATCCCATCAGCCTCTAGATCTCCACAGTGGACTAGCTGGTACATGTCAAGAGCGCATGAGGCAAGGCATCTTTTTTCCATTGAGCTGATTATTTCCCTTGAGAGCACCAAACTGTCCCCCCTTTGCTAGGTGGGCAGCGCACTGCATGGTTTGGCAAGCATCTAGGTAAACTCCTCCCAACGCAAAGTTAGCACTGAAGTTGGTCCATCCAGCTCCTATATTGGATTGCATCTTGACTTAACACTGAAAAGGTCTGAAGGTAATATTTCTGTGGGCAGAACAAGTACTTGCCTGAAACCTGAGTCTCATCCACTCCATGCAGTCAATATGTTTCAGTTTTACTGAGAATTTCAGTGCAGGGAAGATTAGTCAGACTCCATCAAGCAGGTTGTTTTTATTATCCAGGTCAGAGTCCAGGGCTTTTAAGTCACGCTGCATTTCAGTCCTGTGCAGATACAACGGGAAATCTAATTATTTATAGTAATTTACTTTAAACACACCCAGCTAATAGCTTCACAAACTAGCTGTTTTGTCTGCTGTGTCAGGCATCCTTAGGACTTGTGAAAGAGCAGTACTAAGAGTTACCATCCTAGGTTGAGTCAGAGACATTTAACAGTGCATACCAGGGGGGTTGCTAGTTCTCGTTAGGCTATCAAGTGTGTATATATATATATATACACACAAATATATATATATATATATATACACAAAATAGCTATGTCGACATAGTACCATTCAGGAAGATGGTACCAAATACATTAGTGTTTGACTTGGGCAAAGAGCATAGAACCATAAAAGAGCTGGTTCGGTATTTACCAAGATGTTTACATAATACCAGGAAACTGCATTACCCTTAACTAAAATCTGTTCAAGTACTCCCCTCTCTCTTTTTAGAGTGTCTTACTGACACAGTAATCCTCTGGTGGCTTGGAAAGGAAGTTTGCTGTCTTGTTTTGTGTTCCCCATCACACAGGGAGACTGGCTCTTTCCTGCAGATTTTTCTGGAAAGCATCTAATGCAGCAACTAATTTTGAAGATACTGGTTTAAAGCATGGCTATAAGTCTGTGTAGCTGCAGGAGTCCTCAAAGTATTCCAAGTCAAAATACAATTGCTCCGAGGGAGCAAATTCCAGAGCCGGAGCTCTGCCATCTTTTGTATTGCATACATGTGCTTCCCATCATTGCCTCAGCTCTGATAGCTGCTGCAGAGAGGGTAATGCTATGCCCGAAACGTCGTTTCACCTTCATTCTCTTCTGGGAAATCATGTGTAAATGCATAGTTTTATTCTTTATGTATTGCAAGGCTTGCAATTGCGGGAGGCCTGGGAACTAGTGGGAGTGAAGGTGGGAGCAGTTGATTGTAGCCTCTCCCACATATGTGCCTATATTTCATTCCTATCCAAACTTAATCTTTACATTCTTTGCTCCGGGGAGTTCTGCTATCCTATAATAAGTCCATTCCAGACAACTGATCTTCTATACAGGCCCGTGAAGCAATACATTTATATCTCCAGTACTGAAAAAACATACAAAAGAGCCCTAAAATTTAGCAAGTGAGTAAACCTGCCCTTCAAGTTTCAACCTTCAAATTGCACTTCCCACACCAATTTACCTGTTACGCCGCTTTGGTAGAAGGAGATTACTGATGTTTGGGGACTTTGCTTCTACCAAGAGTGGGCGGCAGGTCCAGTTCCACATGTCCCATGGGACACCCCCATGCCTGTCCCTGTGTCGCCAGCCAGGTGTCCGCCTCTTCTGCCACACGTCCAGCAACTCTCTGCAGCACTGGCCTCATCTCGCAAACAGATGCTCAGAAAGCACCTTATTAAGCCATCATGTAAACAAACAATAATAAAAAACCCCTCCGTTTTGTGCTTATAATTGATTAAATTTGAGTGCATCTCAGTGAGTAGCACGTGAGGAAGAATTCAGTCATTTTGAATCATGGAATCGTCTAGGTTGGAAGAGACCCTTGGGATCATCGAGTCCAACCATCTACCCTACTCTACAAAGTTCTCCCCTACACCATATCCCCCAACACCACATCTAAACGGCTCTTAAACACATCCAGGGATGGTGACTCAACCACCTCCCTGGGCAGCTTATTCCAATGCCCAACCACTCTTTCTGTGAAAAATTCTTTCCTAATGTTCAGTCTAAACCTACCCTGTTGGAGCTTGAAGCCATTCCCTCTCGTTCTGTCATTAATTACCTGTGCGAAGAGACCAGCACCAACCTCTCTACAGTGTCCTTTCAAGTAGCTGTAGAGAGTGATGAGGTCTCCCCTCAGCCTCCTCTTCCTCAAACTAAACAGTCCCAGCTCCTTCAACCGCTCTTCATATGATTTATTTTCCAGGCCCTTCACCGGCTTCGTTGCCCTCCTCTGTACCCGCTCCAGCACCTCGATATCTCTCTTGTATTGAGGTGCCCAAAACTGGACACAATACTCCAGGTGTGGCCTCACCAGTGCTGAGTACAGGGGCACAATCACCTCCCTACTTCTGCTGGTCATGCTATTTCTAACACAAGCCAGGATGCTGTTGGCTTTCTTGGCCACCTGGGCACACTGCTGGCTCATGTTCAGCCGCTTGTCAATTAGAACCCCCAGGTCTCTTTCTTCCAGGCAGCTTTCCAGCCACACTTCCCCAAGCCTGTAGCGCTGCTTGGGGTTATTGTGGCCCAAGTGCAGAATCTGGCACTTGCCCTTGTTGAAACTCATACCATTGATGTTGGCCCAATGATCCAATCTATCTATTTAGAGAGGCAGTGCCAAAGTTCTACGAAAGGCATTTGATTTTCAGTCTCTAAGATTGCCCACATTGTCAGCCTGTTTAGGTAGATTATAGAACCTACACAAGAGACATACACTAAACAGGTACAAAAATACAGCAATCCAATTTTTCTTTCACAGAACTAAAAGGTGAGGGTTAATGAACTTGGCATCTCAGGGCATTACAGTGTGTTTCTTGGGCTGCAGAGATGATTGGGTTTTTCAATTAACGGTGTTGATAAATGGATGTTCTTAATACCAGCCTGAGACTGGCTTCTAATTGAGCTCATCTGGAATGTTTCTCCTTGTCTTTTCTCACACTTTTTTAATTGCCAAAGCAGAGATTCTAAATCATTTTTCTTGCTACTGGGCTATTTGGTTATTAGCGTTGACCAGGAGTCTGTAAACATCTCTAACTTTATCTACGGATTCTCTGCGCTATTCTTCAATATGAGCCTTGGGTTTTTTCCTGGTTTTACAGTCTGTGTACACCTGATTGTGATTTATTCAAATAAGGCTGCGCAAGCCAGTTGGGATGAACATTGAAAAATCAAGCACTGTGACCGCTTTCATATGCATGAAATTGACTCAGATTTATCATTAAATCGTTCATTTAAACACTCGGGCAAACCACACGGAACTGCATCTCTTGAAGGGGGCAAGAACGTTAGCAGCAGTGAAACACAGAGCAGCGTATTTGGTTGCCTTCTTTAAAACTTAGGAACGTACTGTGTGCTTCTCATTCCCCGCAAGTTTCTCTTCTTCCTTCCTTCCTTCTCTTCTCTCCTTCCTTCCTTCCTTCCTTGAAAAGCAGCGTCACGGCTGCTTTTCAAGGCAGCGCGGTCTTAGCTACGGGTAGCGCCTTTAGCACAGCGCTGTGATATCGGTCTTAAGCGAAGTAGCAAGCCGGCTCTCCCAAGCAGTAATGTGATGCCTGACAGATGCTGATTGCACATTGTCCTTTACAAACGCTTAAAGTCAAATCAGGGGCAGACGGCAGGTCAGAGAGGCACAATGATCCATGAATGGGACCGCCGTGATGCGGTGGTTGAAGAGGACAGTATGCACATACAGATCAGTTTGATGCAGGGAGGTGAAAGGCGAGGCAAGTTTAAGTTACGCCAGACTAGACCGCGTTCCTGCCTTGGTACCCTAGATGTGAGGCAGACTTAGAGATAGAGCTGCTACAACCTGTCTGGTGCCACCTTCGCTGTCACCTCAGATTTACCCAGCTTCTTCACACTGAAGTGATGCAAGAAGTTGCAAAAGAGATAAAAATCGCATTATTTTGCCACACTTACATCAGGTAGGCTGGCTTGTTTTAACAACTAACACAAAAGGCTACATATTACTCTTACGTGCCATGCCATATTTATTCCAGTATTTAAATAAGGGTAGATCAAAGCACAAAGCTTCTCTGTTCAGTTTCAGCCTCTTAGTTCCCAATTTTCCGGACGTATATAAAGGATGTATATGCTGCATAACACATGTAGGGAGATTCACGTGTCCCAAGTGCGTTGAATTTATTATGCATGCACGCAACTATCCATCCAGTATATGAACAGTAGGCTCAGGGAGAGCGCAGTCATTTCAGGGAGGTTTTAATCAGCTAATGCCGCTAATACCCTTGAAATACTTCAAGTACCTTTCACAGTCAGGTGGTGGCAGAAGAAATACAGCATATGCAAAACTATTTCAGAAGAAGGAGGAGGGCAAAGTCCTGTGAGAGCTGACACAGAGCTTGGGTGCAAGTGGTACTTTTCCAGGTGGGCGACCTGTCCAGGACACCATTTCTTAACCTTCCCCAAAGCTTTTATCTTCAAGTTAAAGTGACGGGCCATGGCAAAACTATTTAAAGCAGCCGTGCCCAGTTTACAGCCTATTTTCCCTTCCATAAAGATGCATTTCGTCTTGTTTCGCTAACACCTTGACTTCTACGAAGCAAAAGCGATTGCTCGAATTTCTCATAATTGTTTATCCAATAAGACAAAATGCTCTCTATAGTCCATTTCACTCCAAATCCCAAAGAAACTTGTGATGTTGGAGGACAAGTTATTTCTTTTGGCTGGCCTTGCTACAAAAAAATCACATGCTTTATTTTCCTCTTTACAGAATTCATATTGTGTTAATAAAGAACTGTTGATTCCCTCTGGCTGACTCTGCAGGAAAGCTATTCTTGCAAAGCTTCTAGTCTGAGTTAAAGTAATCTTGCTTAAAACTGGCCATAATTGTTTCAGTCTCTTAAGTTTAATACTAAGCACAGGAAATATTGCCAATTTGAGTCAGAATTTGGCATTCTGTGAAGGCAGGATAAGCTGACCAAAGGTAAGGAATTCAGTAAATGCAAGGGGAATTTGACCTGACATTTCTTTGAGCCAGCTTCTGTATTGTTGACCTCGCTCTAAAGAGAATGGAAAGATGTAAGAAAATCAAACCAGATGAGAGTCTAATGAGAGTTGCTCGCTCCAGAGTACTCATTACTCCATCAGCCAAGTCCCCCAGACCGTGGTGCTGGGCCCTGAGGGGAGTTCTTCCTCCGCAGGAAGGATTGCTCAACCCGCTCTCCTTACAGCCGGGTTGACAGGATCACATTCCTCAAAAGGCTGTAGACAGTCAACAGGAAGCTGACACTGGAAATAAGCCTAGGGACAGTCTGACTGTGGAAGAAGGGGAGCAGCCTTCCACCTTTTGAGACAGCCCCTGGAGGAAGGTAGCCTGCTTCACGGGCTCCGGTAAGCACGGGGTGAGGAACAAGTCCAAAAGAAAAGGACAGGCACTAAAAGAAGCGTAGACCTACAAAACAAAAACACGGGTGCTGAATGTCAGTGTCTGCTCTGAAGCTCTCAGAGAAGCAAAAAGGCAGGATTTCTGGTTCTCTCAGGCCTGTTTTCGGATAAGTAAGATTTTACCCCAACACAAGTACATACAGTCATTTTGATGAATTCCTCACTAACAAGGTAGTTACTTGCAGGCCTGGCAAAGCCAACAACAGAAATACTGCAGACTAGAGACTGCTGTGTGACACCAAGACATGCCCTGCTCACGGCTCAGAAGCCATTCCTTCCAAGGGCAGGGATGGGACATCCAGATGTCCTTGGGTCTACCAGGAGATGCCTTTACTGTTACTGCAGAGAGCCTCACACCAGGCTTGCCAGCAGCTCTGCCCAAGACTGTTTTGCATTCAGGAGTCAAGGCAAAAAACCCTAAATAACCCTATAGGAATCTGCTTTCCAGTCCCTTTAACCTTATTTCCATTTCCATGCCATGCTGGGTACATTTAATACATGTCTACTCTAGGTTTGTCTAAGCTTTCAGTATGGGTTGGATGTTATTAGCTCTTGCAAAGGAGTTCAGTTAAGTAGGTCAGGACGTGATTTCTCCCAATCCTGAGTTAATTCAGATTTGAGCTCTGAGAAAACTTTTGGCAATATTTTTGTGGGTACGGAGGGACATGCAAAATCAGAGCACCAGAACATTTTGTGAGTGTTGATATTGCCAAATTTTTGTTCTGAGTTTTCCTTTTTTTTTTTTTTTTTAATTGAAGCTGATATTGGAACTGTAAAATAAATCTTTTTGTTTCTCTGTGGCATCATTCATGCCCATATTACCTTTTATTCTCATTCAAAAACTCAGCAGTAATTTGCAGTGCTACCTTCCCGTGTCTCTGATTCAATTCAAGGAGAAAAACCTATTGCCTTTTTAAATTAGGAATAGTTTGTCAGAATTTTGAAGGTACCGATACATCAAAAAGTCCTTTTCCCTCCTTTTCCCCTATGGTTTACAGCAGGAAGCAGGATAACCAGGAGTACTGGCAGAGAAAGCTCATGCCCAAGTCTGTCTGAAAGGGAACAGAGATTCCTTTTTTTTCCAATGCACTAATTACCTATTGCTATCCTTAAAAGACCAGAAGGATCCCTGAAGAAGTAAAATAACCTTATGACAAAGCAGAACAGACTTTTTCATTGTAAGAACTCAAGAAGCTTAAGAACAACTGTACTGGGTCAGCCAAAGGTCTACCTTTCCTGGTCAATGATACTACATGTAATAAAACTATCAGTGAGAATTACCACATTTAGGTCTGTCCCCTCCAACAACTACTCCCAACTATTACTTGGCTTTGAAGATACTTCTACCATTTCAGATCTAAGGCAGGCATTGGGTACCCAAAAGACTGTCTATTGTTTCTAGTTACGATAGTTACGGTAATAAAGGATATCACCTTTCCCCACAAACCTTTCACACTCATTTGTAGATGGGAATGTTTCTTCTTGCACATGGTTGGCCTCAAAATACTTGATCTTAAATTTTTAAAGCCGAATATTTATCCAGAACAATAAAGTTTCCAATCCTCCAAACAATTCTCCCTGCAAGTCACTCCATGAATTACTTCCATGCATAACTATCACACATACAAACAAACACTTGGAGGATCAGGACCTTAGATAAAACATAAGTTGTAATATGGTTGTGTCCAAACCCATTAAAGATGACAAGAAGCCTGTGGAAATTAATCTTGCTTTATAAGTAATTCTGTATTTGCCTAGGTTATTTTTTCTGAAAGTAATTTTCAAAGAGCTAATGAAAAGACACACACAAAAGGAAAGAAAATGCTGCAGCAAAGACACCTAAAATAAACTAACACTGCTATTTAAGTAGTTTGAGGGAACCCGTATCAGGTGGGATTACAGAAATAGGTGAGAACTACAAAACAACGAGGGTTTTATTTCTTTAAAGGGTCCCCCTTGCCCTTTGTTTCTGTTCCCTTTCTGTGCAGAACACTCTGCTGTCTTTCCGCCTAGAGCTTACAGCCATCATTCATGCCTTTTCTTCTGCACATAGCCCACATCCTTTCTTACCCTGAAAAGAGTTAAAGGCTCTTTTTCCTCCAAAGAACAATTTTTTATTTTTCCTGACAAGGCCTTTTATGCAATTAGCTAGAGAAGCCATGGCCAAAAAGAAAGAATAACACATGTAAAATCATGCCAGAGAACAGAGTAGGTAGTAACTTGTTGAGTCTGTTACCAGACAAAATGTTTAAATCAGTGGTGTGTTCTCATAAATCAACAGCCATATTTCGCCTTAACTATAACCATCCCTGAGCAATGTGGAATAAAGAGGAAACACTTAAGAAACAAATGGTGACTCTCCTGAAATGAGGAGGGGAGGAAGCAGCAAATGAGACAAGCACAGTGTAGGGTCATCTCCAAGACAAGGAATTTATTTTATAGGTCAGAATTGAGGTGCCACAGCCTTCAGGGCTAATCCAGCAGAGACTGCCAATCGTACCGACTCATACCAAGTCCTGGTCATGATTTGGAGATGTTAAAGAACCGTCCCAACCTAGTTAAAACTTGGACATTTATGTGGGTTGTGCGCTAAAACAAAAATTGAGCCCAGAAGAGCCAAAATGCAGTGCTACACATTCGGAGACAAAAGGGTTTGCATTGCAGACCATAAAAGATCATTCTTTTTCAATTACACTTGACAGATCTAAGTTAATGTAAGAGGAATAGGTTTGGAAAGGGGGAGAGCAAGTAGCAGTGAACCAGAGAACAGAACATAACTTGAGAAACAGCACAAAAATCTCATCAGATCCTTTTCTTCCTTAGCTGGGAGTGGAAGATTGTCTCTTTTCACCCCTCCATCTTTGTTCATCCCCTTACTCTTCCGGTTGAGCTGGTTTGATTCAGATTTAGGGCCCCCATTCATTCCAATTAGATGGCTTCTCTGTAAAGCTGTTTACCAAATCCATGCTATGCCCCCGTTGACAGGATTTCACTGCTTTCCAAAAAAAAAAAAGTAATGGATTTCTCACACATCACAGTTTCTAAAGATCCCTTCTTCAGCAATGTCCTCTGCAGCACAGAAGCATTTACTAGTCCTGTTAAAGCAGTGGCTCTGACCCAAATATAAGATATTTTGCCTACCGCGAACTCTGGCACTCATCAGTTTGTTTTGCAGCAGCGCAAGCAAAGCTCCCAAACGCATCTTTCTGCTCAGTGGCCTGTCAATACACAACAGGGAGCAGGTCACCCACAAGAACCGTCCTCAGCTCCTTGCCTTGCAGACTAGGAAGCAGCAGTCTTTGGGGTCCTTAGTCTATAATCATAGAATGGTTAGAGTTGGAAGGGACCTTAAAGATCATCAAGTTCCAACCCCCCTGCCATGGGCAGGGACACCTCCACTAGAGCAGGCTGCTCAAAGCCCCATCCAGCCTGGCCTTAAACACCTCCAGGGATGGGGCAGCCACAACTTCCCTGGGCAACCTGTTCCAGTGCCTCACCACCCTCACAGGAAAGAATTTCCTCCAAATGTCTAACCTAAATCTCCCCTCTTCCAATTTAAAACCATTACCCCTTGTCCTGTCACTACACTTCCTGACAAAGAGTCCCTCTCCGGCTCTCCTGTAGGCTCCCTTCAGATATTGGAAGGCTGCTGTGAGGTCTTCCCGGAGCCTTCCCTTCTCCAGGCTGAACAACCCCAGCTCTCTCAGCCTGTCTTCATAGGGGAGGTGCTCCAGCCCTCTCATCATCTTCGTGTCCCTCTGCTGGACCCATTCCATGTCCTTCCTGTGTTGAGGACTCCAGAGCTGGACACAGTGCTCCAGGTGGGGTCTCACGAGCGCAGGTTAGAGGGGTAGAATCACCTCCTGCGACCTGCTGGCCACTTTTCTCTTGATGCAGCCCAGGATGATAAGGGCTTCCCTAGGCTGCTGCTGGAGTTTGTCTCACAAGAGGGAGGTTTCTTCCTAGCCCTACCTTTCCATCTCGCCTTATTTGCTTCTGTGCAGCCACCGAGTCCAGTCCTAGCAAGCTGCCATGCTTTTTAAAAATTTCATTCCTTCGTTTAGGCAAACGGTTTTACTAGAACTGCACCCTCCATGTGAAATCAAATAGAATTTGTTTCTGCTTTTACTTGTAGTCCTTAACACATTGTCAGCACTCCCACTGAAGCAATTGTGTTGAAAGGAAGAGCTGCTTCTTCCAGTTCTGGCATTTGCACATTTTTATGAGATGCTGGAAAAGCACAATTGGATATTTTTTCCCTGCAAAATAATAAGTAACAGATTCATTGAGTTTTGATTTGCCTCGGAACCAGGTGTTTCTGACATGTACCATGTCTCTCAAATATATTACACGCTCCAATACTCTTCTTATCAAGAGCTTAAGCTTTTTACATTCTCCCCATCAACATGCAAGAAGATTTTTGGACTTGCCTGACCACTAGTTTAGTTTTTGCGTAATGGTCCCTTTTCAGTGACATGCAGAGGGAGCATCAGGGTAGGTGAACTTTGTGGGTAATCCGTCGGCTAGATACAGTGACGTATGTGCAAAGAAAGTGTCAAGGTACTATGAATATTGAAAATAAATGCTGGGCAGATTAGAGAAAATGTAGGCCAAGTAGTTTTCTTATTTCACACAACCAAGAGAGCAATCTAAAAAACAAACACCAGTCTGAAATTCACACCCAGTGATCTCTAATGAGCTAGACTTACAGTGAATGTATTTGCAACTCAACTTTTGGAGTCAACGAACAATGCAGGCGCAGGTATAATGCCCTTCTACACCCCAGTTAATTTTCAGGCTAGCTGCTGACTATGGGAACCTCTGCAGCTCCACCTTCTCTAAGTCTTGGTTTACAGCGTGGTTGTATCATTAGTGCCACCAAGGATTTCCACCCTAAAGCTCTCCTCCACACTTCCAACAAAGCAAAACGGCATGCTAGGCTTGAGTTTGGAGGAAGTTTTTACATCATCTGGGTTAATTTTCTTTTAGTATTATTGCCTTAGAACTGGCTCTAATCACAGAATCACAGAATATTTTTGGTTGGATGGGCCCTTTGAGATCACCAAGTCCAACCAAAAAAAAAAACAAAAAAAAAACCACCCAAAAAATCCCAGAACACCAACACCAAAACCAAACCAAACGGCCACAACCACACCCCACCCACAAACAGACACAAACCAACAATCTTGGGCACTAGAGCATGCCCTGAAGTGCCACGTCTACACGTTTCTTAAATACCCCCAGGGATGGCGACTCCACCACCTCCCTGGGCAGGCTGTTCCAGTGCCTGACCACCCTCTCAGTAAAGTCATTCTTCCTGATATCTAATCTAAACCTCCCCTGCCCCAACTTCAGACCATTTCCTCTGGTCCTGTCATTATTCCCTTGGGAGAAGAGGCCAACACCCACCTCTCTACACCCTCCTTTCAGGGAGTTGTAGAGGGCAACGAGGTCCCCTCTCAGCCTCCTCTTCTCCAAACTAAACACGTGCAGTTCCCTCAGCCTCTCCTCCTAGGACTTGTTCTCCAGACCCCTCACCAGCTTGGTGGCTGGTGAATCATGAATACTTCATCGTTTCTAGGAAGTTTCAAAAGGGAAGGGCAGTTTAAAATTGTTCGAACAAACCTGAACTGCAAAGCAAGAACAAAATCATTCTGTTTGGAATGTTGGGAAGATCCTCCTAATTCAAGACCTGTTCCCTATTCAACATGGGACATGTCTCATGGAACCCTCTTGAGCCACAGACGACATCACAGTGTATCATATCTGATGGAACAAAGATATAGGAATACCCTTGGCTGCTCATGGAGCTCATGCTGGCTGCTTGTTTTATCCTGATGTTTTGTCATTATCAACAGCTGTAAAGCAAGCTTATACAAAATAGTTTAGGTCCAGTTGAGTCCAAATTAGCATCTTATGACAGATGCATGAGACAATCCTTTGTAACGTCTCCGAGTAGAATGTTGTAAAAAGCAAATGAGGAATAAAAATTGAGATTCATTACATTTGAAATGGACTTTTGACCAGGAAGATCAATGACTGCATTTTTCTGTGCAGATTTACAGGCCAAATGAATCCCTAGTTTAACCTTTGAACTCAGAGGGTTTCCTAAAGAGAGGAATTTGTCTATAAGGGTCATGCATATGCACGCTTTCCAGGCATTACAAGATTGAAGTTGTAGTCATTTAAACCCAGAAGAGGAAAACCCATGCGAGGTCAGATGAGGAAATAGAATTAAGAATACTGCTCCCCAACCATGGGACAGCCATTAATACGCTAAACAACAGTACACAGGAAGGGATGAAGTCCAAAGAGAGGAAAACCAACATGCCCCTCAAGAATTGGCTCGACTGAAACGTGTGGTAGTTGTCTGCTCTCAGAGTCACTGATGGCCACGGGAACTTACATTCTGCATTGCCCTCAACCAAAGACCCAGTCCCAGGACAATTGACTGGTTCATAAATGGCTGACGCATTTCTTGTGCAAAAAGACTGGCATTACCTTATCTTCACTTGAAGCTGTTTTTCAACATAAGCACTTGCTGTAGCTCCTACAAAAAGATGGGATGAGCCATGTCATCCCAAACAACTGCAGAAGAATCACGCAGAAAACACAGTTTATAAACAAACTGGAACCCAGTTCCGAATTTGATAGAATTTCTACAGCGCTCAGATATACACTCATCGTGCATATCCAAAGGGTAAATATTTCCATCTCCAAGAGCTGTAAATGATTTAAAAGTGGAAAGCTAGTACAAATACCAAATGTAACACTAATATATATTGAAAGCTGGCACTGATACTGCATTCACTGGGCAATGGACTCCAAACCGATTCTTCACCCACAGTGCATATTGCCTTTCCTTCCTCCCAGCTGGCATTAGTAAAGTAGGAACAGCTTTAATACCAGATTTTGAGAAATTTGTTGCTCTAAGCCAGCGACCCTAACCCAAATGTAGCAGCATTTAAAACAAGATTGCATTTAACATAAAATTGAGCTATTTTCTGGCTGTGTGTAAAAAAATGAAATACGATCTATCATTAAATAAACTAGATGATGCAGGTTTCTGAGGCCAAAACCCCATTCTTACTAGATTTAAAAAAAAATTACACTAAAAATATGTCGTGGTTTTGGCTGGAATAGAGTTGACTGGCTTACTGGCAGATGGTATAGTGATATGTTTTGGTTTTAGGATGCAAAAAGTGTTGGTAAAACACTGATGGTTTTGGTTGTTGCTAAGCAGTCTTCTGCTCCTCACACTGCCCTGCCAGCGAGTGGGCTGGGAGTGCACGAAAAGCTGGGACACATCTGGGACAGAATCACAGAAACTTCATGGTTGGAAGGAACCTTTGAGATCATCAAGTCCAACCATACACACACACACACACAAAAAAAACCCAACCCAACAATCTCGGGCACTAGAGCACGCCCTGAAGTGCCACGTCTACACATTTCTTAAATACCTCCAGGGATGGTGACTCCACCACCTCCCTGGGCAGGCCATTCCAGTGCCTGACCACCCTCTCAGTAAAGTAATTCTTCCTGATATCTAATCTAAACCACCCCTGCCCCAACTTCAGACCATTTCCTCTGGTCCTGTCATTATTCCCTTGGGAGAAGACACCTCTCTACAACCCACCCAGCTCAACACCCACCTCTCTACAACCTCCTTTCAGGTAGTTGTAGATGGCAATGAGGTCCCCCCTCAGCCTCCTCTTCTCCAAACTGAACATGCCCAGAACACGCTGGGACAGCTGACCCCGACGGACCAAAGGGATATTCCATGCCATATGACGTCATGCTCAGGATATAAAGCTGGGGGAAGGAGGAGGAAGCGGGGGGACATTCAAGGTTATGGCATTTGTCTTCCCAAGTAACCGTGAGGCATAATGGAGCCCTGCTTTCCTGGAGAGTGCTGACACCTGCCTGCCTATGGGAAGCAGGGAATGAATTCCTTGTTTTACTTGGCTTGCGTGCGTGGCTTTTGCTCTTCTTATGAAATTGTCTTTATCTCAACCCACGAATTTTTTGTCACTTTTACTTTTCCGATTCTCTCCTCCATCCCAACTCGGGGAGGGGAGGAGGGACACGCGAGCAAGCGGCTGCATGGTTCTAACTGCTGGCTGGGGTTAAACCATGACACAGTGACACCCCTTTGTTCATGCAAACTGATTTCTAGGAACGCAGTGACCAAAGTCTCACCTCTTTTTGCATATAGAACTAGTAATTGTTGAACATGCAAGTCAGAGCTTACAATCAGACAAACGAGTTTTTTATTCTTTTGTAATCCGTATTACATGAATAGTAACTGGGGATCCAAACGGCACACGTGGTACTATAGAAACATAACTGATGCTCTGTTCCAAGGTTCTCAGCTTAAAATTGAGCCTACTGCTTAACAGTAGACTAGGAAAATCCCTTAAGGTACCAGTTGTCTTAAAAAAAATGAAAGCAATTTTTTATGAATCACATTGACATTTCTGAGCTATTTTCTTATCAAGGGAAATTTCCTTCAGAGGGAAGGTTACCGTTCTATTTGAAAGTAGCACAAGTATTTTTCTGCAGCATCAGAGTTTTATTTGGGACAGAAAATCTTCCTGATACTACCAAAGAGAAAAATCTTACCGATATAATCCAAAAAGCTACAAAAGTGAAATTCAGTGAAAGAGTCTTATCATTATAAATGGCCTTTGGACTGTAGTTATTATTTTTGTCTTTTAATCCTTCTGAAAGGTCTGGAAGCACCCTATGTTATCTAGGCCATCCATGTTACCTTACCACAAAGCCCTTAAATTTCTCCCTCCCCAGCTTCCGTCACCACCCAATTGTGCAACTACATTGGAAAATTTTGAGGGTGGAGATTCTCAAACAAAAATACAACCTGGAATTTGTAGACCAAAACCGATTTAAATAATTTTTTATTTTTTTTTTTTTTAAATGCTGGATGTTGAAAGCAGAGAGTAGAGCTATAAAGACTTTAAGCTAAGTCTCTTGGCTATGAAATGATGCGCAGTCTTAAGAAATTCCTTAAGAACTTCCAACGTGCGATAGGCTGCAGGGACAAGAGCCAGGCTGGTAACCGTTTTAATGCATTTCTTGGACAAAAAGCCACTGTCATAGGAAGCAATCCAGCTCTCTGTTTTTGTGTAAGAGGTGAAGGAGGGTATGATTCCCCACCATCTAACATCTTTGTCAACCAGGTGAACAACTACGGATTGTAATTCCTTTCCTATCTTTTGTTTCTCACACAGGCATATCATAGGCAAGTTTCCTGACTATCCTACTAAAGAGGCAGGCGGTTCAATGGCTATGCTTTCTCAAAAAACTCCAGAGCAGGTACTGTCACTCCTCTAGTGAAAAAGGTTAATGGGATTGGGGAAGGAATGGCCACAAAACATGTCAGTTTATTTACGTAGCAATTTTTCAGAACAACGGCCTCTAGAACTCCAGGAGCCTTGTAGTTAAAGAGCTTTTTGCTACAAATGAATGGATTGTTTTCTTCCAAGGTAGATCACAAAACTCACGTACCAAATTTGTTCCCTTTTGGGATGTGCATCCACTTAGTCATGGCAGAAGGTGCTCAGGCACTCAAGTTACAGACATAAATATCTGAGGGAGCTAAGAAGTAAGGGCTGAGCTACAAAGAGTTGCTCTCCTGTTGCAAAATCCATGTAGTTAGACTGGTGCCAGCTACTAGTAGAAATATATATTCCAACAGTTTAAAGAACCTTGGTTTACAACAGGTATCCAAAGCTACCCCAGAGGCTGAAATTGGTTCCAGTGTGTTTGTATTCAGTATCAGCACAGTCTAGCAATAATTAGTTTAGTTTAAGCAGAGAAGAGTGTCTTACGCAGGCAGGCCTAAGCCTTGATTTACTGCCAAGCATCCATTAAGCAAGCTTGAACAAGGGGCACATTCGAGCAAAGGAAGCATCTTAGTTTATTTTAAGTATTCTTGCAGTGAACTCAGATGTTTTCCTGGTAAAATCTCTCTTCTGACCTCTCTTGCTAATAGAAACGGCTGATAATCTCTTCCCCTGATCATCCCCTCTACAACTCCCTGAAAGGAGGGTGTAGAGAGGTGGGTGTTGGCCTCTTCTCCCAAGGGAATAATGACAGGACCAGAGGAAATGGTCTGAAATTGGGGCAGGGGAGGTTTAGATTAGATATCAGGAAGAATGACTTTACTGAGAGGGTGGTCAGGCACTGGAACAGCCTGCCCAGGGAGGTGGTGGAGTCGCCATCCCTGGGGGTATTTAAGAAACGTGTAGACGTGGCACTTCAGGGCATGCGCTAGTGCCTGAGATTGTTGGATTGGGTGTTTTGTTTTGTGTTTGGTTGTTTTTGTTTGCTGGTTTGGGATTTTTTTGTTGGTTTTTATATTTTTTTTTTGTGTATGATTGGACTCGATCTCAAAGGTCCCTTCCAACCATGAAGATTCTGTGATTCTGTGATCTGGGTGTCACACAGAGAAAGCCATTAAAACCAGTTGAAGCAGTGAAGGCAGTGTCTGGCACTTGGACCCAGTTCCACTCCCCACAATAATCCTAGCAGGACGATGAGTCTGTGGAGGGAAGTTATAAACAGGAAGCCCTGCACACAGGAGCAGGATTTGTCCCCTGAGTGAACCAGACGTGGTGGCTACCGGTGGGCTATGACAACTAAGCTGTCAAAGACTGACCTCTGTAGTCCTTAAAGCTTCCCTGTTGAGGCAGACTGTTGTGTTCATTAGCTGCCTGCAACCGATGATCTAACACAGGTATGGTAAAACAATATTTTGAATTCAGTCCTTCCTGGTATCACAGTGAAAAGCTTGGGGCGTGCTAGCAGCATATGTGGTTTGACAGGATATAAATACAGACTAGCCCAGCATCAAGCACAATACCCTAACTATTAGTTAAATTGCTTACAAAAGCGCGCAAGAAAAACGCTACAAACAGCTCTCTGTGCCTCACTAAAACAGAGCTCTGGGCATGCTCCGGGTTTTAGCCAAGTTCAGAGTACGCTAAGGTCAACCCCACCGGCCTCTGTATCTAAGCCACACTGTTGTTCAGCCCCAGACAGAGTGAAGGAGACCCATTGGTTAAGTTTTCAGCTACTAAAGTAGAAACACATGCCAGAGTCAAGAAGGCTTTGTTGGCTGCTCTGAGCAGCAGGGGAGCCACCCAGCAAGTATGGCTTATTGCAGGAGAAGGCTTCAGGGGACTTTCGGCTAATTAGATCTGCTACCAACAAGGATAAACACAACTCAGAAAGAAAACATTACAAGAAATTATACTGAGCAGAACTGGATATGGTAGTAGATTCTGGAGGAATATATTCTTCCTGTCCTCCTCCTGTCTTTGAATTCCTACCTTCAGCTATTTTGGTGTCTTTCCGGGGCATCTGCTTTCTCTTTGCATTAAAAAAAAAATAAAATAAAGGAAGCCAAAAGTATAGTCCCTGAAAGAAAAAAAATGCAACTATTTCCCAGCAAATTTTCACTAGCAATTATCTGATTTTCCAAGATATTCAGGCCCATTTTTTCCCTCCCACTTTAGCCAGCACAACCCAGAGCAGAATGTGTTTCACATAACCTTAACAGATACTCAGAATACAGTTGGCAAAAGAAAGTTCAGTACGTTCATGATTTTACCTGAATGTCAGACAAGTAAAGTATTTTTTTGTTCTTCTGAGTCAGCCTGCATATTAAAAATCCCTAAGGCAACTGATTTTGTTCCACACTGGTCTACTGGGCAACATAGTAAATGAAATCCTGGCCCCATTGAAGTTAATGGGAGTTTTGTCCTTGACTTCAGGGGAGACAAGATTTCACCTCTTGTATATATTAGCTTCTGTGAATGGGTTGGTTACTCCCAAGTTAAACTCCATGAAAAAATCAAGACCGAACTGTATTTAAAAAGTGAGCATTTTATAAGACTTAGGTAAAGACACTTTGGGGAAAATAAAATACAAATTAATCACTTCACGAACCATTGCTGCATTATTATATATTCTATATTTCTTTATCCTTTGACAACTCTGACCTTACTTGACTTTGTAATGTAGCTGGCCTTCTGCACAAACTGCTTTCATGACTTTTTACAAATACCTTTCAAAAAGATATGCCAGAGAGATTCCAATGCAAAGTACTTGGTGGTATGTCAGAAAAATAGGTACTGTCTCTTTACTGGGAAGAAGCTTTTCTCTACATACCCTTCAAGAGAAATTTAAGATTCGGAGACATCTTTTTAATCTCCCTGCATCTGTTCCAGATGTCTATCCCTAATGGTTTTTTGTTTTGCTCTGAAGATAATCATCACATGTGACAATTTTTAGCTTTGCCCTTATACTGCTGCCAACAAAATTATGATCTCTTCCTGTTGTTCATTAAGACTCATCACCATGAAAATAAGCCAAGAGAGTTGCCATTTAGCAGACACATTCCCCCTCTCTTCCAATATTAGGTCGCTTAATAGATAAAAAAAGATGCTTACTTACCAACATTTTGGTGGTACAGTCAATTGCTGTATGGAGGACAAAGTCATTTCCACATTACTGTAATCACAGTATCTGATCCAGCAGCATCTAGAGAAGGGGTGAGAAAAAGTTATGTGTTAGCTGCCGTGCGAACATATGCTCCTGATCCTTGCTTGGCACTCTGTACAATGCTACGCTGCTAATTAATATTCATTATTACCAACAGCTAAAGATCCCCATGAAGCCCAGCAATCCGTTTGATTGTAAATGGCAGTGCAAGAGATCCCCAATAGTTAGTTAATATTTAATTAATATCTCTGACTATTTCCCAGGTAGGGACAGTAAAATGCTATTATGTGATCAAGTACTTCAGTATTCACACACACACCCAAATATCTTACTTTTACCAAATGAATGTATCACAAGTAGCTTTAAAGTGTCAGAGAAGGACTCAAGAAGCTCCGGAGTTGTACTTTTTTGTATCCAGCATTTTGCAAACATACTTTTATCCTGACAGCAAATACACCATGCGTACTTTTCAGTAATAGAAGTAAATGCCTACAGTTATGCTCACCTTTATTTCCTGTGTTCCACACTATTCTGGTTGCTTGTTTAAGAAATTATCAGGCCGGATTTTCACAACCGCTAAACACACAGTACCATCAGCTGGAGCTGGGCACCTCAAAGCCTTAAAATATTCTGATGATTTCAAGTTAACCATGCAGGGTGACAGAAATGGTACTCGGTCTCTGTTAAGATACACAACGGGCAGATGGATTCTACCTCCGGATGATTCACTGTAATGAAGCCATTCAGCAGGTAGGCTCCTAGTGCAGCACCTCTCCACTGCCCATGATCATGAACTCACAGAATCACAGAATCTTCGTGGTTGGAAAGGACCTCTGAGATCACCGAGTCCAACCATACACACACAAAAGACCCTCACAATCTCGGGCACTAGAGCATGCCCTGAAGTGCCACCTCTACACGTTTCTTAAATACCCCCAGGGATGGTGACTCCACCACCTCCCTGGGCAGGCTGTTCCAGTGCCTGACCACCCTCTCAGTAAAGTCATTCTTCCTGATATCTAATCTAAACCTCCCCTGCCCCAACTTCGGACCATTTCCTCTGGTCCTGTCATTATTCCCTTGGGAGAAGAGGCCAACACCCACCTCTCTGCAACCTCCTTTCAGGGAGTTGTAGAGGGCAATGAGGTCCCCTCTCAGCCTCCTCTTCTCCAAACTAAACATGTGCAGTTCCCTCAGCCTCTCCTCCTATGACTTGTTCTCCAGACCCCTCACCAGCTTGGTGGCTCTCCTCTGGACACACTCCAGCAGCTCAATGTCCTTCCTGTAGTGAAGGGCCCAGAACTGAACACAGCAGTCGAGGTGCAGTGTTCAGAGGCACGGTCACTCTGTTGGCTGAAGTCTGGAGTCTAGGTTGTATGCCTAAAGCCAGGCAGTATCAACAACGCCTTTTCACCTCTACCACCCACCTTACCTAAAAAAACAAAAAAAAAAACCAAAAAAAAAAAAAAAAACCAAAAAAACCCGAACACTACACTGAGCAAAACTAACAGATTTTTCATGAACGCATTCAATGGAGACTAATGTTTTGAAGTGTTTGCCAGAAAACAAACAGAAGAGTGAGGGAGTTTAACTGGCGAGTTCAACTACATTTGGACAACATAGAATCATAGAATCATTCAGGTTGGAAAAGACCCTTGGGTTCAAGTCCAGCCATCAACCCCACTCTACAACGTTCTCCCCTGCACCATATCCCCCAACACCACATCTAAACGGCTCTTAAAAACATTCAGGGGTGGTGACTCAAACACCTCCCTGGGCAGCCTGTTCCAGTGTCTGACCACTCTTTCTTTGAAGAATTGTTTCCTAATGTCCAGTCTAAGCCTACCCTGTTGCAGCTTGAAGCCATTTCCTCTTGTTCTATCATTAATTACCTGTGAGAAGAGACCAGCACTAACATCTGACAGAAGGAAAAAGACCCAGAGCGTGTATCAGTCATGGACTGAAACCCATGACAGTCAACTAAAGCCAACTGTAAGATTTTGCAAGATCCTATAAAACTGTGAAATCCCACCCAACGTTTTGAATGCATTCCTGCAAGAAACAGATCACTGAGGTTGTTTTTAACAGCTTAAGCTTTGCTCGCAGGTGCATATCCCAAAATAAACAACACTCAAGAAATGCTTTGCCAGGAGAACACTACAGTGTTAAAAGCTACACAGGTGGATTTGCCTGTGAGAGGGAACGAATCCAGGACACTGGTTCTCAGCTAGCTTGATAGCACAGAGTCCTAGGCCCACCATGATGAAAATAACATCTCCAACTGGCAAAAAAAAAGTAATATCACCTCACAGGAATAAATCAGCCTATAGGAAGAGCTGTAATTATGCATCCTCAAGCTAGGGGAGGGGGCAGGATAGCAAGGAGCATGTTTACAGCATACAGCATGTTATGTACAACTGACACAAAAGTGCAGTCCAACACGTGGCACAGTACGCTGGGACATGGGGATGGCATCTCTTCCCATCTCAAACAGTCCTGTTTTCTTGAAGAAACATATTTTTTTTTGTCTTAGATTTCAATATAGTTTCTTCCTGTAGAGTTAATACTCAAAGAAAACACATTTTCCCTCCTGGAACACTAGGCTAGGTGCATATGAAGTGTTTCCATTCAAAATGGTTTTACAGCCAGATCTACAAGGCTCTGAGGCTGTCTCTCACCCACTGCAGCTGGAGATCCAGAATTCCCAAACTCATGCTATTCCTACATTTCATTTATGTCCACAACACTAACAAATAAAAGAGGTTCGAGTAACGTCATCTTTCAAGGGATGAGGGAAGGGCTTATTCTTGAGGAAGAACATTTAGCTCAAGTGTCAGCTTGCCTGAGCCAACACCAAGCTTTCTACAGCTGAAGAACATAGGACATGAGTGAGTCCTACTGGCAGCTGGGGGTTTTCATGTACTTGGCTCATAAACCAACATCAGGCATTTCCATTCATAAGCTACACTCAGTTTGAGTGCACCTCTCTTTCCCCAAAAAAGGGGGATTTGCACTTCAAGAGTTTGGAAACACACTTGAACTGATGTAGAACAGAAAAAAAAAAAATATTATTAAGAGTTTTCTAAGTGCTATCAAAATCATTTCAAAAAGAGGCAACCTAGCAAAGAAAAGGGCAGTCTAAAATAATTTGGGAAGACATCTGCTTTTATTTCCACTATGAAGTTTTCTTCAGGGGAAAAAAAAAATGTATTATAATGTGGGTGAATTTCTTAGTATCTTAAACTAACCTTTACTTGCCCTTCCCTTTCTTTCCTCTTCTTTTGTCAGATTCTTCGGGCATCTTCTTTTAGCTGGACGAGAAATTGTTCTGTATAGAAGAGTACAAACTATTCAAGGTTAGGTACGCTTCACCCCAGCTCCCAGTCCTCTGCAATTATGAAGCTGCTTAGAGCAGAGGTGAAAGCAGAGCTGGAGAAGCTGCACCAAAGGAGTATAGAGGAGAAGGTGTATCTGACATGGAAAAGGAAATATTATATTTGCTCTGTCATTCTCTTTTGGGAAACAGAGAACCACTTCAGAAAATTCAGACTCCACATGCTGATGGCATTGCTAGGGAGCATTTGGAATATGTCACCAAAACTACTTGGCATCTCAGACTACATATACGTTGCCAAGGCATCCAGGAGAGAGACTGTACAGGTGTTATTTGGATGTATGCAACCTCTGTCTGCAGTCACTGTGCATGTCCTGGCTTTTTGTGTTACTGTACATTACACTCAGTGCTCAGTTTTTCTCTGTTCCCTATCTGAGTAGTTACTTGAAAACTTAGCACCGTAACTCATACTGCAGTTCTGAAAATAGTAAACACAAATATTTTTTCTTACAAAACTGATGAAGGGAAGGCAGAAGTATAAGGACAATTCAACAATTCAGTCCCATTATAGCAGGTTCACGAGAACAAAAACTCTATTTAACCCCTTTCAGTACCGTTCATCCGTATAAAAACACAAAAGTAAGTCATTCCAGTCAGAGTCTGGATATAAATATCCAGATATATAAATATCTGCTCAGTAGAACTCAAAGACACTGCTTAAAACCTTTTGTCAATTGCATGTGTACTTACAGGTATCCTGCTGCTCACAGGTATCCTCCCCCTCTGCTCTGCCCTGGTGAGGCCCCATCTGGAGCACTGGGTCCAGTTCTGGGCTCCCCAGTTCAAGAAGGACAGGGAACTGCTGGAGAGGGTACAGCAGGGGGCTACAAAGATGATGAGGGGCCTGGAGCATCTCTCTTATGAGGAGAGGCTGAGGGCCTTGGGTCTTTTTAGTCTGGAGAAGAGAAGGCTGAGGGGGGATCTGATCAATGCCTATAAATACTTCAAGGGAGGGTGTCAAGAGGATGGGGCCGGTCTTTTTTCAGTGGTGCCCAGGGACAGGACAAGAGGAAATGGGCACAAACTTGAATAGAAGAAGTTCCACCTAAACATGAGGCAGAGCCCTGGAAGAGGCTGCCCAGGGAGGTGGTGGAGTCTCCTTCTCTGGAGACATTCAAAACCCACCTGGACACGTTCCTGTGCAACCTGCTCTGGGTGGACCTGCTTTGTCAGGGGGGTTGGACTTGATGATCTCCAGAGGTCCCTTCCAACCTCATGTGATTCTGTGCTGGATAAACCCACTGCTGAGATGCTGGAAATGGTTACGGTTACCCTTTGGTAGGCAGTCAGAGCAGAGGGTGGAGGTGACAAGGTTGGATTTCTGGCAGGGTACTAGCACTCCAGTAAAGGATACACTTTGAGTAGCTCTGTTGGTTTTGGATACGAAGGCCTGCTGGGACACTAAAAACCTATTTTGAACTCTAGTCAATCTGTTAATCTATTCCCAGGGAATGCAATGCTTCACTGCTTATCACTGCAAGATATGACTGAATGGTGCTTGGGGTTTAAATTACCATATTTAATTAAATGTAAGATACTGAAATGCTTGGGGAAATCTACTAATGAAATCTCACTGGCTGCTAAGCAAAGCCCTCATTGTTGTTCCCCTTCCGATGTCCAATCTTCAAAGCATTAAAAGGCATTCTTTAGAAAACAAGTATTTTTACTGTTACAGGAAACATGTCTTACAATTGGAAATTTTTTATTTTCTACTCTTCCATGGTACTGCCAATATTAATGGTCCGTTAATAAACTTCAGTGGCCACAGATTTTCTGATTCACACTCATCAGTAGATGATCTTACAAAAGAACACAATGAAAGGTGCCTTGAAACAAGAGAATGGTAGGAGCAGCAAGTTTCACCCTTCGCCTTTTTCGCATAATAAATGGCCAGGAACTAAAGTTATGGAAATTGATGGAGCTGTATGATTGCCCATGCTGGGCAATCTGTGTGTATCTGTCAGAGTTTGTCACAATATCTCTATTGAATCTCTCTCGCCCACTAGAACAATTTCAGTCTTGAGCCACATATTGAAATTAGACGTGCCTCAGGGCAATCTCTCAAAAATCCATCTCTATAAAAATCAATCTGCCTTAGAAACACTACGACAAATTCATAATCTGAGTCCAAGTCCAGAGGGAACTTTAAGTTGTGTGTCATTAGGATATTACGCATCTACGTGGTTTCAGGAATTGGTCTTACTCCATAAAAGCCCTAGCAGCTTGGAACAGAAATCGCCTCTTTTCCAATGATATATTGAGACAGTCAGCACCTGTGTTAAAATTTGCAGGTGGGAGTGCCCTCAAGCATAAGTTAAAAGGACTTCTCTGTAATGGTCAGCCATTCTGGAATTCAGAGAGGGCTACCAAGAAATGTGTCTTGGATGTTTCTCCAATATTGGAAGGCTGAAAGCGAGGGAGGAAAAATACACACTGCTTCATAGCTCTTACAGAACATGTTTAACACACCTTACACGTGAAAATATTTGACCAGCTCTTCACATTCCTTTCCATCTCTTTCAGGTCGCTGCAGAACTAGCTGCCAAAAAAGAGATGGCTTTGCAGAAAAAAGCCGAAAAGGAGAAAAAAGAAAAAGGAGGGAAGGAAAAAATGAAAGGGAAAAAACCACAGAAAACTGGAAAGAAAGTAAGTCTTCCTGCAGTGAAAACAGTTAGTTTATGAAAACACAGCCGAAGCGTGGGCAGAGGCTATTAATTTACATTAGACTGGTCACTAAGGCTTCAGGCGTGGGTTCAGGGGATAGAAGAACTGGCTGAGGCCAGTGCCTCTCAGTCTGTCCATTACCTTGATGATTCTGGTCACCCTCATATCTTAGGAACGACCATTTGCATGGCCATGACTCAGCTCAATGGGAAGAGCTGATGTAGGTGCAGACTGCCAGAGACGAGTGGAAAAATACATTTTATCCCAAGAAATACACTTTGCCAAGACAGTGTGCATGCACTTTTAAAAGCACTGTTGCTTTTTTTTGTGCAGACAACAAAATGGTACCCAGCTACCAAACCAAGCATTTCCATTTCTAGTGTTGGGTACAGAGAAGTTACTAGCTGCCATCACTTCACACAAGAACTAGGAAATTAGAACCTTAGTCTCGGTCAGATACCTTTGTAAGAGCTCACATATATTTCAAACTAAATTATAAGTATAGTGTTCCATATAGGCCAGCTGCATCTTTTGTACTGCAAGCCAATATTTTGTAAGCGTGTAAATAGCAGTCGCGCATTTTCAGTCCACTTTCTTAGGCTATGAACTCTTTGCTTCAAGTCACAGTGGACAGCACTTAAGGTATGATATATTCCCTGAAATCTTTGATATACTAAGGTCTGGTTTCACAGAAGGTATGCTTCCAAATTATTTCAGGAGCAACCTCATTGAGGTAAACACCTGTGAAACAGAGCAGTGACCAAAGGGCATCTCTAAAAGCGAGCTATGCAACAAAAATTGTAGGCTTTTGCTGAAGCAGCAACTTTTGTTTCTCATTTACTTTATAGTATAAACAAAGTTGAAACAATTTTTTTTTTTTTTTTTTTTTTAATAAGAGTCATTTATCTCTCACCAAGTACGTGGAGGAGAAGGGTGAGTTTTCTAGGGCAAAGCGTACTCCTCACTGCAAGTTTTACACAAATTATTTTTAATTCCTAACCCTGGAACAGCCATATAACAAAAAAAGATGCTTTTCTTGGACAACATCCATCACCGTGGCCAAAGGTCTCCTAACAGCTAGCGGGGAACCTAAACTACATGAACTTAGGAAGCTTAGGTCTAGTTAACTTGGAGGTAGATATCTAAGTGTTAACTTATAACTTAGATAGCATCTTTGCCAGATGATGCTAAAACCACTGTTTGGATCATATGAAACTAAGTTTGGGGCTTCAGGATGGCTTGGGATTTCCCCCCCCCCCTTTGTAAATCAAGATGCACAGCAGGCTGAAGGAGCGACACACATACGTGTCTTTTCCAAGCTCTTTAAGCTTGATCTTGCACTACCAACTAGGAAGGGTAGTGGCTGCTCCTGTGCAAACAGGAAATGTTTTAAATTCTGGTCACGCATGTCTTCAGACAGTCGTTTGTCATCAGGGTGACACTGTCACAGGGTGAACTATCACAGGATTAGTGAAGGCATCATACTGCAAGCACTGGAAGGTGAAGTGAAGCTGGTACCACTTCACTGTATCTTAGTGGCAGAGCAGAGCCAACCTGAGGGAGCAACAGAGGAGAAAGAGGAGTGTAATGCCTGCAGACCTAAGCCAAATAATACTGATACCAAGTTGTTTGCTGTCAGTAACACTTGTAGTAACGTGTATTAGTGCTGAGTTAACTCTGTAGGACCATTTTCAGGGTATGACCCTTTACATCAGCACATGCACTGAAGAACTCTATGGGAAAGATCAGATAAAGTACATGTATGAAGGCAATAGCTTAGAAAAGCTTTTGAGGTCAGAGACTTTAAAGACCATTGTCATTCACATTTATAGGACCCGGTAGCATCTCAGGCAGCCCAGTTCCTTTGGGGGATGTTCACGAGGGTGTCCTCTGATGGCTTTGCCCTTGTCCTGTCCTTGCTCCTTCCCAACTCAGCTGGCCCAGAATAAAGGCCAGTGATGCCTCTGGTCTCACACAGGCAATGGAAGAGGCTGCTCCAGACACTTCAGTCTAAGTGAAAGTGAGATGCTAATGTTCAGGCACACTAAAAATGCCAAACTCAACCTGAGCTTTTGAAACGAGATGGCAACTCACCCATCTGCTCAAAACCCCTGACTTTCACAGGATAAATTTGATTCCTTGTTGGTTTTGCACATTTCACTAGATAAGAACCAACAATACCAAAAATTAATCTCAATTCCCTCACAGCCTCTGCAAGGTTGTTTTGAAATGGGGTGAAATAACAGGCTAGAGCTCTGGGGCTTTATGACTTCATGTCGTTCTCATCTCTTCAGCCATCACAAGTCCTGTCAAGTAAAATTCTGAGCCAGGTTCTCTATGGTTCATTGAGAAAGAACAAAGGAAACATTCTCTCCAAGGTTATAATACTGACAGGGGGAAAAAAATAGTATCTAAGACGAGTTGAGAAGTATTTGGAAAAGTTCTAACAGCAGGACTCTTATTAAAATAAGTATAGGCTATAAGTCATAGTAATGCAGGCAGAAAAAAAAAGCCCTGCTCCTAACTTCAGCTCTTAAAGAAAACAAAAGTTTGATCCCAGAAGGAAATTTAAATATTTCTGAAAAGCCTGATAGCGATCTTCAAAAAGGCGTATTTTGTATCAAAGTAATTTCGTTTTCTTTCGTTTTCTTTTCTCTGTAAGGTGCTGATTTGATTTCCCATTGGGCACCTAAGAGGAAAAAAAAAAAAAAAACCACACCACACCAAGAAAAACCTTTAGCACTGTATGATCCCTCTTTTCAATAGCAGAACCTGTTAGACCAGTCTGGACTGCTTCACCCAGCAACGAGCTGCAACCCGTCTCGTTTACCCAACCTGAGCAAGGCTCTGCATCCCTAGATTTCACCCAGAAGCGTTTAACAATGAGGAGCATTTTGTCCTTAGCGAAACCCATTAGCAAAATCTCCATAGCAAAAGCACACAATGGAGTCGATTCAAAATTTTCCCTGCTGTTGAATGAGAATCACCTTGTGTGGGCTCTAGGCTTTGGAAAGCTTCGGAAATATATTCAGAGTGTTATTTCCATATCTCTGCTTAGATTGAAACACGTATTGTTGGTTCAAGGTGTCTTAGCGCACTTGACACACAACAAGCATGGAATCAATCAACTGAACATAGAAAAATACATCAACTGACTTCAAAGGAAAAGAAGTCCTTTGTATTACGTTGACTCTTACGCTGTTAATAGAGGCAAGAGGGACTGCAGAAGAGCATTCTGCAACTGCCCTTGAAACAGTGGTTTTGATTAAAATCAATGAAACTGACACAACAATATTATTTACATCAGTGTATAAAATCATTGAAGCTAGTAATTAAAACGATTTATTGGCTTATTTGTTACAATAAAAGAAACATTAATGTGTCCTATGCTGTTAAGAGGCTAAAAATGAGTAACCCATTTTTAGGCTGTTCTGGGGTAGAGGGTTTTTTGCCTATGTTTCTAAATAGTTAGCAATTATCAGTGTTTCCTCTTAGAACATCATGATTTAATAATTTCCTATAAAATATCATGGGAGAGTGTTTAAAGGAATGTATTCTGCCCACTGCAAAAGAGATGAAGCGTGAATCTCAAAATGCCACACCCTGCAAAAATTGAGAATCCATTAAAGTAACTGGGAATTTGAGTTCTGGGTGTCAAATCCTCAAACAATTGGTTATGCTTTACCAAAAAGGGTTCTTGATGTTTAGTGAAGAAACTCCTGAATCTTTCAAATAAGGCACAGGGTAGAAGCGATAAATGTATTTAGGTTTTGCATGTCCTTCTGGGCGCAAACTTTAATTACTGTAATAACACTTCAATTAAAATTAGATACTCGATAATTCATATAACCTGGCTAAAACTGCATCTAGTAGGTATGCAATGGCACCTAATTACAGAGGCATATTTAAGGGGGTTGTTTCATTTTAAGTTATTCCAGGAGCTGCACTTTTTAATCTTCCTGATAACCAGTGGCTGACAGATTACACATTGGCTACCAAAGCCTTATACAACTTGTGCTGTCTCACCTAAATCCACATTCACTTCCTCCCCAAACAGCGATCTAATTTCTCACTAATAACTATTACCTTACTGACATTTTGGGGACTTATGGCTGATACAGCACGAAGAATGTTTCATCATTTTCTGACAAGTTTTTCCATCAGAAATACTGGTTCAATAAAATTAAACTACTTCAGGAACATGCCAATATCATTTACTTTACACAGGAAAATATCAAAGTGTCATGATAAAGTTGAAACAAAATATTTTGTTTTGCAAGATACACGAAGATCACCATTTTTCTTTCTGATTACAAATTAAAATGAGTTTTCAACATCTTGGAATTACCCACAAGTTGGGAATTCGTTTTGGGTTCTGGGGAGCAACGATAGAATAAGAGTAACTGAAAAACAGCAGGGTTAATTTCATTTACGTGTTGCAATTTTCCCTGCCTGTATTACACATTCAAACAAGCCTAAGTTTAATTCTTGTCACCTCAGTAGCTCAACTGATGAACTGACACCCTCTCTTCACTCAAGGAGGTAAAACCTCCTTCTAGCCTGCTAGGAATATTTTACTTATTGAAACAATGTCTTATTCCTCAAATGAAAACAAATCTTTAAATATCCAATGAAAGTTATGACACTTACATACTTGCAAAGTTTCTACGTATTAATATTCTGATCTTTCTTTTCACACCACCCCCCTACTCCAATCTAGGAAGAGGAGGAAGGCTGGAAAATGGCTCCCAGTAATTTCCTTTCAATAATGGAGGAAGGAAACAGTCAATACAAAGGTCAGTAGAAAAAGATAACAATTACAGCTGGAATGTTCTTCTAATTCAGCTTAATCTGCATGCTGTTTCTATAAGGTCAACCTGGGCAGCTGCCCAAACTGTGGAACACTATAGAAATGAGAACATTAGGTAAAATGGTATTTAGGAAGAGAATCTCTCAGTACCTTCAAGTCTTAGGAGTCTCTTAATATCATTGAGCTGATCATACAGCTAATTGTACAGGAAGGTACATTTCTATATGAGTGAAAGTGGCCAAATTAGAACCAAAGTACTTTGATGTACCTGCAGGGGCTTCCTTGCATTTTCTGAGGGAAACAAAAATGACTTCTGAATATCAGATAATTCAAAAGCACATCAGTATCAATTTTGTCATGTTCCTATAACTCTTTATGCTGTCATTCATTCGTGGAAAGCATCCATGGGTTCATTCACCTACTCTCTACAGCTAATTAAATTATTTTTGATTACATGTTTTAATAGGAGGATCAGTTTTTCAAGCATGAGAAATGCTGCTGGAATATGAATACACTTGCTTCAGTCAAAGTGCATGTAACTTATCAAACATAACTCAAACTTATAGCTAGGAGATTGGCTGGTTTTTTCACTTTGAGAGTGCATCCAAAAGCAGGGATTTTTCAAGTTTAAAAAAATGTTTTTCACAAAAGGACATCTTACTCTTTTCCACCTCTCTTCTACGCTTGGTGCCTTTGTCTGTCTCCTAACCACTTGTCTTCAGTGTGCTCCCTGGATACACAAGTGAATTAGCAGTCACTTCTGCTGGGCCGGGAAGTGAGCACGGAAGTCATGCACTTGTCTGAAATGGAAAGGAGCAGCTGCTTCATGAACTACAAGCAAACAGCACTATAGGACCCCAGAGGTCAGACAAGCCAAATTGAAGTCCTCTGTTGCAAAAGCATACTTGATCAAAGCTTTCAGGGTTTACTTTTGCTCTATTTCATGCAGATCCTGTTCTCAAACAATTATTTAAAATATCTTTTCTGCTCCCCACTCTGCAGAGTTAGTGGCTTGCTAAAATTCCTGATATATTCCTGATCTCCAGTATTCTCTCTTTGTTGACAAATTACTGCCATCAAGTTTTCTGCCTGATTTTGGTTAGCCAGAGGGGAAGAACTTACTAAATACACATCAGTACTGTTTTGCCTGACTTACTACTTCTAACAATTAGGATTTTCTTACACATTATAAATCACAAAGCAGCTTTATGGCTAAAGAGGAGTTCTTTAGGCCCAGACTCTACTCTTGAATGCTACACCACAAGCACACTGAAGTCAGCAGGAGTTTTAGATAAGGATCAAATTCATCTATGCTTCTTACCTTACCTGGCCAAGAATATTACTTGTGCTTTTCTGTGCGCTCAAGATGAAATGGCACCTCGCAACATGAAGCCAGCAACAGCAAGACCAGTGTACCCATCCAGCAAGCGTTAGGAATAAAAACACCGCAGATGTCAGTAGGTTAGTTTAATAGGAATAAAGGCTCCCAAATTTCATGACTATCTCTAGTAATAACAAGCCAGGGGGTTTATAAGAGGGTGGGGGACATGTTTGTCACCCAAGCTGTATCTAAACAACAGTACTACCATTCCTAACAAGATACCTACTTTGAGATCTGCAAGTATATAACTTTGAGGTTAGTCATGCTAACTTTTTACATGAAGATGAGTGCTGAATTGGGGGTGTTGTGTTCCTGTGTATCTCACAAGGCCTCCCAAGGGCAGCTCAGCAGCCTATTAACTGTCTGTGGAGCCTGTGACCCTATTCAGGCACCTGAATTGGAGGTCTAAAGCCAGTCAGTGTGAGTACCTCCATCGTCCCATTCTGTACTGGTCACGCTTGCAGGTACCCTGCAATAACGTGCTCAGGTAGGTCAGGCACAGGCAGCCCCCTTTTGAGGTAGATAAAGACTCCAGCTTGGCATCCAGAGTTAAACACCAATGCTCATCTCCAGCCCATCCTGCCAGAACTGACAGCTACTCCTGTAGCTCTAAAGGCACAGAAGAAGGAACCATTTTCTGCACAGAGGACAACCAGAAACCCTCAGAGGGGAAAAGAGCTCCATTGCAAGCTTCAAAGCATAGCTGCGGTTGTGCCTTATGCAGAGTAAGAGGCTATAGCTGTTCAGTTAAGCTTCAGGTGTTTGGGTGTTTTTTTTTCTCCTAGTGAACCAAGTCTATTCGACACCATATTTATTTTTAGTAAACAGCTGTTAATTCCTCCAGGCAGCACAGTCCCCTGCCTCATTCACAAGCACTTAGTGCTTTTCATTGAGGACACCCTTTATCACAATACTGCCTGCTGGTTGTTCAGAATAATTTTACTTTTAATCCAGCCATGGATAACATTCTTTTTTTCAATACCTCCAGAATCAAGTCTAGAACAACTTCTGACCAGAACAGTGTAAGCAGTTTCTTGTATTTTTAATTTTAGCCTGCTTTCGTTTCAGTAGCATGGTTGTTTAGAAAAAAAAAGAGGTTTGAGTTTGGTCTTCCTACACTGGGAACTTTTTTCTATTCTTATGTAGAAATAGCTCAGTTACTATCACAATTTGCACAGAAGTTCAAATTTTTTAGTGCGTAGATCTTGAAAACATCATTGAAGTAAGGGAGCTTGATTAAGAAAGGTTTATATCAGATGCCTGCAATGGAATAATTTAAAAACCCTTATGAGGGTGTCTAAAGTTTACCTAAATGATAGATGACCAAACAACATACATTTTTCTTCTGGCATACACACCCCAACACTTACAATTACGGAAGTCTTGCCATCTCCTGAAACGAGTCGCTTTGTTCTTAGGTTACCTAAAAATTTAAAAATAAGTAGATCAGTTTTCATGGAGATCTAAGCATTTCAGCTAGAGATTTTTCCGCCCCAGTTACTTTTCCACCCCTCTATCAAGCGAGAACTACTACCTAAACTTCACTGGAATTCATGAAGCCTTTTTATTCTCCTGAAACTGTATTTGGCAGTGTTGCTAGTTGCTAAACTACATTTACCAAGTTCTATCTAAAACGCTTACTTTATATACTGTTGTTGGAAACAGCCAGTTTCTGAGCGACATCTACTTTTACACTGGAATAGCAGGAGTTTGTGTGGAGCAAATATAAGCAGTCTGAATCATTATTTCCATCTTCCTGGGTTTTATTTTTGCAGTACCCTGTGCTGTAAGGCAGCAATGTGCCATTTCCCCCCATTATACAGACAGACAGTGATATTTGACTTGCTCAGTGTTGCAAAGGATGTTCAAATATCTGAGTCACCGTCCCTGAATACGCTTAAGAGTCATTTAGATGTGGTGTTGGGGGATATGGTGTAGGGGAGAACTTTGTAGAGTGGGGTTGATGGTTGGACTCGATGATCCCAAGGGTCTTTTCCAACCTAGACGATTCTATGACTCTATGAATTCAACCCAAATACCCCGTGGCCCAAACTCTAAAGTGTCGTGATATTATGTATTTTTAACCAGGCATCAGAAAATTCCAATCTTTTTGCTGGGCGGCTGAAAGTAGTCATTTTTAAAAAAGCTTCACGCTTCAGATAAATATATTTCAATTATTAGTCACAAGCTGTTCTCTGAAATTCAGGGATATTGGAATTGCCTACCAGTCTGCAGAGACTGGCGATGGTAGCAGCCACGTTAGTGGACTGGGCTGTCTCTTAAGTCCTGAGCTGGAGAGGTATGCATATAAAAGAATCCAAAGATAAGCATGCACTATTTTAGAAGAGCCAATATAAATTGCACTGTGTACACACACAAGCAAAAATAGTGCCCGTAGCTGGATGACCCCTCCTGTAACAAAATACCAGGCTCTTTTGACCAGCCAGAGAAAACATAACATCCTTAGCCTCCTGACCTTGCTTCAAAAATAACTTTGAAACATTTTGTTGATCTATAAAAGAACAACATAGCATCTAACACCTATGAGTTATTGATCTCTTCTCTAAAATTAGGGACCTCTAACCTAGTGGCTAATGTAGCACTTGGAAAACTCATTGCCAGCTAATATGAGAGACAGCTGCCTAATCTGTGGGGAATGTCACTGGTTTGCCTGCAGTGGATATTAACCGCTAATCAATTCACAAAATGACAATAAACAATTATGAAAACAGAATATAACAAAAAAAAAAAAAATCTATGGATCCCTCTATGAAAAAATAAATATCTAAAACCTATCACTCCTGTGAAAACATAGCACTTGCAACCTGTTGACCCAGTCAGGAAAGTGTTTAAAAATTTCACAAAACTCCCATGTAACAGACCCTTTCCCCAAGGCTGAAATTCCAGGCTGGTAACCCTGGAGGAGGTACCTTTTAACTAGGGCAAATCAAGCTTTCCCTCTTGAAGTATTACGTGACACCTATCACGCCATCTGATGACCTGCAAGTAATGTAAAGAAATTAATGTCTATACCTTGGAGTTTCTTTCCTCGTTACCAAAAAAATCCACTTTCCGTCTCCATCTCTACCATTTTCAGTTATGAAATTAAGACTACTCACCTGCAAAAACTCTTCCCTATGTGTAAAGCCACAAATACTCTGCACGTAATTGGACTCTGAAAATCCATAGGGGATGGAGACAGCCACCAATATTATATTAACTGGACTAAAACTTCAATGACATCCTACGGGTTCCGTGAAAACCTTCCTGAATTTATAGTGCCTTAGAAATGGCAGTGGGTACAGGAAAGAGTACCCTGCACAAAACAGCTTCATAAAGGACCCTGTGTGGAAAGCTGTTGTTTTAAATCACGTGGAAATTGAATTAGCGCACATACTGCTGGAGATTAGCTGTCATTTACAAAGATACTATCGTGGCTTGAAATGCAAGATATGAATTGTCCTCCCTCGAATTAGCTCAAAAAAAGTAGAAAGAAGAGAGGCGTTTCCATTAAAAAGGTGCCTTTTGCTAATAGTGGAGAGTTCAGATCTGCACCAAGCTTGACAGACTTCATTTAGTTTTATTTCCAAAGAGCAAACTTTTTGCCTCAGCAAAAATCATAGAATCATAGAATGGTTAGAGTTGGAAGGGACCTTAAAGATCACCCAGTTCCAACCCCCCTGCCATGGGCAGGGACACCTCCACTAGAGCAGGTTGCTCAAAGCCCCATCCAGCCTGGCCTTGAACACCTCCAGGGATGGGGCAGCCACAACTTCCCTGGGCAACCTGTTCCAGTGCCTCACCACCCTCACAGGAAAGCATTTCCTCCTAATATCTAATCTAAATCTCCCCTCTTCCAATTTAAAACCATTACCCCTTGTCCTGTCACTACACTTCCTGACAAAGAGTCCCTCTCCGGCTCTCCTGTAGGCTCCCTTCAGATATTGGAAGGCTGCTATGAGGTCTTCCCGGAGCCTTCTCTTCTCCAGGCTGAACAACCCCAGCTCTCTCAGCCTGTCTTCATAGGGGAGGTGCTCCATCCCTCTCATCATCTTCATGGCCCTCCGCTGGACCCGTTCAAACAGGTCCATGTCCTTCCTGTGTTGAGGACTCCAAGGCTGGACACAGTACTCCAGGTGGGGTCTCACGAGCGCAGAGTAGAGGGGTAGAATCACCTCCCGTGACCTGCTGGCCACCCTTCTCTTGATGCAGCCCAGGATGTGATTGGCTTTGTGGGCTGCCAGTGCACATTGCCGGCTCATGTTGAGCTTCTCATCCACCAACACTCCCAAGTCCTTCTCCTCAGGGCTGCTCTCCAGCCATTCTCCACCCAACCTGTATTTGTGCCTGGGATTGCCACGTCCCAGGTGCAGGACCCTGCACTTGGCCTGGTTGAACTTCATGAGGTTTGCATGGGCCCACCTCTCAAGCCTGTCCAGGTCCCTCTGGATGGCATCCCTTCCCTCCAGCGTGTCGACCATAAAGAACTGCACCTCAGGATCATCACCTACTTTATCATAAGCAGGGTGGTTTGGTTTTGGAGGTTTTTGTTTGTTTGCTTGTTGTTTTTTTTTTTAATCATCAGTTTGCACAAGCTTGCTTTGCTCCTGGAGTTAGGTCTCCTTATTACTTATCCTTTGCAAACACTAATAAAGGTGCTATATTGTGTGTGCTTTGTCTCTTTTTGGAAAAGACTTTGACTGCTGCTCAATTACTCCATCAAGCTTAAAACTCCCCAGATGGAGTTAAAACTCTGTGTGGCCATATGTCACTTGTGGGTTGGGTGCAGATTATTGCTGTCAGACTCGCTGTCCTTTCACTCCCATTTCCATGTGCTCAGTGCAGGCTTTTATGCCTCTTCCAGTGCTCCTGGCCTGTGTTTCAGCCTCCTGCTAATTACTACAAAGGCTAACTCGTGAGGTTACAGCGGCTTTAACTTAGCATTAGATAACCGAGCAGGAGACAACAAGGAAACTTCCTGGTTTAAATTAAACACCTTCCTTTGGTCCTCAAGCCTTCATTATGCCAGCCAAGAGACACGCGTAGAGATCACATTCTGAAGGACAGGAGTCATCGTTGACTTCTTCACGGAAAAGATTTAAGCACAATGCTGTTAAAGCAGAGAGAAAAGGAATGCCAACATCAGGCACGCTATGGTTTGGCCGATACTGTACTACCTGCTTTTGAAGGTGAACACCACTCCAGGCATTCTGCTTCACAACCAGAAAATGACAACCTCAATATCCCATTATCCTCCTGAAATCTGATACCAATTTACAGCCCAAGGCAAAGAAAGAAGTTAACCTCCAGATTTACAGATCCGAACACAACAGGGGTCTGAACTTGGTAAGGGTCCATAGAGCCTACTACTTTCATACAGATAATAATAATTTAATAAAGGCTGCCTACAACTACCTGGTTTTTTGCCTCTAGAAGCAGTTGGAGAAACAAATGGCTTCTGTAACTTTTTCCCCCTTTTTTTCTTTCTTTTGGATAACAGCCGTTTGGCAGAACAGAGACGAGGGATGGGATTTTTTCCAGGATCACGACCCAGAGCTGATCAAAGAGGAGAAACGGGAAGAAGTGGAGGAAGAGATCAGAGTGCAGGTGTGCTTACAATAGTAAGAGGACACTAATAATGTGTGTTGCCTGTATATATTTCTCTACAGCTGTAAGAACTGGCCCTGGCATAGACCTTACCTTCTTCCAGAGTCCCTACTACCGGTTCTTTGCTTTAACCCTTGGCTAGCTGAACATTTGTCTAAAGCGTGGTAGCAGAACAGACGACTTAGATTCAACTGTGTTTGTCTGGATAGGTTGATGAACTGATGCAACAGAAACTGGAGAATCTCAAACTGGCTGTGGATGGAGAGAAGAGCGACAAACAGAAAAAAGGAAGAAAAAGTGAAAAGGTAAGAGCGGCAAGTTGGGAGAATTCAAGGTAAATCTCAAATTTCTGCCCAGATACATTAGCATTCAGTGCAAACCCTAGTCTCACAGATACCAATATGAAAATGGCCACCCTAAACATTTACTGACTCTCAAGTCAGAAGCATTTAAAAAAAAAAAAAAAATCTATTCGCTTGTGGTTTTTTTCAGGGCCTTTTCCTTTAGCTATTATTATATCTTAACCTTTATAAGTATTGCGTAGGACAAGCTGAACTATTCCAGAGATAAATCATTATAAGACAGATGAGATTTTCAAGAAGAATACATACTCTTTTGAAATCCTGTAACCCAATCGAACAGGAAAATCCAAGCAGCCCTCTCTAAGGTGACAGGTTCAGACTAATACAGTCCTCCAAGGAAGGTGTGGATCTGGGTGCCGGTAAGTTTTCTAGCTGCTGGATGTTTTCCTTCTAAATGAGGACTGGTGTTTCAAAACTGTACACCAAAAAAAAAAAAAAAAATCACTTTGAATATTTTGGTGTAACCTTTCATTTCTCTGTAACACGTAGATAACATACAGCCAGGTACACATTGAAGGGGTTGGGAACTTGCAATTGAGCCAAGTTTATTTAAGCACATAAAATAGGTTAAAGACATACGATATTTTTAATGTGTGTTACCCACTGAAAGGCAGCACACATTGTGTTCACATCTAGTTACACAGCATTACCATATGCAGAGTCCCACAGCTCGTGGTTCCCCTAGTTCCTTACCCAGGCATTTAAACTATAGATCACGTCAGTGCAAAATAACTCAATGCTTATAGACCCTACCTTTCAATCAGCAGATCCACTTAAAATCCTCAGGGCAAATAGCCAGCCCTAATCTCATGTTGTATTTCATTTCTATAATCCTTTTAGCGTGCAAATACTTGCTGTTGCTTTACTTCTACTCAAATTATCTTTAAAAATGCTCTTTCATCTGACAAACGTGCAGGGGCAATTTAATAACGCAAGACTGGAGTAACTCTGAGAGCTGATACCAATTGGATTGCTAAATCTGTTTCAAAAATAGGGTGGCTTAAGATATATAGACAAAATATTGCAACAATCTTCCCAAAGTTGTCATGGGCAGATGCATTTAGATCAGCTGGTCAGAACTGCTTCAAAATATCACGCTGGAATTACAAAGCTTTATGTTACGAGTCGGGCTTGGGGTTTTTTTTTTCCCCCTTCAATAGATAGCATTGGAATGGTTTTGGGTGGAGGGAGGTTATTTAACTTTTGTTTTCCCAAGTTGTGCCAGTAGCCTGAGAGAATGAGGGGGAAGGGGGTGGGGGGGAAAGGAGTACTAATTAAATAATACAAGTTCCCTAAAGATTTTATCTGGTAGGGTAAGAAAAAAAGAAAAAAGAAAAAAAAAGAAAATCACACAGCTCTATTTTAGGGGTGGGAATGGAAGGAGATATCCAGTTTTAGTCAAAACACATTTTCCCTGCGCAAAACTATTTGAAGTGTTCAATTAGCATTGGCAAAGGCCTTTCCTAATTAGTATTTGCATAAATATCTCAATCCATAAACCAACACAGTGCGCACGTACCTGAGCACACAGACTTCAGATCTGCATTATGAAAATCTGGCCCATATAACAAGAATAATAGGATCTGGAAAGTTTTGGAAGCAGCTTGTTAATTTGTTATTCAGCAAAAATTCCTCTAGTTTTTCAAGGCCACATCCTAGGTCCCATACATTTCCCCCCAACTACACCATGTGAAATAACAGTGGGTTTGGATTTTCACTGTAGGCATGAACACATCTGGACTACCATATAAATTTTTTTGCCTAAAAAGAGACATTCTGCAAAGAAAAGCATTCTCAGGAGGGTTCAACATTCTTCAGAGAAATCCAATGGGGAATGGGCAGCAAGGGTAACCCCTTTAAGTGAACTCTTACAAGTGGAATTTTCTGTCTAGGGGAAGTTACCCCAAATTCCCAATGCCACATTTGCCCATCCCCTTTGTTGTGAGGAGGGATTTCTCCTACTTTCTTTGCACGAAGACATCACAGTAGAACTAGGGCTTTTTTTGTTGTCAAGGAACAGTCACCACCCAGAGGTGTGCAGAACAGATGTCCTCTGCCTTTTCAGGCACACCTTAGGATAAGTAGTTTACAACTTAAAAAAAAACCAAAAAAACCAAAAACCTCTGACAAGTCTATATTTATAAAAGTCTGCCAGATCCACAGAAAATAATTTGAGTTTGAAATCCTGTTTGGAAGTCCCTTTTGTGGGGAATTCAGCAAGGATATTTTGGAATTGGACTCTAAAGGGAAAGCATAAAGGAAGCTAATTGCTCCCTTCCAGTCAGTGTTTCAAATGTCTCAGGTCTTACATAGACAAAATGGAACAGCTCCAGGCATATGTGTAGACCACTCCTCTATTTCTGTGCACTGCACTTTTTAGACTGAACTTTATCACTGGGTCCCAAACCTTCATATACCACTTATTACTAAAAGCTGACACTTAACCCTACCAAGAATTACCCTTACTGCTCCTGCGATAAAGCACCCATTTGCCACCTTTGTGGAAGAATCATTTTGGGCGGACGGACAAATTGCTTTTCACATTACAAATGGGTCTCCAGACCATCAGGTTGGTCTGAAAATACTTAAACTGGTTAGATTGTACCTAGTATGCAACAAGTCACGCCGCTATCATTTGAGGCGCAAATCCTGTGCCTCTATTCGTGTTAGAAGCATCTCACCCCACAGAGTATCCCACTTATCATTTGTCTTTATGGTCCAGCATTGCTAGGGTATAGAGCACAAGTGTCCTTGTTAAGAGACACGCTGTGCTGGACTCTGAGTGCTCCAGGTAGCTCCTGATCTGCTGACTGTCACAGGAGAGGGGATGACGATACAACAGAAACAAAGGAATACGGTTCAGATCTGCTGTAAATTGTCTTTTTCTTCACTATGCGCAGTGGCAGCTTGTCATCTGCCCAGCCATGGATCAGCAAGCTGGCAGTAAGCACAGGAAGCACCTGTGTAAAAACAATCCGAGGAAAGATTTGGAGGGAGGTTGACTCCTAGTGAGGGATATGGCATTGATGTCTAGGGAAGGCTGGCAAAGAGAAGTCAGAAGGTCCAAGTCCCCACCTAGCCTAGAGGAGCCTGTTATAAAGTACCTGAAGTTAAAGAGAAAAGGCTAGCATTTTCCAAAGTACTTGATTTCTAAACACTTGGTGTCTTTCTTGTGCCAGCGCAAAACTTTTTAGTGAAATGCTGCTGTTCTGAGTCCACCCCTTTCTGCTGACAGCCCAAGCTTCTGATTTGGGTGGCTCAACACAACCCACCAGATTTACAACTGTTTCCTTCTAGATGGATGCCATGCACCCAACAGGCTTAGCAGCCAAGGATGTTTCTCTTGGGAATCTGCAGCCAAGTAAACCACCACAGACCTAGCTGCTTTAAACTGGCTTTCCACCCAACATAAGAGCTAATAGATCAGTTCTCTGCAGTTACTGACCTGGAAGTTACATTTGAGTGCTTATGAGAGTGCTTTTTATCAGGCCCATTGTGCTGCTTTTCCTGCTCTGCTCCCCCAGGGATTTGTTTCCGATCCAACTGCAGGTAAAGCAACCCGTTGCAAGTGAGCACGCCCACACATACACAAAGGCATGGCCAGAATTCAGAAAAAACAGAAAAAGGGGACATGGGAACCTAAGTGTGTAAAAGTTGCTTGTGAAATAGTCCTTGCTACCATCTCAACGCAGCTTTAGTTACCCCTTTTTGATGCAGCCAGGCAGAAGCAAAGAAAACCACAAGAGGTTAACTTTAGCAATGACTGTGACAAGAATGTTGACATCAGTTTAAGGACTTGATAAGAGCAAAGCCATAGTGAAAAAAGCCAGAAGACAGTCTGGGTCAGAATAGAGGAACGGCTGGATTTGAGGACAGCAATTCACAATCCCTGTTGGATTTTCTGTAGCTGATGGACATTAGCACCCAGAGCTCTCAGCCAGCTGTAGGGGCTGTAACCTCTTTGGATGATGTAGCTAAATCCAACAGGGATTACAGATCAGAGCCCCTCATTTAGCAAGAGCTTAATAATTAATGGGAACATCTTTAAGGACTTTTCAGTATCAGAAGCTGCTGTCGGTATCTTGGCATTGCCAGAAAAGACTTCTCGATCCTTCCTGGAGCAAATCTGCACTTGCTCAGCCTCCCATCCAAGCATCACACACGATCCAAGGAACTCACTCAAACACTTCATAGACTGCTGCTTATACACCGTCTTTTCCCTTAAACCTCAGGAGTACCCTCCTGTTGTTACTTTCCGCATGCTTGGTGGCAGTAGCTGCAGACAGCTGATGGCAGCAGGACTTGTATGATCACAGCCAAAGGGTGACCGCAGATCCTGCAATTCCAACACGGAACAGTTCCCTCAATGAGACATTTTGGCTACCCTCTCCCTTCTGGTGCCAGAGACTCTCTGCTCCGGAATTTGCTCTCAAATCAGGTCCGTGTTTGCTCATAGCAACCTCTGAGCTACTCAAAACATTTTCATGAGCCCAGTCAGTAAGACAAGATACCACACTGAGCACGGAAGATAGTCTTCTGTCATCTGACAGCTAATACCTAATGCAGTTCACTACGTGTGACTTACCAAAGCAGAAAATACCTGAGTAAATGGATGGCTACACAGAAGCTAGACTGACATTTTGGAGATAGAAAGAAGGAGATTTCCATTATAAATGATGAGCATGTTCACAATTCATTAAACTTTATCATTTTCAAAATAAAAGCAGTTCCCAGTAAGACATTTTGGAGGAAAGCCATTGTCTACAATTCATATTTCTCCTTATCACATCTCAGTGTTTGCCAAATTTCCCATAAATGCTGATGTTAATTAGGAAAACACATTTTTCCCTGCATAGTTCGTTTTTGGTTTGCTCTTGAGTTATTTTATTGGTGAAGCTGCCTTGAGGACAATATCAGTTGGCCAATAAATTCAACATATGCTTAGTGTCTTTACATAGGTAGAAATGAGCTTGTCTTCCCAGTCGGACCCCATGATATGTAATTTCTAGCTTGTTGGAAGAAAGGTTAAAGAGATAAAACTGGAGGAACACGAGAGAAACTGCTGGCAGTCTCAGTTGTTTTCCTCAGTTGTTAAAACAGCATGGCATATGTTTTGTTCTTCCCATTCCTTTTCTTTAAAACAAAACCCCAGTGGCACACTCTAGCAAGTATTTGCTGCCAAGCTTATTTATGTAAAGAAACCTGAGGTGTAGTTCTTCACAGACAGTTATTTGCATTATTCTAATCCAAGACTTAAAAACATCACCTTTTCCCAGGTAGCATGTCCATATAATTCTGGGATTTAATTTACATTTTCATCTAGATTATCTTTGGTGCATTGTAAACACTAACAGGTGATTGAACCATAGGTTATTTATATTGCAACTGTCCCCAAAAACTTTAAAATAATATATTTCTGAATATTGCTGATCCATTTGAGGAAAACCCCAGCATTTTCCAGCTAATCAGACAGGATATTTTTTTCCTCAACAACATAGCCTCTACAGCTCTGCAGAATTATTCACTATTAAAAAAATAAAGTAAATGACTCTATTCCCAGGAAAGCAAACATAAACTTTTGGAAAGAATAAGCTGTCTTTATCAACTAAACGTTTAAGCACATGCCTAAATTTAAGCCATTTGGAGAAGTCCCATAGTGCATAAATGTTGCTGTGTAAATAGTTCCACTAAACTAATGCTCTGCAGAATTTAAGCATGGACACCAGTGGTGGGCACTAACGTGGATTAATTATGCCCTCTCCACTACTAATTATCCCTAACCATATTTATAGCTTGAGAGCCATAATTAATGGAGGTGCTTGACATTACTTATTCACATCTTTTTTATTTATGTTTTTCATGGGTTTTTTGCAGTACTTAACGAAACTAGTCACCCAAGTCATAAAATCTTCCCATAGTGAAAGTGTGGTGAAAATATCACAAGAAGAGCAGGCCATGTTTTTCTGACCTCTTCAAGCTTCCTCCCCAAGGCATTGGGGAGAAAAAAAAAAAAAAAAGAGGCAGAAAGGATATCTGATGGATAGGAGGCTAGTCAGAGACTCACAAGGGTTGGTTTCAGGTTATGGTCCAGCTGTAAGCACTCTGCATGATCTCAGGGAAGCTGCTTATATTTTACCCCAAAGTAAAAAAAAAAAAAAAAAAAAAAAAAAAAAAAAAAAAAAAGGAAAAAAAACCCCACAAACAACCAACAACAAAAAAAGCAGCGTGGATAGCCTCTGGAGCAGCTACTTGGACCCCACACCTTTTGCCTTCCTGCTTCCCTCCTGGGTGAGGGCAATACCCGCTCAAACCACAGAGCTGTGCTCCAAAAAAGGAAGGAGAGAGGAGTTTTCTCTTGGGGCAAATGACCCTGGGATTCTTTTGTATGCAGTCTCTACTGGAAAGAGTGGGACTGATTGCTTTGAAGTATGATGTTCTGGGCACTCTTTGGGGAGGTGACAGATGCAGATGAGGTATACAAGCTCCCCAAGCAGCTATAGTCTAGAAGGAAACAACAGCCACCGGGTTACTTCATGCAAAGTCCATTTGAAGGGCACCTGCCACAGGATCTGCATGAGATTCCTGGGTTGGACACAGCTCTGCAGCCCAGGGTGCTTCTCCTCTCCCATGCCTTAGTGAGGCACTTATAAATGGGAACATCTCCTGTGCTTTTATAAATGGGGACATGGCTTCCTTCCCTCAGGGCATTCAAGGATATGATTTTTTCCCTTTGGGTTGCTTCAGTAACAAGGGCCACATTCAAATACTGAAACATTTGCTGTTCTGGCCCTCACTTTGCTTCAGTACATTAAAAAAAAAAAAATATATATATATATGTATTAATGTCAATAATTCCAGCTTGTTTTTGCGGTCCTCAGAAAAAAAAGACGACCACGAGGAAAAAGATATCTGAGATGGAGGAAGATCTAACTCCTGACAGGTAAAGAGAGGAGCTGTTTACTTGAGATTCAGACAATGAGAGAGTGCATCCTCTTTGCATTAGATATGCTGTCAACCCTTTTAGTTTTTAGTTACACAGGGAGCATCTCAACATTGCCACACTTACCAGCATCAGGAGCCCTACTATAAATAAAACCTCTTTATTGACAGCTGTAAACATCCATAAAAAGCGTAGATGATAAAAAAAAAAAATATGTTTTTCACAAAACTGACGCACGTACACTTCGGCTAAAACCTTTTTTTACGTTCCCAGTGAACATTACAGCTTTCCCACCGCCCCCTCCGTGACTGCAAGCTTCACACCACCACAAATAATAGGGCAACGAAACAGGGCTTTAATGGTACACAGCACGGACCTGTTTTTTCCACCACCACCACCCCCCCCCCCCCCCATCTTCACCAATGCGTACAGATTAAGACCATCATTCTGCAACAACACACCACTTGAGCCAGACTCCATCAACTTCAGTCAGGTTAATTCCGGTATGCAAAGCTAAGCGCGTGTGACATTTAGGCAGGGTATTGTCCCCCTGTCTGCCATCCTCTCTGCAGGTGCAGAAGCACCTGGCAGTTTTGTTGACGGTCGGGTTTTCCATCCCGGCTGAAGCCCGAGAAGGGAAGCTGCAGACAGGCCACTGTGCTCTATAAATCACCCTCCACGTCTTAGGTAAAACGTACGTGTCGTTAAATCAGTCTTACTTACCAATAAGAGTTCTGGCAGGTCTGGCAATCGGTGTATCCTCGCTCTTTTAAGCGCCCTTATTTTATTTGGAGGATTTGAGAGGATTTCTTCGTGTAACGTTACATTTTCGGTGAGCTTAGGGTGCGTTTGCCCATCATCCGGCCTTTTTTCACCCGTGCACATAATACAGACACCTAGGCAGAGATATCACCGCGGGGGCCTGCTGAGAGCAGGGCTGGAAAACAGCATGAAGACACACACACACACTCAATCACTGCGGGAGGAAGCACATGGGATTCACCCCACAAACCCATTTGTATAAGACACGCACAGCAAGACCTGGACTAGATCATTTGGGTGCTAGCACTGCATAATCAGTCAGTGATCTCTTTACCTGCTTTAAAATAAAAAAGCTCTCCAAGCAAATATTTAAAATAAACATGTCATGGATTAGAACAGAGCATGACCTCTCTTGCAAGTGCCAAAGTCTAACAAGTATGCATATATTCTATGCTTTTAAAATTACTCTTGCACATACCTGCTTCTTATAAATAAACTTAATAAAACATACAGCCACTTAAGAACACAAGCTTTTTAGTAGCTGGCTTTTAATCAGAGTTTATGTGGCATTTGCCCAGGGAAGTGGTGGAGTCTCCTTCTCTGGAGACGTTCAAAACCCGCCTGGACACGTTCCTGTGCAACCTGCTCTGGGTGGACCTGCTTTGGTAAGGGGGTTTGGACTAGATGATCTCCAGAGGTCCCTTCCAACCCCATGTGATTCTGTGATTTTGTCTCCAATGCTTTGCTTATCCCTGTGAGCAGCGAAGGATGAAGTATTTCAGAAAGAACCAACAGAAGCTCAGGTTCATCTCATTTTTGACATGGTGGAGGGGGTACAGGAGGCTTTAGTCAACAGAGACTGATCGCATCACACTTACTTGGAGGAGACTCAGGGCATGCATCATTAAGCTCGCACAGTAAAGATAATAAGACAGGAAAAGTAGAAGTCATGCTCCCAACAGAACTGTCAGGCTCGTCCCATTCTGCCTTCTGCTTGTTTTATGATGCATACTCCAACATAAAATCACTGAGAATGAAAGCAAGAGTCAGAGTGGCAAAATCAACGTTGTTGAAGGTGCGTTAAATTTAGTATTTCTTTATTACTACTCCTATATTAATTGTGCTACTAACACTGCATAAACATAAAACTTCCCAGCTGAAATGGAAAAGGGCTGCAGACCTCAAATTATATATATGGTTTTATTAGCCAGCCGAGAGTTACTATTAAATATTTTTATTTTAGAAATAGCAGAATGTCCCCATTAAGATAGGCGACAAAACCAAAAATCCTCAGATACTGAAGAGAAAGGATGTGAAAAGTGCACTAACAGTGAAAGACCTAGAAAGGTTCAAATCAATACTGTTTACACTAACAATATAAGAATAATTTCCAATAGGCTTATTCATTTTATGTAATTCTTGAAGCAGTATCAATCTGTAGAACCCAATGCCAAAAATGTCATTGAAATGACTATTTAGATGGAACTCCAAAAGAGAGACTAAAGAGAACATCCACACCAATACAAAACTGGATACAAGTGTAAGTGTATTAAATCCTCAATTATTGGGAGCTATTTCTTACCACTGATGGAGATAGGAAGAAACCGTTCCACTGGAGAAGTTACACCACAGTTTCCACTGTGTTTTTCCCCCAATCCTCCTTTGGCCAGCATAACCCTAACGCTCCAGTAGATGGACCACTGGTTGCTCCACCTGAGTCATTCCCAGTATGTTCCTGACCAGATGCGGCTGTCTATTGCAAACAGAATAAATTCCAGGAAGAATTAATGAATTACTACTAATTGGAGAGCTAAGTGAATAGGTATAGTAGTGTTAGGATTGCTATTGTTATATAATTTAAAAATAATTTCCCAGTAATTGATATTAATGAATGAGTCTATTACACAAGTCATAACTGATCTTGCTTCACCTGCCAATGGTGATGGAACTGGTGTGAGAGGGAGCCGAGCAGTGTGGGAGGTAATAAAAGAGATTCCTTGCCATAACGCAGAAGACTGTACTTATTGATTTCATATTGATGGAGCTAATCACCTTTACTTCTGAGCTACAAAATACATTTGTACAGCTGAGGAAGCATAAATAACTCTAAAGCTAGTTCAGTTATTGAAGGACTAAAGCTTTTACTTGCAGTTCCCTAGAATTTCTGAGTGATGTCTCTTGCCCATAGGACCATCGATTCTCTGTACAGAGAACTAGTGGAAGAAGGATTGCTAATAAAAGCCAAGACTGTGAACCTCTCCGATTACGTTGGTAAAGTACACATTTTGCAGCTAATACGGTTTTTAGTCTCACCAAAACTCCAGCCATTCAATGTTCACTGACCCCTATTTCCAGTCAAGAAAGAGTTAAAGAGTAATTACACTTTCAGGACTTTCCGACTTTAATATCTAAAGCCATGTATGCAAATGAAGTCTGTTTCTGCAGGGTGCTTGGTGCCTTTCACTTCTGCGGCTGAAACCAGGACCTGTTTGTAGAGCTGGTGTTTAGCTCCAAGCACTAACGCTTGGAAGCCTTGAATGTTTTCAGATGTCACAAGCCACTCTGAGGTGGAACCAGGACAACATCCTTTAAGGACCACTGCCCAGGCATGGCCAAGACAGTGCAAGTCTGTCAGACTGGAGGTCACAATCCATCCAGAATATTTCCCAGACAACAGCAAAAATCATACCTTCAGCGTTTGTTCATTCGGTAGAAGACTCACCCCCTTACCTCCACCTCCCTGACTGCCCCTGAACTTTGAGCAGTGCTTTGAGGCATATCTGCCCCTTGATTTGAGTAAGACATGTCTCTGCCTAGTTCTGCATTTCATAATCCTCTTTCCCAGGTTCTGTTACCTGCAGCTGCAGACGCGCTTGCCCATGCTTTACACAGAGCAAAAAAAAAAACAACCCTGCTTGCAGGCTGCACAGGGGTCTGACATCTCCAAAAGCATTTGGTCACGTACAGTAAAGTCACAGCAACCTTAGCAGCAAAAAACCCAAATTCAGTTGTTTCAAAAGCCACCATTATTTGAACTTACAGACATCCAGAAGCCACAATGCCACTGGCTGTTAGTGTAGTGTGTATCTGAGCCAGAAAAGTTGGATTCTCGTACATCACCTCTAAATGCCATAGTTACAAAAACTCTTAGAAGCACCAATTAGCGCCTTCAGAGTCTTTGGCCACTCTGTTGAAGGCTGAATTAACAAGTATTCCATCCATTTTATGCTCATTAAAGATCACGAAGTAATGGAAGATTTTCATTATTCCTTCATTCACCCAACCAGTACCATCAAGGTCACTTTTGCCCAACAAACGTTCCCTACCGCAGATGTTTTGAAAGCACATCTTAGCCAGCGGATAACAATTAACAGCTGGTAACACCAAACTTGGAAGCAGACTGAGATTGCTTTGGGCCATCTTCCCTTGACCCTGAAAGTTTGAAGCCTTGGCTCCCCTGCAGCATGGAGCAACACAAGCCCTTCCCCACTGAAAACTCAGTCCTGCTTCTTGAGCTACTAGAACAACACACAGAAGGCATTTAAAATCGGCCTATGATTTGGACCTCGGTTTTATTTAAAATAGCAAAAAAAAACCCTCCCCCTTTAGTGTTCTAAGGACACAGTCAAAGCCTGCAGAAAAATAGAAGTCACCTGCTCCACTCTTGCAGGGCTGAAGTCTAAGGAAGGTCACTCATTCCCGGTGTCCTGGGGAAAGGACAAAGAGTGGAATTGAGCTGCACAGCGAGTAAAAGCACCAAAATGTCCCCCCTCTATGACAAACCGACATCACTGAACTAATTTTCTTGGTGACCTTATCTAAATTAGTCAGAGAATATCCACTGTGATTTATGTTCAGTTGCAATTAAGCCCTTTGATGCCTTCTAATTAAATCTGTGAAGATTAATTCCTATCCAGGTTTTTTTTTGATTTCTCCTTAAATAAAAGATAGAACCTGAAATGAATTTTATTCTTCAGAGGGGAGGGGGCAGTTGTCTGCCTTTTTGCCCCCAGATTACAACTCCAGTTTCTTTCTTAACCATTGCTAATTCACCTCTGCTCCAGAGAACTCTAGTGCTCTCCCTTTTTATCTCCAATAAAACATAATACACTGTTATTTTTCAGTAGTATTCACCATTTTATGCTAAAAAATAATCATTGACTACATTGTCACAACTAGCTTTCTTACTTGTGGCCCGTTGTCTGGATCTTTATTCTCAACATGTCTCGTTATGGGCTTTGACAAGGCAAGCAATGTGATTATGGCTCTGTAACAAGAGCTGAGGCAAGATTAGATTGTTTCAGTTCATGTCAGGGATTTTTGGTTTTCTTGGGTTGTTTAGCGAAGGGTTTTTTTGAACAAAAAAGGTGAACTGCAAAGCAAAGAGCCCCACCAAATTAGGTGACATGCTTAAACATCTAACATAGCGAGGAGGTGAGATGTGATGCAGCCAGGGGAAACGCTCGTTAAAATATCTTTTCCCCCTTTTTGAAATCCTTTTGATAGAGCGTGGTTCACTGGGATTCCAGCCCTGCAAAATCGCAAATCTAGAAATCCTTTGCCAGCAATGTGATTTATGGTGCTACTAATGATTCTTCTCCACAAAGTTTCTTTAAAAGGTTACTGGAGACCGACTGCTCTGCTGAACGCCTTCCACAGTCTGGAAGGGAAAGTCCACAGTGTGTTTAACTTCATTTTCCTTTGCAGTTCACCTTTCAGACTTCTCAGGACCACATTCCACAACAATATTGCCCTGTTTGAGTCCCGGTCCCTTGACGGTACTGGGTTTGCTGAGAGCATGCTGTATTGGTATTCTGTGGTAGTTTTTCATTGCATGAGTTATGCATTTTATAACAATGCAGTGTCACATTTATTAAGAACATGCTTCCTCCCTACAGGCGAGTACAGCTATCTGGGGACCGCACTTCGCCAGGTAGATATAGAGCCAATGCCCTCTCTCGCAGATGTCAGACAGCTAATAGCGCTGTATGGAATATTGCCATTAGGTAAGAGCACAGCAAAAATTACTAGAGGGCAGAATACAATGGCTTTGCTTCCTGTCACTAACGTGCATTTTTACTGGCTTTGACAAGGCTTGATTAATCGTAATCTAAAGCATTTTGCAGTATAATTGTTTTTCAATTAAGCCTTCTGAGTGAAGACCATATCATTTTAATAGTGCATAAAGGAGCTTGCACATGCTATTGTCAGGTATTGCATTTCCATACCGTCTCTGTTTGCGTGTTAACAGTTTGTGAATGGCAGCACATAAAAGGAAATCACTTGGGAAAGATAATAGCTAAAACAAGCTCCAGTGATCAAAATTAATCAAGTTAAGAGAAGGGCTAAGGTTGCAATTTACCTTTTACAAGCTGGCTAATGTTACTCAGTACTAAACAATGCAATCATTTAAGGAATTAGTCTGAATACATTTTGTACATCAGAGAGAACACTTTTTAAATGCCCTTGCAGTTTTAATGCCAGACTTAGCCAATATCTAACACAGCTTTGCTGGGTCAAGATGCTTGCTTTTAATATAAAACCTATCCCATATTTTACTTGGGAACGGCATTAAGCCAAACTCTAAAGTTCACAAGAAGTGCCTGCCTCAAGGGCTTCTACTCATAGTTCCCTTGCATCCTGTTCCATTCCCGATTGGATTTCAGGGAGATTTTAACTAGGCACATCCTCCCCCAGGCTGTGTCATTGCCTACTCATCCCCTTTATAGGGCAAAATACCTGATGTCACCCTGCCTACCATTCTGACACATGGAGCAGAGAAGACACAGAGCTTCTGCTTTTCTCTCCCCTTTGCATGCCTTCCAGAAAGACCGGTGCTTGGGCTGTTCTGTACGTACATGCTCTGTGGCTTTCCTCAGGCATTTCCCAGCTCCCTCTATCCCCAAAACCAGGCTCGATGCATAGCAGAAAGCTTCGTGCAATAGTGCAGAAGTCTGCTTCATTTGAACGTCGGGAGGAAAAGAGTGCTTGCTCTGCCCTACAGCTTAGCCTGAAGAGCCAGGTTAACAAACAGGATGCCAGCAGCACCCCTCCCTTCAACCTCGATGGGTCTTCCCCTCTAAAACACTCTCAGCTGGTTTGGGGTAATCCTTCAGGGGTTGGCTGCAGGTTTGACTACAGTCAGCTGAGAGAGCTCAGCACTTATCCCTGTCTGCAGTGACTGCAGCGTGGCTTTTCACATATAACTCCTCCAGGGTTATGTTTTAACACCATCTAATCTAGTGAAATCAAGCCCCGAGACACCCCCCAAGGCAAGAGGAAAGAGAAGCCATAAATTTTCTGCCATTTATACAATTGGCTAAAAAATCCAATCCAGGGAGAAGAGACCCTGGACTAGTTAAACAAACAGAATATATTTGCAATAGCAGTTTGAAAAATGCCTCTGAGAAAAAAAAAAAGAAAGGAAAAAAAAAAGAAAGATCTTATATGAGCCAAAAAAAGGCACAGGAATGGTTTCATCTTTTGGGTGATACGTTATGGATGACATTTTACATAATTGGTCTTAGAACTGGTTAATCATTATATAATTGTGTATGTGTAGATGTGAAAGTTTTTCTCAAAATAGTCACCTGATGGCAAGGAAAGCTCCAGCTTAAATGGCATTGAGAAAATTATAAGCAGCTGAAAGGAGAAATAATAGTAGAAGGTATACTTTAACCACAGAGGAGTCTGCTGCTTCCCTCATAATAAATCTATGTGTAATAGTAATAGATTGGTATGGAACGACCAAATATTAATAAAGCCTGGGTGGCTGACAACTTCACTACGTCCTGCACAGTGCTGAAATAACGGCATTCATCTTAGCACTCGGCTCATTGTCATTTATTTGGGATGTTAAACCATTAGGACACAGATAGGCAGCCTGATTGGATTTGTTTTTAAATACCATTCTTGGGGGAACAAACTGTCTGCCTTGAGCTGGAGAACTTTTCTGGGCTAAGCCATAGGCTTCCTTCACAGACCATCACCTTTGGGGCCAGTTTCCCCCGTGAGTCCCATAGTCGGATAGATACCAGTCTCAAAGACCTTCAGCAGTAGTGGATGCTCACACAGATTTTCAGATCTGACTTTATAACAACCACCGCTACTGGCACAGAATGTTTTTAGGCATCAAGGCAGTGATGTTACTGGACTACCAGTGGGTACGGATAAAGCATTTGACATTTCCTGCTACTTCCATCTCGGGAGGTTCACCAGTACCTAATTCATACGGCAACAGACCTGCAGGGGACTTCCAGTTCCATCACTGTCAACCAGCTAAATCTCTCTCTGTGGTTCTGTTTTCACAACGCAGGCATTTCTGCTAGTGAATGAATTCTCAGGTGATGAAGCCTATTTCTTACAACCCATAATGAATTTACCTGGAGCAGCCACAGAGACAGATGTAGAAGTGCCAAGCGGTCACTGCTGCTGGCAGAGCAAGTGAAACATAGCAACCCCGGCATTTGCATTTGCTCACCCAAATAAAATGAAGGGAATAGAAAAGGATCCACCTTCTCCTACCTTCTATATTGTACCTGCTCTGCGACATGCATCTGCCACGTTCCAGACTGGGGAATAACATTGACTCCTCTGCACATGAGCTAACACCACGCTCAGCAGCCACACGTAGAGAGTATACCAGCAGGGAAGGATTTTGGAGCAGAGCTAGCCTGAGTGACAACAGTCAGCCTCTCCGATGCTCACTGAACAGCAATAACGTTTAAGAGGAAAAATTACCCAAAAAGGGAAGTGCAGGCAGCATTTAAAGGAGAGAAAAGAAAGCACATGGTAACATCTGGTTTCAAAATCACTGACAAACACGGCTCCAACAGATCGTCCCTTTAGTTTGTTTTCTTTAAAGATGGGGAAGCTGGAAAGTATCATTTCAGACAGCAGGAGGACGAAATTCTGCTAGTCCTATGTGCAACATGAGTCTGTGCCCTTGTCCTGTTGCAGAAAGCAAGGACCTGCTGTGACAACAAATGCAAGGGTTGAAGCCACGGGTACATTTCTATCCCTACCTCTGCCTGAGAGATGAGGGAGGGAGTTAACAACTGCTGTGTAACGGAAGGCAAGTGTCCCTGTGCAGAGCACCAGGCTTGTCCGTACACATAGCCACCACCAGCAGTTCCGTTTCAGTGCTCTTACCTTGCGTTCATCTGCAAAAATTTAGAGATAAGCTACTTTTCTTTTAGTGCTGAAGTTTGCCCATCAAAAGGTGCAAATGAGGGTGGTTGAGTTTTGCTGCAAACAGGGATGTTAACTCAGATGTGCTACGTCCACAGTTCTGGTTATACAGAATTGAACTCAAAAAGGGCTTAGGCCATATTAAGGAAACAATGAATTCACATTCTAAATTATTTACAGTGAAGAAAAAAAAATAAAAAGGAAGAATCATTCCATTACCTTTATGGCAGACTGAAATGAAAGCAATAATGCTGCCTTCTGACTTTTTACAGGCTCCCAGATAGTCCATGAGAAAGCTCCTGTGGTGAAAGCCTTGTTACTAGCTGGACCTGCTGGTGTTGGAAAGAAAATGCTGGTCCATGCCATCTGCACAGAAACAGGAGCCAACCTCTTCAACTTATCTGCTTCCAACATCGCTGGGAAATATCCAGGCAAGAATGGCCTGCAAATGATGCTTCACATGGTTCTCAAGGTACTCTGCTTTGTGTACTTCTCTACAAAGTTTGTTCAGTTATTCACATCTTCCGTGGAAGAAGTAGGGAACTGAACTGCAATTCCTCCATATCAAGGAACACACACACCAGTCATACAAGGGCAAAGCTGCCCAAGGTCCAAAGGACTGCCAACTCAATTTGAAATTCCCTCCCTGCTTTCAAGTTTTCCAAACCTCTTGTTGACAGCCGGTGTGTGCACCGCTGTAGAGGATTTAATGCCCTTTGAGAAATCACTCTTAGTAGCCATATTTTTCATATTAACATTTGTGCAAGCTTTGTGTTACCTTGAATATGGAAAGCATCATAGATAAAGAAAATTCTGTTCTCTGTTTATATGCACATCAGTCAGGAATGCTTGCCATGCAGCATTTAATCAAATGCTAGACTGGGGGTGGTCAAAAATTCCCTCTCTGGGACTGTTGCTGTAAACCAACTCTCCCCTATACTGCTCTCTGTTTACCTATCAGCAAGCTTTTCAAAAGAGGGAATCCTAGTTCAGGATTACATTAACAGAAATGTATGAGAAGTCTGGAAATGAAGGAAGGCATATGAACTGTGAAGAACATATCCCAAACCCTCTTTAGGAAAAAGACACTATCCTGGCAGGATTTCTTCCACATTTTAAGTCCTCAGCATTTCTGCTAAGGAAGGAAGCTGGTAAACATTTCCAGACGAAATACTCTTAGAAAGAAAAAACACAGCCCATACACTAGAAAAAGCCAAATACAATATTTTTCCAGTGCCAGAGGCCTACTAAAAGACTGAATTCAAACTGGCCTTCCCTGGGATTTATCAGATGTATTTTATTAAATCCAGTACCGCAGCAGGTTTTGTGACAGGTGCCTCCATCCCCGGAAAAGACAGGTTATAGTTAAAAGCAGAGCAATCCCCAAGGACCCCATTTCTTGCTGGTCAGAGCAGTGCCTAAGGAAAAGCAATAGTGCTGTGATCATGCACCTTTGATGCCGTAACACTAACACTGGGTCTAGCACTCCCTGACACAAGCTAGTGCCATTAGACTGAGCTAATACTCCCTCTCCTCCCTCTGCTCTGCACATTTCACCCTTCTCCACTTAGTTTCTCTGCCCTCATCAATGGCAAAGTACACGTCTGGCTGCAGGCACAGCGCACAGACCATCCTTTCCATCCTTCAGTCCCTGCTAGAGTACAAGCCCTTTAAACACAGGGGAAAGGAGGGCAGCCTTTTTAGAAGCTTGCAGCTGAAGATATTAAGATTTTTTTATGTATACATGCATATATATCAAATATACAATAACTGAAACATACATAAAATGTGTGTATATCTATGCACATTAGAGATATAAGTATATATACACACATTATATATATGTACATAAGTCTAGATATAGGTATGTAAAAACCCTTACATTTTTCCACATTACTCAAGAACAAATGGAAACATTATTCAACAGCTCCCCCGTAATTATGGGGAGCAGTCCAAACTTGCTTCTCTACTGTAGCTCTTACAAAAGAAGACACTTCAGTGAACCTCCATGAGTAACCAGAATGGAAGTTGCTCACAGTCAATCACATGGAATAAGGGCTGTCCAGGCGCTTGCTTATCAGAAGGTGACTTGTTCCAACTCCAACAGCAGTACTGCTTCAAACTCTGCTCCTCTAACAACAGGGCAAACAGCACAGAGTGTCTCTTTCCAAGGGATACATCAGCTGCATGCTCATTTCTCTGCAAACTCATACTGACATAGCACCGGCCTGTTTTATCATCATTCAGATAAACTATGTTTCAATGTCCGTTCCTAATTCCTTTGGTTGTTTCACCTTTCCCTGCCACCTTCTTTCCCCACCACCTGAGTCCAATCCCCCATGCCTGAGTCCAATCTGTGATGATTTCAACCCAGATTCTGTAAGTTCTCAGAGTTGGGCTGGAAGCAATCCTCCATCCACACAGGCTCTCACCTCTACAGTTATAATCCCTCTTTTCTTTTCTTTTTCTTTTTGTTTTGTTTTTTTGTTTTGTTTTGTTTTCAACAATGAAAAACAAATTGCATTTTCCCTGTCTGCGGGAACTCTCAAGTCCCTGACACAGCCATCCACTCCATTTGTCCTGCCATCGGTTGCTGCTTCTTTACAACTTCAAATGCTCCCACCCAGTATCATAGTCCTGCACCTGGGACAGAGTATCTCCATGCAACAGGCACAAACGGGTCCAGGCTGTAGCCCACCAACTAGACAACAGCTTTGCCGGAAAGGACTGGGGGTTCTTAAGGACAGCAAGTGGAACATGAGTCAAGATGCAGCAAAAAGTCAGCCAAATACTGGCCTGTGTCCAGCAAGGGTATAGCTAACCTCTTAAAGCAATTAATTATTCCCTGCTATTTGGCACTTACGAGACCACAAGTGGCTACCCTGTTAAAAGGCAGGCAGTGACAAGCAAACAGGTCCAGCAGGAGAGCCACGAAGGTAAGAGAACTGGAGTGCATGAGATAAGCTGAAGAGCAAATCCAGTTATTTCAGCCTAAGAGAAGGCTGGAGTGAGAGGGAGTCTAACTGCTGTTGTCAGAGACTTCATGGGATAATACAGAGAACAGAGCCAGCCTTTTCCCAAAGGTGCACAATGACAGGACAAGAGGCAACGGACACAAGTTGCCACAAAGGAAACTGCTTATACATTAGAGAAAAAGTTTCACAAGGAATCAAAGGGTAAGGAAACTTTCGTTTCCTAATTTGCAGGAATCTACTGTTACCCGAGCTGAAGCAAACACAAGGGCAACACAAATTGAAAACAAATTCCTTGACAGAAGGAAGCTGAACACTGGTATTTGCCAAAAAAAAAAAAAAAGTTTATTTTTCACCACAGTAAAAAAAAAAAGTCTGCTGTAAACATATTTGGAATATCGTAAGACCACAATATACAGTGGCACGTGTAGCAGACAAGCCATGAAAGCAAGTGGTATCTTTCATCTGACATGTAGTATTTAATATTCACAGCTCTCAGTATACTATCTGACACACCATAGTACACCTTGTTAAAGTGCGTTGCACGCAGATGATCACTGAAAGATTCACCACATCTCCATAATCAGACACTTCTGGTCCTGTTTTCTGCAAAGAGCAACTGTGGCTGTTGTCAAGCAAGCTTTCTACTCCAGCTTTCCAGAAGTGCCTTTATATAGAGTTAGTCAAGCAGAATACAGACCTTCCACTCAAGCTTGTAGGTGAATGACAGGAAACAAGACGGTTCTTTTTCTGTTGTTATCTTATGATTCATGTAACCATCGTTAAACACCCAAGGTTTAGTAAATAAGAATTAATGGTGCTCTGTGATAAAGGTGAAGTAACCTTGCACTTTCGATTACCTATCACATCTGCAAACAACGGAATTTCTGTAATGAAAGGAAACTCTGGAGAACATAAAATGACCATTAGGAAACTTTCCGTCCATAACCGAGTGTTGGCTGCTGGCAGTTTCGTGGGAGACACCCTAAACAAGTGAACAGCATTGGAAAAAATGAAGCTTTAATTTGTTTCAGATGCAAGAGCCAAATTCTTTTTTTCCCCCCTCCCTTATTTTAGGGAGGAGACTTGCAAGAGACATACCAGCCGTGATCCAAAAGAGAGGCTTGTGTGTTACTCAAAGCAGGCATTTTAAATGTCATATGGAGGAAATGACTTCTCATACCAGAACAGGAAAACACCGGCATTTCAATCTCCCTATTCAAAGGAAATGTAAGGAAGATTAATATTGAATAAGAAAACTATTGAAAGAAGCTGCAAAAACCAAGCCCGAGCACTCGGGTTCTCCGAAGAGACACAGCAAAGCCTGCCAGGTCAGCTCTGCTTTGGAGTGAAAAGAGAGGGTCTGTCTCTTAATATAGAAGCACTTCCCAGCAGTCCCCAAAAGAAAACTCATCCTTCAAGCGTGAACCAGAACATGCTGGGATATGTCAATTAAGCCACATTTCCTATGTATTGAGCCAGCTTGAACTCAACAGAGCTCTCTGCCAGCTTGTACCAACCCATGGCTTGGCTCTCCCGTGTTCCCATTAAGGCACAAAACGCTGCAGCGGCACCACAGCTTATATAAAGGATGCGAAGAAGGGTGGCGAAGGATGCACAGAAACAAAAGCAAATCCAGAAATGGTCGAGGAGAGAAGGTGGAAGGCCTGACACAGAGGTGCAAAAATGCAGGTAGTTCCCTAAGGCTTAACTCCAAGGCAATAAAAGTGACAAGTACTGGCTTTCCATTAGCAACCCTAAGGCAGCCATCAGGTTAATCACTACCAGAGTGAGACAACCCCTCTTGGGTCCTTTACCAGGGCCACCACAGCGCACAGAAAGCACATTGTACAAAAAGCCACACATGGAAAAATGTTATTAGTGCAACACTGACCAGGCTAAAAGGTTGGGAAGGAGGTGGCCAGGAGGAAATACCAGCAGAGAAGTCGTATACATGTATCAACAGCTCAGTGTGTGCTGTGCAGCCGTCTGTACGGAACAAGGAGTTTTACAGAGCAGCAAGCTGCAGAAATATTTCAACACCATCACTCTTAGGGGACTCTGTTATCAGGCTATTTGGTTTTATAGTCACAGGTGACAGTACAAGCTACACCAAAGAAGGAATACGGTGGAGTTTAAGATTAAACGATATAATCCCAGCGTTTAGAAGCAACATAATTTTGAAGTCTGTCATTAATTTTTTTCCACTGAACCAGGTTCATTTATTTATAACCATTTCTGTATTGTCCCTTCAGACAGGTCATTTTCACACAGAATCACAGAATCTTAGTGGTTGGAAGGGACCTTTGAGATCATCGAGTCCAACCACATAAAAAAAAAACCACAACACACAAAAACAAACAAACAAGCAAACCAAAAAAAAAACCAAACCAACAACAACAAAAAAAAAAAACTGCACCAAAAAAAAAAAAAAAGCACCCACCAACTAAACCCCACACCCACAACCTCACACACAACACCCCACCACAAACCAACAATCCCGGGCACTAGAGCATGCCCTGAAGAGCCACGTCTACACGTTTCTTAAATACCTCCAGGGATGGCGACTCCACCACCTCCCTGGGCAGGCTGTTCCAGTGCCTGACCACCCTCTCAGTAAAGTCATTCTTCCTAATATCTAATCTAAACCTCCCCTGCCGCAGCTTCATACCATTTCCTCTGGTCCTGTCGTTATTCCCTTGGGAGAAGAGGCCAACACCCGCCTCTCTACACCCTCCTTTCAGGTAGTTGTAGAGGGCAACGAGGTCCCCCCTCAGCCTCCTCTTCTCCAAACTAAACATGCCCAGTTCCCTCAGCCTCTCCTCCTATGACTTGTTCTCCAGACCCCTCACCAGGTTGGTGGCTCTCCTCTGGACACGCTCCAGCAGCTCAATGTCCTTCCTGCAGTGAGGGGCCCAGAACTGAACACAGCACTCGAGGTGAGGCCTCACCAGTGCCGAGTACAGAGGCACGATGACTTCCCTGCTCCTGCTGGCCACGCTATTCCTGATACAAGTCAGGATGCTATTGGCCTTCTTGGCCACCTGGGCACACTGCTGGCTCATGTTAAGCCGGCTGTCCACCAACACCCCCAGGTCCTTTTCTGCTGGGCAGCTTTCCAGCCACTCTTCCCCAAGCCTGTAGCGTTGCTTGGGGTTGTTGTGACCAAAATGCAGGACCCGGCACTTGGCCTTATTAAACCTCATCCCATTGGCCTTGGCCCATTGATCCAACCTGTCGAGATCCCTCTGTAAAGCCTTCCGACTGCCTTTCACGGCAGTCTGAAAAACCAGGTACAGTATACCATAGTACATTGACAGAAATCTCTATGTATTTGGCATTTCCGTGCCACACAAAACTCTTCCGTTACAGTTGAAAACTGGGAGCAGTACAGTCAGCCTTTTTTCCAGGCACCCCAGAGAAATTCTTTTCTCTTGGTGCAGTTCAGCCCGCTAGAAGCCCAGATCCTTGAAGTATTAAATATCACCAGTGCTCAAATACAAAGCGTTATTTTTGTCACAAAGCAGCTTTACGCTGTCTTACTCTAATGTCAAAAAAATGAAATGCATCCTGTTGGATGACAGCATCTATAGTTACTTTCTGTCTAACAAACCAGAATGCGGTGGCATCATCACTGTAGCACTGGGATATTTGCCTGGCGAGGCTCCCACAGATAACCCAATCACGGATTTCACCCTCTCGCTGCTCTAGTTGTTTTGGAGCATTTCTGTGAATACAAACTACAGAGGACTGAGTAGTTTTAGGCAACAAATTGAGCTTCCAGAAAAAAAATCTTAAGTCTAGGGCCTTTTAAATTCAATCAAAAGCCTTCAAGTTTGGAGAAGCCTTGTGCACGTCCAGTGCAAGAATCAGGTTTCTGTATTTTTAAGTGCAGCAGTTGAACTGTTAAACTCCGGCTCTCAAGTTTGAAAAGTTTAACCCGAGGCTTTAAAAAAAAAAAAAAAAAAAAAAAAAAAAATGCTGTACGATCTTTGATAAGTGTTGATAGGCAGCAGGGCAAGAAGGCTTTTTTTTTTTTTTTTCCCATCATGATTTTCCTGAAGAGCAAGTCAAGCCTCCGTGAGGATCAGAGAGCTGTTTCCAGCAAAGGCAGCTTCTGGCTGGGTGCGGTATTAGAAGGGTTAAAGAGCCATCTGCTGGCAGCTTCGACAAATTGTTGAATGCAGCAAGGCTAATAAAATTTCAATTACAAATTAATTATGTACAGTGCATTTAATTATCCATGGATTCAAACTGTCCATGGATAATTCAAATGAAGCACTTTCACGAGGGATGTACAGTCTGCTACGTATCTGCTAACAATTTAAATTAGATGCCGATGGATTCTGCATGTCTGATCTGTCTTTAAATAAAAAAAAAAAAAAAAAAAAAAAAGAAAGAAACAGGCCCAAACACAATGTGTTGAATTTGGTCGTATTTATGTGTATCGACACCAGAAAAATATATGCAGGACACTTTATACATTTAGATCATTGCCTCAAAACAGAAAGCGTAGGAAAGTGTCTCTTTAAGAAAGAGACAGTACTGAGGTTATTCATTGTATTTCCACTTGAGTAAGTGGGGAAATAAAAGGGACAAAAAAGATGCTACATGTGACAACAGCGAACATTCTTTCTTAACTGTCAAAGGAAAGTATAGTCCGATTTAAAACTTTAGTCTCCATTTTAGAGGGCTACTAAGCACAGAAGTCATCTCTCAGCCAAATGGGGAAGATCTGCAGCTCCCTGACTGGGGCGGCCCCACTGAAAGGACAACATGGTCCCCTTTGAAGTACGCATGCAGAGTTCAACCATTGCCAACAGCTTTTATAGCCTCTGTAACCCCCCCAACCCACCCTTATTTCCCCTGTCGCATCACACTCACAGGTATGGAGAATATATTGCAGAACAGCTACGCAGCTCCCCAGCCGCCACACAGCTGCGTTACTCACACAAAGCAAAACTACCAGAAGGGGACTGTTCTCCTTAGGAAGCAAAGGCACAGCACCTCTTCGCATCAACATCAGCACATGCATTAGCAGAGAAGTGACCCTTGTCAGCAGCTGAGACGTTAACAAGGTGGTAAACGGGAGGAAAGCGGGGAGAAAGCACCACAATAACAGCAGATCCTACAGTGACAGAGCCTGTTGGGGTGGTTGTCTGTAAACTGGAGTAGACAGCGTGCCACCAGTCCAAACTTCAAGGAAAAGAGTTTCCCAGTGCCTCAACTCCTTCCTGACATCTTCTCCAGGCACACACAGAGTGGGAGTGAAAAGTGGTTGTTATCTTATGTTTCAGGAGGTAAAAGCCACCATCAGAAACATCAGAAAGCCCCAGCTGACAATCCATTCATTAGCGGTGCCAAGTTCGGTAAGGGGCTCGGAGTCAGGAGTTTCCACACATCGCAGTAGATTTCGTAGTGGGTGAATGAAATGCAAACACCGTTCTTTATAAAGCTGTAGATTTCTTGTAGCAACTTAAACTACACCTGTATTTTTCTTTCCAAGTCTTAATTTCACAAAGAACGTCGGTTATCCCGTCTCTGCTTTACAGACATCCAGGAGCTAACTGAATTCGCCCGCGAGCGCCGATAGGTAGGACCGACTTGCACCTTCTGCAGGCATCTGAGCCATTGACTAGCAGGATGCTCAGCAGAAAATCCCTAAGTCTAAGGCTGCTGCACCGCTCAGTTCAATGAAAGCCACCAGCTCGTCCTCTCAAACGTACCTTGCAGAGTGCGTGCAGGCTTACGGAAGATGCCAAACATACCTCTGAAAATAGATAAATAGGGGGTAGATAAAAAACATCTGGCCTTAAAGTGGCAGATATTATTGCTGTACAATTATAATTTGTCATTTCATTCCAGCTTACGTACTCAATACACTGCTGGACTGAGAAGTCGTCCCTTAAGTTGCACAGTCACACAACTGCATAGGTCCACACATCAGTTTCTGCAGGGGTTTTATACTATCTTTCACGATGCAATGTTTTCACTTTCAAAATCCTCATTGTTAATGCTAAACGTTTGAGTTCCTGCCTTCCAACAAAGGAAAAAGCTCATTTTTCCTTAATGAAACCATGCTGAACTCGGGAGGTACCACTTGACATAGTCTAGGACTGACGAGTTACCACAAATAAAGTGTCACATGCCGAAGATGGCATTGTTTCCACTTCACCCCATCAGCAGCACAGCAGAGTAAACGAGTTCATCTGCTATTTTTTTCCCCTATCTTCAATCCATTTTTACCGCACAGACAAACGCGTGCCTGGTGCTCCTGAAATGCATAAAAAACGAACTTCGATGGTTTGAAGAAAAGCGCTCATGACTTAATTCTCCCTGCGCTGGCTGTCAATCAGACACCGGGCTTATGGTGTATACAACCTACCGATTTTGTAAGCTTCTTCCCTGAAAGTTTCAACCGGGGGGGGGGGGAGGGGGGGGCAGGCGGTGAGCAGGACAGAAGAATGCTCTCTCTCCCTCTTGTTGCCCATTGACTCCTCGAGCCATCACTTCTGATGCCAAGCAAACGAGCATGGCTCTGAGAGCCACTGGAAAGTGATTAAAATTTGGCAGCAGAATGTCTAAACCACTGGCGTTTCTATAGCAATAGGGAGAGTGCAAGATGTGAAAAAGCCTGTAGCATTGCTGCCATCCTGCTGTGAACCAGAGGTATAGTGCCTCTGACTTGGGAGCTGGAAAGCCCATTTGTATAGAAACACACACACACACACACACACACACACACACACACACACCCCCCTTCAGATTTAACAAGTTCCATTTTAATTCTTGGGCTAAGTGCAGATTAAACGCTGTTTGGTAAAGCAGAAGATTGCGTATCAGCCTATTTTTTGCTTAAAGATTAGTACCCTCGTTTCTTATATTGCCCTCAGAAAACCGGGGAGGGATCCTACGGGCAGGGCGGTGTTCTGTCGTTTGCCATTGAACTCCCAAGTCCAGGCTTCCTTTTGCAGAACTGCGACTGAATTTGGGTTGAGAAAGGCAACATAAGCATAGCAGTCAAAGCAATCCCATTTGGGTTCGGTTCTTAATGTTAGATTCTTAACTAGAAATGGTTTGATTTGCCCAGACTGCTGAGCAGAGCCAGTGCTGCCCGTGAGCGCTGAACGTTTCGGGGGAAAAAAAAAAAAAAAAAAAAAAAGGGCTAATTTTAACTGCTGAAATATGGATTCAAAAGCATAACTATAAGCACCCAGCTATGAAATTGTAGCCATTTTAATCAACTTCTTGCCTTTCTCTCCCCCATTTTCTCTTAGGTGGCTAAGCAATTGCAGCCTTCAGTTGTGTGGATTGGAGACACAGAAAAAATATTTTCTAAAGCAGTGCAGAAAGCTGAAGAAGAGGTGAGATGCTCCTTTTTTATTCCACTACAGATAATTTCTCCTATTGCATTACAGCTGACACAAAGGGACAAGTGTATTTCTTAGCTTAGCACATACCAGTAAATCCAGACCTGCCAAAGCTTGCTTGATAATAGCTTGTCTCACTAGCATTTTTTTTTCTTTTAAGAGAGTCTTGTGACTTCTTAAGAGCCCCCAAGAGGTCACCTTTCGCTCCTAGACACCTATACTTGCTTTATTTAAAAATAGTCCAGTCACTGCTCATCAGTGCACTGAAAAGTAGAAAAGAATAATGGAGTATTTCAAAATACGAGGCAAGAAACTAAAAGTTAAGATGAGCTTAAATTGTTCAGCTCTATTAATTTGAGAAATTGGATGGAGCCGAAGTGAGCAATAAAGTAACAAGGATAAATTTCCACTGTGAAAACAAAGAGCCTATGTTAAATAGTTATGTTTACAGATTATTTTCTTTGGGCTTCCAGGAGTCCTATTGCCATTGCTTCCATTCCTTCCTCCCTTGTGCAGCTTCCCCGCTAGAAAGAAAATTAAAACACTGCCCAATAGGCACAGCGACTCAACCACCGCAGCAGATAGCGGTTCACACGAAATCCTGATTAGATTCATGCTGCTTGCAAAATATTTTACTTTTAGAGCTCCACGTGAGAAATTAAACCTTTTTTCTTAAGGCGAGTCCTGTACATTTAGACGGTGGGATGGACCTAAGGCTGGTATTTTTGGAAGAGCAATGAAGCGTCACCTTGGATGAGGCTGTTACTTCCGTGAGGGCTGTATCAACTGATGGGTGTGCAGGGGTTGATGCCCTCTAGTGGTCCCCACACCGAAAGGGAACCTTTTCTCTTTGGCTCAGATTTTGACAGCAAGTGCAGATGGGGATTAGAATTAAGACTAGGGGCCAAAGATTCCCTGGAATACTCATGATGTTTGTCCGCTATGATAACCACCAGTGTGGAAAAAAAATTCCTCCTCCTCCTGCCCAGCTCATAGGTGGGGGTATCACCTCTGCCTCTGCTATCGCATCCCGAGACCTGCAGGTATTTAACAAAAGGTTTCTTGTGGTTTTGGTGGGAGTGGATGGCTCCAGGCTTGAAATCACTCATGTCCAAGATAGTTCACAGCATAAACAACGTTTGGAGCCAGAGATCATGAAACAGGAGGGACAGGCAGTGGTAATTGGCAGTCTGGGGAGCCATCCACTAGAATTTTGGAGAAGATGAGCTAAGCTCAGCCTTCAGAAGCCAAAGGGAATGGAAGTCACTTTGCTCATCCCAGTATGATATTTATGGCACTGTGACTGAGAACCTGATACAAATAAGCCTTAAATTCTCCAAATAGCCTCTAGAAAAGTAGTCTCTCTCCAGTCCTTCCCAAAGGATGCAAAGCAGTCAAATAGCAATTACACCATGGCAAACCCAGTTGCCAAGGTTGATGTGCAAGCAGTTCAGCTACTCATAGTTAAACAAATAGGGGTCACCTTCACAATTCACCCCACTTTTCTCCAGCTCGGGTCCACATGGTGGCTGAAATCATAGCTTGGCACTTCAACAGCCCTTCTTGCTACTGACACATTTCTTTTAAAGTGGAGGAGATATTATTATCATCTTTCAGGACATATCCCTGAAATGTGTGTGCTATGGACACACTTTAGTTTCACAAGCATAACAGGAGCTACTGACACATAAACGCCAGTCTGGCTTAGTAGGCTTAACATGAGTGAAGTGTTTGGCTTGGTCTGTGATACTGGTTCAATCATTTAATATTTTAAAATTAAGATTCCTGCAAGCTAATTCCTACAAAAGGCTTGGCTTTTTGTAACCAGCTCTAGGTCAGTGGGAATCCATTAATATAATTTGTCACCCCAAAAAAATGACGTTCTAAGTACCGGGGGTAAATTGGGACTTATTTCCACAAGTAAGTGAAATTGGAGTCAGACAATTGTTTTAAATGTTCTCTGCATCTCCTGAAAGTCAGTTTTTCCAGCAGAAAACATACTGCAAGCCCAGAAAAGACAGTGTCTTACTTGAAGCAACTATTATCTTCTATCAGTCATTTCATTGAGATGGGATTCCTCTACACCCCCCCCACCCCCACCCCTCCAAGCCTAAAATAATTTGATAATTCCCACTTTTCTTGTAATACTGATGTCTCAAAACATCTTGGAGAAGATTGTACTTTCTTCCAATACACATGAAGAGGAGGAAAGCTTGAAGCCTATGAGTAGCAGCAGATATATAAAGCAGGGACAGTAATTTAGCCAACATAAAATGCATTAAAGTAAATCCACACTTCAGTTATTGCTGTTACCAGAGCAAAGGTGGCAAGGTTGGCTAAAAATTCCAAGGAAGATATGTAACAGCAGCTTATTTAATCATCAGAGAAGCCAAGTTCATTACCAAAAGCTTCCCAACAAGGGAATGGCAAAGTTTGGATAAGAGTTTGTGATTTGAAGTCATACCCTCAGACAGCAAACGTACTCTGTTTGGGTGTGGACAGACCAACATCCTTTCTTTCTGAGCAAGAGAAAAGCCAAGACTTCTTCTTTGCTCCAGGGCAGACCTACTGTTCTTTACAGGGCATGTTCTTTGGGAGTGATTGCAGGTGCCCCACTCTCCTAGGAGCACTCGGTGAATAGGCACAGCAAGGAGGAGATGAAAAGATGGCAGCTGGCATTGAGTGATGGCCGTAGGAATAGTTCATCCACAAGCAAAAACGTAAGCTGGATCTATCATCCTGGCAAGCAACAGTCCACACTCCAAAGCAGAACCCAAGCCCTGACGCTAAGACATGCTCAACTGATTATCATGATTAAGCAATTGGTGAAGTTAGGAAGCTGCATAGTATGACCATGAGAATAAAAAGAATGAGAAAACAGATGTAATTAAGACAATTTCAACTAGAAAATAACTGTGTGACTCTACCTGAAGACTTTTGGGATTTCTTATTGATTTCCCAATTTCCCCCCCTCTGTAGCTTTCACTCCAAAGAGCAAAGCTTTGTCCCCTTTCTGTCAGCTGTCTGCTACTGCAGACAGCAGAAAAATTTGATCACAAAAATTGAACATGTAATGTAGATTCACAGGTGTTTATTATTGCTTTCAGATGGGAAGGTTTGCAGGACATAGTTTCTTCCTTATCAACATTAAGGAAGACTGATCTGAAATTGAAGCTCAAGTTTCTCAGGGAGATGCTTACTATATAGTAAAAATAAAACAAAAAAATAATCACAAGGTGATCTAGAGAGTAAAGTTTTCATGTGAGTGTTGGTGACTTGGATATTAAGTCTCCATCATTTCTGAAAAGAGGCTTCCAAGTCATTAGACTTCTGATACACTCTCCTAGCCCAGTTATTTACTCATAGGTTTAATAACAGTAGAGTGACACCACAACAATTTGATCAAGCTTCTCCAAACTATATTTACTTGAACAATATTCTGGAACAGGTTGCCCAAGGAGGTTGTGGATGCCCCACTCCTGAATTGTTCAAGGCCGGGCTGGATGGGGCTTTAAGCAACCTGGTCTAGTGGAAGATGTCCCTGCCCATGGCAGGGGGGTCAGAACTAGATGATCCTTATGGTTCCTTCCAACCTAAACCATTCTATGATTATCAAACATAACTATCTCAATACTCTTTTTTTTTTTTTTTTTGCTCAATACTCATTTGTTCTTTAAATAGTAATTAAATATTTGTTTTAAAGTCAAATAATAAATTATTACAAAGAAATGAATCCTGAGTTCAAAGAGCTTGTGTTCTCAGGTTGGAGCCTCAGCAAGCTAGAAATCACAGCAAAAATTAAGGGAGTGTATTTTTCACATTTAAACCATGGGTAGGATTTGGTAGATCATAACCTCCAAGAGCTGGGAGGATTCCACACATGGTTACATGCCTGGCAATTTTTCTATCTGTTAAGGTCCATCAGGTACACAGGTCCAAGCAATAATTCTCCTTGAAATGGAAATCAGGATTTCCTTCTTTAAATGAGTTATTTCCTTCCTGCTTTTCAATATGAGGACCAGCAAATTCAATAGTGAAAGGCACTAGCACAAACTCACACATACATAAGCAGAAATCAAGTGTTTACCTGACTTTCAGAAGACAGAGGCTTTCTACTTAGGTTAAGCATCTAGTCTGCTTGTCCTAAATGTAACCAGACTAATAAAAAGAGAGCACAAAATCCTACTGTATATAGTGTAGCTACGTACAACTTCACCTCATTAACTCTAAGCTGTCAGCACCGATAACAACTTTTTCTTCCTTGTATTTACATGTACACGCTGAAGATGAACCCAAAACGACTGGAAAAGGTCCTCCCTAAATTCCTTAAGGCTTTGAAAGCACAGGATAGAGTGCTGCTAGTGGGAACCACCAGCCGGCCCTTCGATGCTAATCTTAAACCTTTCTGCAAAGTCTACCAAAAAATTATTCTGATTCCTAGGCCTGACTACGCTTCAAGATTTGGCAAGTATTTCAAGTGATTCTGTTAATTACTACTGCTTAAAATCCGTGCTCATTGTCTCGCTTATCCTCAGAACCGACTTTAACCTCAAGTCATACGCCAGGTGTGCATTTGCAATTAACATCTGTATTGCCTAAATTTTCAATTCCTGAAAGTTTAGGTAATACTGATACAGGCTACCCTAAAGATCAGATAATAAAAGTAGAAGTTAGGAGAAGCATTTAAAATACTGTTCTGCGGTGATTGGCATTTCTTTGTGAGTTATTTAGCACACACGGGAGTTCATCCCGAGGTGTTTTTTCCCTGTAGGAAGTATAAGACCCTATTTCAATAAACACTTTCTATTTTCAGCTTGTCTTTTGACACAAGGATTCTGAATTTCTGTTATTCCTATCCAGTTTCCATACTCTAAACACTACACCTTGGGCATCTCAATAAACGGAACCATGTCTGGAGGACTGAGTTTTGTCACTATCAAATTCCATTGTCTTTCAGATCATGAGAGAAATTGTAGAAGCATCCATGATTTTCCACGTCTAGTCTATCAAGTGGTGATAGACAGGCCCTTCCAAAGTTTGTTAAATTCATTGAGGCCCCCGCATGCTGAGACTCAAAGCTTGTAACAAAAACCCCTATTTTTTTGTTAGATCAACTAACATGGGTAGAAAGACGACAAGCTTTCAGGCATGCGAGTTTGTTTTTAGATTTGAATCACCTTGAAGTCTGCAGTAGCTCAGCACTGACTAGGAAGAAATGCTCCAAATTAAGCTTAATAATGCAAATGAATTACTGCAGAAAAATGGTAGTTTGTGCACGTCCTTCAGAAGTGGCTGGTAGAAGGGCTTTTGTTCCCAGAAGTACAATCTTTTTTTTCCCCGTGGTTTTGTCACAGATATCATGTGGTTTAGCACGCTTTTCTGGGTACTAGGGAGTGTGGATGTGATGACTCATAAGCAGAAGGGCTGTTTAGGTTCAGTCTAAAGATCATGTGAAAAAAAAAAAAAAAAAAAAAAAGGTTTTGGCTATTCAGAATGGCACCAAACACTTCAAGTTAGGACTCTTCATGGTGCGCTTCTCCTACCAGCAGCTCCTAGCATGAATATCCCTATTGATCACTACATCAAGGGAAACAGACTCCCTTCATCTCTGATGGATCATGTCCCAGAAGACCACAGAGGAGAAACCACCCTCAGTTCAGAGACCTCACTACAGTTGTACCCTTAATACGGCGTTGCTCCGCATAGTCACCTTATTACAAAATCAGGCAACTGTGGTGTGACGTCCAGTGCCTTTCATGGAAGCAACCAAGGTACCGAGATGATACAAGCTTGGGCAAGCTCAGGACAGGTTTTGACTGCCTAGCACACTGTAAATCACTCCCACATTCAGTAATTTTCGTAGTGTGGATGGGAAATGGTCTCTAAGCAAGCTAACATGTGTTTCATGTTACCTTACAGCTCTGATAAATTGCTAACAGATAAGGGACATGAGTAAGACCTAGAGAAAGGAGGTGATAGCAGCTGAATTTAGCCGTGTTCGCTTCTGGGGATTGAACTGTCACATTCTGGGATTCTCACCACTAATTCGGAGTAAAAAAAGAGAAAGAAGAAAAAAAAAAAAAGCCAGCTTAAAGAGATTTAAACTGCAAACTTCAGAATGCCCCAAAAAGTTAACTCTTGACATTTTAAAGCAGATTAAACTTGTAGCTTTACTTCTCTGACATTGTCCCGTTTGAGAGTCTGGCTAGTTCTTTAGCTCCAGCCTTCCCTGAAGTTCAATGGAAATATGATCTTTACAGTACAGAGCACTCGCCTTCCAATCTTGACAATTTTCAGTGCCTGACACCCAGTTTGAGAACTGAAGAAACTTGTTTTGACAGAAAGGCCACGACATAACAAATATTCATAGCCACAGCTACCTGTCTACTGCAACCCTTCCTTTTGTTACAAACCAGAATATTCCAGTAAAACAGTAAACATACAATGGAAATCATCAGACGGGAACATTCACCATCCTATACCGATTTCTTGCTGTTTATCACCCAGCAAATCAGTGCCTCATATTACACATAATCCTATCAGTAACAGAAGCTGTGGCACACGATATGTGGTTGCACAGAAGTAGCGCTCACTGTGGTGTTCATCAGTTCCTTTTTTTTGGTTTTTTTTTTTTACTCAGCCAGTAATGATTGAGCATAGATATAATTCAAGTGCAAGATCACAATTTGCCTGAGTGAAAAAACTAGTACAAAGTTGTCAATAGTTACGGGCACAAGCCCGTAGTATCGACATTGCGGTTGCAGGCAGAATAAGGCAGGTTTTCTCCAGTACCTGACCGCCCCAACATCCAGTACCATTAATTTTCCACCCCACATTTTCATACCACATATGAGCATTCAAACACCTGATAGTCAAATCTCAAATTGTCCATCTCATTCGGGAACCTTTTTAATCTCTATGCATAATACTTACTTTTTCCAAATGTTTTCATATAAGGCTTTAAAGGAAAGAATGGTGAGATGGCATGAAAGTTTTACTAAGTTTCTCTGAGACAGACCATTACTTTACATAGGATAAAACAAAAGATGTTATTACTCCTATTAATTTATTTTTGGAAGCAAAATCTCGGGCACTTCGCAAACATTAAGAAAACCTTCATGTCACAGAGGTTCACAGCTAAAAGATACAAACAGATTCACCATTTAACTAACAAGCAAAATGCCAATCACAGAAATTTACACCTGGCCTTTGCAACATGTGCCTGCATAGCTGGAAACCTTTGGCTTCCAAACCAGACATTGAGTCCCCATAGCAGCCCTCAGTTCAGCAGGAGTAACCTGGGGTCAGGGTCACGGAAATACAAACAGGCTGTTAATATAGGTACTTAACTCTACACACCCAGATGGGAATATTCTGGACAAGTTCTCTTTCTGTATACACACACAGGCATATTTAAATAGTTCTTTCCATTTTTACACACTTATCCACCTCACGTTCTGTGTCCTTCATGACTTTCTGAAAAGTACTGACTGGTAGCCAATAAGTGATCGCTAACGGTTTAAGAATAGATGTGCCTGAAGGTCTCTGTGCTACAAATCTGTAGGTGAAAGAAACGGCAAACAAGAAAAATTGGAATCTTGGCTTTCCTAACTGATAACTCATGTTTTCCTGTTTCAATTTCAAAATGCAAAACCAGTTCTCCTGCTTTCCTTAATGTGTTTCTTTGGCATTCTCTCTTTTTCTGGGTCCCGATGAACAGTGTTATGGAAACACATCATCCTGCAGAATGGTGGAGCAATCACCAACTTGCTGAACATAAGCTGCCTAGCAAAGGTGTCTGATGGTTTCACCCAGGGACACATTGTCCAGGCAGTGCAAGCTGTCCTGAGCGAGCTACGCCTCCTGCAGATGACTAGGAAGCCACTGAGGACTGCTGAGTTCATGACTACTCTCGCCAGACAGGACCCAGTGTACAAAGAGGAGGAAGAAATATTTAAGGTGACATTAAGAGCTGTGTTAACTGGCTGTCTTTCATCATCCCTTGCCATGTCCTTGTCCAGGCACATTTGATCTAGAGACCTGCTAATTCCACTGACGGGTTGGCACATCGCTATTTGAATGATGATGTATGGCTCAACGGCACCAAACACCCATCTCCCCCATTTTAGGATGTTTGGCAGCCTGGGCTCCTGGGCAGCTGGACGTGCCAGGCAAACGGTCATTATTACAGGCAGCAACTCCGTACGGGCAACACGCCTGGCGTACTGCTTTGCTGAACCTACTGCCTGCACCCAGCTCATCTGGAACAGGGTGGCCTTGACATGCACAGATAAATTATGGAGGTGCCATTAGTACAACGCATTGGTTCTTTTTCTCTCGGAGTTGACACGTTCAGCAAGCCTGGCTATATTATCTTGAGAAGGCAAGTAACCTGGACATGCAAGGTCCACAGGGTGGCATCAGGTTTTAAGACCTTATTTTAAATTATTTCAAACAAGAATTTTCTTATAGGAGTTTTCAGACTCATTTCAGGGTCTGAAAAAAAAAAACAGTTTCTGCCTCAAGCTCCATCCCTCTCCCCACTCTCAGGGCTATAAAATCCTGAAGGCAAAACCTAGCACGTTTGAAGTGCATTACATGTACCTCAAATGTACAGGGATCACCCCGCAAACAACTACTTTTTCCACATTAATAAGAGTAATAATTACGCTTTCTTTCCCTAGACTAGGATTATCTTTACATTGTGGTTAATTCTGCTTTCTCTGTATTGCTTTTGATTTTCCTATCCATGGGAACAGTTTCCCAGGCTTAAGTACAGGTCTACAGTTTATGTACTGTAGTTACTTCAACGTAGCTTGGGGACAGCTGAACTGGACTTGAATGCAATCAAGTCCAACGCTACAGCTTTGCAGCCCTAACACCCCAGGAAAACGGCACGACACTTGACTCGGGCACTTCAAGCCGACTAAAGGCTAGTAAAAGCCTTGGCCACTGAACAGGAAAACCCTGCTGCATACCAAGGAGCTGCAGGTGGCCCACCGGGGCCTCCAAATGGGATAGGACTTTTGTACTGAAGCTGAGAGACCCTGAAAGAGCTTTCTCAGTCCCTTACTCCCCCAGCTTCTACCCAGAACCCAGTTCTCCTGGGTGAAAAGTTTCCTTTTCGTTCTGCTCTTTGAGTCCCCTCTGGCTTTGAATCCCCACGGCGCCTTGCACAGTAAACAGGATGCGGTTTCTAACAACTTTGTCCAAGTCTTCTTCCACTGCTAACCTAATGATGGTGCATATTTCTCCCAGCCCCGTTGAATACTTTCCAATATCCATTTAGAGCCATTTGGCTTACTCAATATAGGCAGCATTTGTGATATTTGGCAAATTACTCTTTTTTTTCCTCATGCTTCCTATCTAAACCAATATCTTTCCTCGGGGAAAGTTTAATGGTTCAGTGTTGCAGCAAATAAAAAAAAAAAAAAACAACCTATAATTCCCAGCTCCAAGTAGTAATCCATTTGTCCCCTGAAACATGAGAGCTAGTACTTAGTGAAAGTTTAACTTGAAAATATTATTCCACTTACTATAAATGTGCCTGTTTTGTAGAGCACAAAGTATGCAGGCAGCGCTTCATTTTGAACACGGCTAAAATTATATTGTCCTCAGCATCCCATGGCAATCGTTTTCTTGCATTAATTACAGCCCTTAAGAAAGTATTTCCTTTTATCTGTTTTAAATTTGTTTCTCTTAAATGTCATGGAACCTTGCCCCGGCACCTGTAATAAGGCACAGGGGAAGGGAGAGGACTGTCAAAATGGCCTTGTGCATTAATTGACTCCAGTGTCTCCACCTCTTCTCACACAGAAGCCCCTCTTCCTGATCCTCTAATCATTGCCATCGCTGGACCATTTCTGTTGCTTTGCTTTGTCCTTTTTTGAAGCGGGGCAGCTGAAACGCAGTATTCCAAGTGATGATTAGCACTGTGATGAATCTTTGATTTCTATTCACTGGAAACATGAATCTCCCTGTTTGACATTTATATTCTGCCAGTGTTCCAAAAGGAATATAAATAATGCAAAATTTGTGATAATGTGATTTCTTCATTCAATTTACTCAAATTTCTGCCCCAATTATACATCCACATTTTTGAAATTATAAATTATTGCACCAGTGTGATTGATACAAATCCTTACACAGCAATAATGGTAGTCCTAGAGAAGCGAAGGGCAGCCCAGCTAGCACGCTAATGCTGCCCAGCAGCGACCGGTACAAAATACTTATATGTAAGAAAAGTCATACCGGGGACCATGGGCATCATTCCTTCAACAAGTAAACACTTTAACTCTGATCAGTCACTTACTGTCAGTAACTTACATCCCCAGTTCAGATGCTAGTACATTAGTGATAAATCTACTTTTATTTTAACCGTGTCTGAGGAGCCAGCTTCATTAATTCCCCCGTAGCAATTCTGCTAGCTGAAGAGTCAAAAGCAGCCCTTATCACATGCCAACAGGCAGGTTAATTTTCTGCCTTGAAATATATCCACAAAGAAATGGGAAGAGAAGACAACACGAGTCGCTTGGCTCCTCCTGCCACATGCAGCAGAGTCCTGTATCAGCGACTCGGAGCGGGCAGCGAGGTGACCTCCCCGGTCTGTACCCACCAAACAGAGCTTTCCACCCTACCACGCTCCCAGAAGGAGTAACAAAATCCTGTCAACAGCTTGCTATCTCCCACTTAAGGTTTGGAGAACGTTACACCTAGGACAACAAACCTTGGGGGGAAACAGAAATTTCTACGGCCTCATGGAACACCGGAGATGTTGCTCGATTGCTGGCTGCTTCTGGGGAAGTCAATTCCTCCCTGAGCCAGGAGTCACAACCACCACCTTATCTTTCTCATCCCACTCAGGTGAAGGATGAGAAAGAGCCATCTCCAGATCTCTCCCTGCCCCATCTTGTCCCAGATGTGTCCGTTCTTCCTGCCACAGGAGAACACATAGCTTGGTCTAAGATCATCTTTAGGACAGCAAAGTTCAATTGCCCAGGCCACTGCACTGGGACCCCAGGGATTGCTCCCAAACACCTCCCATGACACCATCTGGATGCGGATGCGTGACATTTTAATCAGTGGAGTCAGGGTTCTTGGAGGAGGGGTACTCAGCTAATTCAGGCAATTAGAGAAGAGATCACAGTGTTAGAGCTGCCCAGCAGCCAGCTGGACATTTGACAGCTGTCAGACTTCATTTACCTGATGACAGTATTTAATCTGCAAGACAAGAGATCCAAATAGGGTACCTGTCATCAGCCCCTTTCTGGGACCCAGAGGAAGGCTTTTAAGCAGCATGACACCAAGAAGGACCATCTGGGGCCGGGAGAGGAACATCAAGGGTTTTTCTTCACTAGATACTTCCAAGGAGTCTTCTCTCAACTACCTCTCTTGCTGCTGCCTGTCTGTAACACGCACTGGGAAACTTGACGAGGCAAACTGCTAGGGGGTAGCCTTACCAGGCTCAAGCTGGAGGCAGCATTTTGGATGAATCATGTGGAAAAGGCAGACTTCATGGGATACTGCATTGGTAGGAAGGTTGAAGATGACTGGGGGCCAGGTGAAGGGCAGAGGAGACACAGTTGTGGCATTAAATAGTGGTCTGTGGTCAGAGGAAAGACATTCATTCCTAGGGCAGTGCATGGAGGAATACAGTCAAGAAGGAAGGCATTTTATCAATCATGTCAACACCTAGAGGCATTTTAGTCTCTGGTGTAGGCAGGAGTTTGTTGATAAAGGTTCCTGCACATACATATGGGGAAAGACTAATTCCTACACACGGCTAAACTTAAAGCATCGCCTTTTCCTTCACTTTACATTATTTTCACATGGCCTAGAACTGCCGTGTTGACATTACAGTCCAGGAGCTTGGCAAGTTTGCAGAGCAACTATAGAAAAAAAAATCATTTACAAGTCACGGGACTGTGAACAGGCATCTGAAAGCAATAAACAGGTTTTTAATGTTCGGGGTTTGTTTTGCTTCTTAAGCTCTCTCGTTGAAATAAAAACTGTCTGGATTGATTTGCAGAGCCATGAGAAGTATATGCTTTGTCTATTGCCAAGTTTCAGACCAGAGGGAGTTTTGACAAGAGCTCTATACCTTGGAAATAGGGTTGATCATAGAAGTTCTGACGTTTCCATAACTAGAGCAACACAAATGGCCCAGCTAAGTATTCCTGTTAATGAGACACTCTTCAAGCAAGCAATTGCTATACTTCTTGTTATAACAATGTTCTTAAGAGATCTGAGGATTTAATTTCTGTTTCTCCACAAACCAGGAAGAATTTTAAGATTTTTTTTTTTTTTAAGGAATGCTCCATTGTACTAGTAAAAAGTTTTCTGAAGTGATCTTTCCTTTTTTTTTTTTTTTTTTTAAACTTGTATTAAAACATACACATGCTTTTTGATTCTCCAGGCTTGGTATGCCAAGACACCACTGGGTAAAGCGCGAAGCAGAGCACTGGCAGAGAGTGAGAAAGCAGGAAAAGGGAAAACAAAAGAAGGAAATAAAGGAAAAAAGAAAAACTAACTTCCTCAAGAATTTTGCATCTGACAATATCAGTCACAGCTCCACTTCACTGAAAAGGGGGAGATGTTAGGAAAGCAGACACTTCAGAATAATGCACCCCAAGATCCAGCTCTTTCAGGAAAGATGATTCCTCTTTGAATGGATTTTAAAATGTTAAAAAGTCAGGTGAGACATCAATATGACATGTAGCTCTCAGAGGATGAAGAGTTAATGACCACTGACTTGCTCGAGCATTATTTATGCTACGAGGTTTTAGGGGGCAGAGAGGTTCATTACTTAGGACTGTAACATGCCATCAGCTTTTAGGCTACACTCATTTATTTCAGCAAGTAACTCTCCTTAAAAATTGATGTCACATTAATGTCTTTCATTACTTTAATATCCTATATGCTTTATAAAACTAACTGCTTTATATATCTGTAAGTCTAATGTGTTACAGTTCTCAATAAAACTATTACAGCTATAAAGACTGCTTTTTAATTGGGATGGATTGTAAGACACTTAACACAATCTACCACAAGCTGACTATTTACATAGCCACATGAGGGCCAGCACCGTTTCACCTTTGGATGCCTCGTCATGGCCTAAACCGTGGCATTCATATATGTGGACGTTAGCAGTCCGTATATTAGTTATCAGTTAATAAGCAGAACAAAAGCCAAGTGGTCAGGTGGAGTTCATTTTGGTGCATGCCCTGAGAATCTATTGCGCAGTAGAAGACAACGCTCAATTACCTTGTTTGCACAAATAGCAATATATCTGTTGCTTAAAAAAAAAAAAAAAAAAAAAAAAAAAAAAAAAAGGGTGGCAGAACAGCAGCTGTAATGGCATTTTGAATAGGCCTGTTGAGCTTTCTTAAAGGTTGTTTCATGCTGTGTTAAACCCAATTCAGGTAGAGCTGCTTCCACTTCTTCTAAACCCAACCCTACGGGTTCTGTTTGTGTAACCCACCCGCAGGTGAAACTCTCTGCCCCATCACATCCAGACCTCGTGCTATGGATGTAACCTGGAGCGTCGCTGTGGCGGTTTCTATGTGCTCGAGCAGCAAAACGTGAAGCTCTTTGGCAGGAATGTCTTCTGCACAGAAGGACCCAAGACACTTGGAGGCAGAGGTTTCCTAGTCTTGTGCTTTGATGTAGTATCTCCTACCCAATAGGGTGCATTAGGCCTAACATCCAAATATCTTCAGTAGCAAGGGCAGGGAAACTAAACCTTCTCAGAAACATGATGAATCTACTAGTCCATGGTAGTGTTTCAGTTGATGGGCAATCTTGTTTGCTCACAAATTAGCAATTTGGGATCAAGATATTTATAAACAGTGGTTGGAACACCCTAAAGCTTTGGGGCATCCTACACAATACCGTTAGAGCCAACACCACTTTTATGTCAAGTACAGGATCTCATTCACCGGGGTCTTCTAAAATAAGAGCCACAAATACCTGTTTTCACCTCCGAGTGCAGCATACTGATGTTGACTTGACAGCAGGTAGCTCACAATACCCATTTAACTGGAAATACAAGGCACGCCATCCCCAGGGAGTCGAAGGACCTCTCTACCACCGCTACGGACAGGCTGGGAGGTACAAGGAGGGCTGCATCGCTGTAAGAAGCTGCTCAAGTTCCCTCCAGAGCAGACCAGGCCAACCTCCCTTTGGGCAGGCTGAGGACGGGACAGCTCATCACACCTGCATCCCTTATACCATGCCAGTTACAACTCTGAGCCTAATCCTGGGTCACAGAGCAATTGCTCGCTGCTAATTAAGGTCTTACTGATACGTCTTCCAGGTAAAAGGGAGTTCCCAACGTTTTAAACATTTCTGTATCTTTATACTATACATCCCAACCTCTCGCTTCCCCCACTAGAACAGAGTCATTTAATCAAAAGTACGATGCCAAGCGACTCGTAGAAAACGTGCTTTTACCCAGATGGTGAGTACGCGACACATTTTAGGACAGAAACTCTGCAGAAAGACAAAAGCCCATCTGAAAAGCTGCTTGAGAAGCTGCTCTAGCAAAGCTTGCTGGGAAGGGGATGATATTGATCCTCTCCTGCTCCTAAGAAGAAATCCGCTGGAAAAAGATGGTCCTGGAAACGGCAAAGCCTGGAGAAAAAAAAAAAAAGCCCAGAAAGATTCCCACAGGCAGCCACCTGCACAGAAACCAATTCAAGTAATTCTGTCATTGAGCGCAGAGGGAACTGGATGGCTCTGCTTAATAAAGTGAATTTTCTTCCCGAGGGAAGAGTAGGCTTCCATGCTGTCACAGCACATGGGATAGAGCCACCCCAATTTGGGCTTTTCGTGGTCCTCTTTGGTGACATTTTGCTGTCCAGTACAGGGCTCCCCTGGATTTCAGGCTTCCAACTTTGAGGCTGCATCTCCAGACCTGCCAAGGGGATCCAGATGACAGGAGAGGGAAGTGCTTGCTAGATCTCCTCTGTGCAACCCCTCGGGACATTTCCTAGCGTGCACAAGTCCTTCCCCCGGCCATCCCAGAAGTAATCTGGCTTCATGGAACTTCGTCATGACCCGCACAAGGGACCCTGTGAGTACCAGCTGCCAGCCCCTGGGTTTATTCACTTGCAACAGAGCAGCTACAAACTTTGGCTTGCCCTTTCCTTATTCTTTCCTCGCAGCAGGCTGCCGGCTTCACAAATGTGGCAGAGCACCCCAATTAAATAAGGTACTCTTCAACTTCATCCCCTGTGAGGAGAGCCAGACTCTCCCAAAGAAGCGGCAGGGTTTGTGTTAAAAGCCTTATCGCTGCTCTCATCTGCAAGAAAACTAATTTGGATAATTCTGTCCTTAATCTTGCAGACAGTGGAACACTCCTCTCCACAACAGGTTTGACAGCAGAACGTGATGTGATGAAAAGACTGCATTTAGGTTGGACGTAAGCAAGCCCATTAACTAATATTTCAGCAGGTTCAGTGCAATCTCAATAGCAGAGTAACACGCTGCCTGGCAACATCCATCTCTGGGGCATGACTCCGGCCCCGTGCGGGAAGGATACACGAACCTCTAACTGTCCCAGCTGGGCTTGACAGGGCAGAAGCCTGCAGTTTTTCCTCCAGTATTCACCAGTTTACGGGAAATAAGCACTGGGGCATTTTAACCTCTAGATGTAGCTTGCAATTGTGGCTGCTTTCAGTGTAAACTGCATTTCTTTTTCTTTTTTTTTTTTTTCTTTAATTTTTTCCATGGGGATCTGGAAGCCACAGCTGGTATATCTACAGACAGCTCTGTGGGTGCAGGGGAGTGACAGAGAGGTGATAAAGCAGAGAAATTCCACCCTGCATAGCTGCCAAGCCCTTGCTGTCCTTTGGGGAGCCCTCTTAGTGGGATGGGGAGGGAAGAACAAGGAGCAATTTTAATGCTATTTAATTATTATTACAGAAACTGTAGCTACTTGAAAATGAAGCTGTTGCATCAAGCAGAGCCAACACACAGTCATTTCGGTGTCAATGGCTGAACTATTCAATTAAGTGGCCCTGGCTGGATCTCCAATGCCCGTCCTGCTGTGAGGCTAATAGTGTCCTCACAAGGAACACCACTAGAGATGCTCTACCAGGCCTGGGTAGAGCATCTCTGCCCAGAGATCTTCCGTCACGGGGGGGGCGAGGGGGAAGGATTGTGGCTTTGCTAAGCCCAGCCATAGGGCAATTGCACACCGCTTTCCAGCCACAGCCTCCTGGCACAGCAATCCCAAAATCTGATGAGGAAGGAAAATCCCATTTGCTACGCCTTGTCCTCCACTTCCAGCAAGAGGTGGGTTTTGGGGGATGGAGGAGCAGGGTGCCAGGCTGCTTTGATTCCTGGTCTGGTGGTGGGAGGTAATCCAGAAGCACTAGCAAAGTTGAGAAAAGAAGCTGTCATACTCACTTATATATGTAAGTGATCTAGAGAATTATCGGCTAAATTATTTAAATGTCCCATTACTATTAAATTACTGGGCATTCATTGTAAGAACAGTCATAATACAGTAACTAATTTGGTATTAATGTGAATGTCAGCGTTTCATTGCAGTTATTTTGTACTTCATCATAAGATAATTTACCAATAAATTAATTGGCTTAATTGCTTCCTCCAAACCCAGGAGAACTACATATGACGTGACTTTTAAAAAGTGTTCGTGTTCATCTTTCTGCTTTGACCACACCAAGTGGGAACCCCCCTTTGAAACACTTGGGGAGGAAGAACCAAGAAAGAGGGAGCAGAGTGTGACTTCACTCTCCCAGAGGCAGTAAAGTCTTGGCGTAACCCTGCCCTGTGGAGTTTAATGCATTTTAAATATAGCCCCAAAGGCCGTGCTTGGAGCAGGAGCCCAGGTTTCAGTGCCAGCTTTGCAGGGTCCTGGGTGGTGGGCAAGGAGCACAGCCCCAGCACTCAGCCTCCACCCAAGGCAGAGGAAGCACCTGGGAGCCATTCTTGCCCACCTCCCCGTTTCACAAACTCCCCACATCACCTTCGCCTCCCCAAGATACCAATAACCCCCAGCCCCCCCTCAACTGGGTATCAGCCAAACTAACCAGAGCAGAGACCGGGGCTGCAGCTGACAGACCTGATCCAGTTGGAAATAAGTTGCCACCAATTTGCTGTGAGGCAAAAAAGTGCCGTAATCAGGATTTCGGGTGCGTAGTGGACGAGATGTCCGCCAATTCTCTACCAACCCTATCCATAAGGCTAAGAAACACAAGCAGGTTACCGTAGCGCTTGGGATACGACAAAAAAAGAAACCAAGTGGGTTACCAAGTGGGTCTAGATACCAAATGGGTCCTTAAGTCATGAGGCATCACCTCCACGCTGCTCTGCAGTCCCCACCAAGCACCCTAGGGAAGACACACTCCCCCCCCACCGGTCTCTTTGCAGACCCCAGGCACCATCCATCCCTGTTGGTATCCATGCAGGAGGTGCCTCTACCTCCTGGGAAGCAAGCTCTTATGGATGCAGCCGACCAAGAGCAGCCCCAGTCCCACACAGCCAGGCAGGAGGGCTGCATCCTCCCAGAGCAGAGGAGAAACGGCCCTTGCTAAGTAAAAAGCAGCAGCCACCATGAAGTCATGCTCTTGCCATGTGCCTTGGGTATTATTAGGTCCCCAGCTTATGTCAAGCACTCGGGTTATGCTGCTGTGGCTGAAGCCCTTTAATCAGACACTGAAACTCCTGTTGAAAGCGGTGCCAGCCCTTCTCTCTGATCCCTGCCAATTTTGCATGAGCTATTTTGCCTTGCGAGCCTGCACAGACTGATTTAGAGATAGGGTTACCAGGAGTGCTGCTGCCATCCCGAAAGCCGACTCCTCCAGCACTGGGATTTTTTTTTTATTATTATTATTATTATTATTTTGATTTTGTCTACTGATCCTGACGCTCTGGCAACCACAGCAAGTCTCCCAGAACTTCCACATGTCCATTCCCCAGGAGCTTAGGAAAAAGTTTATTGCTGTTTTCTTCTCCAGGAGATGGAAAACAGCTCCATTGAGAGCCCAGTTGGTAAGGACAGCTATTTTTCCCCGGTTCCTTGTTTGAAACGCTTTTCAATAAATTAACAGGGGTCTTTTGCAAAGCGCTGGGAACAGATTGCACCAGAATCAGCACTTTAGCACGTGCTCCTCCACCCCCAGGGAGACATCAGCCCAACTGCAAAACGCTGCTAGATCTTTATTTACGGTGATTCACCCTGGTCCCGGGCAGCCTGCGTCACACCAAGCTGGCAAGCGATCCGACTCCAGCCAGGAAGGGCCCAAGGGAACACCTCTTCTTCCAGCACACCCTGTCCGGAGATAAGTCCCAACCACGCTGTGCTTCTTATAGCTTATTGTTTAAGTTGCCATCGGAATTAAAAAAAAAAAAAAAAAAAACAAAACAAAACCCAAAAAACCACCACACACATGACATTTCTCTCCCCCAAATCTTGCGATACAAAGTGAAGCTGACTGTTCTATTAACTCCCATCCTGCATCAGCAATTTTCTAAAGTGTGGAAACGTTATAATTGACTTTTCTGCTAGTAGCAAAATGTCATTTTTTTCTTAATACTTCCTAAGTCAGTAATGCATTTCAAAAGCCTCCAATGCCACTACCACAACAGGACTTACAAATTAGCACATTTTTAGCTTTTCATTAAATACAATACCAAAAAAAAAAAAAAAAAAGTCTCATCATATTAGGGTTTCTCTCCTCATTATTGAAAGTACTGCGACTTTGGAACTTCGCGCAGCAAATTATAATGCACTCAGCCTGGGTCCATTGTAAATGGGGGCTTCAAAAAAGGTGTCACGTAGTCGGGCCCTCTTTAAGCACTGAAAATATTGGAGTCTATTTGAAAACGCCTCATGTAGTCTCTCGCTAGCCTTGCAAATCATCACAGCACCAGGTAGAGCTTCCTTTTATTTTTTGCCTCATGGCATCAAGCCATTTCTATTCCAACCAGAAAAAAGAGGATTATTTCTTGCTGGGATTTGAAAAAAAAAAAAAAAAAACCAAAAAAAAAACCCCTACACCTAAGATAACAAGCTGCATAAAATCCCCAAATCATTTAGGGCTCTTGTTCAGCTTTGCACGGCACCCATGGGGCTGCCCTTTTCAAAGGAGAGGGGGTTTCTCCAGACGGACCCCCCAGCTCAGTGCCCTGGGATGTCCCCGGCCGACGAGGCTTTTCAGAGGCCACCGCGGTGCAATCAAAGGCACAGTGCCTACGCGGCTCCAGCTAATTTCCAAGCTCCATGCTGAAAGGCCGCTACCCCGGGAGGATGCTGTGGAAGAGGGGCCCTTTCTTTTTCACGGAGCAAACAAGCACCAGCCCGTTTGGTGGGCAGATGCCTCCTACAGAAGCACTGGACGCAGCCGTGAGTGGCCTTTGGCATTACAGCCCTCGGCTGGAGTCCCCTTTCTTGGCAAGGGGGGGGGGGGTGTGGGGTGGTGGAAATAATAGGGGTTGCACCAGCATGGGAGTAGGGAGAGGCTCACACCCCGCTCCTGGCCCCCCTCCTCAACCAGGTATTGTCCCAGGGCAGTGCATTGCCGGGCTCTGCTTGCACCTGCCCAGCAGCCTTGAGGCCAAAGAATGGGAAATGCAAACTCCACACCCTTTCCCACTTTGCGAGTCCTCTGAAAAGAGGCTGAGCACGTCCCTGATCTCCTCTGCACGACTTCAAATAACGCCAACGCTACACAATTTCCCGTTCCTGGGATGCTCCTCTCCTTAAAAACATCCGTGCTTGAAGTGGCTCGAGCTAGCAAGAAAATCAGCATTAACAAGACAACTCAGTGCACCTAACAGCAAACGGAAAGAGAGGCATGAAACAAGGCTTGTCAGAAGGGCAGCTGCAAGCCAGCAGCAAAAGGCATTCCCTACTGTCCTCTTCTGACTTCCTACTTTAGTCCTCTACCCTACCTCAGTTTCTCCAACAGGGAAAAGGTGACCAGCAGCAGCAGGCAGCAAGGATCAATGCAAACACTAGGAAGGGCTGAAGAACATCTCACAGCACAGACAACAGCACCATCACGGCCCAAAATAAGCAACAGAGAGCAAGGAACTGGAATGAGGATGACGTATAGAGGAGAGCCGGAGACCAGCATCATGAAAAAAATCAAACGCAAGGATCTCCCCTCTACCTTGAAGGACCACAGCTTCTGCGTGGACATAGTTGACGTGTGGCCAGCATGAAGGAAAAGGACTGCAAGTGCTGCTTTACCCATCGCTGCCCGAGAAACCATCTGAAGCCCATATCCAACTAATAAACCCTAAGGAGCTGAGGGGCTCAGTGGATCCCCTGAAAATGGGAAACCCAGATCACCTGCTGCCCTCACAGCAGGATACACTTGCCAGCTGCTGCAATGGGCCTCCAGCAAAGCCAAAGGGCAAGCAGGTCATAAACCTGGGGGCTTCAGCTGATTCTCCTCTACTGTTTTCTCTAGCAGGTGTCCAGGTGAGGTCCTAGTTGTCCACATGAGGCTGTCACAGCATCTCAGCTGGGTCTAGCACTGGTTAGAGCCTTTTCTAGAAGTTTCCTTCCAAAGTGCACTTTGGGAGCAAAAATCATTTTGATGATAACAGTGAGAAGGCAGGTCCTGAGTGCATGGGACAAGGGGGTGTGAGAAACTCTGCAAGGTCCTTGCTGCCCCATTGACCCATTCATGAAAAGAAGGAAAGGCCCTCTAAAGGATGGCCACCTGTGGAGCTGCCACATGGAGCAGGGCCAGACATGGGTGTGGGTACAGGACCTTCTTCACCTGCAGCCCCCCTCCTCCCTCATGCTATGAGTTTCCATCCGTCTCCATCCAGCCTCCGTCCTGCCCTGGAGCCACAGTACGGTCTGGTGGGCAAGGGCTGATCTTGGACCAGTTGAGGGGTTTCCCAGTTCTCCCAAATGAAGGCAGTTCAGGTCTGGGAATCAGGTTGCTCCAGCCACCTCCAGCAGCATTTCCATCCGCGTTTCAGGGTAATAAACTCTTACAGAAGAGGACCAGAGGTGCTTGCTTTCAGTTCCAGGCACATTGTTATTTGTCCCAGCTCCTGGTATCCTGAGTCATAGGAGAGGAAGGCACCACACCTGCCCACCCAAGGGCTCCTTAATGGAATGGAAATTTTGCTTTCTAAGTAAAAAGAACTCAAGATCAAATGCCAGGAAGAAAAAAAAGACGGAGAGGAAAGAGAATGGGCTGAAACAAGAGGAAAAACATGTGGAGAGCAAGAGGAAATCTAGCCATTAGCCATTAAGACCAAGACTGTGATGGGCCAAGCCCTAGTGAAAGCTTGACAAAAGGTTAAAGGTTGGGTGCAATCCTGTCCTCTCATTAGGAGCAATTGGAGCAGTGAATAGACTGGAGGATTAGGAGGAGGAGATGGAAATCATGCAAATGAGCCCTTTGGCCAGCAAAGCCAATAGCCCCCCACTCAGCACAAAGTTTGGCTAAGTTACACCCGTAATTGCTCTAATTAAAGGTGTGCTCAGACAGCTCAAAAAAAGCCTGTCACAGTAGAGCCCTTCAGAAGGGAAATTATAGGCAGGGAGAAATGCTAAAATGCAGCCAGCCAGCCTGAAATTTGAGGTCTCATCATCAGTGATTCAAAACCCAATGGAAGCCTGTGCTGGCCTGGTGGTCCTCCCATGCCCCCACCCACGTTAGTCTAAAAACACCCAGTTGGGAGCAACTCATTGGGGTGGGTTGGAGGGGGCCACACATATGGGCACACTATGGTGCCACCTGATGGCCCCAAAAAATTGCCCCATCCTTACATCATCTTCCCCAGCCCACCCAGGAGATGCCTCCATCCCTGAGCCCCTCAAGCAGGGTCCTGCCCTGAGCCAACATTTCATTTTAGACTTACAAAGCCATCCCTGCTCCATCACCAAGACAAAGCTCCCAATTCTGGGATGGCCCTGGCCTGTCGGTGACGTGCCACCCCACCAGCAGTCAATGCATCCCTCTCTGCCTGCCAACAAAGCCCCTTGCAGGGGGATTTCGGGGGCAGCCCAAAGACCCGGCCCCCCACATTGCTTGCCTGGCCACCCTCCGTGTTCAGCTGAACTCCTCAGCATCGCAGCTCAAGGAGGGCAGGAGATGCAGTGGTGGGGGAGATGAGCTGACAGCTCACCCCACCGGGTGCTGCCAGCATGACAGATGGTCCAGGTGCCTCGGACGGGCCCTGAGAACTGGCTGCCTCGTCCCACCATGGCAGCAACCTGTAATTTCCGAGGCGGTGTTTCCAGCCCGTACCCCACCAGTGATGGAAAGGCGGGGGCAGGAACGAAGGCAGAGTTGAGCAGGCAAACCAGATGGCTCTCTCGTTAAAGTGCAGCTGCGCCAAGGAGAGGTCGTAGCCATAATGAATCGGGCCGAGTCCCCACTAATTAACGCTGACAAGTGAAGTTCAGATGTGTCCACTGGTAAGGAATAAATCAATCCCCCAGAAATGGATACAGCCAATGAGGGATAGTTGAGCTTGTTCTTCTGTGTCCCAGAGGGCAAGCAATTATCTCCATAACTTTCTAGTTAGGGTGCTGGGGAAACACATCTTCCGACCCATAAATACCTTCTTTCCACAAATACATTACACATTCAGGTGTCGAAAGCTAATTTTGCTCAGGAGCAAAACAGCACAGGATGGCATGAAACCAAGAGAAGGGCTTGTTGAAGCTCATGGTGCCATCTAGCACCTCTGTTTCTACCTCCAGTAGCATTTTGGCAAAGAAAAGCCTGTTAGGTGGCACTGATGCTCCCGGTGGGGATTCAGCTAGGAAACAGCGTGAATCTAGTTCATTTTTCATGAGTTTGGGGAAAAGGACTGGGGTTTGAGTCCTGAGGTACCCAGCCCTGGATCCTCACCTTATACCGTTTATAAGTCCCTTTTTAGGTGGTCAGCCTGCGAGCAGTGGTGTTGACATGTAGCACATCACATCCCTGCTGCCTCCTATCCAAGGAGGGGGTCCTGCATGACGGACCCTACAAGGAGCCTCTAATCCTCCTTGCCCTTTCCTCCTCTCCCTCTGCAATCACACCCTGTCCCCTCCTCCCTGGGACCACAGCCTCCCCAGGGATGCCATGGTGGGATCCACTGACCACAGGGCACCTGGCAAGTGGAGGGAGCCACCCACCTTGCATCCCCCTGTCCCAGCAGCTGTGGGAGAGCATCGACTGTAGCACTGGCTAAAATGAGAGCAAACCTGTGTTGTAGGGACAATAAACCTTCCCCTGCCTCAGCTCACCAAAAAACACCTGCATTTTTTGAGCTGCCCAGAGCCATTGCCACCTCGTGCTGCCCCACGAGCCACTTTGGCGAAACGTTTGCTTTGCTCTTCCATCCCACCCTCTTACGTAGGACCATGATATTTCAGGTGTCTCCTTTCCTTCCCTTTTTTCAGCAGACCCAGGCATACTGAAAATGATGTTCTGATCCCATTAAGCACACAGTGGAGCCCAGTCCCCTGCTGAATCCAGAGGTTTTGAAACTGTAGTTGCAGGATCAAACAGGTTTTTTTTCTCCCCCAAGCTCTCGAGAGATGCCTCTTGGTTTTTTTTGTTCTGAGAGATGGTGTCAAGGTTGGTGGCATGTCCTGGACAAGTCCCCACCACACACAACATTCACAAAAGAAAACTGTCCCTGCTCTTCAGAAGAAGGTCTGTTGTGCAGATTTCTTTTTAGCATCTCCTTTATCAATGGCTACTTCTCCACTCTGAAGTCCTCCCAGGTTAACCAGAGGAGGGGTGGTGGTTTTTATAGCCTCCGTATGCAGACAGGTGCTTAGATTGCAGCCTTGGGGCATCGAGGTTTGAGGTGGGCATTAAAAAGAGGCGTTATGCAGCAAAAACCAGCTTTCAAGGGTGGCAGAGCCCTGGAACAGGCTGCCCAGGGAGGTGGTGGAGTCTCCTTCTCTGGAGACATTCAAAACCCACCTGGACACGTTCCTGTGCAACCTGCTCTGGGTGGACCTGCTTTGGCAGGGGGGGTTGGACTAGATGATCTCCAGAGGTCCCTTCCAATCCCACATCATTCTGTGATTTCGCGAGGGGAGGGACCAGCCCTTGCACTGCTCACGTAAGCGTTCGGCCATCTGCCTTCTCAGAGAAAGGAGCAACAAGAGAAAGAGAAAAAAAAAAAAAAATAATGCAGGGAGGAACTCAAGCCCCTGAGATCCCCAAATCTAAGGCAAACCAACCTGAAAGCTTTGTGTCTGTATCTACTTGTGCCACTCACCGAGAGCCTTTCGCAGCCCAGGGCAGCACAGGCACTACGGCAGGCAGAGATGCTCGGTACCTTCCTTTGCCAAAGAGGCTCTAACGTTTTAAGGTAAAGGTAGGGGGGGAAATACACAACCCTTACAACCCACAAACCAACAACCTCAAGGGTGGTTTCTAAAAATTACCCAGTGCCCTTGCTGCCGGAGATGAGCGGCGAGTGCGCTGGGCAGCTGCTAATTAGTAAATGCCATCACCCAGCCTCGTACTGTAAGGGAGCCACGTGACAGAGGGTCAGCCTGAGATGGTTTTCCAGGCTGGTACTCAGGGTGACATTTCACAAGTGCATTACTGAGGGGTTAAATAATTGGTAGGGCTCCCCTTTGCCTTTAAAAGAGGATGCACACCAGGATTGAATTCTCAGGGGGATAATTAACACAGCTGCAATTCTTCCACGGGGAGGGGGAAAAGAGAACCTGAGTATTTTTAGTTAAGCTAAGAACTATTTTTTTTATTCCTATAATTGATGGGAAAAGGGGGACAAAGGAAAGAACTGCACAGTTATGAAAACTGGAAAGGGTATTATTTTTTTTTGTTATTGAAACAAATTATTTACGTTTGGCAAAGAAGGGCTACCATAAACCAGCATAGCACAGAATACCTTTCCATATTATATAGAGCTGTTAAAGGGAAATGTTTCAGCACTATTTAAATACTATCTAATTTCCAATAAAAACCGGACAAAATCAATGCAGCCTCAGGACAAGTTTATATTTCACTGGGTGGCAGTTTTTAAAGGAGAGCTGGTCCAGCAGCAGCAGCCAGGCTGGCTCTGCTCATCCAATTGCATCTGCAAAAGTTTTGGTGGGGGGGGCGGGGAGGGGGTGTAAAGCACTGTCCCCCCTCCACGGCACAGAGATGTGCGTCTTCATGGGCATTAATCCTGCGGTCTGGCCCCTCGTTCAGCCACCAGCCACATAGCTGGGCAGCGCTGTCACATGGAGTGCTGGGTGTGGGGGGGCGGAGGGGGCTGGAAATATAAACGTAGGGACATTTTGGCGACAGGTTGGCTGTTTGAAAGGTGGCACCTGGCTCCGAGAGAGGAGATTAAACGTCCCTGCCCTGCACTGCCCAGCCAGGCATGGTGCCCTGGGGGGACAAGCAAGCATCATCTGGGAGAGCCGCCCTCACGTCGACGTCCCTCCAAGGTAGGCTTGGGCAGTCGATGGTTTATCTACAGCGTGGTGGTCTCACCGTTCCACCTGCCCACCTCCTGGTCCCCTAGCTGTGGGCACAACATCTCCTCCCCATGGCTGCGGGGTGCTGAGGGGGGCACGGCCATTGCCCCATCACAGGGAGCTCCACCATTCAGCCAGCTCGTTTTAATTATTTTGGGGGGGGTAAAGAGGGGTTGGTGCGTGTGTGTGCGAGCTTTAAATCAGTCAGGCATTGCCATCCGCGCTTGAGAGCAGCTGGAGGAGGCAGTGCCGCAGGCTGCCAGCCCTTGGGCTCCTTCACTGCACTGGAAATTTCCCTGGAAAAAAAAAAAAAAAAATAATACCATTCCCCACTGCCGGAGGGCAGCTGTAAATCACGGCGGTGACACCAGGAGCACTCGGCACGGGCACATCTGGACTCGTCAGACTTTTTAAGGCAGGCTCATGGGTTTTTTTTGAACTGGTAGGGCAAGTTATTATGGGCTGCAATCTCCTCGGTGCGAGCACTAAGTTGTTACGCAGCAGCTTAACTTGGGGAACAAGCTCGCACTGAAGTCATTTTGCTTCTGCATATCTTGCTCTTCCCTGTGCCAGGAATGAGTTTTCCTCGTAATGCGAAGCCAGCGCAGACAATTTAAGTCATTATTAATAGATACACTTGATCTGGGGAAGTAAAATGCTTAATGTTTTGTTAAATGAGGTGTACTCTGCAAACAGTCGTATGCAGGGAGAAGGCTAAGATGCTACCCCCGCGTTAGAGATTAATGAGTGCGAGGTTACTGCTAATGAAGTACTCATCCTCACCGACGTTTGGGGCCCGAGTCTGTGTAGGAACATCTCTACTGAAGTAAGGACGCATAAGGATGATCCTAGATTTAATTGGTTGCAGGATCAGTCCCTCAGATCCTCAAGGTCTCCAGGCGTGGGGACCGGAATGCTGGGAGGACAGGTGATGTGCCCAAGGCCGTGCCAGTGGCAGAGCAGAGGGTAGGGCTGCAAGGTCCCAACCTTCCTCTGGCCCCCAAAAATCACCTCCCAAAGGTGACAGGTAGTTTATAAGCAGTCAAAAACCCCTGTTTTCCTTCTAAACCCATCCAGGGATTCCGTCCCTTCTCTTGGCAAGCCCCAGGATGCTCTGCAGGTGTCCTGGCTGCCAGCTCCTCTCTGCAGTAAATCACCCCTGCCCGTGTGACAGCGTTTCCCTTAAAAACACGGGAATATTGTTTCATCCTGACATCACTTTCCACTCATTGGTGGAAAAAGCACTTGACTTGGCTGGCAGGAGCTCAGGCGTTTATATGTGCCACTCAGCTACACGAGGACTTTTTCTTCCTACTCTTGCTGGCCCTGGCTGTTTTTAACCCCCCGCCGTCAGTGATGCTGTTAATCCTGTCATTGCCATGACCCGAGAAGTGAGCGCTATATGCAAATAGGCACCGATTAAAAGGCTCACGAGAAGGGGTCACAGGGTATTTCAACACACTCTCAACAGCAGTTTAACGCCACACACACACACACACCCCCCTTCTTGCAAAATTAGCCCACATCTGACCACGAAGGTCTAGACTCCCTGCTAAATATACCCGGCTGCCAGCACGGGAGGTGGTCTGTGCCGCGGGAAGGCGATCCCCTCCGTGTGAGCAAGGGCACGTGAAGGCAGGCTTCCTCCATGCCACCACAAAAATATTTCAGGATTGCTAACGAGTGGAGAGGGAAAGTGAGCCAGGGCTGTGAAAACATGACCCCCCCGGGGGAAAATAATCCCAGTCTGTGCCGCTCCCTGTGTCTCCAAACCTTCTCCTGCACCAGCTAAGGGACCCCAGGGGATTATGAGGCTAATTTTCATAACAACGCAATGTTTTTAAGAGGTGGTTCAGTTGATACCAGAAGGGTGAAGATGCAAAGAAAGGCTGGAGGTAGCAGAAGAGCAACAGGTGGTAAAAGAAGAGAGAAAGACGATGGAATTTGGAGGTTCAAACCAACCGAGCAGCTGTGGACAGCCAGCTAGGTGGGAGGGCCAACCTTCAGTTCAGCTGGAAAAAGAAAACGGGAAAGAACACATAGGTTGACCTCAAATTAGCTCCCATGGCAGCTGCTTGTGAACATGGACCTCAAGGCAGGGGGTCCTTTGCACAAGGGATTAATTTAACACAAGGACTCTAAGTTAGACCTCCCCCAGCTCAGTGCGACCCCCATCCTGGATGCACACACTGTGGGTTTTTTGTGGCTCTGCACTCTTCCCATGGCCTCCAGGACCAGGTGGCTGGATATCACCGCAGCCGTGCTAAGGAAACCCACAAAGAAACGTCAGATGGCTCCTGCAATACAGATGTATTGGCCTGGGGTTGGCACAAGCATGCTCGTGGTCACCTGCAGGAGCCCAGCAAGGTCCCCACTTGCAAGGGGCTATGGAGAAGGTCCCAAACATTTCTTCCAGCCCCAGGTTGACTCCATGTGGAGGGAACCACAAAACATTTCACCAATCCCTCCACGTCTGGTTGCTTTGATATAGTTTAATATCTTTCTCAAGATCTGCTTTAATCACGTTTATTCCCTGGGGAGGTCAGGGAGTTGTGCCACCCAGAGCTTCAGGCTGATGGTGAAGCCACTGAGTCACGAGATGACGAGGTCTATTCTCGTCCCCGCCACAGACTTCTCCCGTGACCTTGAGGAAAGGAGCCCCAAGCCTCAGGGCAGCAGGAGCCAGGGACGCTCTGCTGGCATCCGTCCCTGTGCTTAAATGGCAGCAGAGGCTGAGCGTGCTCTCTCTCCTATACAAGGCATCAGCGGTGAGAGCAGCTCCCCGCGCCAAAGCCCCAGGAGGTTTTGTACTTCACTGGCCTTTGCCAAGTGCTTTGCATCCCTGCAGGGACACACCAGCATGCCAATCTGCATCTTGTTGGCCACTAACATGATGCCCAGATTTTTCCATATAGCAGCACAAGACTGGAAACAGGGATGAGTGCATCAAAGGAAAAAAAGTAAAATACCGTGTCAGGCAGAGGGAAAAAACCCACTGTCTCAGAGCACACAAATATATGGTTATATGGGCTTGGGCAGACAGGAGCTAACTAAATCTTATTTTATTTTTTTTTTTTACCCCTTAAATGCTAGGCACTGTTTTCCTCCTAGCCTAAAACACCCATGTCCCAAGCTGCTGCCTGCAATTAAACCAGCAATTTAATCCAAGAGGTGCTGCAACAACACAGCCAAGTGACCGTTTGACCCTCATTGTATCGTGTGCCCGTTATCATCTGACCCCACCGGAGTTATAAATACAACAACAATAGAGCCTTAACTGGATTATAATTAGACAATGAGCCCAGGAGGATGGAAACAATGAACTATAAAAGCCTGTCTATCCTCCCAACTAGGACCTACACACATGGGAAGCACTGGAATGGGCGAGTTACCAGGACCTGTAACAGAAAAGCTACAGATTTCCCCCAAATTGGATTCGGCGCATCCTCTAACAGCTCACGCTCCTGCCACCAAGTATTACACAGCCCTGGTCACGGGAGACCTGAGAAGCCTCGAGGTCCTGACTGACCGATACTATCAAGATGTCAACCTGGTTTTTGAGATCAATAAAAATGAGCTGGAGTGGCAGGTGAAAAGCCCAGCGTCTTATGGACTCTCAGGTACTTTTCCTTTAAAGGCCAGTCCAGAAAAAATTTTAAAACCCAGGTATTTACTAACTCTAAATAGGAGAGGTGCACTGCATTTAAGTGCCTAACACTGCTTTTATAGAGGCTGTTCCCGAGGTTTCTGGTTAGCTGACCGTGCCCAGCAGACCTAGCCATAAATATTCAGCACTTTTAAAATTATCTTCTTCTCTTCTGCACACACTAACCCACCGAAGGGGCAGGGAAGTTTAAAAAGTGCGTGTCCGCATCATTTTTCCAGGTCGGGATGGGGCACTCCGAGAGTTAGGCATGCTTGCAAGAGGTGCTTGCAGCCCAAATTCCCCATGCAGGAGCTCAGAAAGAGCAGCCTGGTCCTATCTGGCAGGAATAAGATGCTCCCGTGGTAGCGGTACCCGGTTCCTCCCAACCCCAGATTGTCCCCACGGTCCCCGATGCTCACCAGGCACCGTGCATCTACGGATAGTCCCAGAGCTGCCGGGGGATGTCCTTTCCTTTGCTCCAGCCAAATCCAAACCTGATGCATCCCATGCTCAGCCTGGTGCAGGTGAGGAATTTGTGAGCAGCCTTTTAGCTCCTGCCAGCAAGGTCTTGCACACAGGGTCTCCTCTGCAGCTGGTTGTGGGCAGGGTATTGGTTTACCCAGCTCGTGCCATGTGAAATCCTGCTCCTGGATGTGCACACAGCGGGGGAGTTTTGCTTCCCCTCTTGCCAACAACGCTCAGAGCAGCCACCAACTATAACCAGGCCCTTTTAAACACCTAAAGCTGCTGAGCAACTAAAAGAAAAATAGGAAAAAGCAGTGTCTTTGTCAGGTTTATTCGCAAGGCTGGTGCAGCCGGGAGAGGAACCCAGCAGGTCAGTCCCAGGCATCCCTCTTCCTCCTCCTCCTCCTCCTCCCCCCCGCAGGGCTGTGGTCGCTGGAGTACAAGCAGGACCTGACCACCCCGCTCTGCCTCGCCGCCCGCTGGGGTCATGCCACCTGCCTGCGCCATCTCCTCCGCCGACGGGCCGATCCTGACCTGGCGCCGGGAGGGCGCGGGCCCCTGCACGAAGCCTGCCTGGGGGGGCACACCGACTGCGTGGAGCTGCTGCTGGAGCACAAGGCTGATCCCAACCTGCGGAGCGACGAGGGCCTGGCCCCACTGCACCTCTGCACCACCCAAGACTCCCTGGGGTAAGGACAACATCCCCCCCCCCCGCCATCAGCATCCCCCCAGCTGATAACCTCACTCCGCATCCCCTGCACGCAGACCGCAGCACTTTTGCCTCTGTGAGGTGCAAAACAGATACCGTGATCCCTGGCAAGGCTTCCCACATCTCCCAGCTGTATCAGCTGCTGTGGCACACTCAGCACAGACAGAAAGGGACATTTTGGTGCCAGGCACATTGCACAGCCCAGGTCTCCTTCCCATGGACAGGAGCAGCCCAGTCTAGCTCCACATGCTTTTCCTTCCTCCCCTTCTCTGATGATTTATCCCAAAAATCACTGTGTCCCACTTCCCAGGTCCAGCATGCTTTCCCCCAGGAGACACTCAGGCTGGGTCCAGTCACGGACCTCCTGCGCTCCTCAGCCCATGCTGACCCCATCGACAAGGGATGTCAGTGCTGACCAGGGCTCTCCCTCCTCCTAAAATCCCAGCCCCAGGGCCGTAACAAAGGGACGAGGTCTGCAGGATGGAGAGCAATCCCTTCACCTCCTCACCCCCCTGCCACACGTGGGTTTATATGGTTTATAGTCAGAGCTAAGGCTCAGCGACGTGCCCCCTCTCCCTTCTCACCCTGGATCAGCGTCACACAGAGGTGAGCATAAACATTGCTTGAAAAATAAGCTTTTCATGTGTCTCAGTAGGACTTTAAGCGCCTAAATCATTAGACCCAAGGAACTGGGGGTTTGCTGTTTGGTTTTGGGTTTTTTGGTTTGTTTTGGTTTTTAATAAAGAGCTCAGCCCCTTGGTATCCTGATGAAACTGCTTAGGGCCATACCAAATTTCATCACCTGCCAGCTCAGTGAAAAGCCACCCCAGCTTCAATCCTCTCCCCTTTGGGCAGGCAGCAAGCTTAACCAGGAGCAGGTGGTGAACGCAGGGTTCCCGCTACGGCTCCAGCGTATCATGGGCAAAGAGCTCTGCAAAAGAATAGCAGCTAGAGAGGAAAAGGTGTGCAGATGTAAATATAAATACAAGTCTTTGCAAGATGGCAAAAAAAAAAAAAAAATATCAGGTATTAATCGAATTTTGTTTCAGCCAAAAATCTAGAGATTAACCAAATGCATCCTTAGTGCAATGAAGGTTGGAAGGAGCGAGATGGGTGAGGGAGGATGCTACCAGCAGCCCTCATCATTAATAAGGAGCAGGTTTTAATTCCTTCACCTGAGGTCCCTTTTGACCTTAGAGACTTCAGTCTCCAAACCCCAAGCCATCCTAAAAGCCCCAGACAGGTATTTTTGGTTTCTTTGCCCTATCTCTACAGGGGGAGAGTGAGTCAGTGAAACCTATCTGGTGCATGGAGGGGACCCCGTGGCCCACAGATGTCCGGGTGTCCTGGTTTTGGCCAAGTGCTTCCCAGCTTGGGGGAAAAAAAAAAAAAAAAGTTATATATATACAAGGGATCTGTTGTCACCAATTTACATGTTATTTCCCCCAGAAGAACTGAGGGGGATGGCAGGTGAGCCAGCAAACTGCGACGTGGGGATCAGACAGACGCAATGTGGAAACAGCTGAGTTATAAGCCCTTGAATATTGGGGCTTTATAATGGAAATGCTGAGAGACCCTTAACTACGCTACCTGGCGCTACGGGGGCTTCTACAATAACTAAGCCAACTCCCTTGAAAGATCAAAAATTAATAGACATTTCAGACAGGTTTTGAGGTTTCGACCACTGCTTTTCAATCGCAAAGACTTTGCTAAAGTTAGAGACTGAGGAGGTCAAGCTTTAGGTAACACAAACATTTCCTCTTTGATTAGGGGGAGACTACTTTACCTTGCTTTTTTTTTTTATTTTATTTTTTTTTCATTGAGTAGTAGATTTTAGGTCATCCTTAATTTTTTACTGACAATAAAGAGCAGGTCATTGACCTACATAGAGAGCTATTTTATTTTTCTCCCTCTCGATAACAATGGCCAGAACACCTATGTGCCGGGTTCTTCTGTATTCCTATATACTCGGCAATTCACCATGGGGGCAGGACTTAAAACCTTTGAGCCTCTCAGTGACTGGGATAAAAAAAAATTATCTGGGCTTCCTTCCAGCCATTTGAGCTTCAGAATCCATGAGATTTCAACAAAAAGGATATCAGAGCTTTAATCTAGGAGCTTTTTGAAGAGATGGGAAAAAAAAAAGTTCCAGTAAAGTTCAGTCTTACCTTCTTCACTTTAGGAGCTGTTCATGCCAACGTCGGCCTATTTAGTAGAGTTCCTCTCCTTGACCTCTTTTTTACAGCAGAGATAATTAACATGGTGGGGTAAGATGAGTCTCTAAATTCACTGCACTCTCTCCCTGGCGCTCTCCTGTTTCCCTCTTAAAGCTGGGATGATTAAAGGAGTCTGCCTTTATTGGCACCCCGAAAAAAAATAAAATAAAAATAATTGAGGGGGAGAGGAAGAGTTTCAACTCTCCCGGTGGTGCTGGGGGGAAGAACAGGCGCGGGGCGGTGGGAAGGCGCATCTCAGGGATGCAGGATGTAGCCCCCGCCTCCCATTGTGGTACCCGCAGCAGAAGGGACCGTGTTCGTAGAGTCCTCCTTCAGATCTGCAAGTCAGAAAAAGCTCTCTGAAGACTCCAGGTTTCCCGTGCAACCAGGGAGAGCTTACCTGGAGAGAAATCCCCCAGGGCTTGCCTTCACCAGCCTTCCATGGGGGGAAGGGGCTTAGTCAAACTAAAGGATAAGAAAAGAAGATGTCACCCCTGCCTCAGTGCAACTTGGCTTATGGCTGAGCGATGCCCTTGCCTTCATTTCTTCAAGCTTTCTCTGAGCCCTGGGAGCCTGAAACCAGAGTTGTCTCCTGGCTCCCACCTTCCAGCTCCGAGAGACAGATGGCGAGATGAGCCAATGCAGGAGGAGACTCGGTGTCCAAGGGCTTCTCTGCAAGAAACGATGGGGTAGGCAGCGAGCGCAAGAGCAACCAGCTCGAGGAGACAGGACGGGTTTTGCTTAGGGGGTGTTAGATGAGGAGAGCTCATCATGGAAGGAATTAGCAGAAAAATGGAGCAAAGCAGGAAGGCAGGTACCTAAAAAGGCAATACCATCAAGATAGCAAGGCTCCCAAAAGCTGAGGAGTTGGACATTAATCCACCATTGGTGGATACACTCCCATGGCACCCTCCAGCTATTCCAGCGTCAGCCCAGACAGGCTGTACTTTTGGCTGCAGGAAGGAAGCCTCACCACAAATAAAGAAGACCGTTGATTTTAAAAGCCAGCATTTAGCATCATCTAGTGCTAAACCTCATCCTCTGCTCCATTTAGTGTTGCTGAAATACAAAACTCAAGAGCGTTTGGAGCCATTGTTTTGGAAAGTCTTTCCCCCGCCAGGGAAGACCAGCTCCTTAATGGGTCCCGAGTAAGAAATGAAGAGCCCAAAAGCAGACAGAGAGCACAACCCAAGGCCTGACCCTGCTCTTTGGAGAAGCTGCTCCCCAAGTTGGGGGTGCCGAAATGAGGGCTCACACAGCTGCGTATCCACGGCTCATGGAGCTTTGGCAAAGAAACGGTTCAGAGTGCGATGCTGCTGGGCTGGCGTTCGCCCTGCGGTGACAGAGCTGTCCCCACACCAGCACAACCAGCCCTGCCACGACCAGCCCTCTGCGCTGCCATTGCCATGGCTCACCAGTGGGCTCGCAGTGCCCAGGAAGATTTTCATCTTTTAAAGAAGAACAGGCTTTCTTTCTCCTCCTTTTAGGAAATTGATAAGAATAATCCTTGCATTCAGAGCCAGGCCCGGGAAAAGCTGTTTTTCCAAGCAGGATCAATCCCGCAAGAAATCACAGATCGATCAGGAGATGGTCACTTGGATGCCATGAAAAACAACCAAGCAAAGGACGGGAAAGCCTCACTCCATCCCCAGGGAGGGGTTTAAAAACACAAAGAGGAGATTTTTCCTTAAGAAAACTGAGGGCCAGTGCAGGATTTTGGGACAGGAATTTTCCTCCAGCCTCTGATGCCCCAACCTCCTGCTCCTCCTGCTGGTTATTCATTGCATCCCATTTCAAGCTAACTGCCATTTTACCTGCCCGGGCATTTTTCATCCCAAACTGACAAATGGGATGCTGGGAGCCGTGGCCGGCGGGAGCTGTCCTGGCAGAGGAGGGCGGCAACGGGCACATCCTGACCGATGTAGTACTGATGTCTGCCCTGACTCTATTGATGGGTGAAGAAGAAAAAACAAACCACCCACATCACTTTATCCCATTTATTTGAGCCAGGATGCCAGCGCAAGGCAAACCTGTAGCACTAACACCAGTTATCACAAGTTAGTGTGTCTTTGGCCTAATGAGCAACTTGCCCCAGCAAGGAGACATTCAGGTGTGCTGCCCATCACCCACAAACGAGTTAGGAAGAGTTTGGAAGTGAATTTAAATTAGTCAAAATTAGACTTAGCTGTGTGCCAGGGTGGCTTTTGAGGACTTGCTTCAGGGGTATCGCTGTCACTGGTGAGCTGCTCGGCCAGGTCAATGGTACCAGGTTGGATGGAAAACAAAATTGTTTGCTTTGCCACCTTGTGTCTGAATTTCTGCTGAACTAAACCCATGGTTTAGTTAAATATTTAGTTTAGTTAAATGGCTTCTTGCAGTATTCCCAGAACATCGGAGAGAAGCCCTCAAAAAGTAACAAACACAAGTAACTGGCCCTTATTTAATGGGATTTTAGCCTAATCTGATGGTGAACAACAGGGTGTTAATAAAAAAAAAAAAAACCAAGGAGCCAGAAATGCTGGCAAAGTGTTAGAGTGTATGAGTTCATGAGCAGAGATTAGAAGCTAAAATAAGAACATATAGCCAGCAAATATGAGCGGCATCTATCCAGCACCTGCTGATGCCCCATACATCCAAACAGGAGGTGCATGCTCCTCACGGGGGCCCGTCATTTCCATTAAGTGGAGGAGATCACCCCTTATTTATAGCTCCTCACTAACATTCCCTCTTTGCTGAGGGAGGAGGGGGAAAACTCACTATAAACCGACGTGGGTTTCTTCCAACAAATTAGCCATTGAACTTGATAACAAATAAGAGCCACCCTTCAGCAAAACAGCGTCTGGGAAGGATGGCGTTTCCACCCTGGTATCTCTAGAAGAATATTTGGGAAGTCTAGCAGGAGGCCAAGAGGAACTAAACTCCCTGTATTGAACTCCCATCCCATTCTCAGTAGGGGAAAACCCCATGGCAGAGCAAGGGTGCTGGGCTGGAGGGACTGGGCACAGCACTTGGCTTTGCTAGGCAACCCATGATGTACCACGCTTCACCTGGAAATTAAGGGCAGGAGAATATTCCCTCTCCCTTGCCTATGCAGATGTAAACCTTCAGCCTGGGCTATCTCGATACACAACACTAACCAAAACCAGCAAGGTGCTTATGCTCAGGGTCTCTGGGCACAGCTGCCTCCTTGCCTGGGAAGGAGCAGAGATGCTTTAAACATGATCTATAAAAAGAAGAACAAAAGAGATGTTTCTCCTGGATTAGGCTGCTGCATGTTTTGCAACCAAGTCAGAAATACTTTTTTTTTTTTTTTTTCCCATTTTTCCCCTGCAGAGCGGTCCCTTGGTTTGCCCCAAACACGTTATTTTAGTGCCAGAGCTAACTGTGACACTAGGATTAAGCTAACCTGGAGAGGTCCCAAGAGAGTCATTATAATTAGGGCTACAAATTCCCTGCTATCAAGGATGGACAAGACTGGTAAACACGACCAAGCCACAGTGTGATTTGCTCCAGCAACAGACCCTCTCCAACAAAGTTTTACCAACCAGCAGACAGCAAGTGCCAAAAAAACCACCCTCAGCAAGACAAGCCATTACTTGAGAAAGAGATCCAGCACGTTTTAGAGTAAAATGGGAATTGTAAAATAAGGATCTGAGGATTTCTGGGTCTGGCACAACCCCACATTCAATCTGCTCACTGACAACTACATCCCCAGTAGATCCCTCCAGCAAGGTCCAATGTGGCAGCATGTGGGAGCATTAGACCTGCAACGGCTGCAGAAATAGCCTGTCCCCACAGATCCTGCAGATTTTTTTTCCTGGCAAACTCAGACCTGATACGCATGGGAAAAGCAGCCCAAGGAGGTAATTGCCGATCCTGCACCGCCAAAGACAGTGAATGTCTCAGCAGCTCCTATCAAATCTCGGGGGAGATAACGCTGCACATCCAGAAAGACATAAGTAGATTATTATTATTATTATTTCTATTTTCTTATTGTTATTTTCCCCACGCTTGTTAGCATTCATCTGGACTAGGAGAAAACTTCAATGCCCTGGCACCATCCTTCCTCCTCTTCTTCCCCATCCCTCCTGCTGAAGTGGTCAGGTTGGTACTCTGCTCCCCCACAGATCCCCATCATTTTGCTTCTGTGTCAGCCCAGAACCTCTCCAAGGGCTCTGGGCGATACCCGAGTTAAAAAAAAAAAAAAATCTTATTAGAGGAAAATAAAACAGGCAGGCTAGGGAGGGGGCGGTTAAGGGTTGATAAACCTCCATAGACTCCAGGCTTCCTAGTGGACTGCCAAGGCTTCCTGAAGGACTACTCTTCCCACCTGCCCGGTAGCATCTCTTAGGAAACACGAGCTCACCACGTTTTCAAGGTCTCGCTTGGACAGCATGCAGGTCTGTCTTCCCCTCCAAAAAATAACTCCTCCATGCCACAGCAGTCAGCTTAGCCCCACAGACTAACCCGGCTGCCATCAGCCCTGCCTGGGTGGTGACATTGAGCCACGCCGGCCCCGGCAGCTCCCGGCAGGAGATGGAGCAGTCACTTTGATTCATTTAGACTGGCTGATCACATCCGTTTACTCACATATAGACCAAAAAAAAAAAAAAAAAAGCCATCAGGGCATACCAGGCATCTTTAACCCCCATCTGCTGTCAGAAGGATGCAGGGGAAAAGCTCTGACAGTAACTGGTGTCTCTGCTCCACAGAGGCCACAACCCCTCTCTGCAACCACGCACAGTGATGTGAGATGGAAGGAGAGGTGGGAAGCAGTGATTCAGGATGGGAAGGATTGCTTACCTTGATTTATTCCTGCTGGGAACTGCAGGTGCTGTCGCTCCATCATCACTGGCTGCCAAACAAGCTGACAAAACTCGTTTCTGCAGACTTTAACCATCTGCAAAAGTGTTTTGTTTCAGGACAGGTAGAAAACACAATCCTTTAGTCCTCTCTGGGCTGGGAGCCCAACACAGGTATTTGAATCCCTTAACAGAAGAAGAGGAATTCATTTTTTACCCAAGCAAACCCACACCAAGCTCTTCTGCGGCACAGAGGTGTTACCAGGGGTTTCCCTCCATGTCAGTGCAGTCCCAGCACAGATTCAGATAGAGGCAGCATTTTAGGATGTTTTCCGCTGAGAAGCTCTGTAGATGTCAGCGAAAGGGCGGGATCGTATAGATCATCTCCGTAAGACCCCAGGGCTGCTCCCATGCTGGGAGATGAAACTGCAGCTCACAGATTGATGGTACGAAGGGACTCATCACCTTATGTGTCCTCATCATGGCTAGATGCATCCCAGAACCCTCACCATCCAGGACAGACCCTTCAGGCATGGCTAACCGCAGGCACCTCTCCCAGTGCTGCCCGGCAATTGGTACAGCTAGGACAAGGATCACCATTCCCTGGTGGGTCCAGGATGGTGGGACCCTGGATGATCAGGGATGACCATCCATGCATGATGCTGGTCAAAAGCAAGAGGGAGACACTGCCCAAACCGCCATCACCACTACTACCATGGTGGGCACCAGGGCACCAAGTCACCTTCCCCAGCCTCTATTGCTCCCTCCCAAAACCTTTGAGTGCCACAACTCCCATGGGAGCCCAGCTCCAGCCTGATCCCCATCCTCACCCCGCTCCGCCACCCACCCCATTATTCCCCGTGGCTCCCACTCCAGCTCATGCTCCCCAAATCCCATCCAGGTGGTGCACCTCCAAACCTCCCCGTCTCTTTGCAGATGTGCCAAGCGCCTGCTGAGACACGGGGCCATCGTTGACCTGCCCAGTGAGGATGGGGGGGAGACGGCACTGCACGTGGCAGCCAGGCATTGCCTCTATGACCATGCCCGTCTCTACCTGCGGCATGGGGCGTGCGTCGACGCACGCAGCTTGCGGGAGGAGACGGCCCTTAACATCCTCTGCGGGCAGGCGCCAGGCACTGGCGAGGGCTGCCTGCAGTTCTGCCGGCTGCTGACTAGCCACGGCGCTGACATCGATGCCCGGGATGAGACGCGGAGGAGCCCCTTGCACAAGGCATGCGGGGCTGCCAACGCCAGCCTGGCGTGCTTCCTCCTGCAGCACGGGGCCGATGTCAATGCCATCGACTACAACGGCATCTCCCCCCTGGGCTGCGCGCTGCAGAGCGCCGCCTTCAAGAGGGAGCTGCGGCCCCACCTCGCCATCCAGCTGCTGCTCAACCACGGCTCCCAGAAGATATGGCCCCCTGCCTTTGTCAAGGTACCAACTTCAAAACAGCCCTCGCACATCCCCTCCCACCTGGGATTTTGCAATTGGGGGTGGGGGAAATATTTGGGAAATAAAAAGCCGGGTGGTTGGAGAGGGTTTGGGAGAGGCTCCCAATCCAGGCAGGGAGAGGGGAGCACGGCATCGGGGTTGGTGATGCTGCTGGGAATGATGGAAATGAAAACACCCACGCAGGATGGCAGCGGGGAAAAGCAGGCAGGGAGAAGGGCAGGATGCAGCCAGCACGAGTGTGGGGGACCGGCAAGGAGGATTTTTTTTCCTGCCTAGGGATGTCAGTGACAGGCTTGGTACATCAGCTGTCAGTGCAGCAGCCTTATCGCTCTGCGTTTCATTGATTTTACATCAAACAGTAAAGAAAATATTATCCTGGCTTATCACACACAAGGCAAAAATGTAAGTAAGAAGCAAAGGGGCACGCTGCTTTACAGATGGAGAAAGATCTCCAAAGCACGTCAGGACAAACCCTGCGCCTGCCAAACCCTGCGCCTGCCTCGTTCAGCCACGGGACCATTCCAGCCTGGACCGCATGGTGGGGTGGGACGAGCCTCAGCTGCAGCACATGGATGCTCTTCCCCTCTGGGACATGCATCTCAGCCTGAGCCCCCCCACCCTGTTGCCCACAACTAGGTGCTGAAGTCCTGCGCGGCCGTGCCAGAGGTCATTGAAGTCCTCGTCAATTCCTACTCGCAAATCTGCGTCTCCGAGAAGTGGATCGAGGCCGTGCCGGAGGAGGTGTTTCAGGTGAGACGGCGCTGGCAGTTTGGCAGGGAAGGGCTGAGCCCCAAGGAGGGGGTTTTACCCACTGAGTGGTTTTGGTTGTGGTTTTTTTTTTTTTTTCCACCCAAACTTCACCTGGGGCAAGGGCAGGGGAGGAAGGAATCGGTCTCAGAGCACCACTGCCCACCTGATTCGTATCAGCTGCTTTGCATCTCTCTAGCTCTGTCAACACCCAACCCACCCCTTCCTGCCCCTGGCCTGCAATCCCAGCTTCAGGAAGCGATCCAGGAGCCCACACCACTAATTTTGGTTTTAAAAAGCTTGTCCCCAGCTGTGCTGCGGGTACAGCCAGCCTGCCCTTGAGTGATCTCAGGTGGCTGCCTTGGCCCCGTAGGTCTTTGGTTAGCTTGGCTGCCAGGGAGGATGGCTGCTGAAATGCAAATAAAGCTCTTCAGCGCGTTCCAGGGGATGGGAGACATGACTTTTATTCCCAGCCATGGAAAGGCTGAGGCTGCACAGACCGAACCTGCTTTGTTTCTTCATCTTGGAAACAAGCAGGTCTTTTCTACGTCAGCTCTAAGGCTTTCTGCAGGGATGCTGTTGCCACTGGGCATGAAAGCATTGTCCCCAAACACTGTCTGCAGTAAGGCTGGGCTTCTTCCCATCTGCTGCCGCAGGAGAATTCCTCATCCCGCCTTTGCTAGCCGCAGTTGTGCGCAGAACCCTAACCCACAGGTGAACATCGCTGAGGGGTTTCTTACCTCCTCTCCTTAGATTATCTCTGGCTTGTTTGGCTTAATCAGAAGAAAAATAAATAAACTCAACCGATGGTCATGTTTTTTCTCTTCCCCCTCTCTCTTTGCAGCAGCACCAGCTCTTCTACGAGTCCTTTTTCCGGCTGGCGGGCACAGTCCGGTCCCTGCAACATTTATGCCGCTCCACCATTCGGAAAAAGTTTGGCAGCAAATGCCACTGCCTTATCCCCTTGCTGCCTGTGCCCAAGCCTCTGCACGACTACCTGCTGCTAAAGCCTGAAGGAGTCGTGCTTTGAAGGGCCGAGAGGAGCCCACTGAGGGTCTGCCCGTCCAGCCCTCCCTCGGTGTAGCGCAGAGCATCCATTTCTGTCAGCCGGGCGAAGGAGCGCCAGTTTTCATGATAGATGGTTGTTTTTCAGGGATTTATAACACAACTAAAATGTGCTTTCGGCTGTAACTTTGTATAGATTTTTTTTTTCTAATTGTGTTTTAAATAGATTATAAAGAGTAATAAAATGATTAGTAGCTGTTACAAGCGTGCTGCAGATATGAATAATATTCATTATAAACCACCTCTACAAAGCAGCGGGGCTCCTCAGGTGTGCAAAGGCAAGCACACACAGCAGACAACTAAAATCAGCCCACGTGGGCATCAAATCCCGTTGGATAGATCTTTCCCGTGAATGGCACAAGCAGAACTGGGACCAGAGGTGCACCATGGAAGCCGTTAGCAGAATGCAATATCCAGCGGCATTAATACAGACTGTAAAATAGACCAAAAATCTATTTTATGATGTAGAAGCCACCAAGAATGAGCTGGTTACTCCAGGCAGGACTAGAGGCGGGGGGAGGTGACACAGCCCCCTATTTCTCCGGGCTCCCCATGGTCCAAGGGATGCACCAGCACCTCCTGCGCTGATCGCTACTCTAAGGTTGGCACGCAGAGGGGCTGGAAAGCCCGGTGGCAACCCAAAGTGGCGGAGTTCGGGCTCTCATTTCACACGTTGGCTTGGTAAAAGGTACCAGGAGGAGCAAGGGTTTGTTTTTCTGGACCCTCGGGCTCCCCAAATTAATTTCTGTTGAGCCAAAGGAAAAGCGTGCACGTGCCCCTTGGAAGAACAGCTGTCCTTATGCTCACAGCTCTGCCACAGCACCGGCCAAATTGTTCCACTGCTTAATTACACTCGCTATTTAAACATGTACATGTAAATAAATCAGCCTTTTTTTTTTTTTTTTGCCATGTTTTACTGGACTTTGCGCTGGCACCCAGCACCATCGTGGGTTATACAGCTGATGTGCACAGGATGGCTCCCAGAGCCACTTTTCCACGGAGCAGGGAGCGTGGAAATGGGGAGGGAAAGGAAATTCCCCACACACACACACCTTCCCGGCTTCCATCTTCTGCTTCCGCAGCTTCCCTCGCCCTTTAAGTTGTATACAGCTGTTCAAAGGCATTGCCAAGCCCCTTGTGTTCCCCATCTTTGGTGCCTGAGCCCTGTCCCGCACGGGTGGGGAGTGCCCCACGGCAAAGACCCACACCAAATCTCCATGACACCTGGAGACCTGGCACTTCACGACTTTAATGGCTGTTCTCCTTCATGGTTTGTTTCAGTGGTCAGAGTTGGGGGGGGAGGGGAATTGAAGGGGATTTAGGGAAAAACCAGGACCTGGCTGAGTCACTGTGTGTTTGAACCAGCCAGATCTAAATTTTGGTGCCTCTAATGAGTCTTTCATCTTTTGTGTGGTCCCTGAGCTGGAAGAATGCGTGTTTTACATCTGTATTGGGCAAGTTTGCATGGAGATAGTGTCCCACCAGGTGATCGCATCCTCCCCCAAAATCCGTGACCTCGGCTCGCCATCCTGCGGCTACCGTTTTTTTTTGGGGGGGAGGATGCACATCAAAGAGGGAGTGGGAGAAAAAGCAGGTCTGCGCCGGGGAACCTGGCCCGCAGCCTCGCCGCCGGGCTGGGGGGGGGGGGGACGGGGGGGACGGACACAGAGGGGCGTCAGAAGGGTCCGGGGGAAGGATGAAGGGGCGGTGGGAGGCGGGGAACGGCCGCGGATCACGCGTGGGTTGCCGCCCCACGCGCTTGGCTGCGCGGCGCCCCGCGGCCCGCAGGGGGCGCCCTGGGCACGGCCGCCGCCGCGGGGCCGTCGGAGGCAGAGGGGTCGGCACCCCCCGGGATGCTGGGGCGGGGGGGGGGACGCGGCGGCGGCACCGGGGGCCCACGCCAGAAGGGAGTTGGGGGGACACGGGAGACGGCAAAAAAACAAACAAACAAAAAAAAAAAGGTCGAAGGAAAAAAAAATAATAAAAACCCCCAACCAAAGAAAGGGGGCAAAAATGTTTAAAAATAGTACTTTTGGGGGTTTGGGTTTTTTTTTTTTCCCCTCGGTTCTACCGGCGGCGGTGAGAGCGCTGCGGGAGCGGCGCGGGGCGGGATGATGCTCCAGGCGTTGATAAATTTGGCGGGAGGGCAAAGCAGCGTTTGGGTACATATATATATATATATATATTCAAACACACATATAAACATATATATATATATATATAAAAAAATATACGCGTATATTTTATTTTTTTTTCTCTCCTGCCGGCGCCTTGTTTTGATGCAGATGTTATGGGAAAGGATCATTTTTATTATTTTTATTCATTTATTTATTTATTTCTCCAGCAGCTAAAGACGGGAGGTCACATTAACTTATAATACGGAGACACATAAAAATGCGATTATGCCTGCTAAACAGAACGCAGTAGGCTGCTAGTTAAGACAATGAGATTTCCAGGAAGCGATGCATAAATTCTTCAAAAAATGACACATTTTTCACGTTTCATTCCAATTAAATTACTGAGGCAGCTAACACAGCGCTGCGCGTACCATACATTTGGGTGAAATGAAGGCTTTTCTGCTTTTTTTTTTTTTTCCCTTTTTTTTTTTTTTTTTTCCTTCGGAAGTCTATCTGGATGCGCGTGTTTTATGAAAGGCGGTTAATATTAAGCTGCTATTAAGGCAAAAAATGTCAGAGACCTTCGCTCCTCGCCTTTTTCTTGTGGAGGGGCTGGTCCGTCTCGGTTTTTCACCCCGCAACAAGAAAAACGCCGATTGTCCTGACCGGCAGCGGCTGCAAAATTATTTCCAAATAATAGGAATTACCCGCCCCGGTGCACACACGTCTCTGTTTGCAAGGAGCTGGTTAAACAGCCGGGGCTGGGGAGAATTAAGGAGCCCCCCCTCCCCCCCCCCCAAAAAAAAAAAAAGGTTTTGTCAACCCGTCGGGTATTTTCCCACCCGGGGTCCCTCCGAAGCCGCCGCCGGAGCCGCGGGGAGGATCGGGCCCCCCCGGGGCGGCTGCGCGGACAGAGGGGGTGTTGGACGCGGGGGGGGGAATAGGGGGTGTCCAGGTGGGAAGCCGGGTTTGCTCCCTACAACCTGCTTGGTGGCTGAAAAGGGGCTCATCAGGGCTCAATTAAGCCCCGAAGTGTCCCCGGTAATGAAATAGCATTTGATTTATTTATATATATATATATTATTTTTTATTTTTTTTAAAAAAAAGCAAGAGAGAGGCATCGCGCAGCCTGCGCTGAGGCGGGCGATCCGCAAAGCAATACAAATCAGAAATGAGATTTTTGAAGTCCTAATGAACCTGATTGCATGAACATTTATAATCCCCCATGGCTTTAAATGAAATCAGATATAATCAGGAGCTATGGGGAAAGGGAGTGTTTACAGGCAGAGATTGGGAAGTGCTGCTGTATTAGTAGAGATGCAGTTCCTTCTATTGATGTCTAAAATGATGGATAATGTGAGAATGGCAAATATACTATTTGTCTAATGGCTCTGCAATTAAATTCCCCTGTAAATGACCCATGCCTCATTTCATCCTAATCTATGGAATTTTGATTGAATTCGTCAGCTCTAATTGAAAAATACTGCACTTTAATGTCTGCAGTGCAGTTTCAGGACCGCGCTGGTTTTAATGAGACGGTGCCCCTCTGACCTGGGAATATTTTAGACTTTTATTCGGGATTTTTAAACTGGCGGATTTCTCAACTATATTCCAAGAAAAGCCGTGAGTGGGAGAGAGTGTGTGTGTGTGTGTGAGCGCGTGTGGTTTTCCAGTGCTAGACATAATCTCTCCGTACCGATGCGTTTTATTAAGGTTTTCTTTAGTGCTCTTAAAATATTTGGATTCAGGTTATTTAAATACATATCAATTTAAAAAAAAAAAAAAAAAAAAAAAAAAAGATAACCTGTTTCCCCTCATCCGAACGAATTTCGGGATATGAACCGGGATTACCGAAGCCAAATTCTTTCTTTTTTTTTTTTTTGCCGGCACGGCGTTATTTCTACCCCTATACCCTCCTTTTTTTTTCTAACCTGAAAATCCCGAGCGCCTTCAAGTTTGTTAAAAAAAAAAAAAAAAGAAAGAAAAAAGGAAAACCAAAACACAAACGGGGGAGGGGGCAACAGGAAAAAAAAAAATAAATAAACGAACAAAAAAAAAAATCAGCACATCTGCCGTGCATGGGGTGGAAGTTGTGGGAGAGGAACCCTCCGCTCCGGAGCCGCGACAGAGCCGAGGCGGCGGGGATGCTCCCGGGAAGGGGGGGGGGCAGCTGCCCGGCACCCCCAGCTCCCTGCCCGAGCCGGGTTCCCAGCCTGAAATGGGTTCAAATGGGAACAGGCGGAGGATTTGACGGGATCAAGCGACGAATGAGGGGGTTTGGGATTTTATTCCCTGCTTGGAAACAGAAGGGAGAAACGGGAAGGGGGGGGGGGGGGGGGGCTTCCCCGGGGTTGCAACGGCGCCCGCGGGCAGGCGTGGGGCGGCGGGCGCCCTCCCCTCCGCACCCCTCCGCACCCCTCCGCTCACAGACAGTACAACCTTGCCAAGGGCCAAATCCTGCTCCCCCTTTACTCCCAGCTCCTGCAGCCCCAAAACGCCGAAATAAATCCACAGCCACGCAAAAAAAAAAGAAAAAAAAAAAAAAAGAAAAAAAAAAAAAAAGAAACCCTGGCTCCCCTTCGCTGCAGGGATGAGTGGAATACAGGATGGAAAGCCCGGGCTGCATTTTGGAATCCAGCAACCACATCTAATCCCTGCATCATTAAGTACACACTGATTTTTCGGGGGGTTAGTTTTGCTCATGGTTTCCCTTCTTGCCCACACCCCCTCCCTAGGAAAAAAAAATTAAAAAAAAATTAAAAGCACTTTAAAAGCACAGTCGGATGAGATGCTTTTGGAAACATTTCCCATGCAATTAAAATTTCCCCAGTGAAGGCAGAGGGTCTTGCATGAATTGCCTCGCTAGGGTCTCCACAAGCCTGAGATTTGCTTTTGATAAAGTCATTGGTTTTATCATTGGCTGCAAAAAAAAAAAAAGAAAAAGCTGTGCCCCCTACCCCACCCCTTCTCGGTGGACCAGCAGCCTCGGGCACCAGCAGCGGCACCCACCCTGCTCCAAATAACACATCCCACTGGCACAGCCCCCCCGGTGCCCAGTGGGAGGATGGACACGAGCCCGTGTCCCCTGTGGAAAGCCACAGCACAACTCCCTACAAACAGGCTGGAGGCATCTGCAGCCCCCTGGGTGTACGGGGGGTGTGGGGGTGTGTGTGTGTCAAGCTGCCATCCTGTGTGGAGGGATATTCTGACCTCTGCCACCCTACGGACTCAGGCCCGGAAGGGTTCCAGCACCTCATGGTTTTCCTCTTCCTCCACAGCTCCCACGTCTCACTTCTTTGCTCCAAAAAGCTGTACCTGCCCACTACCCAGATTTTTGGGGAAAGCCCGTGGTTTGTTTAACGCACTCTCTCCATCCACCCAGCTGTCAACCCAAAATCTGTCCGGTTCAAACATGCCTCTGTGTATCCGATGGTCCTTTCCTGGAAAGGTTTTCTGAGGCAAAACCTGCCAGAAACCACCTGTTCTTCAGCAGCCCCTACTCCAAGTGGTGGAGGAGCCTCCCTGAGCGGTGTTTTGGGGCAACATTTTGAACTGGGGCCATGCAGGACCAGGTCTGCACCCACACCAGGGCCCAGGGGGAAAAGGGCTTCTGCCCCACCAGCCAATCCTGCCCCTCTGAAATACTGATACCATACACTCAGATTTACATCCCCTGGGAAAAGCCAGGGGTCCCACCGGTGGTGGGGGTCCCTCCGTGGGGCATAGGGGTGACTGGCCGGGCTCCCCCGCTTGCCCTGGCTGCCCCTCGCCTCCCTCCCGCCTGTTACACTTCCCAGGCACAATCACGCTCCGGTTGCTTCTCCAACAATCAGAGATCGCCGACGTTTTTTCTCCGGGAGAAAAATCAGCTAATTATGTGCCGAACAAAAAGCCTATTCTTGTCTGAAATAATACTCCCGTCTTGCAAAGGCACTTGTTTGTGGGCAAATTTTGAAGAGGGCTGACAATAAAAACAGCTGCAGGAGCTGGGTGTTGGTACACATTTCCATGCCCTGCCAGATTACCGTGCCTAATTATCTCCCCTTTCCGCAATCTAAAGCAGTTTCCTGAAAAGAGATGATTCTTCCCCCCCTCCCCGTCCTCACCCCTCCCTCACTTTTCTATTTAAATGAAAGCTTTACTTCTCCGCAAGGATTTCCAGCCCTCTCTGGTTGGTTTTGGAAGGAGCGGGGATGCTGCCGATTCGGGGAGCCGGAGGCTTTAGCTCGGCTCCATCCGCCGCGGTGGGAAGGAGCGGCAGGCAGGAGAGGGGAGTCCCAATCTGACCGTGCCTGCTGGGCGATAGGGATGGGGAAAGGGGGAAAAAAAAAAAATAAAAAAAAAAAAATAATTGGAGAGAAACAACCACGCGTGCAGCTACGAAGCATCCACGGGGGAGAGCAAAACCTCGCCAGGGCTGTGCTGGGAAAAATCCCCAGCGCCACACTACTGCACATATGGTGGCCTCTGCAAGACGGAGCCGGGACATATGGAAATGAGCTGTATAAGTAAACTTTTCCCACTCCCTTGAAGTCAGAGATGGGCCCCAAAAAGCGTGCGCAGGCACACACATACACACACATACCCCCCTGTCCTCAGCAGCAGCCGCTTCGATGGCCGTCCACCCTGTCCCGTTCGCCACGCTGCAGGGAAAAAATTTGTTTCTTCAGCAGAAAAATAGTGCTGGTGGTGGGGAAACTCCCAAAATTCATGCCCTGGGTGACCAATGGGGCTCGGTACCCCAAAAGCTGCACCAAGCCAGGGATGAGGAGCCAGATGAAGGACTGGCCAGTGAAACCGTGCCAAGGCCCAAAAGCAATAATCCCCCCCCCCCCCCCAAATCCTTTCTGCCAAGAAAAGAACGGTTTCAGATGTTGGCTGGAAATGTGGAAGGATAAACTGACCCAGATATCCGGGCACAGGGTGGGGGGCAGCCTCCAGCCCCCCAGTTGGAGAAGCCACCAAGCTTCAGTGGTAGGAATTAGCAGCAAATGGATTTTTTTGGGGGGAGGGTGCTGAAAATGCCACTTGCTGAGGGCTGGGTGGGAGGTCATGACCTCCCCAGGGGACAAACTCTAATGGGTACATTTGGGGGGGGGGGGGGGGTAAAAGCCCCCCACTGCCTTGAGGAGGGTGTCTGCTGGGATGTGCAGTTGTGTCAATGCTCGAGGGACCACCCTCACCCCTTGCCGTGCTCTCTGGGTTTTCGGGGGGGGTGGAGGGCAGCTGGCCAAGAGGGAAAGGATTTGGAGGACAGAGCGTTGCTCTCCCCATCCTTGGCGCCCACCGGCCTGGCCACAGCAGGGGTCACCTTCCTCTTGGGGTGCATGGCCCCCCCAGCCTGACATCTGCCATCCTTCCCCCGGAAAATATGAGCATCAATTAGATAGAAACGAGTGGCAGGTCATTAAGAGCTTCCCAAGTGGGCAGGCCAGGCAGGAGAGGGATCTCCTGCTGACCCTTGGCTTTCAGGGGGGGACACCCCCTCAGCCAAAAGCCACTTTTAGTCGGGATTTCTGCCCAAAAGCCCTCCGAAACTGAACCCAGAGGCACAGCCAGTGCCATTGTCCTGGGAAGGCTTCAACTTCCCAAAGGCAGGAGGGATCCCACCCCCAGCCAGCCCCTCTCCTTTCCCCCCCCCTTTTTTTTTTTGCATTTAATTTTATTTTCCAAACCACTTGATCTTTGCTTGGGAACCTCCATTAATTGCCTGGGTTTGCCTCTTCGCCTGGTCCCTTTATCATTATTTATGGCCTTTGAAATTGTGTAAAGTTCCCTTGACGTTCAATTTACAAGTTTGGGGGCTTTTTTTTTTTTTTCCTCTTTTTCTTTTTCCCCTTCTTTTTTTTTTTTTTTTTTGTTCTAGCTTTTGTCCTCGCCAAAGACATCGTGTTGGAAAAGGCTTTGAGCCGGCCAACATGAGAGGCTCGCCGGAGAAAAGGGAGCAGCCCTCCATCGCTTTTAATTCCGCCGTGTTGCTGAATGGCTCTTTTACATAATTGCAGAAGCAATTTCAAAGCCAAGCCAGGGGCTGACTTTACCCAGAACCACATGGAGCCTATTTGGGGGCTTTTCAAAAAAAAAAAAAAAAAAAAAAAAAAGAAAAGGGAGGAGGGGGGAGAGAAAGCGTGAATAAAGTAGTTGGGAAAAAAAAAGAAAAAGAAAAAGAAAAAGAAAAAAAAAAAAAAGAGGGTTTTGGAGGCACCAAATTGGTGTGTCTGATGGGGAATGTCACACGCCCCGGGGGAGTGAGGGACCCCAGGGAGGTCCCCAGCGGCACCGCGGGGCGTAGGTCCCCGTCGGGGCTTCCCACGGGCGACCCGCGGGGAGAGAGGGGGGCTCACGCGTGGGCCGCCCCGTCCGTCGGCCGGGAGGAGGTGAATGGGGGGGGGTGGGAGGGGAGTGGGAGGGGAAGAGGGAGGGAGAAGAGGAGTTGGGGGCGTGGTCTCACCTCTCGGCCCCGCCCAGCCCTCCTCCTGCCCAATGGCGGGCGGCGGCGGCGGCCACGTGGGGCGGGCCGGGTTCCCAGCCGGGCAAAATGTGAATGGGCGCGGGGGAGCGCGGGCGGGCAGAGCGGCGCGGCGGCGGCGGCGGGCGGGCTCCGCGGGGGCGCACGGCGGCGGCGGCGGCGGCGGCGGCGGCGGCGGCGGCGGCGGCGGCGGGTGGGGGGCAGCAGCCCCGATGTGCGGGCGGGGGCGGCGGGCCGCGGCCCCCCTCCGCCCCGGCTGTGCCCCACGCGTGGGCGCTGCGCGGCTCTGAGGAGGAAGAGGAGGAAGAAGAAGAAGAAGAGGAGGAGGAGGAGGAGGAGGAGGAGGAGGAGGAGGAGGAAGGTGGTCGCTGCCGCCGCCGCTCCGGCATGAGCGCGGCTTTCCAGCCCTCGCTGATGATGATGCAGCGCCCGCTGGGAAGCAGCACGGCCTTCAGCATCGACTCTCTCATCGGCAGCCCCCCGCCGCCCGCCCCCGGCCACTTCGTCTACACCGGCTACCCCATGTTCATGCCCTACCGACCCGTGGTGCTGCCGCCGCCCCCCCCGCCGCCCCCGGCGCTGCCGCAGGGCGCCCTGCAGCCGGCGCTGCCCCCCGCGCATCCCCACCACCACCAGCTCCCCAGCCTGCCCACGGGTTTCTGCTCCAGCCTGGCTCAGGGCATGGCCCTCACCTCCACCCTCATGGCCACGCTGCCCGGCACCTTCCCCGCCTCCCCCCAGCACCAGGAGGCCTCCAGGAAGTTCGCACCCCCGGGTAACTTCGATAAAGCCGAGGGGATGCCCCCGGACGGCGGCGGCGACGACGGCAAAGCCTTCCTGGGGAAGGACGGAGCCCTCCTGCCCTTCCCCGCCGCCGACGCCGTCCAGGCCTCCCTCGGTGAGTGAGCGCCGGAGCCGTCGAGGGGGAGCGGGGTCCCGCCGCCCGTTGCGCGCATCGCGCCCCGGCGGGGCCGGCTGGGAGGGGGTCGGGGGAAGGGGCGGCGACGGGGGACCCGCGGGAGGAGACAGCGCTGGCCCCCGGGGTCCGGTGGCCGCAAGGCCCAGGAGAAGGGAGGAGGAGGAGGAGGGAGGTTTCGAGCCCCCGCCGCTTGAAAAATAAAAATAATAATTAAAAAAAATCAATCCGACTGAAAGACACGCGGAAAAAAAAAAAAAAACCAAAAAAACCAACCCTCAACAATTTTCAGCTGACGGACCTGGGGGCCGGGGGGGCGCGGTGGCCGCGGGACGGAGGGTACCAAATACTAACGAAAGGCCTCTGCTTCGCTTCCAGCCGGGGCTCTCCGGGGCCAGGGGAAGGAGGACCCCAAAGCAGAAGAGGATGCAAAAGGCAAAGAGGAAAGTTTCTCCATGGACAGCGATCTAGACTATAGCTCGGATGACAACATCCCCGGCCAGGCAGCTCACAAGGAAGAGGACTCTGGCAACGCGCTGGAAGAAAACCCCCAAAACCCTCCCAATTCCACCAACACCACATCCACGGGCAAAAACCGGCGGAGGCGAACAGCCTTCACCAGCGAGCAGCTGCTGGAGCTGGAAAAGGAATTTCACTGCAAAAAGTACCTGTCCCTGACGGAGAGGTCCCAAATCGCTCATGCCCTCAAACTCAGCGAGGTGCAGGTGAAAATCTGGTTCCAGAACAGACGGGCTAAATGGAAACGGGTCAAGGCGGGCAACGCCAACTCCAAGACAGGGGAGCCCTCCCGAAACCCTAAGATCGTGGTACCCATCCCGGTGCACGTCAGCAGGTTTGCCATCAGGAGTCAGCATCAGCAGCTGGAGCAAGCCCGACCCTGATCTCTCCCTACACTCAGAACCACAAGTTTTTGAGGGGAAAAAGTTTCCAAATCGGGGTTTAAAAACAGCCCACCCGAAAAAAAAAAAAAAAAAGAAAAAAAAAAAAGAAGCAAAAAAAAAAACCCCTAAAACAAACAACAAGAAAAAAAAAATCCCATGCGAGCACACGGCAAATCCCCACCATGAGCGAACTTTAAAGTGAAACTTTCCACTTACCGAGTCAAGCAAGAGTCTGTGAAGGAAAGAGGCTTGGAAACTGTTTTGGTTCGGAGCAGGAATATCATACTCTAGAAGAGAGACACAGATATTTATTATTATGCTGCCCCCCCCCCCCCCCCCACTTTGTACATAACTCGTGCTGTCTTGGCTGCGATGGGGACCACAGATGCGGTACGGCGTCGGCGCTGGATCCAGCAGAGATCTGCCCGTGTCCCCTCCTCACCCCCCACCTCACCGGCAGAGACATCCCCAGCGAAACCCGCAGCGCGCCTTTAGCCATCTTTTGGGTTTGGTTTCTTATCGGGGGCGACAGGTAAAAAAAAAAAAAAAAAAAAAAGATGAGAGAACAAAAACGAAAGAAAGCTAAGAGTTTTAATTTCATGCCTTTTTTATTGTTTGGTTTTATTTCCGATGGCTGAGTGGCAAGCACTGGGGACCGATTTTTTAAATATATTTTTTGCCTGGCTTTCTGTCGATTTGGTTTGCCTGTTCTGCCAAGCCATGTTTCAAAGAGAGAGAGAAAGAGAGGTGGTGGTGGGGGGGGGGAAAAGCACGATCTTCTCTATTGTGTTTAATTTATTTCAATGTAGCTTATTTCCTTATAAGTTATGAAATTTAAAGCAAACTAAGTCTTGTGAATAAAAACTGACAAAGAAACAAACAAAAAAAAAAAGACAAAAAAAAAAAAAAGCCCTCCAGCCCCCGCCTGTTCTGTGCAGAATTTGGCGTTGAGCTGATTTTCCTTTCCCCTCCTGCGCTGCCGGAGCGGAGCAATGCTGCTCTCGCCTTTTTGCGAAGCCACATTTATTTTCGGGGAGAAGAAGGGTAAAAGGGAAAAAAGTGTCGTGTTTGTGGGGTTTTGGGGGTTTTTTTTGTAGTTGTTATTGGGTTTTGTTGTTGGGTTTTTTGGGGGGGTTTTGTTTGGTGGTTTGGTTTTTGGTTTGGTGGTTTTTTTTGTTTTTTTTTTTTTTCGGGGTGGGAAGGCTGGAAAAATGCTTTTTGTGTGAATAAACGTGGCTGGCCTCGACGGGCCGGGGGGGGGTGGGGTGGGGAAACAGCCCTACATCCACCCCCAACGGGCAGCCGGCTGGCTCCCAGCCCCGTGCTTTTGGGGGGGGGGGGGGGCACACAGCCGCTTTCCGGCGGCCGCTCGTGTTGCACCCCCCGCCGCTCCCCCCCAGCCCAGCGCAGCCGGGGGTAGGGGCACTGCGGCGGGGGGGCCGGGGCCGGAGGGTCCCGCGTTGCACCCCCCCCCCCCCCATCCTTTTCATCCTTGTTTTTTGTTTTCTTTTCTTTTTCCCCGTTTTACGCATCCCGGTTGCATCCGCGCCGGTGAAACCCTTATCGTTGGCGTCGGCGGCTATTTGGAATTAAAAAGCATTAATTTCTGGAGGAAAAGAGGGGTGCGGGGGGGGGGGGCTGGGGGGTGTGTGTGGTACGTCTATTAAAATTAAACTAGGGGGTCATTCAAGGGAGCGATTCGCCCCCGAGGTAACGGCGGGTAGCTCAAGGCTTGGCGGTGGTCGCATCATTTCTAGCCCTCGCACTTCATAATTTATTTATTAATTATTATTATTATTATTTTGTAACGCCGGGTTCGGGGGGGGGGGGGGGGGGGGGAGCTGACGGCGCCTCCGAGGGGGTGGAGCGGGGCGGGGGGGGTGTCCCTGCTCCCCTCTCCCACCACCGAAACGGAACAGCCGCGGGCAGCATCGCTGCCAGAGCCCCCGCCGGACCCCACGGGCAGCCGGGGACGCGGCGGGGGGGCGGAATAACGGGGGAACCCACGGGTAATTCCAGGCTTTTCGGCAGCCGCCACTGCCCGCTCCTTTGGCTCGTTAAAAAAAAAATATTAAAAAATTATTATTATTATTATTATTAATAATTTTTGGTTTCGTTTCCACACGGGAGGGAGCAGGGAGCCGGGACACGCGTGGCGCAGCCCCACCCGTGTGTCGTCCCCCCCCCCCCCCCGCCTCGGGTGTCCCAGCGCTGCTCCTCTTCGGAGCACTTGCCTTTTTTAAAAAGAAAATAATAATAATAATAATAATAATAATAATAATAATAATAATAATAATAATCTACTTTGATTTGGTTTTGGTGCGAAAGGGATGCTGCTTGGAAAGCACAGCAACCCGGAGCCGGCTGGGGCGAGCGGCGACCCGGCTGTACCCCCACCGCCGGAGGGGGGGCTGTGTGTGCCTGCGTTGTATTTTAGGGAGGAGCAGCTGCTCCTCACCCCTTTCCCCCCCCCCGGGGCACCCCTCCCTCTACAAGCCGGCATCTGCCCCAGGCGCAGGAAAGTTATTTGCTCCGCGGGTTGGGGTCTCCTATCGCCCCCCCCCCCCGCCCCAGGAGTGGGGCTTTGGGGCTGGAGGGGGGAGCCCCGGGCCGGGGACCGGAGGAGAAGGAGATAAACAAGCGAGGGGGTTGATAGCTGTCATCATCACCATCATCATGGCTTTCATTTGGCTGCCTAATGAGTCAGATCACAGGCAGAGAGAAAAATTGTCAATCGCCCAGGCTCTAATGAATTTTTTTGCAAATTGTAATCAAGCCAGGCCGTCTCAGCTCGCTGATTAATGAGACCCAGGAGGCCCGGCCAGCACCTCAGCTTTTTATTCCATCCCGTCCTCCCTGCACTAAATTAACAGCAACTTGTCTGAGCTTCAAATTAACTCCCAATGATTAATTCTGATGGGGGGGTCTGAAGAATAGCTCGTCCTAATAGGCACTGGCCTCTGATGCTGTTTGAAATTAATACACTTCCCCTTTGGCTGCCGGCTTTAATCCAAGGTTGGGTTTTGACATCACTATATTTGTTGTTACAATAAATTCCTCTTACATCTGCAGATCAAATAATTGCACTGCTCGGGGAGCGCAGCAGAAACGCCGGCCTGCTTTGCAGCAGCCCAAAGTCAGAGGGGAAGGAAAGCTGCCCGCTCCCGTCTGCCTCAGGAAACCCCCTTTTTTAAACGTATATATAAAGTGTGTGTGTGTGTGTGTATATATATATATATATTTAAGCCCCCGGTCACTGCTGTTGAGCAGCACTGGGATGTGGTGGCTGGAGGAGGCCACCCCTCCCCGGCGGGGTGAGGAGTGCGCTGCCTCCCTCTTGAATAAGACATCAGAGCTTTTAAATCCCCCCCCTTGCCCCTCCCTTAACCCCTCTCCACAGCGACCTGGCAAACTCACCGCATGCCAGGGCTGCTGCAGAGACCGGACAAACTCAGTGCGTGCCAGGATGGGGGGGTGGGGAGCTGCGCCCCCCCCCCCCGCTTCCTCAGAGGCGGCAGCTCTGCCTTCCACCTTGTTTCTGTTTGTATTGACTTAATTGGTTTAATTATTTCAGCTGGGACTGGCCAGGCTCGGCTTTGTGCCTTTTACCTGCCCCTCCTGCCCCCGGGGATGCGGCTGCCCTGCCGACAAGGACCCCTTTGTGCCCGGACGGGTGGTGCTGGACCCCTCTCCCTCCCCCCCCTCCCCACTCCATTGGGGTTATCCCCCTGTGACAGCAGGGGCTTCCCGGCCAAGCGTCCCCCCCCGAGTGGGGCTGACCCCGGTATCTGGAGAGATGGGTGAGGGGGTCCATATTCCTGCCAGAAAGAACCCCCTCCGAGGACTGAGCATCTTCCCCGTTCCCCAACAGGCACAAGTTACCCCCTGCAAGAGACACCCGCCCCTCCGGGCTTGCTGTCCGACAGGATCGGGCCCACCCCGCGCCGTTCCACCGGGGCTGTATCAATCTTCACATGTGAGGAGGAGAGTGATGAGGCCGGTAAGCGGTCGCCAATGCAAATTCCCGCCGTCACCGTCATAAAGCATCCGGCACCCTGACACACAAAAGCAACACCATATGTACGAAGACAACCTGTATGAATTATAAATTGCATCATAAAAATTGATTGCCTATCCCAACCCTTCAGAAACATACGAGGAGTGGTGGGGGGGGGGGGGGGAGAGGAGGGAGAAACCCACCCTGTGCCCCGAACCGGCTGCCCCATAGCAGAAGGGGATGCTCTGCCGAGCCAGCTCGCATCCCTCGTGGGTGCGAGGTCCCTTCCCGTCCCCCTCCCCACCGCTGCAGGATGCTCACCCGCCCCTTGCTTGCTCTTTTCTCCCTCCCGCTATGCCCGGCCCATAGAGAGCCTTAATCTATTTATTTCAAGCCACTTCATCCTCTTTCCCGCTTTTGTCCCAGCCCCAGCCTCTGGCTTTGTGGCAGGACCACTGAGGTTTTAAAAGCCCCTTCCCCTATAGTTTGAGGTCTCCTTGGCTGCCTGAATTACAATGGCTAAAACAGGATTACACTGACCTGATCCTATTAAACTTGCCAATCGATCTGTGCCGCCCTCCCTCTGGCTCGGCAAACTTACTCGCCCAACTTTCCCCGGGGCTCAGCCTAAGAGGAGAAGCAAGAGGCCGCCTTTCCAAGCAGGCCTGAGGGATGAAGGAGGGATAGAGGCGCTTTTTTTTTTTTTTTTTTCCCCCTGGACCCATGTGGATTTTAAACCTTGGCTTTACCTCCTAGCATCTCAGCCCCAAAGGAAAACGTGGCATTTTCTTGGTCTCTCGGGTTCTCCGACTCCCGGCCTTGGCAGGAGATTAAGTCATATAGCTAAACCGTATAGAAAAAGGGCTGTTTTAGCTGTAAGCAAAACAATTATCCCTCCTCTTGGTAAGCAGCTTGTTTGAGGGGCGTGCAGGCTCCTGGTGGTCCTCCTTCTGCAAAAAAAAAAATCCCTGTGCGGAGAAAACCCCTGGGAATAAACAGCCTCAGCCCCTGGCTGTGATGCCGACCGTGCTGGAGTGAAGCCTGAGTGGGGGCTCCCACGCTCCAGGTGCCCGCAAGCCCCTCTGGTACCCACTGGGGCTGCAACCCCCAGTGCAGCCAGGCGAGCATCTCCCTGCCGATTTCCCTCTGCGCCCAGAGGACTGCATCGCCGGCGCAGACGAGGCATACCCAGCAGCGAGTCCTTCCTCCCTCTCGTTTATAGAAAGAGCGGAGGAAGAGAAGCGCAGACCCGGCACAACGACATTTTCCTCGTCAGCGAGTGAACGGCCCTCGAATCGGCGGCGTTATTCACTGCCAGGGGATGCTCTGCAACGCCTCGGTGCTAGGGCATGCCACCATCTGCGGAGAAACGGGTGCCTGGAATTAATCCCCTGCCGTCCCCCGGGAAAATAATTACAAGGCAGGGGAATAATCTAAAAATGGCAGTAAAATATGGGGTGTTTACGCTGACCTGCCAGGATGACTGAATTAGTGGCAAGGGGCCTGAATTAGTGGCAAAGGGCCTATCGCCGACTCTAGGGGAGCGGTTTTAATGCTCAAATCCTATTAATTAACAGAGCAAAAGACAAACCAGGGACTCCCATTTATAATTTTCTAGGAGCGTGTTATCAACAGCAAGGAGCTGGAGCTCACAGGGTGAATAAATGCCTGGAGCTCTTCCCTCTCAACGCCCCAAGCGGCTCTAAAGGGTACCAATACCCCGAAACGGGGCACTAGCAGAGATTTTTCTTTTCTTTTTTTTTTTTTTTTTTTTTTTTTCCTTTAAGGTGACATACCCTGATGCTATCTGGGGTGACCAAAACTGCATCTGCCCAAGTGCCCAAGTCTAAATAGAAATATTTGCTGGTTTCCTTCCGCTTGCCATCTTGTTTAAGCTGTCTGTTCTTGCTGCAAAAGCATCTGAACTCAGGAAAATACAGGAAAACGTCAGTACGGCCCCAAAAACCCCTTTCAGAGATGCTGGCTTTTTTTGCTGGCTACCTTGATTCAAACTGAATCAGGCTGATTTCTTCGGGCAATGGGAACATCTCTTTACCCAAGGCCCTCTCACACACATCCCTGAAGCATCCTTAGGGCATGTCCTATCACCCCAAATTTGGTGGCTGGGGGTAACGCACCCTGTGAAATACAAACCCCTACAGTAAAATGACCAGGTCACCCTCCTGCCAAATTTCAAAGCCCTGCACCAAAGCTGGAAGGCACCTAAGAGATTTTATGCAGTACTAACTGTTGGGTTTTTTTTTCTCCACTGCTCAGGTTGGACTCAATGAGCTCAAAGGCCCCTTCCAACCATGAAGATTCTGTGATTCTGTGAAACGTCTTTTTCTCAGTGTTTTTTTCCCAAAACATCAAGAGGATTTGGGTTGAAATACCCTCTTCCCCCTCACCCCCAACACCAAGACAGACCCCCCCCCAGCATGCAGCAACATACCCTAAATAACTAAAACACTCTGCAGCCCCGATGGCAAGGACCAGTGCAAGCAGTTACCCAGTCCAACTGGCACCAGTAACAGCAGCTTTCTGGTCCCTCCCCACCCCCCCCCAGCTGACATTCATGTCTTTGACCAGGGAGTACGAATGACAGCAGAGACCTCCTGCAAACCATCGCTGCCTGTAGATGTGCCATCGAGCGCCGAACATTTACAAATAGCCTGTTCATTGCTAAGAAGCCACTTGGGCTTTTATGAACGTCTTTATGGCCGTGGCCTAATAGTATCTATCAAAAACATTGCCTTTCTGAATTAAGGTAATGGTCATTTTTAAGACACACATCTGTATTATTTTTTTTTTTAAACAGATGCTCGGCTCCTAAGCCCACAACTGCTATTTCTCCCCCTCCCCAATTATTTTCATATTTCCCCATTTCCAAAGCGGCAATAAGTTCCCGCGGAAGAAGGGTAATAGGAAGTCTCTCTCTAAGAGAAATTGTTAATTTGGGATTTATAAAGGACTTTCCTTAATGAATAATAGTTGAGATCGATCTGTCTTCCTGCCTCATTCTGCAAAGTAACATTTGTAAAGTAAGGTGATCCCAATTACTCCCTCTAATAACCCTCTCCAGCAAGAGATTTCAGAGTCGCAGCCATGAAACGCGCCCGCCTGCTTTTGCTCCCCCGGTGCCATGAGCATCGTCTGTGTCAGGGCTTCCTGGCCTCATCCAGCTCATCGTTCCCCTTCTCCCTGACCAACGTGGACTGGCTCCATCACCCAAAAACCCCAGGGCGGGATGCCCTGCAGCCGTCTGAGAAGGGTGCTCCATCCAGATCCTCCCCAGTCCTGCCGGCCACCTTCACTGGCTGCATTTGTGAGGTCCCACACTGGGATTGTCACCCTTAGTCTCCAAGGTCTGGAGGGGCTTTGCAGCCCCTCAAAATGCCCAACGCTCACCCACCCATCTCCTGGCTTATTACAGAAAGGTGATTGAGAAATGACTCCATTATTGTTCGTAAGTGCTTTCACAGGGAGAAAATATTGGCACTAAAGGGCTCTTGAATCAACAGGAGGACGGCAGCGTGAGAATCAATGCCAGACAAATTCAAATTAGAAGCAAGGGTTTTTTTTTTCCTTCCTTTTTTTTTTTTTGCTTAAAATATGGAGGGCGATTAAAGATCAGAGCCACCTAACAAGGTGTGTGGGGTCTCTCCAGCCCCTGGGGTCTTAAGCTTGGGGCTGGATGCCTTTGGGGAAGAGATGCTTTAGCCAGGGGCAGGTTTTTGCCATAGCTAGAACCTTCTCCGGCTGTTTTGCTATGTCTCCCCTTTCATCCTGCCTTCCTTCCCTTTGGTTCCTCTCTATGGTGGGGGATGAAGGTGTGGAAATCCCATTCCCTTCCTTCCTTTGCTTGGTGCCATCCCACACGCATGTCCCCCATCCCACATCCAGACACCGGTGGGACTTCTGGGGCTGGAGCTGAGGAAAGGGACCTTTTCGCCATGCTTTAATTAACAAGTCCAGGTTCCCCGGCTCCCCAGCACTAGGGAGAGAGGCAGGTCCTGCCACAGCACCAGCACTCCCCTTTCTCCTTGTCTCCTCTCAAGAGATATCCCACATCAGTCCAGAGATGCTCCAGCAAACCCAGGGAACACTAATGCCTCTTTCCTGGTAATTGCAGGGGGGAAAAAGAACCCCCCCACAACAGAAAAATTCCCCTTAATATATATATTTTTTTTTAAAAGCAAAATAAAATTCTCTTTTATATCACCTTCACGCAGCTGGAGGGAACTAAGAAGAGCAAGTTGTAAGAGGCTTGCTCTAGGTCACCTTCAAAAGAGGTGACCCATAGATGACACTGCCTTTGGATGCCTTGTCCCTGCCACAAGGACTATTTTGGGTGTTTGAGCTCTGTTATGCTGCTGGTGTGCAAAGGGCAGAACGTGCCCCTTTTCTGTCCTTGCCTGCAAGCATCATCCTCCCGGTGAGCCAGAGCTAGTCTGAACTGGGCACGGTGCTTGGGCACTCCCTCATCCCACGGGGACAGGATTCTGCAGGTACACCCTGCCCGCATCCGAGCTCAGGCGCTCGACAGGCAAATTTTGTCAGCTCCGAGCACTAGAAATGGTGAAATCCTGACATTATTTGTTCACCTGGCACAAACCTCAGCGCTGCCAGTATTAACTGGCCAGGCCGATTAGTGGCAGCCATCAGCCAATAAATAAATTGGAACCATCTCCAGACCTGATTAGCTTGCTAATTAAGCTCAGTTACAGGGAAATCTGCAGTCAATCAGCCCAGCCATTACCAGTTGGATCTGCAGAGCGGGAGCTGTAGATGCTGCATCTCTGGTGGGGAGGAGGAGGAGGGGAGCATGCTGGGGGTGGGAAGGAAGGTGGTACCGAAATCTGCTTTCCTCAGCAGCAATTGGAGAGTCTCATCTGTCTGGGGTGATTCCTGGCAGCCTTTGGTGTCCCCACACTCACTTGGGCTTCTGCCCTGATGCTGTCAGGGTGGCGCAGGGGGATGGCCCTGTTCTGTTTCAGTCGCCGAGCTGCTTGGCAGCATAGTCCCTTTCCAGTCCACAAACTCCCAGAAACTGCAGAATGCCTCCAAAGACAGCCCGTTCGGAAGGGTAAACACAGAGCTGGAAGGGTAATAGATATATATATTTTTTTTTTTTTTTTTGGCTGGGCCAGGCTGCTTCCCCACCTTTCCCATGGCAGCGTGCAGCTCTGACACCTCACTCTGGCTTCCAGCTCTTCCCTCCTGCACCCAGCCAGCATTTTGGGGATCCGCACCAAAATGCTGATGGACATCTTCGTCCTGGCACAGAGGCCAAGGGCTCTCAGTAGTTTCTTCTTGCCTGCAAATAGATGAAAGCCCTCCTGTACGGCCCAAAGCAGAGGTAGGATTTCAAGACACAAACCCATCCATGGCTGTCAACATTGCAGGAGAAGGTGTTTTGGCATTCAGGGACCCCCATCTTGGCAGCTGCTGATAGGCATCAAGCATTCACTCGTCTCTTCACTGTGTCTTTCCTCCGGCTCTGGCAACTTGAGGTTGGTTGGGATGCCAGCCCTAGCTTCATTAGATGGAAATACCTGGCCTCTGATTTCCGTTAATCCTCCAAAATGATGTGAATTGTTTGCTCCTGCGCCAAAATGACAATAAATGATTATTTTCTACTGCAAACGGTGATCAGGAGGCTCTCTTCCAACTGAGCAACACGCAGCCCTTGGTGTCAGGAGCACCGACACCAAGCCATTTCTTAAAAGGCAAAGCTTGAGCAAGCCCCAGGCCCATTATGTTCCCTAAGAGCCCAACATTAATTCCCTAAGCAATGGGAAAGCCCTGCAGATGGTTTTGCAGCTCTGCATCCCTCCATCGCTCCCACCCCATGGCACAGCAGCACTTTTTTTTTTCTTCCACTGCTTTAGCTCTTCTCATGCTCTCTGTCAAACACAAGGAGTCTCTCTGGCTTAAAAACAAACAGACCTGGAAGTCGGGGAGTGGAGATCGGTGGGGGCAGAATGCAAATAAATAAGTGCTAATTGCTGGCAGTGGTGCTGCGTGTTGAGCACAGTTATTGTGACCACATTTATTGGCCAATTAAGGGCTTTACTGGACTTTAGGCGAGATAAATGACCGCCTGGTGGGTTTCCCAGTTCTGCTGTAGGTTTGTGGTTTTCCTACTGCACATTTAGTGGTGTCACCAGGAGTGACTGTGTTTCCCTAATGTGCTTTCCCAGTAACTCCTGCAGTCTGCGCTTTCTCTTTATGGTTGGACTCGACGATCTTAAAGGTCTTGTCCAACCTAAATGATTCTCCGAAGTCATACTCTGGGCATCGCTCGGGTGGGAATTGCAATGCTATAGGAACACTTCGCTGGGGAAAAACCACATTGCCTGCTTTTCCCTGCAAAGCATCACCTGCCTCAGATCCCTCACAGAAACAGAGAAAAAAAGGGCAAAATGATGAGCTCAAAGGCAAGTGGTGCTGGGCTCAGAAGAGCTTTGTGTGGGACACCCTGCTCCCCAGCCCATATTTCTGCTGGGTTTTTCACAGTCAGGGTAACGTCAACTTTCTGAGCAGCATCTCTGGACACCATTTCCACCTCCTGCCATCAAGTCATTGCGCAACTCTGGGCATGAGTGACACGTACTGCCCCAGGAAGGGCCCTCAGGAAGATAAATTGGGACAAGTCACGCCAAATCGGGGGGGGGCCACTGCTACCCTTTCTCTCCTGGGTACTGCAAAGAAAGGAGGGGAGGAGGGAGGAAGATGGTGGTGGTTTCTTCACCAGCACTTCATTGCAGTTCAGCTGAGGAACTCATTGATGCGGGATGCTGTGGATGCTCAAAGCTTTCAAGAGATTCAGAGGATCAGCCAAATTGATGGAAGAGAAATCCACTGAGGATTACTAAACTCACCGAAAACAGGTGGCTTGAAAATACCTGGATTTTAAATAGTTAGAGGCTGGGGAAAGGTATAGTAAAAGCCTCGTATAATCTGATTTTACACTCTCCTCCAGCATTTCCTTTTGGCCACAGGTGGAGAAAAATTGTTGGTGGATCTTCGACCTGGCTCTTTAAGGCTACTCTTACCTGATATTCATGAAGCATAAAAGGTTTTCTTTTGTTTACGAAAACAGCTGAATTTGGATGAGCTTGGCTCTCTTCTGGAAAACAAAGCTGTTCACCAGGGAGGGTCGGCCACATCAGATCATTGCATTGCATGTGTGTGCTGTCCTCCGTCGTCTCACCCCATTGCTCCCTTCATACCAGTTTGGAGTTGGGCTAAAGAACAAATAAGAAACAGCAAAACTGCCAAGGGAATGTTCTGAATGAGGGCTAAAAGGATGCGGTACCTACAGAGGAAGCGTCTTCTGGGCTCCGGAGCAGGTTTCTTGAGCTGATGCTCCCAGCATCCGTCAAAGCTAATCCTTTGTAGGCAAGGGTGGAAATGCACAGCAAGCCCTTATGGCAGAGCAACAGTCCAGTCTTTACAGTAATTGCTTTTCTTCTTAAGAAAAAAAAAAAGAAGAAGAAGAAGAAAAAAAAAAAGGGGGGTTTTCCCCCTACTCTTATTATGGGAATCAATAGTTTTCCTTCAAAACCTCTTTCTGACCCCTGTTGCTTTGCAGTAGGATATTTTCTTTTCTTCCTAGGCAACTGTGAATGCCACCAGCTGAGAGCGTTTCAGGGGTACACAGGGGTGGGCTTGGAGTAGGTGAGAAATGTGGGAATGAAAGACATCCTTAAATCTGCTCCACCATCCCTGGCACCAAGTTCTTCCAGGAGAAGCCAGAGCTTAAGAGGGTTGTTGGAGAGAGAGAGCGGCCAGCCATGCCCATCACAAAATCAAACCCTTTAGGAGGGCGAAAGAGGGGAGGGATGATGATTCCTAAAAAAAGTGCTACCCTAGCTTTACACCCAGAGGGAATCCAAAACAAGTTCTCCCACATTCAAAGTTCACATTTCAAATGCAGAAGGGGAGAACACAAAGCACCCACCTCCGTTTTGATGCTGGTTGGACGCATGATGGGGTTAAACAGGGTGGGAAAACCTTGCAAGAACAAAAGCATACAGTTGCTGCATGACAAAACAGTGATGTAGACCCCCAAAAAAGAAAAAAAAAAACCAAAATCGACAAGCAGTCCTGTAGTTTTTCATCCCCCACAGTGCTGCTCCAGCCTCCCTGGAGCACTTGGAGAACTGAAGAACAGAAAAGGAAACTGAAAACCTCCCCCAAGCCCGAAACAAATCCCTATCAGACAGGACAGAACCAACAACTCCCTGCAGGTGGAAGACCTAATGGGATGGGGAATAACCTGAGGAATGAACAAATTTAGGCCAAGGCACAAGCAGACACAAAAGATAAAAAAAAACCCACAACCCAATTCCACACTCTAGGCAGTCCAGCTCAGTCCATGAAGATGCAAGCTCACCTTTTAATCTTGGCCAGGTCTTCTCTTGAGCAAAATCCCACTGCAGCAAGGTCTCCGGTCCAGTGACGCATCGGAGAGCCCATGCATCTTGGCATTGGTTTTGACTGGGCTGCCCTTTAGTATCAGACCATGCACCATGTTGGGGGCAGGTCCAGGAGAAGGGACATCCCCAATCTGCTCTTTCTCCACTGCTTATCTGTGGCTACCATATCCCCACTCGTTGCGCCTCTTTTTGAGGGAGATTCCCCACTTTTTTCACCTCTTCACAGCTGCACTGTTTTCTGAACACCCCCAATTTTTCCATGTTTTTTATAAGGTGGGACAAGCATAGGTGGCCAAACTGCAGCTCTGGCTGTCTCGCTCCACGGTGCCCTTATGGATCTTAAATTCTTAAGTTTCTTTCTTCACCCCAGGGCATGTTATTTAAGCCATCCTCCTTTTCTTCCCCATTAATGCACATTCACTAAATTTCATCTGCTATTGTCTATGTACCCACCCACAGCTCTCTTGGCCTTACTTAGTTTTCCTGTAGCCATCGACATCACTAACCCTATCACCGACCCATCAAGACACACTGGTCCTGACAGGGACTCTTCTGGCATGTGGCTAATTACCAGGCTGCTCAGGTGAAACCCCATCATCTCTTGCTTCCCTCTCCATCCCGTCTCTCCACTTTCTGCACCAGGGCAATATTTTGTCTTCTCCTTGGGCCTACTTAGGTTCCTGATTTCTTCTCGTGATGCACTCCAGCCAAGACCTTTAAAAGTGTAAATAAATGTCAACCAGTTGCCCGTTGCTCAGTGCTTTTAACAACTTGTTCAGGGACGCCTAACAGAGCGCCATGATTTTCCTTCAAAGAAGGGATTAGACCATACCATATCATGACCTTAAAGATGTTTTATTATTATTATTTTAAATGATCGTTTCAACCAATTTAGCAGATACAGATGTAACCGTTACTGGCCTAATTCCTTGGATCTCCTCCAGAGACTCTTAAAGCCTAGGTGCAACACTTACTACTCTCTCTTCCTCGGGGAGAGTAACTGTTTTTAATGAAAGCTCGCATATTTTTGCTGGGAGATCTGTCACTCAGTTCATAAGCACTTTCAGAACTCTTAGATATACACCATTACGGTCCGGTTGACTTATTGCTTTTTAATTTATCAATTTGCACCATTACTGGCTCTTCTGACATCCCAGGTCTCGGATAATACTTCATCTTTATTACTGGCGAAGAGTGACAGTATGTCATCATTAACACCAGAAGGAAGTGGGGCCAGGGTAGGTGTCTCTCAAGAACACGGCAATGAAGACTCAAGCAAAGAAGCAAACTGCGACAAACAATTTTTCTTGTCTTTATTAGAAAGAGACCCATACAATATAGCAGCCTCTCTCTGCAGTACTTTACAACTTTTTTCCTTTTTTTTTTTTTTCTTAATTATTCAGAATACTGTACAGCTGACACAAAAATCTCAACGTGGAGAGAGAGAGAGGAAAGGGAAACATAATACAAACTGGCATACTTAATCAAACCAAAATCATATGAAACAACAAGCAAAGTGAAATGTTTGTCAATGGGTTTAATTACAGTACAAACAACATAAATAAAGCATCATTGAATCATTGTAAAACAAACTTGCTGAATGAGGTAATATAAAAACAACAACAAAAGATGTCTTTTTTTTGTTTTTTTTTTTTAATAATTTCCACACTGCCTTGTCATCATTTATACATTACTATTTACAGAAACAGACACCCCCTCCCCCCCGCAACTTGCTATGGAGCCTGCCATGTGCTAGGTATCTTCTGCTTCTACCCCAAACACGGGTCTCAGGTGTCCCTACTCACCTGGGCTCCCTCTCCCCCCATCCCAACCATGAAAGACAAACATCACAAAGCAGAAAACCTGAAAGACTTGGGGGCTAAACGTGGCCAAACGTAAAATCTAGCCTTCGCGGGCGGTCACAGGGTATTAAGGAATCAAAGAAAGAAAGAGCGTACCCATCTGCTTCCAAAGTGGCGCCAAAGGTGCTTCCCAAACTAGAGGTGCCGGCTAGACTGAACCTCAAATCACAACCTTGCTGAAACCAGGGGCTGGACTCAGACTTCAGAGAGGTCAGAATACAGCCCACCCACACCCAACTCTGCTGTCCCAAAGCTGTTTTGCCTCAGATTCGGCCAAGCGTTCGGTGTACCCTCAAACTCCCCTGAAGTCGAGAGGTTTAAGGCTGCAGGAGCTGCAGAATCAGGCCGTTGGCAACCCCAAACCAGAGTCCAAAGGCCATCTGTTACACAAACCAAGTCCCCAGTGTTTTAAAAGACTCCCCTCTCCCAAATTCCCCTTCAGTTTGTGCACCCACCTACGCAAGCCATCTACAATGGAAAGACCCTCTTGACCTTAAAATAGTCAGAGAGCTGGACCGAATGTGTGTGGTCCCTTGGAAATTGGGTATTTCCACGGAGCAAAGGGCTGTGCTTTCAGAGGACGGTACACCCTGTTTTCCCTGTGCATTGGCAAAATGAGCTCCGTAGATTCAATGCGTCTTGAATCTCTGGAATACCTCGGAAAAAAATGCTTGGAGGGGTTTTCAACAGCATCTCAAAGAAATTACTTAGTCACAGGTGCAAGAAGGGGGAATTAGAGATCTTCCCATCATCTCTGCGCACCCAGCCATCTCTTCTACCATACCTTGCCTAGCTCCAGCAAACACCCTTCTCGCCCTGCCAGATTTGCCCTCTCTCTATTGATTTCCCCTGACAGGACTATAAGCCAAAAGCAAGGGTAGAAATGGTGTGAACACCACTTGGTCAAGTCTTCCTGGACTACTCGGTACACACAAAGCCTTAGCACACCTCAGCTGAGGTTTGTGGCTCCCTCACAGCGAGATCTTGGGGCCAGAGTTTAATGGCCAAGAACGTGTGGAGGGAGAGATGAGGAGATGCTCTTGGGAAACAACCCACCTGGAAAACGCTCTCCAGAAACATCTCACCAGTGTCATCCCCAGTGGTCCCACAAACCGCATCAGGACCCGAAGCATCGCTGAATCAGCTATAGGAGGGCAGCCCATTGGTCCCACATATTTAAATTCAGTCAGTAAGATGAGTTTCAAGAAGATTTATATTAAAAACAGGGCCTCTGAGCAGCAAATCCTCTGTCCTTTTCACCCTCGGCATCTCCTTGCCCAGCGTTTCCTACGATAATACCTCCAGGACTGGTGAGCTGGGATTTCTTCTCTCAAGTAAGGGGCTACTTCAGTCCTGCTGGCCACATTAAAGATTCTCTGAAGCTGAGTGCCGCTGTCTTAAACAGCTGTGGTTTTTTGTTTTAATACCTCTGAGGCAGGTATCTGTGCGAGTCCTGAGCATCCGATGGCTCGCAAGAGCCACAGTAAGCCTCTACGTTGTATTCCTGCATCTCCCCATCCTTCAAGCAGGTGTCCCCCGTCCTGCGCCTGCCTCCTGCGCTCTTGGAAACGGCTGGTCTTACTCAAGCGGGAAACGTGTCCATTTAGAAACATCTAACTGAACACATGGCTCTAGCTATTGATTTTGATCAATGTGTAAATGCGCGCGCGTACATTTTCACACTTGCTAATAGCAGTACGTAGAGCATGTATGCATATATAAGCACACATACGCACACCAAATACAAAGCACCTGTAGTTAGTGACCTCCATGTGATACACTGCCTTTACCTTCGGACTCAAACCACTTCGACTGAACTTCATCCACCAATTCAACTCAACTCAGACCCCAGATCTGGGAGCTATTTGCCAAATAACAACCCACCTTAAGCACCAAAATCCTTCCTTGGTCCTGCATGAGCTTAGGGTTTGCCTTCAGCACAGATCAGACCCTAGCAAGTTGACTGCCGTGAAGGGTTTTACTCCCTGTACCTTGTCATTCAAGAGGACCAGGAAAGTGTTGTCAGCTACTTCGGTTCTCAGAAACAAAAAAAAAGTCACCAATCAGTTCTGGAAAACAGGGCATACACAAAAGAGCTGATGGTGCATTCACTGCCAGCAAGCAACATGGTCATCCCAAATGCATGCCATTAGACCTCTATAAGCTTTGCCTCCCCACCCCCCCCACCCCTTCACATTTTGTACATGACACACAGGTAAAAATTACTAGCTCCAAAGCACTGCAAAATAGTCAATCCTTAGTACTGGAAGCTAAACGCACATCCAGAAAGTTCATGGTCAAGAGAAAGCTGAAGCTCTGCCTGTCAACAGAACTGACCGCTACTGCTTGGCTATGCCACAGGGATTTGGGAGGTAGGTGGACATACAGAGATGAAGAGGCTAAAACAGCTGAAATGCACAAAGACATTTTTATTTCATCTGCCCATAAGCAAAAGCCCCTCCAAACATTCAGGGAACAACAGTAAATGATGGGAGTTGAGTCACCCACATATTGCTGTCACCTGAAACGAAACGCAGGGGCCAAGATGATCAGAAGCGTGCCTAGTGATCTGGGGCTTAAGATGGCTCTTAAAGAAAAAAATAAAAAAAACCCAAACCAACCTTTTACGTTCAGAAACATGCTATCCTCCCCTCAAAACATGAACTGTTCTTAGCTCCTGAAAATCTTGGCCAAAGCCTTTCAAACCTCCCTTTAAAACGTGAGACAGATTCAGTCAACTCAAGGTAAACTGCCATGAGATGAGACCACTCAATACTTACTTTAAAAACTGGCCCACGCTAAACAAGAAAACAAAACCTAGAATGTTGGAATACAACAAATCTACCTACCTACAGCTTTGGACATTTTCCTCTATTACCTCTATATTTTTTTCAAACAGGAGATTACTCTCTAATAAAACCATTCAAACCAACCTTCTTTTTGTAGCTTAGAATGTAAGAAGTCAAAACTCATTGCAGGACCTTTTAATTTGGGGTAGTTTAGTGTTTTTCTACCTTGAAAATAACTTTAATCTGGAGGGCTTTTTTTTTTTTTTTTTCCTGCTATGCAGTGAACACAAGAACATCCAAAACCAGTTTTCTACACAACAAATTTTACCCACAAATCACCAAGAATGGAAGGAGATGTTGAACTGAGGATCCAAGACTAATAGCCAGAGATCCCATGTACGCGTTGCTGTAGCAGCCACTGGAGGGGAAACGAAGATGCTTGATAATGAGATGGGAATGAACAAGTTGTCTCCTATCCAGCCAAACTGCCCCAAGTTTGGTCTCCAACACTGTCCTTTACCCCGAGTCCCTCCAGCCACAATGACCATTTGTTCCCTCTTAAGGTGCAAACGCGGCTCCCCGAGACGTTTGGAAAGGGCCCCTTCGGGACCCCCTTGTGAAATCTGTGCTTGTCTCCACTATTACTACTTTATACTAGAAACTACAAATTACTTCATTTTTCCCGATCTCCATACAAATATAAAAGATGAAGCTATCCAAACCCCAACAATCTAATTATACTACATTACAGTGCCAGAGATCATTCCTAAGCCCGTATGTGTATTCCCACCTCTACTCCTCTCCCTACGTTACTCAGCTTCCTCTGGCCAGGGGAAATCTCCAAGTGCAGCTAAAGCTTTTTTGCACTAACACACATAATTTAAGGAAATAGGGAAAAGACGGCAAATTAAACAACATTAATGTTTACACAGTTATTACAGACTATGCCAAATGCTTAAAAACCCTTTCTACCTTCCTGGAGCTCACCTGGCTTTCTGAGCAGCACCTAGCCCAGAATATATCAAGATTCTCCAAAACCAGCTTTTCTTCTGCCCCCTTTTAGCAATGAAATTGGAAATCTGGTAATGGGAGCCCTCGGCCAAATCTCTGCACTGGCAGGACCCTGAATTTTCCCAAGGTTAGATCTTATTTCTTCATAAACAGCGAGGAGAAGTAAACCCCCCTCAACTCCTAGAATATCAAGGTTCAGATGCCAGATACAACACATTCGATTCATCTCTACCACTCAACAACAGCAATTAGCTTAAAATAAAATAGAAGGAAAGTGCTGATGTTAATAGCAAAGGCTGACTTGCTTCTAGTGTTTTAGTCATCGTGGATAAAGTGCAGAGGTAGGGGGATTTAAAGGTACCTGGGATGATGTAAAGGGTTAAATGGGGGACGCAAAGAAAATCACAGCTGCAGACTCCATTTTTGGAGAAAACAGCTTTAGCTAACACATTTCTGCTGGGATTTCTTATTAACTGAATCTCAATTTGTTTTTAATTTGCTCATAACATGCTCAAAGGGCATAAACAGCCTGGCAAGTGGGTTCCATAAAAGCAACGAGAAGGGCTAAACACGAGACGAAGAACAGAAAAGAGATGGGTTAACAGAGTGAAAGCAAGGGGAACGATCTCTGCAGGTTCTCCAAGTGTCAGTATACATTGCCTGTCTCTGCACCTGGACGGCTTCAAGAACACCCTTTTCAAAGTGCAAACGCATCCCCTGAAAAGCAAACATAGCCCAGAGACCTCGGCTGACAAAGTCAAGCCGTGCTGGGCTCCAGCCATAAAGAACTTCCTCCTGGCTCTCAGCTGTGCTGGGAAGGGGGTTCACCTGCTCTGCTTCACCATGCAAGAAGGGGATGGAGTCTATGCTGGTTCCGCTTCCTCACCAGCTGGCCTGTCCCACTAGCTCAGGAGGTGCCACTCAATTTCTCACAGCCATCCAACCAAACCCATTTGAAAAGAGGATGCTGTAAGTCCACACCCTGAGAGGTATGGACTCTCAGGGTCTGTTCTCCTATTACCGGAGCATTACCAGCTGGAATGACAGAGAAGGTCTCTCCTGACGTGGAGAGACAGTGCTGGACAATCTTCTCTCTTTCAAAGGGATCACCGCTGCGTGCATGAGCCGGTATCCTCCCTGCAGACTCCCAACCATTTGGGGGAAGTCATCGCATAGTCTATGCCACTTCAACATCGGTATTGCGAATGCTTACACGTCCAAGGGAAAAAACCTATGTTTAGGTTAAAAGCAACTGGTTACTGCCTAATTGAAGTATAAGGTTATTAGTTGGCAAGCCTGGATATATAATTTTTCCTATAATAAAGTGGAATTTCCTCTCCTAAAAATATTCTGTGTTTTTTCAATGTTCGCCTTTTTATGAAAGGAGTGTATAATTCTTCTACCCGAAATCTACATGACAGCCTGGTTGCCCTTGTTTCTCAAATATCACTCTCAGCTTTGTAAGAGGAAGGTGGCCCGAAGAGAGCATTAAATTATATACAGAAAATATTTTCAATTAGGAAAAAAAGCTCATAAATGGAATACGCATTGAGAACTTAACGGTAGCAAACGTGCCTACCATGTATTTGAAACAGTGGACTTGGCTTTCGGATAAAAATGCCCTTGAAGCTCCCAGGGGAACAGCAGGCAGCTATAGCACCTCTGGGACCATGAGCCGCGATTCCTGAATCCCTGCTGTGTCCCCCTGGGAAGGGGTGCAAAGCTCGTGAGCACCAAGACACAGTGGGCTTCACAGCATCCCCTTCAGCTGCACATTAGACGGGTTGTCCCGTTGCTGAAGGACCACCCGTCAGTACCAAAGACCAGGGAGCTGTATGGGAATGATGGAGAAATAGCAATTATAACAGACACCCTTCCTCAATTTAAAAAAAAAAAATAAAAAAATTAAAATTATCCCAGTATGAAGAGAATCAGCTGTAGCCTTACTCTGATGCAGCCAGCTTAGGCTGGCTGAAGAAAGATCACATCCCCCCTCCCCCCCCAAATAGTCAAAGGTCTATACAGTAACAAAGTACAAAATAAGAACACCACTGAATAGGAAAAGCTGGTCAATATTCTTGTGCTTCCACCTTGAGGCTCACTTTTCTTCTACAGTTTGATGATTTTACATCAAATTTATAATTTTCTTGATTTTTTTTTTTCCCCTTAAGATAACTAGATCACATTTTTTCCTTCACATTTTGTCCACATATAGTTTATTTAGCAATCGCTATGCTCCTGCCATTTGTATGCCAAATGAAATCCAGAGCCCCAAGGAAGAGCACCACTGAAGGCTTGGGAAATACATATGAGCAGGTAGATTTGCAAATTACTATGCTGTGTGCACCTCACTGCCTTCACATAATTGCTCCTTTGCCATCGAATTCAGTTGAGTTTTCAACTTTCTCTGTGATATACCCTTCCCCCACTTCACATTGCCATATGCCACTTCAAAAAAAAAATAATAAAAAAATAAAAAATCACTTTTCTGCCTGCTGAAAACTGTACAGCCTGCTTCCCTGCGCCAGAATCCTACTTCATTGAAAATAGGAGAAGCTGGGATCTGCCCGGTAATACCAAAATAATCAAATCAAGTATTAAAACTTGGAATTCAAATGAACTGTCCAGGCTACTTTCACAAGCCATTTTTCTTCCAGAACGCAGCCAAGTTGGGAGTCAAGCACAGCCATGTCCTGCCCGCCGCGGTGAAGGCTATCAATTCTGAACTTAATCAAATCTGATCTTCCCACAGCCAGGCTAGGGCTTTTTGTCTTAGCTTGTGAAAGCTTTGTGTCTTCTGGAGTAAAATATATTTACAGTGCTGAAAAACAGCCTCTTTTTCCTTTCTAAAAGGTCTTGTACACTTTTTTTTTTTTTTTTTCCCATGCCAAATGTGCCACAATCTCCTTCTGATATGTTCCTCAAAGGCTTGTGATGAAAACAAGAGTTCACTGCTGGGAATATTTTCAATGTACAATGATCTGCAACCCACAGATCCTAACTAGTTGCACATTATTTAGTTCACATCCATTACAGTTTATAAATTAACAGAGATGTCATTTTCTGTACAAAAAAAAAAAAATCAATGCATATTTATGTTTTTTTTTATTCAAATAGATTTTACATACATATAATCTAGAGACACAATACAAAAATCTGTATAAGTTAGGCAATGCATCACAGGAGTGACCAAAAACTCAACACATTTACCTTGGCAAAATGACAGAACCTATTTCTGCTGGCTGAAAAAATATTAGCCTTTAATGCGTTTATTAATTTCACTAAACGTACTTGAAATGTTTTTCCTTAGCGGTATTCATTATTCCTTTTTGTGTTTCATAGTTACTCTTATTTATTTTTTCCATTTTGTTTTTACACCAAGGAGACTGCAGTCAAATAACACTCAGCAACTCATTTCCTCTCTTTGGACTGAAAAATTAAACAGATACTAAATTATGACAGTGAATTTAGAAAGGAGGGCTCCAAGGGGTTGAAAGAACATGTCTGAGATAATATGATGCTTCTAAGAATATTGCAATCACATCCAAGCAATCACCGAAGCGTGCCATGTAACTACCTCCTCAGCTAATATGCTTTTTTCTCCGTGATGACTAATCATGTTCTATTAAACAGCGGTAATGCTGGAAGAACTCAACTATACAAGTGTAATGAAGCCAGTATTCTCCCTGGACAGATTAGCTACAACTGATTTGACACATACCATCATAGGAGCTTCAAACCTGACAAACTCTGTGCTTGCTTCTGATTTATGCCGTCAAGCTCTTCAGAGAAGAGAATGAAATCCAGGCGTCGCGTTTGGTAGAGGTGAAATGTACTGATGTGCTTAACTGTCAGTTACGGAAAGTCACCATCTCTCCTTCCTTCTTCTCTTGCTCGCCTCTCCCTCCACCCCTTCCCTCCACACCTGGGGAGCCTGCATCCCCCCTGGGGACGACCGCTCTCCCATGGTCCTGGTGCCACTCACGGCGTGTCCTGCTCAACCCACACGCTCTCACCCGCTTGTTTCCATCATTCGAGAGCTGTCACTGAAACAACTGCTTTCCCTGCAGCCCCTTTTGCTCCTTCTCATCCCCTTGTGCTGTTTCTGGATGGGACAGGGACGTACCAAAGGGAAAAGGGAAAAGGAGAGTTACCAGACTCACAGAGCAGAGCTGTGATGGGGATGGAGGAATATGAGGCTGCGGATGTAATTCAGGTCAGCGAATACATGAATGAGCTCCTCAGATGATGGTGGGCATCCTTCCACTGCTGTTGTTCCGGTTATTGTTCTTCCTGGACAAGTTTGGAGTGGCCATAAGGACGAAGCGCTCATCAGGGCAGCCGTACTGGAGAAGAACGTCAATGCATTCCTGGCTGGAGGCCTGCCGGGCGTAGGCCAATGCTGTGTTTCCATGGGCATCGCGTGCCATCACGTCGACTCCATACTACAGAAAGAAGAGATGTGTTGTTGGAAGCTGCAGTGCCAACAGAGCGTTAAAATGGAGGGAGCAAACTCGGGACAGACTGGTTTGAATGTAACTGAGGATGGGGAGAGGAACAAGGGAGCAGGCAACATGACAAGGGAGCCTGACAACACGAACAGCACCGAGTTATGATAGAATCATAGGATCATTCAGGTTGGAAAAGACCGTTGGGGTCATCGAGTCCAAACATCAACCCTACTCTACAAAGTTCTCCCCTACACCATATCCCCCAACACCACATCTAAGCGACTCTTAAACTCATCCAAGGATGGTGACTCAACCACCTCCCTGGGCAGCCTGTTCCAGTGTCTGATCACTCTTTCTGTGAAGAATTGTTTCCTAATGTCCAGTCTAAACCTACCCTGTTGGAGCTTGAAGCCATTCCCTCTTGTTCTATTGCTAATTACCTGTGAGAAGAGACCAGCACCAACCTCTCTACAATGTCCTCTCAAGTAGTTCTAGAGAGTGACGAGGTCTCCCCTCAGCCTCCTCTTCCTCAAACTAAACAGTCCCAGCTCCCTCAATCGGTCTTCATACGATTTATTCTCCAGGCCCTTCACCAGCTTCGTTGCCCTCCTCCAGCACCTCGATATCTCTCTTGTATTGAGGTGCCCAAAACTGGACACAATACTCAAGGTGTGGCCTCATCAGTGCCGAGCACAGGGGGACAATCACCTCCCTACTTCTGCTGGTCACACTATTTCTAACACAAGCCAGGATAGATACATAAATACGATAGATACAAGCCAGTTAGATACGTAAAGGTTTCTATGGGGAGAGGCTCACATGTGGAAAAAAATTTGCCACGCTGGTGTTTCAAACAGGTGCTAGGGAAATCTCTCCTTCCTTATTCCCTACGCTCTCCTTTACTTTTCATCAGGTAGCAGCATACAAGCAGAAATATACTTTTTTATCACATTGCTGTCCTTTGAGAGCACGCAATGAGGAACGTCTAGACTTGGGACACCAGCAAAGGCTTTACGGAACCTGCAAGTAGCAGGTTTGGGATACTCTGCTGAAGGACACAGCCAAGCAAAAACCAACCCAGCCAGCCCCCTTGCCTGGTCACCAAGTACTTACCCAGATCAAGAGCTGCACTAATACCACGTTTCCTTTCCTGCAGGCCAAGTGGAGGGCAGTACGCCCATCACCATCTCCGCAGGTCTCGTTCACCTCTTCCCGAGTCCCGTGGGCAAGGAGCAGGATGACCATCCGCAAGTCCTCCTCGGCTGTAGCCCTCAGGAGATGCTGGCCCAGAGAAAGCTCCAGGCACTGCAGTGGGGCAAGGAAGAGTTTCTGCTCGTATTTCGCACGTATCCAGCGCTCTTTTTCTTCCCTAGAGAAGCCAAAGGAGATACGTCACACTAACGTGGTTTCACTGCCTCTAAACGGTGGCGGTTTTGGTATCGGAATGCTAGCAAACAGCAGTTAACCCAAAAGAAAATTATTCTCCCTTCAAATTTTTGGCAAGAAAGCCCCCACAGAAACAGTTCATCCAAACCTTATCTTCGCGGTGACATTACCCTCCTCATAATTACTGAGTCTTATTATTGCAATATCTGAGATCCCCCTAGGCAGATGCCGTGAGCGTGGGGTCATAAGACCACAACAGCCAGGAGGTCTTAAAAACCCCTGGACTTCCCTGAGGGCTGGCAAGAGGTCAATGCACAAGCCCTCGCCATCACGGAGACCAAAGACAAAACAGGCAGCCTGGTTCCACAACAGGGTGAAGGTGGGCTGCAAAATATATTACAGAAAATGCACCAAATTTCTGTTATCTAAGACCAGAAGTAACCAAAAACCTGTGCTTGCATTTTCAGATGAGAGCCTCGCTTGCAGGGGTGCTTTTTCCTTCTACAAGTGGAGCAATGTTTCCAATGCTAAAGGCATATAAGATAGTTCCTCTGTTTGTTTTTCCAAAACGCAAACCCACCAAAAGAATACTTTGAAGCACCATTTCCTCCTGATATGTCAAAGAACTCTCAGAAGCTTTCTGGATGCTATTATGTTACAGGGTAACAAGGACTACAAACAAGTCTCTCAACTCTCCATTAAAAAAATTACCATACAATTATACGATCTAAGAGATCTAGCCCTAGACAAAGTCCCATTTAGAGGTACCTCAGGTAATCTGTCCAGCCTGTGAAAACCATATATATCACCTAAACCAGGCAACTTGTTACTGGTGACAGATCTTCTCCCCTGGAGTACAAAAGGCAAAGCTCTGTTTACGCCTTTCAGCCGTGTTTACACTGCTCCCAGTAATCTAGTGTCAGGTTAGCCCTAATCTGTTTTTAAATACTTATGTAAACAGATCCTTCCAACAGCAAATCTGGATTAGTTTTGCATCATTTCCTGGTACATGTGGAGTGACCTTGCTTTGACCTCCCTGGATGCTTTCAGGCACAGCTTCCCAAAGCATCCGCTTCTCTACCCCACCACAATTTAACTTACAAACAGGTCCACCAGGGCTTTTTTTTTTTTTTTTTTTTCTCAGGGAAAAAGTACAAACAGAAAATTAACACAAAGAGCGCTTCGTTTAAATGAAACCTTTGAATGACTCCTGCAAGCTAAAAGACACACCAAAAAATCCCACATTTGGGGAGATGCAAATTAACCTTTGATGGCAGGATCTGATAAAGAGTATCATTTCATGTATTCCAGATGGAGAGGAGGAAGAAAAGGACTTCTGTAACTACTGCATCTTTAATTCATGTTTTTTGCATTTGTAGTTTTTTAAGGTAAAAAAACAAATCAGAACCAGTGCCATGAGGAGGATAAAGCAACATACATGCAATTATTTACCATAAAATGGGCATTCTTGCAACACTGCAACAGTTCTAGTTCCAGCATCCATCTAGAGTATCTTCAAGAAATTTTAGCAAACATTTAATGTTTTTTTAAACACGTATCGAGGTATTGAGAGTATAATCAATACATCCACTACGTTTAAAATGTCCCAGACTGAAAAATGAAGTGATTCAACCTGCACTGTTCTACAACGGTGACACACATCAGGGTTTAGGGAATTTATTTCTCATACGCCCATACATCCTCCTAAAGGCAAAATATACCTCAGACACGTTAACTAATAAAATTTTTTTAGCCTAGTCAAGAGTCTGCAAATGAATTCCCCCTCTCCTCCAGACGATCTTTCGAGCGATAGCAACTTTTGGCTCTCGTCAGAGCATTGGTCGCGGCAATCACCATCGCTTGAATGGAAGTCCCTTTCTGTTTGGAAGTCAAGCTGTTTCACACAAGTCTCCCTCCGCTCCTAATTCATCTCAAACCTTAATAACAACGGGATGGTATGTAGCAAAACAGAGACAGTAAGCGCCACGTTCAGGTGGAGGCTTTCAGAGCTTCAGGCTACCAGTTTACAGATTCATGGGCATGGTTTCCACATTTGCCTCATGTTGCACGGGAGCAGGACAAAGGCAGGTCAGACTAGGCAAGGCTGCAAGAGAGCGGGATAGACACTAATGACCCAGTCCCGCTCAGGTTCATCCTACTGTCTCAAAAGGCTGAGAGAAGAACAAAAAAGCCCCTTTTAGAAATAAATCCAACAGGAAGGGGAACACGCCGCCATCTGCATTAGTGATGGAGAGGATGCAAACGGTCCTTCTTTAAAGCACCCTCTTGCAGTATGATCAAGTAAGCCAGGACTCATCCCTCCACCAGAGGAAATTCATTGCAGAGCGGGCAGCAGCTCAGGGAGATGTTGTGTCCCTCAGGAGATGCTCGCCGGCATGGCTGGCCAGCAGCAGGCTGTGTCACCGGGCTACGGTCACCTAAAAACTCAACCTTCGCACGTGGGTATTTTACTTCACTTCAGTTTCCCTTTTCAGAAAGCCTGCCTAATTTTTCTTGACCACGCAGGGCACCAAAAGACTTAACTCATTAAGACCCAATTCTACCTTTGCAGCCACACTGAGGGTTGCGGTGGGAAAAAAGCAAACACAACAAACAAAAATAAAGGTGTTTTAAAGGCCTCAGACATTTGGGGGCAGCACGTCACTGACATCGGCTATCAAATGAGATCTAGATCTTACTCAACTGTACCAAGTGGGCACAAGAAAGATATGTCATTTGCATTTTCTGGTAGAAAATGAAACTTTATCCCAGAGGTAGGAGGAAAAGCACGCTCGCCCATGTCTCGCAGACAGCCAAAATGTAGAGGAACTGTTTTTGAATGAGTCATCCATGGACATCCTCCCTCCATCTCTGGCACAAAACGCTTCATTTTGAATGGGAAAGTCCCGTGAGCTCTGCCACTCACATTCATCTTAGAAATCCCGACAACAAGACATAAATACTGTAATTGTTGCTCTGATGCCCCAATTTCACTTCTGGGATCCACAGCTTGTCTTGGTTGAGGTTTCATTTCCCCCAAGGAAGGCCAGTCCAAGATCAGAGTTGTCAGCAGTAGATCACTTAACCTCATTGCAGTTCCCTGGAGGACCACTGTTCACATCCCCTGTTAGCTAATGAGCTAAAAAATGAATTATTGGAGCGGTCAGCAATAAGCAGGAAGAGGAGACACAGTGTTTCATTTCAGCCAGTGCTGACATACTTTTAAATAAATCAACTGAAAAGAGTATGAGGAAATGTGAGGGAGAGCAACTAATCAGGAGAAAGACACCGAACCAATCCCTAAAAATAAAGGAAATGTACATCAGCTAGTAAATATTTCCCTTGTTTTCTTCCCTCAGCAGTAATCCAGGTAACTTCCACTCTAAATGACCCCCTCAACACCAGTGACTTTCAGTTGTAGTTGTGAAAGCCAAAATAAGACTCTTCTACTGAACTTTTAAAAATCCAGTGGAGCCCTATTCTCAGGAGCAGATTAAAGCGAGTGTGCTGGAGAGACACCATCACCCTGCGCTCAGATGGTCCCTACGATACTTAACGCTGGAGAACGCGAGCTGCCTCTTCCTCATATGCCCTAAAATGACTTCTCTTTTCACCAGTGATCATGCTAGCTGCTATTTTTTCAATACATGCTTGCAAAGAATTAATAGATTATAAGCTCCTAAATAAACTTAAGAGAAAGAAAAAACAGTTACAAGATCAGACTTTCTTTGAGCCTTTTATCTCTGAAGCTATGCGTTCAAACTCAGCCTGCTGATATTATACAAGGGCCAAATACAACAGACTACGATTGCAAAATACTCTGTGGTACCGGGAGAGGAATGAGCCACCAAGCCTTGGCCAAAAAATATCACCAAGCTCTTTGCTCTTGCAGGAGTCTCCATCACTAGTGAACTCTAAATACACATGATGGTGTGAATAATGAAATCTCTGCCACAGCAGCGATACTGTACATAGGTAAAAGGTTATTAGAAACAGATGAAAATTTCAGTTCTCAGTTTATTTTGATCTAATTAGCTGCTTGCTTCTCAAGATAATGTCCAATTATTTAAATTACTCTGCCAGCCACATCACATCATTATTATCTGGAAACATAAATACCGGGCACTGTAAGGGGGGAGGGCTAACTAGGTAGCATGACAGAATATAAAAAGCAAATTTGCTTAGAGCACAGCTTCGCTCCAGGAGCTACACTGCGCTTCTCCACTTGTGGGTTTGCACCAGAGATGCTCATTTAGGACACCATGTCCTCCATAGCTCGTCTTGACAGGACAAGAGGAAACGGGCACAAACTTGAATAGAAGAAGTTCCACCTAAACATGAGGAGGAACTTCTTTCCTGTGAGGGTGGCAGAGCCCTGGAACAGGCTGCCCAGGGAGGTGGTGGAGTCTCCTTCTCTGGAGACATTCAGAACACACCTGGACACATTCCTGGGGGACCTGCTCTGGGTGGACCTGCTTTGGCAGGGGGGGTTGGACTAGATGATCTCCAGAGGTCCCTTCCAACCCAACATCAATCTGTGATTCTGTATCTTTTACTGAATAAATTTTGTAAATATTCACTGACTTCCAATTGACAGCGTTGGTACAACTGAAGCAGTCCACTAAAGCCATAGCCAAGAAGTGACACGAAATTTTCTCAAGGCAGCATTTTAAATGTCAATAACCTGACAACACATGGCTAAGCTTGAAGGTGGCAAACTAGGAAAGGCAAGTGTTGAACTCATTATAGACATCCGTGTGTGGCTCTCCCACCTCCGTTAAATGCATGTGGTCTAACACCGGACAAACCCAAGCAGGAACCTTGTACCGCTGATATCGACTCTCCATCCTACTCCTCCTCACTCCTGTCCACCTCTGCCTCCAACTTCATTTGTCCCTCACATATACTTGGCGGAGAGGCATGAAAGGCGAACACAAAAAGGATGTGCAGGGTGGAAATAAAAGCCATGTTCACACGGCGACTCAGAATTGATTGTGTAGGCAACAGCATGCAGATGGAGAGCCTGAGATCTTGCCATCAAAATTCAACAGCTCCAGTGCAGGAGCAGCCTTGTTCTTAACAAAGTGATAACAAGGATGACAAAAATGTGGTATCACTTGCTTGTTATTTAAAATGACTCGCTGTTTGTTAAAAGGCTTGATGAAATTTTGAAGGGTTGCATTAAAAACATAACGGACAGCGGGTATTTACCACGGTAGAGCGTTGATTTCCCACAATCAGAAATACTGAGCAGGTTCGGTGCAGGCATTTTGAAGTGAAGTTTTATCCTCCACACTGCTGACAACACTGAAAAGCTCTTGAAAAGAAAATAATTCTCTAACTGTAGAGGCCTCGAAATGGTCTCTCTAGTGTTGCCATACATGTGCCATGCTCACGTGCTGCCATTTCTGATTGCTCACTGAAGTACAACCATTTAACGCAGTAGTAACCTGGCCAGCTCAGCAAGAGCACTGCCAAATTTTCTCTCCTGTTGGCCGGCTGACAAGGTTAATGTGTCTCTTCCAAGAAAATTAAGTACATCTAACCTCCGTACCTCCCAAACTCCTGGAGAGTCCCAAAATGTGTCATTAGCTTCGTGGTCCAGCGTGCAAGAAGCATGCATCACCTAATGACCAGTGCTGGGCAGCTGGTTGTGCCTGGGCTTGCCATTTAAACAAACCCCTTTGCGATGACCCGGCGTTTATCCAATAAACTGCATCGCTTTGGATAGAGTCGGCGATGCAACGTTGGGATGGGTAAAAGAGAAACATCGGGGGGGGGAGTGGGGAGAGACAGGACTGAAATGTTGGGAAAGGTTCATGATGTTTTTAATTGCAACTAGCAAAAAGGGGAGAAGAAGAGAAGGCGAGAAGAAAGGGCTAGCAGCAAGGAATTTCCAAAGTGTCTTCCTGCCCCAAGCAAAGCAGGAACTGGGAGGAGAGGCATGGAAGAGGAGCTGGGAACAATATGCTGGGAAAACACAGGGGCTTCCTCTCTCTGCAGGAGAAGACCCCACTCTATTGCAAAGTAAGTGCTTAGCAGTTGACTGCTTCCTAGCATGCATGCCTTCTCTCCCCAGCTGCGTTGCTAAGGGGGAAGGCGCACAAGCCCACTGGGGATATATAGGTCCCCGGCAAACAAGAGGGCTCCAGACAGCAAACAAAGACCGATGGGCATTTATTCCTTAATTACGAAAAGCTTTTAAGAAACAGGCCACTGTAAATCCTGCCTGCCGAGGAAAAGGAGGCTAAGGACCAAGATTTATGTGCGCTGGGGCAAAGAGGAAATAAATATCTCTCTGGCTCCTGATCAATATTATGAGTGTTTTGCCAACCTACAGGGTGTTTTATGAGCTGTAAGGACAGAAAGAGATCATTAATAATTAAATAAAGTCAACCTATTAAGCTTATTACTTCTTAGAAGTTAAACATCCCTGATGGACAAAGAGCAGCCCTATAGGAAAGCTGCAGATAAGCCAACGTGCATTGTGTCTTGGAATCTGGACTAGTGCTCTCCAGGTGAGCGGCGTAGTAACCCAGCTGAGAAATTATTTAATTAGTCTTTGCCGGGGAAGTTATGTGGCTGAAGACAGAGTTCAACCCGCTGCCAAAACTGCAAAGTTTTGTCCGTCAGCCTGGAGGGGCAGAGGGAGACAATCCAGTGCTGTAGTAATATCCCAAATTCAAGTTACTTCTCCTACCATCAGACCTATTGAAGCAACCAAAACAAAACATCAGCCCCAAAAGACAAGAATAAAGTCCTTTTTCCACCAGAAGCATGCCCAAAGCCCCTTGCGCTGTCAGGAAGCTGTTTTCTGAAGCCCGCAGGTCAGGATGTTCACCATTAGCTCTACTACTACATTTTTCAGTTTTCCTTTTATAGCTGTGTGTTTAAGGAAAAAAAAAGCCCTATTGAGCAAGACGGACAGAGATCGCTCATACGTGCAAAGCTGAACGTGCTTCCAAATTAATCACATCTTGCATGACACTTGCCAGTATAATCGTAATTTGGATTCAGCGGAGCTGCTCCACTTTCTTTGCCCTCTCCTCTGACAGTATCCCCCTACGTGGGGCTCCAAAATAGCTGTTATTTCTGCACTTCTAGGTTAGCCTTCTGGTCATGCCACCGAGTAACCAGCAGCTCTCCCTTTGGTGTTAAGACACCTGCAGGATTTATTACCGCACAACATTAATTACCAGCCTGGCCGAGACATCAAGGTTTACGGATTTCAGGCTTTTCAGATAAATATCCTGCAATTGCAGGCTCTGATATATCACACAGAATTGCAGCAAACTTATGTTTTCATTGCACAACACTCAATCTAATAATTTTTAAGGTATAGTTGATAAAATATATCACATCTGACATTTACTCTGTATAAAGTTAAGCAAAAGCTATGTGACATACGGCAGTACAGAATACTGCCGAGACTAAGAAAAGGCTTATTAAGTTGAGAATAAAGATCGTGTGACAACTGTGAGCCCTGCAAGTCTTTCCTCAATACAAATCCAAGCTTTTATTGTTCCATGCAACTACGAGAAATGAAAACAGTCCCTAGAGATTTAACAAAAAGCCTGAAGAATGCCTCAGATTGTACTTTTCTACTAACCCCAAAAGCCTCCGAATTTTTTTAAACAGCATTGCCAGAAATGTTCAGGAGGGGAAAAAAGCCTAACAATGGTGAACTCTAAGGATTTTAAACACATAGCTTGGTGAAAACAATTAAAAAAGCACTGTTAACAGCTGACGAAGATGGGTTTCTGCTAAGATATGCACGGAGAGACGTTATAAGAATCTGGAATCCAACAGCCATGAGTGACCGCTCCCTTCCACCCACCCTCTGCTGACCGAAAGAAAAACTACCGAGTCCACGGTCCAATTCCTTTTACCTAGATACTCATGTACAAGCACATAAACACCCATGGAAAATTTAAACCGAAACGTATCACTGTGCTGGCTACCAAAAAAAAAAAAAAAAAAGGCTAATAAGTGAGTTATCACATGTGTGGTTCTAGATACAGACCTGGAGAGCTTCCATTTTTTGGGCGATCAACCACAACACTTGTGCATGCTACAAATATAACCTAAAAAAAAAGCCAAAAGTTGCTCTACAACAGTTGCATGAAAATGCTAAGGCCAAGGAGTATATTTGTTTGCAGTAATATATATATATATATATATATGCAGAGTACAGTAATTGCACACATGTATCTAATGCGTTTCAGTATTCATGTGTGGCCATACTTAACCTGGTGCCTTCAGCGTATAAATCAAATGGCATTGTGCCAGCACCTAAACACTGGAAATTTCAGTTTACAATTTGATATACAGTCACTCAGTTTAGAAGGTTCCATTAATTTGCAATTTGTTAACACTAATTTTCTCCAACAGAAAGGCTACACTTAGTGCAATATTAGGAGTGTAAATGTAGTTCAACAAATCGTGACATACCTTCCCCCCCCCTTTTTAAGGAAAAAATATGAAAATTGCATTTGAAACCAATTCTCACACAAAACATGGAAGTAAGTTTTGAACAGATAACGGAACTAAAAATGAACTATTAGGAAATGTTTTCTGGAAATGAAGGTAGTCTGTTATCTTGGTTATTTATGTCTAAAAATCTGGCTTTTTTCACCCCAAACCAGGCTTTCTCCTTTCATATTTATATCAGAGGAAGCTCTTGTACAGTATTCAAGGCGGGGGGGGGGGGGGGAGGGAAGTGACATACAAATATTTCAATGCATAAATCTCAATAATCTGTGCCAGGTGAGAGACGGAGCGAAGTTGCCGAGTGAGGTTCCCACAGACCCTGAGTAATGTGGCATGTAACAGGGACGTACATCAGCGATGTGCTTTCCAGCGGCTCCTCCCGTGCTGCGACTATCACAGCGCATTAAGGATACCATAACAGTCGCTGATGTGATCTGCTTTGGAACGTATCACATCATAAACAGATGAGAGGAGAGAAATGGAGCTTTCCCTCTGCTTATAACGCTGTAAAGTAGAGAAGTGGCATAACTAGGAGTGCACCGATGCCTTATAAATAATGGGGGGGGGGAACCCTCCGAGGTCTACCCAAAGGGCTGACAAACTTGCAGTGTAGAAATTAAAAGAGATCTCAAATGAGAGCTCGCATAGCGCACAAAAGTGGCTTCAATGATCCAAAAGAGAAAAAAATACGTTGTGGGCTGCAGAAGGGGAACACAGTCTTTACCTGACGATCAGGAAGTGGAAGAGGACAGTCTAATTACAACAAAGACCTTAAAAAATTTTCTTGACAATTTTAATCCTTTTGTTACCAATAACTCCTGAGCAAGCCTATAGTTTGGTTTACAAGGAACAACAAAAGCCTTTCCAGGGGGCTTTAATATTATCTTAATTCCAGCAGAAGGAATAAGATGATACTCTGGAGTATTTGGAAAAAAACACCCCAACATTACATTGAATTTATCTAAGACATAAAAGAGAAAATACAAGTAATAAACATTGTATTTGAGCATAGACTGTGAAGAAAAACTCATTTGGAGCAGCAAGCAAATAAAAACAAATGCTTGCTTGCTCTGCACAAGTCTGTAGTGGAAGGCAGGCATGTTTGCATCAGAAGGTTTAGAGGGCTGGGAAGCACCTGGACCATCCCTGTGGGCAGCACTTCTGTGACCCATGTTCTTCAGACTCTACAGGGACCTCACTGCTGTCCAACTCCAGTGACTTGGAGTTCTCCCCTCATCTTCCAATGTCTCCTCCTCTGCAATTCCAATATATCCCATACCCTCCTCTTAGACACATCTTCCCTTCTCCATCAACACACCTTTGCCTGTTCCACTATGCCACCTCTAATGGTTACTTCTTCAGCTGCTTGGGTCACCTCTTTCATCTCACCGATGCTAAGGACTCTACAGAAATTGTTAATGTCATCAGACTCTTCCATTAGTTGCATTTTTTAGTGACTATTTTTATTTAGTAAAAATGATGCCTATCTTGGCAACTTAGATCTCCTGAGGTATTCTCCTCGTTCCGCAAGCAATGAGACTTCCCTTTACCTCAGTTTTAGTGGGCTGCAGGTGTTTGATCCCTTTCTGAAACCACAAACGATAATTCGTTTTAAAAAAGGCTGACGGTAGATCAGCTCACATTTCTGAAAAAGCAAAGGAGATGAAGAATTAACTGGAGTAACTAAGATTGAAAAAAGAAAGAGACTTGAGAAATCCTCAGCGCTTGACACCTCCAAAAACCCATGAGGTTTCCTCTGTACCCAAGAAATGAAACCTCAATGGTCGTTTTTTGTTTGCATATTTTCAACAATGGGACACACAACATTGCGGTTGCCCAAACGTGCCACAAAAGGTGAGATTAGAAATGGACTTGGCTTTCAAAAGACGCTTGAGTGCTGAAGTACTTCTGAGGCATTTCTAATTGCGCACCTCTGCCTATTAATCACTTGCAAACCTTTAGGCTTTTATGATTTACAAGCCATACGGTTGGTGCTTAACAGTGGGAAACCCGCATAAAACCTGACAGCAAAGAAAATCCGTACCGGAGACACCTGCCAAAAGTGACAGCAAGTTCCACTTTGAGAGCACCTCAGGAGAGAAGTGTGCAGAGATTTAAAAGCCATGTGCCACAATTAAAGTCACTTGCCCAAGCGCTCTCAGTGCATCAGTGCCCCCTCTCAGCTACTTCCCTGCAAATCCCTCTTCAGGACAGGTTTGGAAATTATTTTAAAAAGATAAAATACCCCTAATCTGCTACCAATTAGAAGAAACATGTGAATATTATTTCCTAATCTGCGACTCAATCTTAAAAGCAAAGTCACTGAAATAATTACATCCCAAATTTCTATTCACAATTTCTATTGTGCTCCCCCCCCAAAAAGTGAATAGTGGGTATGTCCTCTGCCTGATATGCCCCAGGGCTGAAGTATCAATAATTACCTCAAAGCCCTGAATGTGAAATGCCAAAAATTTGTAATTTCTGGTTTGTGGCAGACGCAGCCCAAGGGCTGCCAAACTGATTAGTTACCTCCTAATGGTCTTTGTGCAACTCCGATTTGTGGCAAGGAGGTGGGAAGGAGGAACAAACCAAGGAGGACAGAAGTTGAATAGGAAACACACATCAAGTTGTTCACTACAGAAGTGACCCATTTCCAGCTGGCTGTTGATGTACAAGCTCTAAGGCAGGATTTATAAGAGCGGTGATGTAGGCTTCTTTTTAAAACCCAGACGCGGTGCGACTTGAGTGACTAACTCCTGAAAACTGGTAATTTCCTGGTGGTTAGCAGGAGAAGGTCTGCCAATGGGAAAGCAGAAGCTGCTAATAAATTTATAGTGCGTTATATGCCAATTAGACCCCCTTCAGCTCTCCAAGAGGCAGTGCCACCAATCAGGTTATCATTCCACAAATGCACTCTTTAGAGCCGATCTCATCACAAATCAATCCTGCATTTAAAGTGCAATTCTCATTAGTATTACCCGGAATGCACTTGTGGAACAATGCAAGTGGGTATTTTTCTTCTCCCCTTTAAGTGCCCTTTCCCAATGCCTTGTGCACAGCTATTTACTTTTCATACACAGTCACGTCTGAACTTCAAATAGTAAATAATCATTTTGAATACCACATTAATTCTGCATCGAACCAGATTTATTACACGCGTCATACTTGGGAGTTTCACCGTCATTCACAAGCCAGCCGTGAATCTCTTGCTTAAATTACATCCTTGTATCTGACCATGCACCATGCAATATTCTATCAATACTGTGACTCAGAGCATATCCCTCAGCTTCCCACCCCATGACATCCACAAGTGCTAAGACACTCGGCGCTGCTTATTTGGGCATTCAGAAAAAGGAAAAACGCAGAAGCAGAGAGAAATAAGTACTCTGTAGGGTTTAGCATCTTCAGCATATGTACAGATTTACATTAAACCTCTGCCACAGCTTAAACCACATCTTGGTTATGCAAACAACGCTATGTTTTGGATGCTTTGCATAGCAAGTTTACCTTCATTTTCTGCTGAATAAGGCTAGAGACAGATTTCAGTTTCAGTTTTGTAGCCTATGGTGGTACAAAGATGCCTCCTGGTCAGGAACACAAGGCAACCTGAGTCACTCATAATCCATTTTCCTTTTCTTTTCCTTCTCAAACTAATTTCAGACCTTGGAGAAGCGCACCCAGAAACCTGACCCAACCCTAGGTGTCCTCGGCATATTCCAATTCAAAATTACTTCAAATTTATTCTGATTGAGCTAAACGCTTTGTGATTTGCTCTCGTCAGCTGCCACAGCACGAGCACGGGTAGCAGACAAACGTTGTATGACTGTAGTTGTTTTGGCTCCGAGCGCTACGAGATGTGCTTGTTGGGGTTCAGGAAGAGGGTCACAGGATCTTCTGAGCTTGTGACAAGAAAAACAAACCACCATAGTCTTTCATAGTACTTTGTCCTCCTCCTCCACTGGGATGTGCAAAAGCATCAGGACCATGGTAGCCAGTTCTGGAAGCTCACCTTGCTCTGCCTCCTTGACAGACGTTAACATCCATGTTACGTGGATGTAAGGTACAGGAACTCTCCAACACAAGAATTACCAAAGCAACCTCCATTCCCCTGCTCCCTCTCACATGCAGCCAGGTAAGCTCATCGTTAGTCGTGGTAGGACCAAATTTTACTTGCCAAAATGCCCCTGCACTCACTCATTTTAAATTTTGTGGAGGCTCTTCACCAAAAAAAAAAGACCCTTAAAAAAAGCAATGCATGATGCCCCAGCCTTGGGCTGTCACCTGCATCTTATTTCTACTTAACCTCTTAAATAACATTGGAATTCACTTTGTCCCCTGATGGGCACTGTAATGAGAACCACCTGTCAATCACGGCTCCATTAGCCTGGACAGACTTTCACTTCCTGAAACAATTTATTGGATTCCCAGAAGCGAATGGACCTTCTTCCTTTTGAGCTGGGTTTTTTTTGGGGGGAGCTATTCAGCGGGAGCGGGTCTCCCTTCTGTTCCTGCTGAGCGGTCATTGTTTCCCCCGTTTGCTCATGAAAACGGTTTCCTGAGTTGACCCACCTCTTCTTGTCCCGGGCAGGCCGAGTGTTTGCCAAAAAACGTCTTTCGACTGCTCAGTTCACCGGCGTTATACAAAACCCACCAGCTGTTTCCAGCCACTGGGGCAGGGGGAAGAAGCCAATCACACTGTTAACCCCTTCCCAACAAAAACCCTCTGCAGAAGGAGGTCTGCTTGGGTTTGGGAGGTTGGTTGCATGCGGAGAGCTGGAGGGGTGCGAGCCTGTCATCCTTACAGCAGATAACTCCAAGGTAGCTCCTTCATACTTAGGAAAGAAATATCCACTCTCGTTTAGCGTGAAAACTGAATATAATTTTGTTTTCCTCTTCCTTTCTCTTGGTTACACTCAAATTGCAGCTCAAAGAAAAATCTTACTAATAGAAGCTAAAACCACTTTTGTTGAAACATTATCTCTAAAGAAGTATTTTCATTTCCCCAAATGGGTGCAGGCCTTACGAGGTTCATTTGCAATGCGCCTATCTGTTTTGATGAGATAATAAAATGTATTTTATTTAAAAATATATCCGCTTTCTCCCAAAGGAATTTAAATGGTCAGTTAATCTTTCTGCTTCAGAACAACCCACTGAGTAAATAAAAGAGGGCTCAAGATTATATAAACCAATATTCTTTTCATTCTAACACTGGTCTCGAAGACTAAAATACAACTGTACCTGAGCATCAGCCGCATGCCCTTTTAGTATAAATCAGTTTAACTTTTAGCCTAGGAAAGAAAAAATTGAAACAATATGATAGTTATCTCTAGCCTTCTGTGATTCTCAAGTCAATAGTAAATGGGGGGACTCGTTAGTGCCATAGTGATCCAATCAGGATGAAATTATGCAGTCATGTAAGAAATAATATCTATTAGGCTAATTTAATCAACGAATACTTTACAGATGAATTAGAATGCAGAATCCAATTATTTCAAACATTTGGACTGTCAGCCGCTGTGTTTTTGAAGCGGTGGAAGGGGAAAAAAGGAAGGTTTAAGGATCCTTTCAAGACGAGGGTGGCGGGGCTGTATTTATAGCAGGAGAGCTTATAACAGCAGAAAACTGACAACTACAATCAGCACCTTCCGTGTCTCCGAGGGCTCGCGCCCAGGCTACTTTCATCTAACCCCTCTCCATGGCTCCCGGGGCACCTTCCTCTGGGATATTGGTATGGACAGCTTGATTTGCTATTTTCAGTGGCTGATAATTACTGTCTCAAGTCTTGATAATTTCCCCTTGCCAGCCACCCTTTTAAAAGAAGGCTTACACTCTAATTACAATAGGTCTGTTTTTATTTTGAAGAGAAGATGTTGCTCTGAGTTGGTGCAAAATACCCTGGCCCTGCAGAGCTCCATCGGCTGCACAAAGTATTTATTCCCCTTGAAAAGTAAGAGCTTGCTTTACAACGCCAAGCGAAGGGAAATGGTACACACGTAATTACTACTAGAAGGGGAAATCAGTTTAAAATGCACCTTGACTCCAACAGGAGAGGACAGAAGAACTGAGGGCTGTGAGTACACACAAAATCATATCCTTGACCCAGCGCAACTCAACGTCCACTTTGCTGATGCTTTGCCAAATCACAAAAGGATGGTAATGCTCACCAGAAAACCATCACTCCTCCACCAAGGAGGCTTTGGCCTCGGGCACAAGAAACCCCACATCCACAGCCTCTCCCTGGAGAATTATCTCCTGAATCCACTGGAACTGGCGTTTCGTAGAGAAATAGAGCAGCCACCCTCTGGCTGAGAAGGGTATGTGAGAAGTGTCACCACCTTTCATAGTCTCCCAGCACTTCTCAGGAGCTAGTGAAACATCTTATACACACGTCTACATCAGCCAGTCTCATCACACAGGGCCTGCCCATTGCATTTACTATCAGAGCAGCTATTTCAAGAACTGAAGATAGCAAATGAGTATGCTTTGCTCAAGTCTACAGGATAAAAATGACTTTTCGCCCCCTCTCAACATTAATAGACAAGCTTCTCCTGAGAGCTATTACTAGCTTGTACAGAAGAAAACAAGGCTACAAGAAATGATGAAGTCTTTAACTATCTCTTGGACTATCTTCCACAAAGCTCTGAATGAGCTGCATACTGCAGCTTAAGTTAAAAAAAAAGCAAACACATGCCATGCTGTTGGCTTACAGATGTCTTTTGAATACTTGAGCAATATAATGAAAGACACAGAAAACCTCGTGCCTGTTGCAGAAGGTAGATGCCCCATTGCTCTAAGTTCTGTGCTGCAATTCCCACCATACCTGTGATCCAAACATTTTTCTGCCCTGTCATCTGGAGCGGTTAATGGGCTCTCTCATTGACTGGCTCTTGCTTATTTAAACATTTAATGCTCTTCTGATGCCCAAATTATGCCTGTTTCATGTGATGGATTAGCCCAGAATACAGCAGTGACAATTTTCTGCAATCTGTGGAATATCAAATTTTGATTACTTCAGGAGGAAAAAGTAAAGTTATAAGTAAACAGTTTTGATTGATAAGAAACAGAGGAATACTTAATGCAGTGGTTCATTGGAAGCCTTGATGAATGCCTGGCAGGACTATGATGAGTCTACACAGAAGACATACAATAGCTCTGGGAAGATTCAAGGTATTTATTGCTCAAATAAAACAAAACCAAGTGAGACGAGTAGGTGAAGTAGCACAGGGTGATGGCAATCTGCTGATCAAGACGAAGTGCAACTCTAATTTTTGCAGAGCAAAAACAAACTAATTTTCCAGCTTGTCTATAGAACACTGATGGTTATTTCAGGAATTTCAAATGCTGCCTTTCTTCAATGAGGAACTGAGGATCATTCCAGATTCAGTTCTTCATAGCAGATTATCTTCTGGTTAATGCTGGCAGTTGTTCTACTTTTGGCTGGTAAATTATTTAGCAGTACCTTTTTAAGATAAAGATATAAGATCCCCATGGGCTCTGCTCCTTCCAGCGGCAGCATTTCCAGCTATGAAAATATCGACTTCAAGCTGAGAAAGGTTTTCCAAAAGGAGCGTTCCTAGCATGGTGAAACGGCTGCTACCTGCTGAAATTTGTACGCACTGCTGTCTAGTAGAAGTACTAACTTTCGCTCCACAGCACGGTGTAGAGCTTCTCTGAAGAGACAGGCTGCTTTCTTATCAATTACAAATCTCTCTTATTCGGGTCTTCGATGGCGATAACATGTCAACAGTCTTCCCCGTCTTCTTGTGATGGTAAAAGCAGATGTGACCCTTCCACTCTGAAACAGTTGCTGAACTGCATCTTTGTGAAAATCCCAAAAGCTCTCCCTGACTGTGAGCAAGGAGGGGACTTTGTATTGAAAGCACCTTCCCAAAACAGTTCAGACTCAGGGAATCTTCTGAGAGACACAAGGAAGGAAAAAAAAGCCACCAGTGAAGAGTATGATGCATTTGAAGGGAGGGTTGCACCAGAAGCACCTTCTCCTCCTTCAGAAAAGGAAGCTTACCGGAGTCCACAGTGCTGTTTTGCTATTAAAAAAAGTACAGTTACAGTTACACGGTGAAGAGAACTAAGTTTTTATTTTCAGTTTACTATTACTGGTGGAGTTGATGGATGTTTTGGACAGAGGAGTCTGAAAGGAGGCTTTGTGACCCAAGATGATTAAAACAGTTGTCTTGAGCAGAATTTGTCTATTCTGAAAAGAAGCGGGGGAGACTCCAACTAATCCATCAGCAATCTACCGCTGGCGGACAGATGCACTGATTAGAAATGACAGCTTTGCAACAGGTTCGAAATCAAAGTGCAGTAAAACTAGCTAGCTGTCCTATGTTGTTGAAAACGCTGCCCGAGAGCCGCAACTATCCTGGTGATTTTCAGCTCTTTTAGCTTACCTACTCCAAGAACCAGTATGTGGTGTGATGGGAACACCAGGGGCTTTGCTGGCGCTCCAAGGAGGACAAAGAAGATCCTGGTGCAAAACAAAGGATGCTTACGCCTGCGTTTGCAGGCTGAGAACAGGGTGGCTTTGGAGGATACTTTGGTATTTCAGATGCAGAGTAGGACCCAATGGCAGGGTCTGTTATTGCTGACTATCAAAACAGACCATTCGAGAGGCAAGACTATAGATCTTCCCTGCAAAATGCTTGGACTTTCCAGGGCTATTAAGCTGGGCCATCACATGTCCCAAATCGCTTGCCCTCCGCTGATAATGTTCAGGATGAGATTCTTAAGCTGTAAGTAATCCATCCAGCTTGTTTACTGTAAAAGGTTCTTCTATCCTCAAAAAACCAATATTAATTACTGGGTATTCTGAGATCCAAACAATGTGACAGACCTAGCTGGCTATTTTGTACAGCTTTTATAGTGAAAAAACTGTTCCTATTATTGGTGTGATCTAGCAATTAAAAAGGATGTTTTAATTTCTTGTCTGCATTAGGAAATTTTGTATTTTCCATCTGACAAAAACCAGGCAGCTCCCACAAACAGTGAGAAGGAGGTCTATCAAGGCTTTTTTTTTTTTTAGCTCCCGGATCAGAAGAGAAAGGATGGACCACTGAGAACTGCCAGGTCAGACCCTAAATTGCACCTTGGTGGGGAACTGATCCTAGTCCTGCCTCACCGAACCATGCCCTGTGAGCTGAGTGCCGGCAGTCCCAGCAATCCCGCTGTTTGCTTGCAGTCCATCTTTTGGGAATCGCTTCCGCTTCTGAGGAATAATACACCTGGCAGCTACCTCGGATCCTGCCTGGATGCTTTGAAAAAAGCTATTGCTCCCATAGTGATCAAGTGGGCAGCAGCCCCCTTAACAGGAACTGGTCTATGAGCTACCACCACATGTCTAATTAATGACCCTGCCGGTCGCAGCTGGAAGAGCTGAGCTGGGGGTGATTAATTAAATTAGCTGGCAGAGGAAATTACAGTGGAAAAGCCAAAGTTTGATTGCTCCATAATTAACCGCAGTGCAAATAATATCTGCATCTATAACTTCCAGCGATGAGATCAGAAGCCAATTGAATTTGGCACTGATTGAAGCTGTAAATATCCTGTGGTGAAAAATGATAGGTTTGTTCTGAAGGGAAAACTTACAGAAATGGACATCCAGCGGATGCAAGAGGGGAGCAGGGGACACGAGAGGAAAGAGCACTGGAATTAGATCTTGATTCCAGCTGATTTCTGTAGTCTTCTGGAGTAACGGAGGACTCAACACGAAACAGGAAAAAATATTTTAAAAATCTGCTATAGTCGCTGAAGGCTGTGAGAGTCCTTATCAGAGGTTCAGCAAATCTAGAAAGTAAAGGCCACCTAGATCACCTGGTCCCTTGCCTTGCTCCCGATCATGTGTTTACTAGCAGTGGAATTCACTGCTTTCCCTGGGAGATGACTACACAGCTTAAGGTAACCAGTCCAAACATTTCCTCTCAATTTCATCCCCTACTCCTAGAAGCGCTTCTTTGAACTACAAGAACCCATTTTTCCAAGAAGCATATCAACTCCAAATGCCTGTGAACCCCTTCATTGCCCCACGATTATTATAATTTCATTAACCCCCTTAAGCACCTCCTCCTGAAGATACTCACTGAAGACTTGAAATCTTTCTCACTGCTCTTCTCCAGAATTCCCCTTCTATTTTGGCAAGTTATGGTCATGACACGCACTCACCTCGATCCCTGTATCAAGCTAAATTACTGAGTCTTATCCCACTTTCACTGCTGATGTAGTTTTGGCTTAAAGGAAGCTCAGATTTTTAACTGAAGCTCCAGATGCATACGCACTCCCCCACCCCTCTGCCCCCAGTGAGCCAAGTTGTATTTACATGCTTTGCAAACTGCTACCCAATGTATTCTTGGATAAAAATCTGCATATTCCAGAAAATTTTTAATGTTTTTTTTTTTTAAAAGCAGTGACACTAGTTTTCCTGAATGCTGAACTAACAGTGAAAGGGTACTATATAAATATATAAAATAGTATTTAATATTTTATGTATTTTATATACTATTTTGCTCTGCTTGGTAAGTATGTTTGGTAAATATACACACCTCAGAGGAAACTGTACTTACCAAGATTCCGTTAAAAACCCGGAATCAAATACGCTAAAGCTAGCAAGAATTGGATGTTAGCAAAAGGCCCCCAAATTACACTGCAAAACCTGAGGAAACCTAGAAGCAAGCGTTTCAAATGAGAGCCGATTGCTGGGTTTTGGCCAGGTGGCATAATTCAATCTACTGCTTTCTGTGGAAGACTCAGGCTCTGTCTACACCAGCAAATAAACTGGTGCAACAGAAACAGATGTGTAGGTTGAAGCAGGTGGTGCCAAGGACCTTATGTATTAACGATCCATGCGCATTACCTTTAATTAATCCAGCCTCATCCTTTGAATCAAACAGTCCCAACTGTACAAGAGGTTCAAATCACCATGAGTTGGACCCTTACGTTCAAAGTAGGGTCTGGAGCGCATTGGGTGCACATGAAGCTTCCAGTTAGGTTTTTCCAAAGGGAATCTCTTTTATGTGCACCAAGACCATCCCACGAACCAAACTAGTGCCTTCTCCTGCTCCAGACCAAAACACTCGTGTGGGTATTGGCACCTACTTTGCAATCCAACCCTCCTCACCAAGTCTCTTGCCTTGCACCGAGTAGTACAAACGGGCCCATGCGAAAGCGTATTACAGTTTCTCTATCTGCATGAAAACAAAAGCGCGATATTGATTGTAAACACAGAAGTCCCGCTCTGCTTTGTCATTTCTTTTTAATGGATCTGAGAGCCCAGACCGATCATAAAAAGTCTGAGAAGACCTCTCAAAGTACATTTATAAACAGCACAGTTATTGATCGCTGTCAAAGAAAATAGGCACATTCAAATTTACAAGCTATCCTGCCCACATACACACTCATAAGATGTCCGTTAAATACTGCTTGACAAATTATTCTCGTGATTAACTGAAAACTCAACCAGTTTCCCTGCAGAGGAGCCAGGCACTGCATCCCATTCCCCTCCTCAGAAACACGTAGTCCTGGCTCTTGCTTGGTGAGCTTCAACTCTGGTGCGTTATACACCTTTCTGCAAGTCAAGCAGCTCTGTCTTATTTGTCAAAGTTATTTGTCTCAAATCTGAGGAATAATAAAACCAGCTTCTTTTTTTTTACTACTTTATTACTCTTGCGCTGTCAATACTATTTTTAGCCCTGAAAGCCTTCCCTGGCTGATTCCTGTATGTCCCACTACAGCAGTGACATGGTCTGTCACCTCTTGATTGCTCCCCCAAGACATCACATGCACTTGGCCTCTTAATACAGTACCACGTTTGACGTTGGTCATTTTTGGAAAAGTATTTTTTTTGCGCTATTGAAACATCTTTTCTGAAGCTTACAGTAAAATTTACACCATGACATCTCATGTTCTCCTCTCTCTTATTCCACATTTTAACACGCACATTGGTATCCAATGATCTGTCTGGCTCCACAAAACTGCAAATGTGACAACAAACGTCAGCTAAAACATGGGATTTGGACACATACTAATTTCATGAGTCCCAAAACTTTATCTGAAAACTCATTTTCTGTATACTCTCTTCTCTCGTTTGATTTCAAGCGTTCCCATTGCACATTCTGCACATCCTTAAGTCTTGTCTGCTTCTCCACACTTCCCTTCCAAACACCCCAACACCCCTTGTAAACCTCATTACGTCCACACAAAGAAAATGCAAAATCATAGAATCATAGAATGGTTTGGGTTGGAAGGGACCTTGAAGATCATCGAGTTCCAACCCCCCTGCCATGGGCAGGGACACCTCCACTAGAGCAGGTTGCTCAAAGCCCCATCCAGCCTGGCCTTCCAGGGATGGGGCATCCATAACTTCCCTGGGCAACCTGTTCCAGTGCTTCACCACCCTCACAGTGAAAAATTTCTTCCTGATATCTAAAATCTAAATCTACCCTTTTCTAGGTTGAAACCATTACCCTGTGTCCTATCACTACATTCCCTTGTAAAAAGCTTCTCTCCAGCTTTCTTGTAGGCCCCCTTCAGATATTGGAAGGCTGCAATAAGGTCTCCCTGGAGCTGCCTTTTCTCCAGGCAGAACAACCCCAACACTCCCACCCTGTTCTCATAGGAGAGATGCTCCAGCCCTCTTCATCATCTTCCTAGCCCTCTGCTGGACCTGTTCCAACAGGTCCATGTCCTTCCTGTGCTGAGGACTCCAAAGCTGGACACAGTACTCCAGGTGGGGTCTCACCAGAGTGGAGTAGAGAGGGAGAATCACCTCCCTTGACCTGCTGGGCACGCTGCTGCTGCTGCCGCCCAGGATGAGGGGGGCTTTCTGGGCTGCCAGCACACATTGCCAGCTCATGTTGAGCTTCTCATCCACCAACACCCCCAAGTCTCTCTCCTCAGGGCTGCTCTCAATCCGTTCTCTGCCCAACCTGTATTTGCGCTTGGGATTGTCCTGATCCAGGTGCAGGACCCTGCACTTGGCCTGAACTTCATGAGGTTTGCATGAGCCCACCTCTCAAGGCTGTCCAGATCCCTCTGGATGGCATCCCTTCCCTCCAGTGTTTTAACTGCACCACACAGCTTGGTGTCGTCGGCAAACTTGCTGTGGGTGCGCTCAATCCCACTGTTCATGTCACCAACAAGATGTTAAAAAGCACTGTTCCCAGTATTGACCCCTATGGAACATCACTCATTACCACTTGCATTGAGTCATTGACCACAACCCTTTGAGTGCGGCCATCCAGCCAGTTCCTTATCCACCGAGTGGTCCATCCATCGAATCCATGTTTCTCCAATTTAGAGACCACGATGTTGTGCAGGACAGCGTCAAACGCCTTGCATAAGTCCAGGCAGATGACATCAGTTGCTCTTTCCTTACCCACCAACACTGTAACCTCACCATAGAAGGTCACCAAATTTGTCAGGCATGAAAGCCCTTGGTGAACACATGTTGGCTGTCATCAATCACCTCCTTATTTTCCATATGCCTTACAGTTTCCAGGAGGATCTGCTCTGTGGTCTTGCCGGGCACAGAGGTGAGACTGACTGGCCTGTAGTTCCCTGGGTCTTCCTTTTTTCCCTTTTTGAAAATGGGGGTTATGTTTCCCCTTTTCCAGCTAGCAGGAACTTCACCAGACTGGCACAAATTTTCAAATATAATGGAAAGTGGCTTAGCAACTTCATCTGCCAGCTCCCTCAGGACCTGCAGATGGACTTCATCAGGTTCCACGGACTTGTGTACCTTCAGGTTCCTCAGATGGTCAAAATGTTGGTGACTTATTTGTAACAGAACTGCCATCAGTCATACAAAATAGGTACTTTGCATTTCAAAGGGACCTTACACAGCTGAGTTTATCTAGGCTCCAAATACGTTTCATGGAGGCACCAGCAGCAAACCTGTGTGCACGCTACACACTGCTGTACCGGTCCGGCCTGATCTGCACGGGGTGCCACAGGCAAGGGGCTTCATGAAGACTGCGTTTTGAAAGGACATGAGTTAGAGAGAAATTCCACAACATAATTAAGAAATGTTCCCCCTTCCCAATTTTAAATTCTCCACTGGCTTTAATTAACTTGCCCTAGAGCAATAAGCCAAGCAATGAGGTTGGTGAACTCCTGAAAGTATAAAGCAAGTTGCCTCTGCACAGCTCCTATCCTTGCATTTGAAGCTGTGGGATATTCTCTTTTACTCTCTCTCCCTTTATTTTTTTTCTACTTTTTTTTTCATTGACATGGTTCTTTAACATGTAAACTCATCAATATTTTACAGTCTGGCTCCATGGAGAAAACCCTGTATCTGTCTGCAAAATGCTAGTGCCAGTGGATTTCTATTTCAATAAGAAAGCAAACAAGAAAAGATCCAACCAAATTATAATTGAACATAGGACTTACTTTACAGGAGGGAATAGCTATTATTTCCTGACATGACATGATAAGCTGTATGGCTTCACTATGTGTCTCAAAAGGGGCCCAATCCTTCGCTAGGACACGAGCAGCTCTTCTGACCACCACAGCCCATTAACGCATTGCAGATCATGGTCTACATCTCTCCAGATGGGAAACCTGCCCTCTTTTATAGATTGCAGCGGAGATTACTAGCCAGCCCTACTGAAGGCAGCAACGCTCAGTCTTTCTAGGCTCACAAATACCTGATTATTCGAAGAGCAAGGAAAGGCTCTGTGCAATAAACCCGTGCTGCACGTAGTCACTCCACGCACAGACAGAGGGTTGGACATTTGCCAGAGACTGTGGGTTATCTGCATCCATGCAAACCACTTGCAGTGTGCAGGCACCATGGGCACACCAGTAAATACTGGTCTTCCCCCAAGGGATGCCAGCCAAAGCAGCCACTGAATTATACCAATGCTCTCCCACTGGTGATGGTGTCCACAGCAGCCAGCTGAAACCACAGCTGTGTGCATGTATACCAACCCAAATTGTAGTTCTGCCTACTTCTCAAAATTGCAACTGCAATAGTATTTTAAATCCTTTAAAACTTCTATTCCCTCTTGACTGGAGGTCTGAACAAGTAACTGATTTCTGTAGCTGCTTTTTAAACTTCTTTTTTGCCTTAATGCAACAGGCCAATCCAAGCAACTGGAGGTATCTATCTATGGCTGGTTTGAGCTGCAGGAGTTGCACAAGTGGCCAAAGACAATCTGGTCTGGAAAGACTCAGACAGGAGCACACGCACGTGATTAGCAAAGGATTAGAGCTCCAAATTTTTGCTTCTTGAGATGAGCAAAGAAAAAAGTCAACTTCTGGATATTATCTCCAGCCAGAGGCTGAAGATATCCTTCAGGTTTAGTACACAGTCACACAATCCTATTCTTCCCACACGTGGAGCAGTGTTAAAAGTGTTAATTGTGCATGCACCTCGGTTTTCCAAGTCTGGCTGGTGCTGTAGAGAAGTGAAAATGCAACAAAAACATCACTATAAATTCTGACCTGGGTGAAACCAGGAAAATTTAAATCTTTGGGGGAAAAAGAAAAGTTAGCTGGAAGATTTCTAGGCCATGACATAATCATCTGTTCAGCATGAAGACTTTTTGAAGCATATCCTATCCGTACCTTTTGAGGCTTACCAATTACTAAGAGATGGCTTCTTCTCACTACTGTACGTCTCTGTAGACTCGCACAAAAAATGCTTCAGCGACGGGACTTTGCACTGTCTGCACAATCTAGTTAATAGGCACAGTAAGGCATTTCATTTCACTCTCATTCCTACTCTCTAAAGGCTCCGATTTGTCACCTGTGTTCACCTCAACACATTTTAACCTGCTATTTTAATTACTTTAAAGCTGGAGTGACGATGGTGTTATTTTTCTGGTCACTTTTCTCTTTCAGGGGTTCACTGCTGGCTCCCCCACCAGCACCCGCACATCTGAAAATCCAGCAGTAAGCACATCGCGTCTGACAAACGGATAATATTTGAGAGCCGTGGGGAAACTGCATTTGGGCTGATGTGTATATCAAGTTTCAGTCCAGTCAAAAGCCAGCACCATCTTTTCACTGCTGCCCTTTTCATTTAGTTATCTTACTGAAGTCTTATCTCCCCAGTCCCTTGCCATAGGCTACCAGCTTCCTGCAGAGCCAGAAACAAAGCTCTGTCTTAAACAAAGGAAAAAAAGGGGAAAAAATCACAAAAGAGAGAAAGTTGGTCACAGTTACTGTTATGGAGCCCTGCAGGTTCTGTAGCCACGACCAAAGCAAAGACATGCTGCTGCTTCTGTGCCTAGTGTCACCGGCCAGCAAAGCCACCAGTAGCACGGCAAGGCACTGCCTTTTTTTAAAAGTACTGTTAAGCATCACCACTGCTGATTTTAGGCATGCTCTTTTCTCCGCTATACCACAAGCTCAAACAAAGCGATCTGCCATCCAAACAACCTCCAAAGGCTGAAAGGGTCAAAAACAATGCGAGAGGATGAAGGAACATAACTACCACCATCACTAGTGACCGCTACTGAAAGCTTATTGCCCATGCAACGCAACCTTCCCATAACATCCCGACTGAGATAAGCCCAGGTGATGTGGGGACCACCTTCCCACACTCTGAGCCTAACCAGCAACAGTCTGTCCTCATATTCAACCACACCTGCTTTCTATCTATTAACAGCAGAAAATGTATGCAGAAATGTTAAAAATAATTTATATAACAAAGCTTCAGCAGCACCGACCGGCTTTAGAGTAACTGCTCTTACACCACGTACAGCAACCAATTTGAACTGTACGTTTAGGTAATGCAACTTCATGTTTGATGACACCTGACATCCAGAGAGACAGCCATGACCTCAGGGCAGGAGAAATGAAAAGACCAGGCTAAATACCAAGTACACAGAAAAGCTTCAAATAAAAATAAAATGTTTAATGTACGATCTCTTTTAATAAAACATGTATTTTTTAATATGCTGGATTATTTCCCTTGCCAGCTAAGCTGAGTTCCTCAGCAGCAGCAAGTGCTTGACTTACAGTACTTTCTGAAGTTGAATGCATCTCATGGATGAGCCTTCGGATATGACCCGAGGCAGCCCATAATAGCTGAGAGCTTTTTTGTTTTGGCCTTTCTATTATTACAAGTTTCAGCCTCACAAACGTCTGAATTTTGATAGCAACACAAGTGTTAAATGCTTTTCCTTTCAGAAATAACTGATTAAATAGCTAGTATTAAAGACAGTGAGGGCAAAGATCGCTTTGGTAAGGCTGCCCAATGCTTTATACAATAAATTTCATTTTTCAGTTGCTTTTAGCTTCCCACACTTAAGATGAAACTCTCCATCTTTATTCCTCAGGTGTTGTGGAGTAGCAGATATGTGCACGCACACATACACTGAGTGACGTGGAACTTAACTTCAGTGTAAATGATAAAAAAAATGGTTCAAGTAAGCCTAGCTAATGTAAATGTACTCTCCTGCAAATGTTCTGTTGCAAAGCTTCATCGTTTCTGTGTTTTTGGACAAGGAATTGCTTCTGAAGTGACGGAAGTATCTGTTGTCCTCCCAGTAAAAACCCACCCAATTTGATAGATGCTAACTCCTGAAAATAAGGAGCACATGAGCTTAAATCAAGTTTCTGGCGGTGTTTCAGTTTTTTTTTAGTACTCATCTACACCGTGCCTGCCCCATATCAGAGTTCTGACTGTAAAGCTGCACTACACTGTACTCCAAATTCAGGTATTTCATGTTATTTCATCTACCTCCATCTGCCCCCTTGCCCCTGGCCACGAAGGCCCACCATGATATAGCGCTTACACAGGCTACAGGGTGGAAGAGTCCCGTTTGTCAAACCAAAAAAAAAACTTAATGCACCAAAGCTACAGATTTTGAGCTGATCGGACTCACGCTTGAATGACTATGGGGGAAAAGATAGAAACATGCGGTTCTCAGTGGAGGGAGGAAAAGATGGATGGCACGTAAACCACACTACCCAAGCCTGATGCTGCTTTCTCACTAAAAGGCTTCCAAATCTCTCCCAGACCCTAGAGAAAACTATCTTACTTGGTCGTCTTCACACTTCTGCAGAACTGTTAACCATCATCTTGGTCTGGGTTCTGGACTTAAATATGGCATTTGCTTATGGACCTGTCTCTTTGCAATGACTGTGGGCTGCAGTTAGATGGGTAGGAGGCTAGAGTCACCAAAGGATGGGAAATGTTGCTGTCACACAGCGTATTGTGGTCCACCTTTTGTTATGGCTCAATTTGCTGTGGCATGCGATTCAGTCTTGGTTTTACTTTCTTTCTAAATGCTTAAAAAGGTATCAAGGAATTTTCTGGGGAAAGACGAGCCCACGGCATCTGACTCATTTCAAGTGGTACTTGCCTTTGGCCATTAGCTTGGTCTGAGTCACATTTTCTCCTCAATTTATATATACAATATCCAATTTTTTCTCATCTGAAATTAATCTCCTTGTTGTAATTAGCCCTTCCATTCCTCTGTTGTAGTACCACAGTTAAACATTGGCCCAAGTAGTTTCTAATAAAGGCAGCAATGCTTCTCTATTGGTAAGTTCTGTGCTGACCTTTTCAAGTAGCTTATGGCCGAGCAGATGTGAAGTCACAGTGAAGACACTTTGGTTTTCAAATGTGAGACACTGTCTAGCTCTGCTAGGTGTTTGGGAGAGAACTAATGCAAAACAAGAGATAATCAGTCCATATCTAACCCGAAAGTTAACTTTGAAGCCAAGATCCTACACTGTTTTGAGACCTTTAGAACAGGCACTCAGCCAACAGACTGGTTCTTATTCTAGCAAACAAAAAAAATAATCACTTTTTCTGACAGCTGATTATTGACTTCTGAATACTGTTTTCCCAATATATCTCCCCAACTGTCTAACTTATCACTGTTTTACAATAGAAAGAAATCCTCCTTGCTTGGGTCCTGAACTTGAAATCCTGGATTTCCCAAAGTGTAACAGCTCATCAACTTCTTCTTTAGGTGCTTTTCAGCGTGGTAGCCAAATACACACAAAAATAGAACCAAAAATTGTCAAGAATATCAGCACAATAAAGGTACCTTGAGTTGATTGTCCCTCCAAGGTAAAACATTTCAGTCTCTATCACCTGTCCTTCTGCAGAAACTTCAAGAGGCAAGATGTCCTCAAGCAGCTTTTTTGCTTTTTAAATATTTTTTTCTTACTTGTAAGCTTAATAAACTCAAGGATGTCTTTCTTCAAGTCTTCTGGGTGTATTCAGAGTGGGTTTCTCATTTTTTTTTATCAACACTGAAAAATACCTTCAAAAGCAACGGGTGCATGTTGAAAAAAACCCCACTGAATGTCACAAGACTTGCAAGCTGCTAAAATATGGACTGTTCCCTTCCTCTTCCTTTACTTGTCTTCTATTTCAAGGCCCCTTGAAGGCCTTTGCCATCTTTTTATCTTTAGTTCAGTATTCAAAGCTTGACCATTGCCTCTGGCCCACCACTCTGATCTTCATTTTTGTGTTGTCACCATACCCATAAAAAAAACCTGGGTTTGAGGAAGAATCTTAGTGTCTTAGCTAGGAGGTATCTTAGCTGGCAGGTATCAAAACAAGGCCACAACATATTGCTCTCCTCTTCAAAAACATTTTTCAAAGGACAAACAACAGATGGGTGTGTATCTAATGTGAGAGTCATCAGGAAAAAATGAGAAAAAGCCAAAAGCAAAAGCAACGAGAATTTCTTTGGCTCTTCTCTCCAAAAGCTCTATAGGCTACACCAGCAATACTTGGGGCAAACTCTCCAGAAGGTAGTTGGTAAGCAAGATGAAAAGGACATACTATAAACCGAGTGTAATTGGAAATCTCTGCCGGTCACGGGCTATATAGGTCAATAACATACCACATCACAGTGCCCACATCGCGTGGCTGTGTTCCACACGAGGTATGAACACAGAGAGCAATGTGTCAGGGCTATATACATATGCAAATTGAATATTCAGAGATTTTAAAAAAAGTGGTACCTATGCTATTTAGATTTAAAAAAAAAAAAAAAAAAAATTAGTATTGTGGCTTTTACACCTCTGCTTTTTAACAAAAGCTCTAATGCACTGCAGGAGACAAATACTTCTTTGCAGGTTTTTCTTTCACAGGCAATGAGAAGAATAACAATTATAGCAATAATTGCAAACTAGGCTTCTGTTTACAAAGTGTTTGAGTTTTTATCAAGGACAGATTTGCACATAAGAAACATGTGGTTGAACCAGGGAGCACTTTATCTAAAGCGCTCATTAACTTGGACAACTGGGGTCAAGGGTTTTTTTTTCTTGTTGTTTTGTTTTTATTTTTAATTATCCAGGCATCTCCCACGTCTCTACGTAGGCATCAGTGTTTTACTGGATCAGCTCTTGGATGACAAGGTCTGCCAAGCAGCTACAAGGACAATAAAATATGCCGTACTACTACTACTACTAACCTTTATCTTTGGAGTATTTCATTTGAGCTTCTGCGGCCTCCAAATGGTGAAATTTGACCAGCCGCCACCCAAGCTGATATTTCATTTGCCTCACTTAGTTATTCTTATTAGATGCACTTCCTGGAAGCTACTGGTAAGTGACAAATTTTATTTTTATTTTTTTATTTTTAGATTTAATTTTAAAACAATTCCAGTTACTCTAATCTGAAACCATGCAATCTAGCATGTCAGAATCAGTTCATTTCTACAGCCATACGGGGAAAGGTTTTAGTTTACCGGCAGCAATGAATCAGTCTTTTTATTTATGTGTGCATTTCAGAATGCAATACTGTTGTACTAATAATTTATACATTTTCCTCATTATCTTTATGAAATATCTGTTGACCAAAACAGAGCTAATATAACTCCAGCTCACTGGGAGATGTGCTGTTCAGCGTGGATCAGCCACCAGAAAGATGAGGAGTGAGTTACGACTCTCAGGGTTTTGGTTTTGTTGAGGTTTTTTTTTTTTTTTTTTTTTTTCTTTCTCTCTCTTTTTAATGAATTCCCTCCCAAAGTCTCCCCTGTTCATAGGATTTGCTGAAATATCTTAAGTCAAATCTTAAGTCCCTTAGCAGCTGTTGGTTCGGCAGAAGCCCAGCTGTCTAAACTTTATTGGCAGTAAATGTCATTCTTGTACACCGACTGCATGCCTGGAAAACCCAAAGGCACATCTTGGGCTATCACATCCCATCACGTTCCCCGACGAGATGTGAAAACCGAAATGGAAAACGTCAACAAACTCCGGCCGCGGCAAGGAGTGGGGCATGCCCGCTGACAAGCGTGCCGCAATGACAGAAATGGACTTGGAGTTGCAATTAGTGGCACTGTCATTTTTGGGCGCTCCTGCCAATTAATTAAGCCTGTCAAATGGAAAAACAGCGGCATTCACATGATAATTTATATAGGGAGAGACTAGCCCAGCAAAGCTGCCGCTGCAGCCAACAAAATTCCCTCCGAGCGCTTAAAAAAAAAATAAAATATAAAGAAGTAGAAGGGGGGGGGGAGGGAAGAAAGAAAGTTAAACTGTCCTTGTTATAATTGTTAACTCTGATCGCTCAAGTAGAAGACGGGCTGATTAAAACTCCAAACGAGCCCCTAGCTCGCTTAAATCTCAGAGTCCGGAATGATAGAATCAGAGGAGTTTATTCATACCATTAAGCCCCAGAGAACTTAATTGAAAGAAGAGCATAGCCTGGACCTTGACAAGCGGGAGGTCACAGTAATTGCTGCCGGACATATTTAACATTAAGATAATCAGGCCATTAATTACCCTTTGGATCATTAAATCAGCCAGTTGCAAAATGAAATTTCTGCCTCTATTACTCACTTGAGAGACCACAGGGGTGGCTTTTAATTTATCAGTGAGCTTGAGATACAAAGGACCAGGCTTGGGGAGGAAGGAAAGGGGGAGAAAGGGGGGGGGTTTGCTTCAGCAGAGGCAGGAATATCAATCCGCCATGCTTGGTGATCGTGGCAAATTAACTAGGTAAGATAACCTCAGCTTCTAAAGGCAGAAGCTGGGGGTATGTAAATAGATGAGGGCAGACAGGGAGATCAGAGCCTGCACACCACTTAGCAGGATAATAAAGGAAATCATCCTTGATTATCAGTGCTAATTTGGACACTGCCGGTAGCTTGTTATGCGTGTTCTGAGTAGCATTTAATTAATTCAATTGCTTGTTAATGAGGGAAGTGACATGTGGGGAGCAGATGCCACCCAACTGCAGATGGGTTCTGGTCAGCCCTTCACAATAAAATCTTTTTTTTTTTTATTATTTATTTTTAAAAACACCCTTCCCCCACCCCTGAAATAGGAAAGGTGTCAAGCATGGAGGAGCATTCAAAAGGCACAAAACACTGACCTCATCAGGCCAAGAACTGCTAAGAAACCAGACCTGACAATTGCAGATAGAGAGGTACCGATGTTCCCCCAGGCCCTATTTGTAACGCTGCAGCCTTATGCCAGGAATCGGAGACCAACAGGACTCTAACAGCAATCTGATGGCCAAAAGGAACGAGAAATGAGAGAGACACGAAATGGAGCATCTTTACAAGATTCAGGATACGATACCGGGATCTTAACTACTCAGTTTGCCTGGGCTTTCCCTTCATCTCTACTGTCCATAATGAAGGAATAATTATTTTACAAAAAAAAAAAAGAAGGTGTGGTTTAATATTTTTCATAAGTCACTCCCTAGTTAGCCCTCAGAAACCAGTGCACGCTCAGCATAAGCAGACGCTAGCCTTGAAATGGCAAGCCAGGCTTCAGTTTAGGATTTTAAGTGTCTGCTAAATATAGTCGAGCTGCATAATGTTTTTTCTGACACCATTAAATTCAGTTCATTAGTGAGCAAGGGATCAAACTGGATCTTATGTTGTAAGGTGAAAGTCAATTCCCAGCACTGCCGGCTCCCAACTCCAGACTTCTCACTCAGTGTTAAGAACCTCTCTATTTTCTTATAACCTTTGGTAACCAGAATAAACAGGGTGACTGCTGTGCAAACAGACTACCTGAGCAAAACCGCGGTGGATGCTCCAACCTCCAAGCTCCATTTTAAAGAGCAGCTGCTTGGGGATGCTGTGGCAGAGCTTAAAACTATGCCTGGGCTTCAGCCACTAACCACTCATCCCTCACTTTATAAATACATTTTTAATGGAGTTGGAGGTTCTTCCTGTTTATGAATATTCTCAAAACAGCGTCTTTTAAGGTTAAGGTAACTTTAAGGTTTGCACATAGTTAATGCAAATATTCACCATTACTTGAGCAAAACAAAAAGCATGGCTGGGATGGTGCTTGGACCACGCTGCCCTCCCTCCCCTTGGCCAGCGGCTTCCAGTTGGTGGAGGTGGTCTTGTTGCTGGCACATCCATCCCAGCACTCCCAGCAAGACAGAGACGGTGACCTTGGGAGCTCAGAGAAAGAGGGTGAGGGACAAGGAGAAGATAATCATCTCCTGGAGTGGGCAGAGGGATGGTAGCAGCTTGTGTCATCTGGAAAAGGCCAACAACATCTTAGGAAGTTGATGGTGGCAAGCAAATCTGCAAACCAGAAGCCACATGGGCAAGAATAGCATGTGAAGAAAGCAAAATATGTGAGGTGTGTCCAGAAGACAACTAAATATCTGGCAGATCTACATACCAGTGCAAAAAGCCCAGGTGAAACATGGCGCACACTCCCCAAGCTGGTTTCACCACATCTCTGACATTCCTCCATGGAACAGTTCTGCTCCTGCCCCACTGGGCTCCTCCTGTGTCACACCACTCCAAATCAATGTTTTAAGAGTGTGCTTAAGTAGTATCAATAGCAATTAGAGGGGAAAATCCTGATCTCATCCCCAGACCCAGTTAATTGTTGCAACATTGATTTACTCTAATTTGACTTCTCACTTGAAATTAAACCCACATTACTAAAGGAGGGACCTCAGGCAAACTCTCCCTGCTCAACCCCTCCCCTCCAAGACAATAAATTTAATATTGAATACACTTGGAAAAAACCTGGCAGTTGTTGCAGGATCCATACTGAAAGATCTCGCTCCCCCCCCCCCTTTCTTTTTTCTTACTGAGAGTAATTAAAAGATGCTTTTCTTGACTAATGATCCCCCTGTTTAGAAATGGGAAGTCGATACTCCTTCACCAGCAGTCAGCTTCAATTTGTCACAGAGCTCCCGAAGTTTGAGCGGCAGTTCTCAGGGCTGCTGGTAATTGCTGGAACCAATTACCAGCCTTCCAAAGCTGACCTAATCAGGGACCCACAGACACCACCGTTCAGAGGCCAGCTGGTCCCCTTTCCCTTCCACATGCACGTATTTGCCCGCGTTTGGGTTTTCTGCCACTTTGCCAACTTCTCATGCTCACTGGGAGCTCTTGTTTATTCCGCCTTCCTCCCCGTGATCACAGCAACACCCTCACTCTGAACTTTGCCTCGTGCTACTGCTTTACTCTGCGCTGCTTCCTCGGGGATCCCACTGCGCCTGTGCTCCCGGAACCTGCACTGCCTTCCCCTTCCATGCTAGAGGCCATCCAAGGTGTCGCCTTTGATCCAGAGGCACCGAATGACCTGGAGATCCGCTTATTTTATAAGCAGCATCTCAGACTTGATGAGACCTGGCGCGTGTTTAATGTTAGAGGACGTACCTGGGCAATATACCCTTGATGAAAGCAACAGGAGTAACGCCTTTTGCTACAAAACTCTCAGGCTTTGGGTTCACGTCCTCCAGTCCCAGAGCCTTTCTGACCTTCAAAATGTATTTTCAGGTTTATCTCCCCCCGTGACTTTCTTGGAGAAAGAGTTTTTAAGACAATCTGAGTGGAGTAGGAAAGGGCAGCAGGATGGTATGTTTTATGTGGTTTGTTTGGTATAGCTTCAACTTATTTTTAAATGTATAACATTAAAAATGCAAGCTGTACTCACAAGCTTGGTTTAGCTCTATTCTTGTAAACACTGGTGATATTTTCCTGAGTAAGACTCCTTAATTATACCATGGCCTACAGCTGCCTTTTGGCAATCTCTCCTGCAGAACATCGGTCTCCCTGGGCCTCTCCACCCTTCCCTCTACTCAACAGAAACATGTGGGATGCCCCTGCAGTAATTCAGTGGTCAGTGCAGACTTCTCCCAAGCTGAAGCCACTGCTTTTGAAGCCATGTCTTCAGACTTCCAGGTTCCTTTTAGTCCAGCATGTCAAAGCTCCTCAGACCCCCCAGCCCAAAAGATTCAGTATTTGTGGAGCAGTCAATAATCCTTTTTTTTTTTTTTCCCCTAGAAAGCCTGTGGGTTTCCACTGATGGCTTCATCTCCAACAGAAAGACACAACTTGAAATGGTGAAACCCATGTATGTCTGATCCCCTCTACAAATGCCTATTAACAGAAGGTCCATAATTGTGCCGACAACTTCTGATGCTTTGCAGGGAGGCACAGTAGGGACAGAAGAGTTAAGAGACATACCTCTCATAAAGAAACACATGAAAAAAACTGTATTTGTCTAAGGTCTTTTACTGATTCTTTGTGCTAAGCCTTTGATGAGGGAATGGTTATGAAATCTTTTGTTTTTGTGTTTTCAATGCTTTGCTTGCAGGAGCCATGGAGGGTGTATTAATGAGTATATTTAGTGGAACTGAAAATGGCGGCACTACCTGGGACAGATGGCGTAAGTGGAGCTGCAGAAGGGAACAGGGACATGAAAAAATTCAGGAGAAACTTGGAGGAAAACATTGGAGTACTTCTCTCTCCCATCCGACGGGGGTTTGGCGAGGAGAGACCTCATCAAAGCAGGAGCATACAGCAGCTCTCAGACTCCAGCTGATCCCAGAGCCCACCAACACGGGCAGGAACAGCCCCAGAACACATGCTATCACCTCTCTTCCCCTTCAGGAGAAGTTTTGCTGAATGATTCTTTCCTCTCTGCTCTCCAAATATCCTTGGACTCCCTCGATCCCTCCTCCACCAGCTCTCCAAATCTCAGCTCCCCAGTCATCTTTCTTCCTTGCTTACTTTCTTGCCTCTTCCCCCAGTCCCTTAGCTTCAGCTGCCTCTTCCCCCTTCTGTTCCTCAACAGCAAAAAAAGGGGGGCTTGTTTAATCCCACTTCAGATCCATTGTAGTTTCTTCTGATGGGATTCCTCATGCAAAACTCCAAACAGCAGTGAGAAAATGTAATGCGTAACTTATACCTAAAGAACCTGGAAGTATTTCTTGCCACATCTTTGACAGAAGGACTATGTTAGTACAGACCAAAGTAAAGCACACTTTCAAAAAGGAGACCTTTCAGATATTTATGTGAAAAATATCACTTCAGTCCCCACTGCAAACAATGGGAAAAACGGGATTAGCAAACCAAGATTACAATTTCTTTGTGGGAAAATTTTCACATAAACTTAATTCTGCGTTTTCTAACAGCTCTTCCATCATGTGCACTTGGACACAGAGATGGAAATGCATACATACAACACGAACCTTTATACCTTTTGTTCAAAAATGTTAGAGCCCAGGGAGAAAAGTGCCATTATGTTACTAACAAACATAAACAGCTGAATATAAACATGAAGATGTACAGAACAAAGAAGAACTAAAATAATCTCTGAACATGAAATACAAAGAGAACAAAGTTGATTTTCTGTAAAACTCACTTCCAAACATAAAAAGCTGAATAATTTAATTCAAATGCATGGCACTCTTTTAATCAGTCACGCGTATTTTAGATTTTTCATTATAGTGTCTTTATTATATGTGTACTAAAATAATATTTTTAAAAAATATCCAATTGAGTGTATGCCTTTTCCTTTTAAAAGTATTTAGAACTGAGGTATCCCTCCAGCTCACCTCAGCAGTAAGGAGCAACATATATTTGTTAGGTGCAACAATATAAGATGTCTGGATTAAAGTAACACTAATGACTGAAAGGCAGCAGTAAGTTCATTTCAATCTATCTGAGGAAATCTTTATATTAGCTGTCTAATAATACACAGGTATGGAGCAGATATACAGTTTATGTATGGACAAAATCTCTGTGTAGGTCTCCCTAAACATTTTCATATGCATAGTCATTCATCTAAGTAACCTGATTAATGTACTGGCTTCATTCTCGAAGATGAACCAAAGGTGGCACCACAAATTCATTTTTCAGTGCTAACGAAATAATGCAATAAGAAACAGTTGACTTTATTACAGACAAGAGTATAAACCTACTCCTGCACCGTAGGAGGTGGCCCAGGTCTATGCTCCCAGGTTATAATTTTACTTGATGCAGCGGTGGAAAAAGCAGGATCAGGAAACACACATAAACATCATCAGAATATAATTCTCTCTGATTTCTCTCGTATGCAGGAGGCAAACACCAAGAGCTAAACTTCCATTGTGCCATTTGCTACCTGGGGACCGGCCAGTGCTCGGATGCAGGCTGCCCCCACCGAGCTCACCCTAAGACAGTTATAATGCACTTCGGAAGATGACTTCAAAGATTGGCCCAGCTGTGCAAGGTAGTCCAGAAGGTATTTCACCTGCCTGAACCCCCCTGCTGAAATACAGTCTGCCAGAGGTCACTCTGCTTCCCCCAAGCCAATACCTTAGTTAGAACTATTAGCACTTATATTTTGTATTTTCAGAACATCTTTCTCCTTTGACACTGGTCAGATAAATTAAAGCATAAAAACCCTTTGGCTTTTGGTAGGACAACATGTTGCAGAAAGAAGACTTTCACTGTGCTGAGCTATGACTGGTAGGTGAAACACTGTTCTCTCAGGAAACACATGCTCCCCCATCAACTTACGCCTCCAGATATATCACATAAAAAACAATAAGCAGGCCCACAGTAAGCAGGACTTTCAACATGTGATGAGAACCCAAAGACCTGATGGCCAGGTACCCAGCTCCTGGGTGAGCTTGAACTACTGAAGGCAGATTATTAATCACAAACTGACAGTCCAAGAGCCAGGAACTTTGTGGCTCATCGAAACAAAAAGAGATGCATCGCATTATAATTTAGATCGAGGAACGACCAGGCGGGAGGTTTCAATCTCCTGCTGTTTTGTCGGTCAGTCAATTGAACAAAAAAAACCCATAATTGCAGAGCTGCTGAGGAAACCTTCACAAGAGTGAAAAAGTAACGAGGTCACTCAACTTTTGACACCCGCATTCCCCTTTATCACACGATCTTCCTGGGCATACAGTGTAGATATATACACACAATAATTTTTACAAGGCCTGCTGCAGGGGAGAATTTTAAAAGTCCATATTGTAAAACGCTGTCACGCCCTACCACCTCTGACTGCAATGCCAAAATGAGGATTTATGTCCTCATAGCTTACAGCCTTGGCCACGCACAGTATCACATACTACCTGCCCGCCGCGTGCCACAGTAAGATGGAATAGGAAAGGCTACCTTGTGGAGTCTGAAGAAGGCTTCATATGGCCTTGGCTGCTCTCCTCCCAGACGCTGTTTGCCAGCTCGTTCCCGATAGAAGACATCACCTTGATGAGCTCGATAGGCCAGTCATCCAGGTCGAGAGAGCGGACCCGGGAGAGGTGCGTGCCAAGGTTTCGGTGTATACCTGAGCATTCAATACATATGAGGGCTCCCAGATTCAAGCTGGCCCAGTCGGGGTCTAGAGGAAAAGGGAGACAAGCAATTAGTACAACAAAACACCTAACAAAACTTTCTAGTTAATGTTTGTCGATAAATATTTTGGCTCCAGGGAAAAAAAAAATGCAGGAGTCCTGCCCAAAAGCACAGTTAGAAGGTTTTACAGAAGGGTCAGTTTTGCCCCGTGGAGATACTAACACTCCTGAGAAACCCTCAAGGAGTAAAAAAAATTATTGTGGAGGGGGGTCTCAAAAGATGTATCATTCCACCTTTAGTCAAAAGAAAAATATGAATTAGAGAGAAAAGAAGAAACAAAGAAAATATAAACTCAGTGGCAGGCAGCTGATGAGGAAGTAGTGGAGAAAGCCCCTCCTCGGGAACCTAGAGCCACTCATAGCCAATTACAAGGGAAAAAGGAGAAAAAAAGAAAAAAAGAGCAACTAGATACAATGTCTCTGTTGCTAACTAAATCAACTCCCTTAATAACCATCTATATCATCATCACCTACATATGGCTTTCACATCTAACACACTATGGGGCATGTTTTCATCTCTAAGATCAGGGAGATAAGTACTAAGATGAAAATGTGACACTTTGAACAGTTCTAGTTTTAGTGTATGAGCCAGAAGGATTCTACTCACACACACACACACACACACACAAATAACCCTCCAAATGATAAGGCTGTGACAAACCTGACAAAAGCTGGGAAATTCAAAGTCATTTCCCAAGATGCTCACTTTTTTGTCACTGTCCTGTGTTATTTACATCTAAATTTTTATGCATCTCTCTCTTTCCCACAAACATTCATTTTAACAAATGCATTGGAAGACATATGGGAGGAATTTTTGGTGGCTTTTTTTTCTACCCCCTGCGGTCAGATCTTTTCTTCTCGCCTTACCCTGGGCCTCCCAAAGAACTAGTAGGCTATCACGAAAGCCAAGCAGGAAAATAGTGATTAATTGAGAGGGCAGACAATTTTTATTCAAATCTAAACAACATTCAGAGCTGATAGAAAATGAATTTCCAGTGTCCCCTTCCATTTGGGGAAATTTCATCTAAAGACTCATAACTTCACGTAACCCAAAAATCAAAAAGTTATTTTTGGCAGCTAAAATATGTGGAAACAAAACATTTCCTCGTTCTTTGCCATGTCACATTTCAACAAAAAATATGAAAATAAAGCAGATAATAATAATTGCAAAGTCCCACATTTCATTGAAGGCATTGATTGATATTTTTCAGTTGGTCCTTAGAAATGTAAACATATCCCCAACGAGCAAAATCTCCCATCTGATTTCACTTAAGCAGAAAAACAGATCTTTTGTTTGAAAAGTTCCTGTCCATACCAAGTCTTATACGAGGAATATACAGCATTTCAGATCTCCAAAAAATAAGGTGAGACAGAACTCCTTCCATGCTTTCCAAGTCCTTGGTAAAATAATAATGACAAACTCATTTCCTCATTTCAGGCCACCTCCACCAGTTACTTCCAGTGTCTTGCCAGTGGGGGAACCAGCAGTATATCTGAAACATGCTAAAAATCCCCACACACTGACTTGTCAGTAAAAGCTTAAACAGAGCACACAATAATTTAAAATTTGTGTCTCAGAATGGAATCTCTGTCCCCGACCTGCGAAGGCCACGGTTATCTTCACAAAAATAAAAAGTGCAATGACCTCAAAGAAGCACAAGTAAAAATACTGATTAATATTTTTCCAATTATTCCAAGAGAACTGATGTTAAGAACCTGACCTCCCTACCAAATACTTCCGCATACTTGAAGCACATCTAGTGTGTCAAGAGGATGGGGCTGGTCTTTTTCCAGTGGTGTCCAGGGACAGGACAAGAGGAAATGGGCACAAACTTGAATAGAAGAAGTTCCACCTAAACATGAGGAGGAACTTCTTTCCTGTGAGGGTGGCAGAGCCCTGGAAGAGGCTGCCCAGGGAGGTGGTGGAGTCTCCTTCTCTGGAGACATTCCAAACCCACCTGGACACGTTCCTGTGCAACCTGCTCTGGGTGGACCTGCTTTGGCAGGGAGTTGGACTAGATGATCTCCAGAGGTCCCTTCCAACCCAACATCAATCTGTGATTCTGTATCTTTTACTGAATAAGTTTTGTAAATATTCACTGACTTCCAATTGACAGCGTTGGTACAACTGAAGCAGTCCACTAAAGCCATAGCCAAGAAATTACATAACATTTTCTCAAGGCAGCATTTTAAATGTCAATAACCTGACAACACATGGCTAAGCTTGAAGGTGGCAAACTAGGAAAGGCAAGTGCTGAACTCATTATGGACATCCAGTGAAAAACCAGACTTGTTGGTCTTGGTTACAACTGGATAATACGGAGAAATAGAGGGCTCTAATAAGGAGTTTGGACAAGTGCCATTGTCCAATAGATTCTGGGAAAAAAACTGACATGATGTCACTTATGACATCTGTTTTAGTGTATGCACGTGAAAAATTGTTCTTAAAAGGAGGTATGCTGGATTACAGAAGTCACTACTCACCAATAGTAAAGGCAAGCTCTTGTAAACTACATGTCACAGATGTCCCTGATTTCAATTCACTGCTCCTATCTGCATCTTCCTCCTCTCATACGTAGTTGAACACTTTTAAAATCTCATTCCTGAAATTTGTTACCACTGGTTTATATTGACAAGAACCAGACATGGTTAGTAAGCTGTAACTATTCAAGCTGGGTTTTTTCCTTGCTTTTTTTAGATCGTCAAAAATCTGCTCACTTTTCCTGCTGATGCTAAGAGTAATTCTGAATTGGAGGATGCTCAGAATACTTACAAGCATGTGGTCGGCTTTTCTCCATAATGTATACATCCAAATTTGATAGTAAAAGAAGGAAAAAGCCCATTCAATGCAGCTGTAGGTGCTGTAAAGCTAGTTTCCTTTCTTTGTTTTAGTTACAATCCATCAAACAAAATATGACCTTTTAAAATCACTGAATATTCCCAGATTACAATTTTCAGCTGCCCATATTCTTACAGGTGTTCTGCTCTCTCCTTCTCTAAAAACCTCCTCCCCACCTTGACCTGCACCTCAATCAGATGGATCATTTGAAGACGAAAGCTCTTCGAACAGCTCTTTTAGGGGAATAAGCCCTCCTCACCATCTCCTTCATCCTTTTGGACATGAGGTTGCTGATGAAAGGCTTTGCCATGGTAACTCCTGATGAGTTTAGCATGTGCAAGACAGTGCTGGGCTGAGCAGGGAGGAGCAGAAGAGCCAGGGAAAGGAGGAGAAACAGGGGGCAAAGGCACCTTGCAAAGAGTTGCAGCAAGAGTGAGAAAACTTTACATCTTTAAAAGTCTTGGGTTTTTTCCTATTCTGAACATAAAATTGAACCTTGTGATGAGTCTGATAGGCTTCCCAGGGCCACCCAGTGGCCAGTACTTCAGCGTTTGGCTCTCAAATACAAATCACACCATAGTAAGTTATTAGACTCCTGGACTGAAAAACTCATGATGAGACTCTCCCGCCCTGTTTTCTTCTACAACAGAAAAGAACCTGATATTCCATGCTCTCTAGATACCTTGAAAGAGTGACTCGTATTTCTCCTCCCATCTGCTCTTTAAGCAGTGAGACTAGAAGAGCTAAAATCCTTTGGCGGCAGGAATTTAGCTAGGTTTGCCTAAGCAATGTGACCATCTTCAGTGCCTTCTCCAGACAGAAGTCAGGACTGGGAGTCCAATGCTCTGAGAAAAGGCGACATCAGTTTCCTTCTGAAACATGAAATAGGACCTTCTTGGGCAAAAAACTCCAGCACCTAAAGAGCACTTTGCCTCATCTATTGCTCTGGGATGGGAAGGTTAAAAAAAGGGACTTAAAAACTTTAGTCTGAGACTGCCAATGGGCTAGAAGGCTGGTGGGACACAGATGCTACTGGTACTACTGCTGCTGATTAACATTCAACAAGGCAGAAATTCCCTGGTGAAACAAAGTGCTGTGATGAAGTGCTAAAAAGGCAAAGAGCTCTAGAAAGAGGAAGAATGAGACTTCTGAAGTGGAAGATTGATGGCTCTTGAATAGAGCTGAGGGACAGGAACATCTCATATTCCTTTGCTCCTAAACATCTGGCTTTGTGAAGATGCAAACTACGTAAGCTTTCCACAAGAGAGCTGGTGTTTGTGATGCTAAATGCTCCAGGGGTAAGGACTTGCCCAGGCAAGGCAGAAAGGCACAGAAGGAAATAAAGCAAAGCCTGGCAGAAAAAGCAGCAGGCTGAGGCTCATCTCATGTGCATGTTTACATTTTAAGATACATTACTTTGGAAATACCTCAAATTTTTCAAAAGGAAAGATGGTTGCCTTAAGATTAGGAAGGCCAAACGGCAAGAAGAGTCAAAGAGGGTTTAAATCGTCTATGGGAATACAAACTATTAAGAGAGGTTCCAGCTGAGATTCCAAAATTAACCGTACCGTCCTGTCCCCCAAAGAGCTCCACAAGGAAGCGCTGAGCATTGCCAAAAAGGGCAGTCCCACCCTGCCCTCTCTCAGCAACATGTTCTTGGCACATCCCTTCTGCTGGCACTGTGCACGTGTGGCCAGCTTGACCCATGAAGCTATCCAGATGAAAAACAACCTGGCTGATGGGGTGGGGAAAAAAAACCCAACCTGCTGCTTTCTTGCACAATCATTTTCCTGATTAAACATCTAGTCTGGCTGCATAAATACTGGGGTATGTGCAAGACTGGGGAGAGAAACACAAATCTTAGGGATAGCATGGACTCTGGAACGGATCATGGATATGTTGAAAGGACATGCGTGGGTGTGGGAAGTTGTCTGCAGCGAAGGGATTGAACTTTCCTACTCTGCCTGGGTGACCACTTAGCAGAGTCTGGAAAAATGCCACCCACAGCTGTACAGAGAGACTGGAGCAGAAATCAGTAACGCTCCCATGGCGGTCTGCTCACAGCCGGCAGTGAGGACTTCAAATGAGCTAAATATACATCTAGGTCACTTGAAGACCTCGTTCTTCTCATACACAGCACAGCATCTTATATACCTTTTACCTGAACTATATCAAAGCTTTGGCGTAAATCTGAATGACTACCAGGTCAATATGAAAGAACAGTAATAAATAAGAGTCACTTTGGGCTGTATATGTTAAAATACCAGCTGAAGCAATGTTTTTCCTTGTTTATCACCTGCTGGATTACTAGCCAGTGGAATGTAAAGACCTGAATTTATTCATGTTGCTATTATTTCTCTGTCTGTGAAAAGTCCCTGTGAAATTTCTCCTTGGGATCTTCCTCCAGCAGGTCAACAAGCTCTTTTGACAGCATCCCAGTACTGGTACTCAAAGCCTGGTCCAGCCAGGGCTCACATTCCTGTGTGCTGAACCACTGGGGACAGGGCAGTTCCTTGATCCATCTCCTATGGACAGCATATGAATGTCTGACAGTTTTCAAAAGAAGCAATTAAAACCAGTCTGCATGTGAAGCACATTTTGATGGTATGAAAAAACCTTTTTTATTTTAAATGGCTGTTAATGTGCCCTCCCATCCCTTCAAGCCTTCTGATGATGAGGCAAGGGATAATAGGTTGGTTTGGTGGATGACGGAGTCAACTAGATTGCTAAATACCCAGATAGCAAGTTAGTCATGCAAAAGCACTCACACTTCCAAATTAATGTTCATTTTAGAGTTAACTGGGATGTTAGAATGGCTTAGACCACTAGTCAAAATCCTCAACAGCAAGTCTTGAAAAAAAATTATACCCAAAGAAAAATAAATGAATATTTTTCCATTTAAGCATATATAAAAATCACAGGAAAAGTTCTGACTTTCAAATATCAAAGAAATAAAAATGCACAAGTTCTCAGTCCTTTTGCTTCTACAACTAATTGCTTAGAGCAAGAGTACTTCCTTTTTGTGGCTTTGTTGCAAACCCCTGGAACTAAAGAGCACCAGAATAATGACCTCAGCCAGGGTTAGTGAGGTGAACCGCAGCTCAAAGTATTCTCGAGAACACTTTTCTGAACACTAAGTATATGTTTTAAAAAATAAAAAAAAAAGGGAAAGAAACACAAAGAGGAGGAAGAAAAAAACCCCAAATCAGTTTTCTCGTATCTAGATATAATGAGCAATGACTTCAGTTTCTTCTGACAAGTAAACCTAAAAAAACCAAACCAAAAAACCACCAATCAAGCTCTATGTCTTTGAAAATATTACCATGGCAAATGTGTCCTCTCCATGCAAAACAGGAGGAAAATGGAAGTAACTGATGTCAAACAGCAAACTCCTTTTTTCCTTTTCTTCAAAGGAAAGTAAAGAAATGCTGACATTTAAAGTGGCATGAGAAACAACAAGGGGAAAAAATTACGATGCATCTGACACAGCATATATTAAGTATGAATTAACATCAATCTGATTAAGCGAACTCCGTAACAAAGAAGAAACGTTCAAACAACATATGGAATGTAATACCAAAGATGACAAAGCCCATGGTGGGCGTTCACCTAAGTCTCAGCCAAGAAGAGGTCTTGGCCAAGAAGGAGAAAAGGTCAATATTCGGAAGCCAAGCAGCCATACTTACTCTGTGCTTCACAGTCCACGCAGTGGGAGTTGCCTCTGATGTTCCTTATGGACTGAAGGGCCATGGCCTCGTTCTGACTTGTCAGACGGGACTGCGTAGATTTAAAGAAATGCATAAGCAACAGACAAAAACCTAATAAAAAGAGTTAGATGATGCAACTGTCAGCCCAATGAATGGCAAAACCCGGAGCTTAGACTAAGGTGGAATGAACCTGATCAAGGAACCCAAGTCCTTGGTTTGCCTCTCAAGAAATGGTGGTCCTTTGGTGTCTTCAAGTACTCTAAGTCTATGCCTGGAAAGCAGGGACTCCTCTTTCTGACAGGTCAGGATTTCTCCCAGGGCGCTCTCCACCCTGCCCAGGAGCTCCCAGCGTTCTGAGGTCTCCAGTCTGGATTCTAAAAAGTGGGGAGACTGCGCAAAGGAAAACCGAGCTTCAAAATGAACCCTGCTACTCACAATGAAGTGGTCACTGTGCAGGTTCACTTCTTAAGATAAATTAGATAAGAATATTATTTTATAAAATCAATGTCTTTTATTGATGTTTATGCTTTTGCTAATGAAGACTAAGGGGTGGTTTGCAAAAGCAACTGAAACCTTTTTATCATCAAAAGGTCAGATTTAATCAGACGGCTCTCCATGATGACCTGCCAATGACCTCTACTTGGACCTGGAGAGACTGTCACGATGTACAAGTCGTTCAGCTCTACCCAACTAAACTGTCTTGCGGGCTTTCTCAGAAGAAAATTGTTAGCTGTATCAAATAAGGGACTCTTTGCAATTAATTGATTTAAGCAGGATTAGGACCTGGTCTTAAGTATGGCCACGAGGAGATCTTCCTAATTGATTAACAGGACATCTACTAAGCCTGTCGAACTAACTACACTTTGCTATCCCAGCTAGCTCTTCTGACATATTTTGAGACCTCAGTAACACTTCAGAGAAAAAAAGAACTCTCTGAGCACTGTAGTGGGTTGAATGTAAAACCCAAAAAGCTCCCTCTACACGCATAATCTTATAAACAGACTCTCCCTTTAAAAGAATATTTAATATACACAAAGGCAAATGTTCTCTGTGGGTACTGGATAGTAAATATTACCAGCCACACGTTATCCTCTTTTGTAATAGCTAGTGTACAAATTTCCTCTCTTGCACTCCCTTAGCATACATAGTCAAATGTGTAAATCCATGAAAGCCAAAAAAGCCATATAAGCAGTCATTTTTCCCTCTATCTCAGCAATGCATATAGGAAGTAAATACATTTTTTAAACAAAATGGGAAGTAAATTATATTATGATGATGATAATTACTGGTGTCTGATCTACTCTGGTAGATCAGGGCAATGAAACCAAGCATTCATTTCAAAATATGAGTCTCCTCGCAATATAAAATCATTAAAGACATCTGTTAGGTGGCAAATGTTAAAGGATCTAAAGGTCTGAATAATTACCCCTCGCTTCACTCCCTCCACTACCACTCAACACCTTGCTCTCTAGTTGTGAAATGCCTGCAAACACAGAGACTCAAGAAGCAGAAGTTCACCTGCCCTTCCAAAAATGAGCAATGGCTGAAGAAGTCTCAGATTTTAAACGCTTATTTCTGTAATTTGTATTACTTCATCATGGCAGAATCCTATGGCTGAATGCTACTGCACATTTACAGTTAGTCCAACCTGAACATTTAGTTAAATTTTGCCATGCAGGAGCTTAGTAGGTTTAACTACAGATTTGTCTAGTGAATATGCTGCCTCCTATGTATTTTTGGGTCTGTCTCCACTCTTCTCCAAGACAGGCTTTTCCTCAAGGGCTTTCAGCAGACCTCTAACCTGAAACAAACTTGAATGGGCAGCACTGACTACACTATGCGGCTTCTCAGTAGGGAGAGTCCATGACCTAGCCCTAAGTTTCAGTCAAAATTTTAAGAGCGATACCAAAGGCAAAACAGGAGCTCCAGGAGCTCCATTAATTCAATAGCCGTGAAAAATATGCTGTAAAATAGGCTACAGCATCAGCTGTCTTGAAATATCTGTTACGCATGCAGCTCTAACGCTGCTCTGTTTGGTGCGTAATGCATGCATGGCTCTAGGAGTGCAGGTTTAAAATCCAGAGTTCTTGATTTTGCTTTCATTTTAATGATCATCCACCTGTTACTTATTTTAGTATTACTCTGTGTACAATACCTTGTTCTTGCTGCTCTCACATGACTGTAAACTGGCCAAGATCTGACTCTCTATGGCTTGTACCCACGCATCTCTTTCTTCATATGTGGTAGCTTCAAAGTGCCAAGTCTGGCCAGTGAGAGAGACAATGATAAACTCAAAGTTTTCTTCTTGTTCTGAAAAAAAAAACCAAAACATGCAATAGGAAGAAGTTTTAAGTTTAAGGATATCGATAGCTAGGCTCAAACAATCTTGTTAAATGAGCATTTCTGCAATGTAAAAATCAAACACAGGTCTGGACATTGGAGGTTTGAGGTTAGATACATCCAACTACCCTGCAGTTGCACAATACATCGGAAAATGACTTGTGGATCCACTGCTTTTTCTCTCCAAATGTTATGCAGTTAAATTACTGTTTGGGGTAAATATTCAGCTCCTGTGTGCATTTGTGATTTCGGAATTGAAATTACCTTTCTCAAGCACAAAGTGGGTAACAAGCATTACTCAGACTTAAACCTGAGGTGCTAAGAGCTACATAATATAAAAATCAAAGTGTGTCACAAAATAACTTAAAAGATGAATGGACCATAAAAAGCTGACAGTACAGAAAACCTGACAATTTACCCTCTTCCTTCAAGCAGTTGTTTACATGCACAGATATATTAAAAGTGGATGCGTACATTTTCTTGTCTACAACATCGATACACTGGGTTATAATACAGGATTAAAATCAGTTCAACCTATTCAATATTCATGTTTGACATGGGAGATGAGAAAATGATCTGAGAAGCTAGCAGAAAGGGTCAATTAAATATCCTTAGGGCTACTAGAGTATAAAGACAAGTATTCAGGCCAGAGGACCGCAGCATACGAAAATGCCAGCAGAACTGAACTAAATGGACACATAGTCTAACTACACATGGGACAACAAAGTCAAATTAAAAAAAAAAAAAACATCAGGGAAGCTGAAACAGAGCGACTGGAATTGAGAAGGGCAGGCAGGAAGCATGAAAGGAACAGAATAATGGAGCACAAAGTTCTGGTGAACATCAGCCATAATGGGCTTTAGCAACAGAATTTACATTCGCTTGTCTGCTAATGACTCACTATATATTCAGAGCCATGCAGTTCCTGCATTACCTTGTCATCCATAAGCATGCACAGATAAGTGACAAATCTAGCACTAGCTTTAAAGACAGTAGTGCTGCTCACTGGAAGTCATTTTCCCAACCTGTGGGACAACTGGTTTTCTTTGATGAACCCCACGCTAGCAAGGCCAGAGCTTACGCTGCTTTAATGATGTCTCAAAAAATAGCAGAAGGTTACTTTGCACCTCGAGGTGAGAATAAACATGAAGGTGAAGGTTATTTCCAGGTGCACGAGCTGCATGAAGCGGCAGTTTTACTAAAAAAACAGTGTGTGGGACAGGTGGGAAAAGAAAGATAAGAGAAAGGATGCGACTGTACAGCTATAACTACCTTTCACTTCAGCAACACTGTGTTAAAAACAAACAGGTAGACTCATTATCCAAAATGCTAAGATTAAATCACAGAAAAAGCCACATTTATCAAACAGAACTTTCAAGAGTTTGAGGAAGAATTAATAGGAACTAGTCAATGATAAAGGAGATTATCCTCAGTCCTGTGTGCTGTCTCCTGTAGGACAACACAGTTATGGTCTTCTACTTAGGCAGAAGTGGTACGGCACATGGTCAGTGGGGAGGGTACAGGAACATGCAGTTACACATATGTTGATGAAAACAGGGAACGATGGCAAAAAAGAGAACATAAAAAACTGAATCCCATATGAAGCAGCCCCCCAGAGAGTCCAATTTAGGAAATTAATTGTTCTTAGGCTTTTAAATGGCTACTAAGAGATAAAACTTTGTACTCCTGAGGTCTTACTAAAGGAGGATTTCCAAATGCTGGTCACTAAATGTTCAGAAAATCCTTCTACATAAATTGCGCAGTGTGGGTGGTACTGAGACACGTATGTTGTTATAGCAGGGATCCTGCAACACGCAGTAACACAAAGGCCCTCTTCAGCCTCACCCCATTTTCTACACTCCATGCCCTTCTACCTCAGCCCTTTCCTTCTGCGCTCGCCGCCCTGCTCCGGGCTGCATCCTATTTTCCCCGCATCACTCTCCCCTGACCATACACCACACCGCTTCTTCGGAAGCCAAAGGCTTGGTGTAAGCTAAAAGGAGTTGCCTAGTGGAGAAAACAAGTCATTTTGCCACCTCGAGTTGAAAAGTCCCCACGCCTCCTTTCCAGGCAGGGAGGAGGCCTTGTAGGGATGCAAAGACACAGAAAAGCACAAGGAGAAAGAAGACATCTCTCTTACGAGGAGAAACTAAGGGACTTGGGTCTTTTTAGTCTGCAGAAGAGAAGGGGGATTTGATCAATGCCTATAAATACTTAAAGGGAGGGTGTCAAGAGGACGGGGCCGGTCTTTTTTCAGTGGTGCCCAGGGATAGGACAAGAGGAAATGGGCACAAACTTGAATAGAAGAAGTTCCACCTAAACACGAGGAGGAATTTCTTTCCTGTGAGGGTGGCAGAGCCCTGGAAGAGGCTGCCCAGGGAGGTGGTGGAGTCTCCTTCTCTGGAGACATTCAAAACCCACCTGGACACGTTCCTGTGCAACCTGCTCTGGGTGGACCTGCTTTGGCAGGGGGGTTGGACTAGATGATCTCCAGAGGTCCCTTCCAACCCCATATCATTCTGTGATTCTGTGACTTGTCCAGCGACATGGCAGGGCTGACTTCTCAATGCCTAACAACTCAACAAGTACATGTGGTATATAACTAATACTCAACAAGTATATCACAGTGGATCTTTAGAGTCTCTCTGCACTAATCCTGAACCAGTTCATCCCCTCATTAAAGCACTAGGTGATTTTCCAGAACTACAACTCCAGACCTTTAAAGAAATATATACAATCAAGATGCAGCATCATTAAATCCTCCTATCTCCTATCTTATCATATACATGAAGCTGGTTTGCCCAAGAAGGGCTTGTGAGAAAAACCCTGCAATTCAGCCAGCGTACCCTTTAAAAGCGAAGCTGAAATCTCGTCCTTGCTGTGGTACCTCTGCAAGCTTTGTTTTCCAGGAACACTACACAAAGCCATTCCCCTGCTTACGGGAGACCTATGGCAGAGGACACGAGCCCGGCTACTCAGGTGACTGGAGTGCAATTCAGGAAACACCTCCAGCCATTTCCCGTGGTCGCTCTTTCATACGCCAGGTCTCCTTTTCCCAAAGGAGAGGCTCCCGTGTTTCATCTCCTGACCTTTTCTGCTGTGACCAGCTGACACCATGATAAAAACTGTCAAGATCCTTGCGCAGCCTTTTGTGGCTTGGGATTGCAAAGTCCACATAACACGCCGGTGAGTCTGTCCTGGTATGGCCCCGCCACAGGTTACGAGGGCTGCAGTGTATTTTAAGTTTGGGCTGGAAGGATAATTTTCAGTTCATCAGTAAGTTAGCTGACAACTTGTTCATTGCTGATGATACATTAAGAACATATAAGTTCACACTCTCTTACATCCAGTGAAGCTTCAGGTTTACTCCCTAAAAAACTCAGATGAAAAGCAACAGCGCCAGCTGAAGATGTGTTCAATAATACATTTTCTGCCTAAATACACCAAATTCTTTTTTTTGTAAGCACAATTGTGAAACAAAGCAGCAACGTCTGCTCCACATCACCCACAGGGCAATGCCTACAAAAGAAGAGTAGAGAACGTGTACATCCTTAATCACTGCATATAGGAACAGAAAAATCCAGGCAGCAGAATGAAATTGTTCACTTTTACTCTTCAGAAAAATTATAGGTTGTGCTATTTAAATCCCTGTGAGCCTAATCACAAAATTTTATTAAACAGTTTTCCGTGTTTAACAGTTATTCATAGAAAGGTCCACTATAATAGTATTTTAGCACCATCAACCTGTCGAAATCAACCTGCCCAATTACTCCAAACTACATTAATAACACCGGATATTACACTAATTGTGTCCAGTTTCTATGCAGACGAGGTCCTGAGGGGCTAATTTTGCATCCTCAGGGGTAAGCAACCCGGCCATCAACCTGATTTCACTATGAATCCCTCCTCATTACACAAGTCCAGGCTGTCAAACTTTTTTTTTTTAAAAAAAGGTTAATGGGCCAATCAGTCATCAATTATTTCCTGGAAGGTCAGCAGACAAAGGGTTAAAGTGCGAAGGACCAGCTGCAACTGTTTTCCATTTGGAAGTTATTATTAACAGGAGATGTCTAAAATGTTGTTGTTGGTTTTGGGTTTGTGTGGTTTTGGTTTTTTTTTAAGTGGGAAGGGGTGGCTAGGATGGGAAATAAGCTGAAATTATAAGATTATGATGATATGGAACCTAAAGCATAAGTAATTTTTAGGAAAACCACCACACCACTTTCAAGAAGCTATACAGTATCACTGTTTATGCTGCATATACTATTTTCACCATTATCTTTTGACAGTAAAGTCACTGCATTTAATCCAATTTATTTTGCTCTGCCAAAAGGCAGACGTTGCTACAAGCCACCCACTTACGGAAAACAAGATATACAATTTCTTAGAAGCAAAGGATTGTATGAGGGAAAACAAACATTTAGGCATGGTCTCACTGCATTCCCATACCAATGCCTGTGTTTATGGTATGTAACAGAGATCAGATTTAGAGAACTACACTGAAAATAACTACAGGATACAATTTGTCTATAACTTGTTCCAGATAACTCAATTACGTTGACTAAAATGTGGTAGGGAAAACACATGTCCAGAAGCAGTTATGCCTCTTGGTATCCTGTAAGAGCGGTTCTAAACGGTGTGCATATATCAGTTTGCTCAAAATTTCCACTTCCCACATGTTTTATTCTCAATATTAAGAATTGCATAAATAGCCACTGACACCTTGCACCAGTGGTGGGTAGCCACAAGCACAGCTTGAAGTCAACAGAAGACAAGGGTCTCTCTCCACCAAGCACTCTACAGTCAGAAACTACACCCATCCCAAGAGTTTGCTTTTAAACAAAACCGAAGTCTATTTTACCATGGTTATAAAACAAAGACTTGCCAGGCTCAAGGCATTGCTCATACGCATACATGAGTATTTTGCCAGAATGAGAAGTTAAAACTGGACCAAACCAGCCTCGTTCACTAGGTGCCGGATTGTGCATTCGCATCTTTGCCCAACATAGTTGTCATCACAGCATCCCAGCGCTGCTGCTAATTAATAGTAACTCACTGTAAACGTCTGGTGGATGATGCCACTCGCACGGGAAACACTTTCCAAAAGAAGAAGTCAAGTGCAGAACCAAAAGATTCTCAATGATGTATTTCAAACACCCATAAAGCACCTTCAATAGCTGAGGTTACAGCTTGAAACCTAGTCAAGCCTGCCTCAAGTAACACTGAGACCTATTTAAACTCCCTTTTCATCACGCCCTCCTCCCTCTCTCAAAAATCGCTTCTGCTCGAGCACTTTTCCTTAATAACCCTTCATCTTGTCAAAAGGATGAGAATGAAGAACTGCCGAGGTGCCCTAGCAATCAAGGTTAGATGTTTACAATACACAATTTGTTTACAACAGACGCGTGTTATTTACGTACTATATAATGTTAACTATCATTACCTTTTGCCATTCGGTGTAAATTATCCCTGTGAGTTGGAAGATAAGTATGTTTATTAGCAGCCTCAATTAAGGAAATATTTGTGCCATGTCCCACTGGGCATGACTATGCTAATACTTCTCTCCCCTTTCCAAACCCAGTGTCTAAATCTAATTAGTTTTCAAAATCAACCCTATCAGGACAATATAGCTCTGCTATCGGTTGCCCACAGCTCTTGATAAAGGTTGTGTTCCACTGGAAGAATTTTTCAGCGGTACTGTTTTTTATATTGCTGCCCGTGAGTGACAAACTGGTGATGAAAAACTGGTTTCTAGCTCAAGGGACTAAGCTCCCCCTGCCATATCTACTTGTTGTTTTATTTGGATGTCAAGACAACACGGTTTGAAGAAATCCACCAAGTCATTTTCACATTCAGATCGCACAATACGTGAATCTATACTTGCGTTAGGTGTTTCCTAACCTGTCTCAAGCCTGCGCTTTACTTTTTAAATTAGATGTGTTTCAAAGCTGAAGAGCTTGCTTAACTGAGAGGTGTTGGGAAGCCAAGTCTACGGGGCAGAGCTTATCTCGGGTACCCTGAATAGCGCCCCCCCCTCCATCTCCTCCATCATAGTTAGCAAAACCCAACTTTCTGCATCGGCAGAGCACCACCGCAGCAACCACTTCAACGAATATGCAGAATAAAAGTTTTCCATGGAAGCCTGGCAACTCAGATGCAGCACTGAGTTACACCTCACATACGTAACCATGAAGAGCAGGAAAAGGAGGATTTCATTTATTTATGCATGATAAACCATAGCATGCAGAGCACAGTCATTTAATTTCATAAAGATACTCCTTTCTGCTGTGCTGCAAAATCTGTTGATATAGGAAAAATAAATCCGTATTTTAAAAATAATGCTATGATAGCAGGCAAAAGCGACTCCAGCTTGTCTTAAAACCAGAGTGGGGTCTGTTTTGAGTATAACACACCGATATTACATACTTTCCCCCTAGAAAACCAAAGGATTGCTGAAAGCCTGGCCGCCTGCAATGAAGAGCAGGTGGGACTTTTTCATGTCAGTGGCTCCCTACAGAAAAAAAAACCACAAAGTTTGGAAACTAAGTTTTAGGCAAACCCTAAAATTAAAGAGAGTACAATTTTGTGCAATCATACAAAACTGATGAAGGGATGGCAGTGGACGTAACTGTACAACATCCTGCTTCTCTCTGCCCTCAGAAGCTCTTCAGTGGTGATCTTACACCCAGCCAACTCTGTGAAGATCCTGCCCCTCCTCACTCCAGACACATCAGCAATGCCCTATTTTTGCTCTCAAATAGCCAAGAGAGAGGAGCCACACTCAGGGAGGACTCTCAGCTTTGCACGATGAACAGCAAAAGGTGACTCTGTGTAAGCACAGGAGATCCACCATGAGGAGGACCATCCATATACCCGCTTCTGCCAAGCATCTACAAAAGAGTTGCAGCACCCGAGCTGCAGATTTCTCCATCTTAATTGGATTTTGCTAAATAGAAATAAATAATAGGACCAGCATTAAAAAAATTATCAGAACGGCTGCTTTCTAGATTAAGCGTTCAAAAATTGCACTGTACATGATGGGAATATTTTTGGTCTGTAAAAAGGCGTAAGTGCAGTGCAATTGAGCAAGTGTGCGCTAAAAACTAAAGCAGCTTTGTTATTCTGGACTGTCATTTCCCATCACCATTCTCCTCTTTGAAGGTGTAATTATCTAAACATGCGGCTTTTAATACTTACAATCCTCATTAACTCGACATTTGCATGTCTCACCATTCTAGCTTTCACACAAAGGCTTAAGGTACCAGCTCAAAGATGCAAACTTCTGGAGAACATGGAGTGCTCAGTTTTCAGTGGGGATACTTGCAAAAAGAGATTAATTTGCCTGATTTCAGAATTTCATTTTGATGATACGTCTCAAAACTCTTTGGACCACGGCCATCAGGAACATGTTCCCACACGCTTATCCAAGGTGCCTTTGATATTTAGTTTGATCAGTAACATAAAAGATTCCTCAAACTAGACAGGCCCTAAAAAATGAAGTCTTTATCTGTAATTTATACTTGTTTCCCTGTTACAATTTAATAACAGGTAGATGCAAAATCACAAGATTCTCAAGCAGTAAACCTGTAAAAACAAACATGCCTGCACAATGATTTGAAGAAAAATCTGGCTGTGAAATGAAAAACATCAAATACATACAAAATTACAAATAATTAAGAAGCATCTAGTTAGTTGCCTATTAAATTGAAAAAAAATAAACCCAAGCTTATTAATGTCCAACAATCATTTTCTCTCATTTCATATTTCAAACTTCATACTTGAAAAGACGACAAAAGGATCAAAATAGACAATTTTGCAACTATTACTCTGAAAGGTAATAATTTTACATTTACACTGAGAAATAAAACAAAATTATAATTAAAAAAGCTTCCTTAACAAGCTGCAGTAAAATCACACTTTTCTTTCCTACATACACTGTGTTTGGCAGCGAGAGCAAGGCATCCGACAGCAATATAGCAGTAATTGTGCAAAAAAAAGGACGGTGATATAAATCACCAAAGGTTAATGATCAGGATGTGAACAGAGGGACTTGTTTACAGAAATAGCATGCAATTTAAAATTTACAAGAGATTTAATGCCACCGCTTGGCAATCACTAAAATCAACAGCCCAGAAAACAGTGACATTAAGAAAAATATTACAGTTATAATCATTCCAAAATAAGTCAATTAGTGTTAGGGCATGCGCTTGCGATTACTTGACCCATTTGGTTCGCACTTAAGTGAAGAAAAAAAAATCCCCCTCCTTTATACCCAGATTACTGAGTTGTGACCTATTTGCATTCCCTATTTCTTGCACCAGCCCTCTTACATGCTGCTGGAGATAGTGGTGAAGGTGTTTTTTTTTCTCTCCTTGCTTGGCTTCCAAGTAATTCTGACCTTTGACATTTGTAGTAATAAAAAAAAAAAAAAAGAAAAAAAAAGAAGGAAGTTTATAATTGTGTTGTTCAAATGAAGGTGGAGGGGGGGAAAAAAAAATAAAATTCAATGTGCTATTATACAAAAGCCATGACGGCTGTCTTCGGTGGAAAAAAAGCAATGTAAGTCAATTTGTGAACTTTGGCACCAGGTGACCTTTAGAAATACAACAATATACAGAATTTACAAGCAAGAGTAGCACATGCAAATGACCCGGCACTGTCTCGCCTTTGGATTAGAGCTGCAAAGAGCATTATGGAGAAGGCTTGCAGAAAACAAATTAAGACTGTTACTTAAATGTCACGGCACACTATTGTATTTGGCTACAGATCATTACACCTGATACTAACACTTTTAAAAACTGTAATAACTTGGGAAATATTACATTGAGTGCCCACATGTAGAAAGGGAAATATATATATATATATATATAAAAAAAATAAATAAAAGAAGAAAATGGGTTCCTGAAGTAATTTAAACATCACCAATCCACGACTAGAGGGAAAGGTCAAAATTTAAGTAAGCTGAAAGGAACATGAATGGCAAAATAAAACACACAAACAAAAAGATGAAAAGACCAACTGGAATGACTCTGCAAACACAAGATGAAAGCACGCATGCTTTGGGCAAATTTGATTTCTGTGCCCACGCTGGGTAAAGGAGAGACTCAAGGAGGACAATTTTTGGAAAAGCAGGTTAAAAAAAAAAAAAAAAGGGGTAAGAGAGGAGGCGTTCATCTAAAACGGGTGGGTTTGTTACCTTCGGTGTTGGTGCTGCTGCTGCTGTATATATTTCGCAGGCTACCAACACGGTTTAGTTTCCAAGCTTTGCGTTTGGCTGCGTCCAGAGAGCAGAAGGGGAAGAGAAAAAAAAGAGAATAGAATAAAAATAAAGAAAAAGGAGGGGGGAAAAAAATATCAATGAAAAAGGGGAGAAAAGAAACATCAAAATAGCATGTGAAGTAAAATACAAGCACAAGCCTGTTAACACGTGAAAAGCTACACACAGAAAATGCACACCAGACTACACAGCCTCTCCAATCCACAGATGATAGGGAAAGCCTCTCATTGAGAGTGATTTTTTAAGTCTCTACAACGTGACACGATTTGACAAGATTAAATGGATCTGCTATTGGAAAAGACAAAAACAGACCAGTAGAAGTAAGGAAGTATTTGTACAGAGGATACACGACTAGACAAAACAGCTACTGTAAAACATGATTTAATTAATAACAAAACACAGCCAGAGAAGAGCTCCTTTTCCTCCAAAAGCCCGTATCGATCACTTGGTGCCTGTAGCTCACCTTTAGAACAAACATCTTTTCACATCATCATCTTTAAAAGTTGAAGTGATGATGTAAAGGTCTTAAATCCTTCTAACAACAAAGTTTGTTATTTGTAGCACTGAGCTCAGAGGCATTAGATAATTATTTTGAAGAGTGTCAAGTAGACATTGATGCAAATGATGTTTGTGGTCCTCCCCTGCTCCCCCAGGCAAATCACTGCAAAATCAAAGTATTTATTTGTAAAGTAAAAAAAAAAAAAAAAGTAGTATATTTTTTATGTAAGAGGCAACAGCCTCGTTTTATTAGAATTGCACCAAACTTCAAGGTTCTGAGCTCCCAGCCGCCGTTTCACAATTAGCAGAAAGTATTGCTGAAAAGCACTCCACTCCTGAGCTCATTAGGAGAGAGGACATTTTCACGTTGTTTAAAATCGACGTGTTTTGCCTCAAGAGTGAATTCACAGTGTGAGAAGTGAGTTCAGTCAACAAAATGTTTAGCCCGAGTTTCACCAGACAGGAACCATATGGAACATCTGAGTACACCATGACACTGCTGGCACCTAACAGCGACTTACAGCGAAATAACAGAGATGTCCCCTCTTCTTCACCCACGGACATCCCCACATTCGAGTAGGAAAAGGCACATCTGATAAGAGCGGTATCTCTACAGGCTTTCCATCCACTGCATCAGCTTACCTAGTCAAGAAATAATGAGGCAGCACTGCCTGGTGTGCAACTACTGTGTAAAATCTGTTTTATAGGCTCCAGGAAGAGATCACGGGGGTCAATGACAAGTGGAAGAGCATCCAGACCTCCTTCTGAGCTGCCTTTCTCAGCAGGTGGCCCAGCCCTCTTGCCCACAGACAGTGGAGAGCCTTGTGTTTGGGTGTGAGACTTCTAAAAAGGACAATATCAGTTACATTAATTATGATTAATTTCTAAGATGTGTTTGAAAACCGAGCAGTCTTCCACTCCCATTCAGCTTAGAGTCCCTTATGAAGAAACTTGTGGTAAATCTGGAGTAAGACCATTCTCCCTCTCACCACAGGTACTCGCTACCCTTCAGGATGACACGAACACGGCAAAAACATAGCGAGTACTGCAATACAATCATTTAAAAATTTTCTTTCTATATTTACGAGAGAACTTCTTTAATGCCCCACAGAGCTCAGACCAAAAGGCAGCCTCCACAGAAAAGGAACAGTGACATAAAATCATTCCAGTCTTTAACAAAAAGCTCTGTTTTCAGCTAAAGAGCTAAGGCTGGAAGAGAAATGCCTAAACACCCTAGACTGTTAAGCTATATACTGTTTTAATAAAGTCATCCACAGGCTTTAATACTATATACTCAAAGCGAAAACGGAGGACTGGATGTCTGAGTGACATCCTTTAGAACGCATGTCACCGAAATTAAAATAGGTAACATCATCTGGAAGGCTAAGTTAGATCTATCTAAAAATTAAAGTTCATCAAATCTAAAAATATCTTGTGTGCATCCTTCAATATGAAAAAAAATCTTCAGTTTTACAACATGTTTAACAGGTACCAGCAAACTACACAGGCACAATCTCCCAGCAGAAAACTTGTTTTTCCTGAAAAAAATTTACATATAAATAGGCAAAACCGAGGTTTGGCAACGCTCAGAAAGGGAAGACTGTCTCCAGTACATAAAGACCCTTTCCCAGTCCCTTTTCATTTTTCACACTTTAATGGCATGTTAGAGTACGGCCGTATGAGCAGGAAGTGAACTCGCAGCCTGGTTTTCTATTAACCTATTGATGAAATAATCCATTTTAATGTGTTAAGTGTCATGCCTTTTCCTTCTCTTTAAACAAATGGACTTTTTCCCAGTGACGCTGAGGTCCTGATACATCCAAGTGTGTCCTTTAGCATCGATTAGGCTTCAGCCTGCTTCCTCGCGGTGCTCTGCTGTCTTTGAGGATTCGAGAATATTATTTTCCCAACCCTGGTTCCCAAACCATCAGCAGGGTTTGGGCAGCACCAAGCACTGATGTGCGTGCAAACACCAGGGCCCAGCTTAGCCATCCTACCCTGCCTGACTTCAAAATTACACACTATCTACACATTTTTGTTACCTATCAACATGGCCTTAACAAGCACTGGAAGCCATTACTTGTCTGGCTTGTCTTTGACTTACATCCCAGAATATTCCCTCTGTCCGGTCTGGCTTCACTTGCGGGTTTAAAAGTTAATTCATTGAAAGCTCTTGTTGCCAACTCTGGATATCTGTGTCTATACAGTACAGATACACTTAAACAAACAAATAAACCCCAACTGGTTTCCAATAAAAAGCTATAAGAAATACGTACTTCATTATTTTAACAGCAACAAATCTCCCTAATTAGAAAGATCTTTAAGGGAGATTTAAGTATTTTCTGGAAGCCCGTTTTCTTCAAAAAAGACACCAAGAAGTGTCTCTAACTAGAGATACTAACCTCTCTGAAATGTCAAATATCTGGAACAAAGTTAACTATTTCCCAGAAGACACCGCGTATTTAATTTAGCTTGTACTGAAATGGCAACTGGTATTCCGTCTAGTGTGTTGTGCTACCACAATCTGAATGACTAATGTATTGTAATAATGTTTCAAGAAAATCTTTTATTAACACTGACACTTGCCCTGATCTCTGGCTTCACTGCCGACAGAAAAACAACATCTTGCAGCAATCAAAGCAGTCCCCACCATCCCGACCAGTATGTAGACATGGAGTTAGCAGCACGGTTTCTGTTCTTATCCAAGCTCATTAACTCCAGAAATTTAGATTGCCAAGATTAAACTCCTGTCTTGGCTGGGCAAATTAATTTGTGCATCCTAACGCTCTACCTGGACTAGAACAAGAAGTCATTATCTGTCACCCAACAGCACAGAGCCCGGCTTTTAACAACTGCAAAACAACGCCGGGATAGTGGCAACCTTCGACTCGGCGCAAGCCATCGTCCGGCCACTCCTCCCAGCAGTGACCACAGGAAGACATCACAAAGCACCCAACCCTGAAAGCTTTGACTCTCGGAGCCCGACATGTGGTTGGTTTTTTTTTGGTTTTTTTTTTTTTTGTTTTTGTTTGTTTTTTTTTTTTTTTTAAAAATGAAGGGTTAAAATGATTTCTTGAGCTCTTGCAAGGAAGCTGCTTTCCATTGCATCATCTATGATGGGATGCATCACTCGCGTGGTGTGTACTTATTGGAGTGTCTCGTTCGGATGCACCAGTTAAGGACCTGGAATCTACCTGACTGATTTGTTAAGGAAGAAAGAACGATGCACTCCTATGTAACTGTGTCGAGTATTACAACAGGCCACCTGCATATTAATTTTTTTTATAGCACTTAGGACAGAGATCAGCAACGGTTCAATCCTAATGGAAAAATACTTAGCAGCTAGCTGAAAATCTCCATATGCTGTAAAAGAACCACACACTACCTAAACAGACACGTCAGCTCAGCCCTAGAAAGTCACACATGAATTTTCCCCCATCTCAGTAATGTAGAAATTAGAAAATCATTCCCTTCTCCTACCAGAACGTCACCTGCAGTGGCTGGCAATGCTGCTACACATTTGGAAAGAGGTAATTCCTGAGTTTGCATCTGCCTGACAAACAAGCAGTTGCTAGCTTGTTTAATCAAACTGCCTAATTGGGTTTTTATTTTTTGTTTGTTTTAACGTCATCTTAAATTTCATCATAATTTTTTTACGACTAATGAATGTGAGCAATTGCAAATTTTTGCTGTGCTGAAACTGCCATTCCTGTATTCAGGAGGGAGGACTGGATAAGCCTGTTTCCTTCCCCATCAAAGGGATTTTCATAGGCATATATACAACCACAGCCTCTCCAGACAACCTCGCATCTCCCTCCTTCACTCCTGCTTTACTTATCCAAGCTGCTCTTGCAATTTTTTTTATTTATTTTTACTCCCAGCTTTGTGTTTCAGAGATATTTGAAATGCGCTAGCTCAGACTCTTAGAAAGTCCCTTGCCACCCCTCCATCTAAACACCTAAAAAAGCCCAGTTCAGTCAAACAGTGTAAGACAAAACACTTGGTATTGTTCATTCAGGCCTCATCTATGACAACTTAGAAGCAAAAAAACCCACAAAACCAAACCCCACCCAAACCAAAAATCAAGAATAAAGATTTCCCAGATGTTGGTCTTGCATCTTGCCTCAAGAATTCACAAAAGCTGTGGTCAGGACAGATGTGCCCAGATGTCAGGAGTTGAGTTCCACCTTCAGCACCCACAGACTCTGCACTGAATTAAGACCGAGAAGGCGAAGTATTCTGGGCTGAACACTTGGTCGAGCCGCTTAGAAAAGTGTCTTTTTGCATAATTTCTATCACCAAGCAGTTTCTCTGGTTGCACACTCCTTATACGCAGCTGGGAAGCGGAGACACCAAAACGCACTGCTACTGGTGATAAGTATTTTTCAATGGGCATCCTCTCTATAAAATCATAAAATGGTTTAAGTTGGAAGGGACCTTAAAGATCACCTAGTTAAATCAGGCTATCACATCTGTCATTTCAGAGGGGGTTGTGTTGTGTTACCCCTGACAGCTGTCAAGTTTTCTTCAGTGTTTCTTGCACATAACATGATATGAAAGCCAGTTCAAACTGTCTGCACATAAACCTCATTCTAGCCTCAAAACCCTCGTGCTGATTCACCAAGTCCTGCTCAACAAAGCCCCGTCATTTCAGTAGTTCATCTTGATTCAATGAACTCATCTTTCCAGAAAATAGGTTTTGACCTCTTCCAGAGTTAAGGTAAAAAAGGCTCCCACTCTTTTTTTTTTTTTGTTCCAAACAAACTTTTCCTGCTTGCTTATTACTCCCACCAATCTGCCCTTCTCTTTCACTAACCACACGAGAACTGTTCGGCTTCCAGATCTACCTCTCGGACCTTTAAAAATCCATACCAACCTGGGAGGGTCCGTATGGTTGCTACTGTGGCTTTCCTATGAAGAGCCTTACCAAACTGCTTAAATCAAGCATGACTTAGAACACTTGAAATGCTACAGACTGGTCACTGCTAACGGAGAGAGGATATGTGGTTGTAGAGCACATCGGGCATGGGAGCCGTGAAGGTCCTTGCCATGGCTTTGTAAATACTGACTGGACTCATTGTGCTTGAGCAGGGGCAATAACTCTTGTTATGTTAATCTTCTAGGTCCTTATCTGCAATTTTGCAGTTTGTAAGGCAACAACTGTTAACGCACACACTCTGAAGTGGAAGCTATACAGGTCATTTAATGGCTGTACAAGTCTTTGAACATCCAAACACCACTGAAAGAGAGCGCTAAAACCTGAGTCCAAATAGAAGATACTTAAATCTAGTGGGAGATGATTACATGTTAGGTCTCTGTCCATTACAATAAAATAGCTGGTAACAGCTTGCCGTTTCGGCTGAAGCTCTGGGAGGACATCCAGCTGTACCTGGAGACACAGGCAAGCCTTTGTTTGCTGATGCGTTTGAACACCCCACTTTGTGAGCTGAACTATACTCATTAACGTATATGCTGTATGTAAAATAAGCTTGCTTCTATGTTTTAACGTGTACATCTTAAAAGAGAGAGTAGGTAATTAGGTATACGAAGAAGAAAACTAGGCTTCAGTACAGCCTTTTGTTAAGATACAGAGTAACTGGGAATCAATTAAACTTAATGACTCCCAATTACCACATATCTTTGTATTTGTTCAGGCAGTAACTTTGCATCTGTGACCAACACCTTGCAGACAGAATTTCTGTGTTTGCTTTCTTTAATAGGGATGCTATTTATTCTATGTTAATGAATCTCCTTTTCCTGTCTAGTTTTGATTAGTTCAGCATTGTAGCAAATATGTTTACCACCACTACAATCACATACCATTATTTCTAAAAGCAATAGATAAACGTTTTTTGAAAGCACGCTTACCCATGTGTGATCTGAGGATACATCTGTTTGGTACCTGTGAAGTTCTCTAAGGATGCTTCAGATACTATACTCGACAAACCACCAGATTAACGCCCTTTGACTCACTCAAATTCAGTTCTTTATACACTTTGATAAGCAGAAATATGCTTTTATTCTTAGGACAGTCTTAATGTCTACAGCCTCACCCTAAAAATCTTCCTCCACTGCTGTACTGAGAAACTACAGATGTGTTAATGTCACCTCTGGTCTCCATGTGACGGAGTTCTTTGTTGATTAGATAAATAGTCTTCAGATAGCTGATTAAAAAATGATGTAGCCGTTAGGTTGTGTGTCCAAGCCTTGTCAGCCATGTTGGATGTTAAAGTGTGCATGAATTACATCCCTAGAGTGTGCTGAACAGTGCTGATTAAATGAGGCACGCCACAGCCCTCAGCATCAATTATCAGAAATAATAGGATCTTTTCACCTATGCTGGAGGAAGGGGGCTGGGGATGGAGCCGGCGTGCCACTCATTTTGCAGAACATCTCATCATCATCTGCACAAAATAAATAACACTGTCCATTCACCTAAGGACGCTTGTTTATTTATTCTTATTGTACAACAATTAAAGACTGCGAAGATATATGAGGGAAAACCTTCTCCCATAGCGTAGGCCAGGGGAACATTTTTCATATAATACCTGTGCAACATTTATCTAGAAAAATTGGGGTATATAAGATCTAGATCAGAGGTAACTTGAGAATCAGAGGGGTATTTAAGGATAAACTCCAGGACCATCTAAGTTGCCACCCCACCGGGGAAAGTATTTTGCCCTTCAGCTGTCCTGCTCCTTTTCAACTCACTCTGCATCGTGTGTGCTTTCATCAGGGGCTGTAAAATGGCAGATTGGGGATTTTTCTTTCTCGTCGGTCAGTAGCACAGCAATTTGCTTAAGAGGACCATGCTCTTCCATTAAGAGGCTTGAAATTATTTCAGTAAGATGCAACTGAGGGGATTCTTACACCGTGTAAACTTGTTTCTGTGACTGTGAAGGGGCTTGACGCTGTCTGTTTTACCCTACGTAGAAGTAGCAATGACAAAAGTAATGACAAAAATTCCTCAAAAGGGGTTAAAAACAAAACAAAACAAAACAAGACGACTAGGCATATCAATATGTAACATTTATAAAGTAAAATAATCTGGATACATTGTGTTTCTAGATCCAACCAACACTAATTTTTAAAAAAAAAAACCCAAAGTGCAAGGGTGTCATAAATATGTACACTACTTCTCTGTAATTCCTAACAAATGCATACAGCGTATCTATCAAACCAGATTTCCAAAGTAAAGCACATTTAAACACTCGAATGCGACTCTAAAGTTCCCAAACATTCCTATTTACTGCATTCGTATTAATAGGACATATACCCCAACAGACTAAAATAATGGAGCCGAAATACAAAAGATTTAACGACTGCCAGTTATTCCATATGGTAACAGCCCTTAACACATCCTTTTTGGACACCAGAATACTCAGAAAAACAAACTGCTGGGCATCAAAAGAAATTACTAAAAGTGCTGAGTTACAAAAATTGCCCAGCCCAAACACAAGTAAAACTGTATGCCTGATAAAAAACCCCAACCTTCCCTCTGAAATTAAAATTCTTTCCAGTGCTCTATTTCAAACCCACAAAACACTCTAAAAGTAATACTTCAAATCCCATTAATAGTTAATTACATTTGGCTTAGATTCAGGTTTGAATATTTCAAATGAAAGCAAAAAAAATGAAAACACATTCATACTTCTACTCGTGACAGGGAAAAAACCTCCTTTAATTGAACGTTTCTAAAAAAGGTTTTTAATTATTTTTTTTTCCCCTGTAAGATTTCTGCATCAAAACTTTTGCAGTAGGTAAAGGACCCATGAACTATTTCAGTGCATTTCCAATACCCTATAAACACACAAGATTCAGATCGACAAAAGTAAATGTTAATTGGAAACATTTTTCTCAGTTTTTCATTATCTGAAGCAGAAAATTATGGGTCCTTTATACACACACAAAAATCCTTTTCAACCACCTAGAAAAATTGTCTTTTAATAAAAGCTTTAAATTATACTATCATATTTCAAAGGCAACGAACAGTTAAAGCAGCTAATCAAAGGTATAATTATTTAATGACTACTAGTCATGCTATCTAACAGGGCCGTAATTGCTTGGCTGTGATCACTAGACCACCAGCTTCAATACTGGAAAACAAGTACTTTGCTTCTAGCGTTTGATCGACCAATTTCTAAGGTTAGTTTCTCCAATTGGGTTGACTTCACAAGGCTAGCTGAGTTATTATGGAATTAGAGAACCAGCCTTTCACCCTGCCTCCGCTTTTCTGTACACATTCGTACTAAAAAAAACCCCAAACTGCAACATAAAATAAAATATTTCCCCAACAGAATGTAATTTGTCAAAATAAAATCATCATCGATTTTTTCCACTTTTAACGCCACATCACAGTTTTTCTGTAAAACCCAGCTGGCCCCACTCTAGTAATTCAAATGTAAAAAACCACTTAAAATGTGCTTATTGAAAATTATATTTTTATTTTAATTGCATTTTAATATTTATTGTCCGTATTAAACTACTCCAGAGAGGTGGAGCAGTGTGTAAGCAGACCTTCTGACTCTGATCCGTTGTTTATATCATGTCTTTTACAACTGGAAATACGAGAAAAATAACCTAGCATCATCATGTATTAATTACCAGAGGTCTTCAGAAGCTAAGCAAGTGCACATTGCGTGTTGGCTTATTTTTGGTTTAGTAACAAGGCACTTAAAGAAAAGCAGCTTGTGTCATTATATCTTAGCATCAAATGTTAAATATGACCTACTGCTATTACACTTCTGCTGTGGTACTAACTGTTGTGGTGGTGGTTTTTTTTTTTTTTTCCCTACACAATTAGATTTGATACAAGATATTGGGCCCTCTGGAATTTCAAAGATATTTGAATTCCTATCCAATTATCTAGTCAACATCTTGATTTCAAGATCAGTCTCATGCTTGTAATTAGTGCCATTGGAGCTCAAGTGACACCCCCACCTGGGACGCCGCTTTTAAAAACCCGACATGGTAAGGAAACCACCCTTCTCAACTCAGCACCCTGTAGCCAAATATGACTCCAGGATGAAAAGAGACAGTAACTGAGACTTCTTCATATCGCTACATGCAGCCAAAATTACATTTGTGACCAAAACCTCTCTTTGGGATGACATCCAAACCGCTTGGGTTTTGAGATCCTTATTGACAAGGCCACCATTAAATAATGTAAAAGGCACCGTCCCTGAAAACAAGCCAATGTATTTTGAAGAAGATCAGGAAGAAACATCGCATGGGACAGCTGAAGAGGAAACGGCATGGGGGAAGCATCTGGGACAGAGAGGAGAAGATTAGAGGAGCAAGAGTGGGACATATAGGGGACGCCTGTCATTCACCATCAGCCCACCTTCTTTCTGCTGTTTATAGACAAAGTATTGACTCAGTGAAGAGAGACAACGCTTCCTTGCTTACCCCATGGAGAACCACTACTTTTACGGCATGATGGATTTATTCTTGTTTCGGACCATCAGTTTCATCTACGGATAGGGAGAGGACAATCTTGCCCGTTATAGGCTGATAAACAAGGAGCATTTAAATCCATTAACCAAAGGTGCATTGTTCTGTGCCCTTCTTCCTCTGAACAAAAAGCAGCCACATTTTGTTGATAGCATGAGCAATTACTGTCAAGAAAACAGTTACAAAACAGCAGAAAAAGCTGTTTCTGCTCAAAGGAGTTATATTCTCACTGCTCACTTTGAAAAGACACACTCCGTGCAGGCATCTTGGAATTTCCCAAGTATTTGGCTGTTGCTTTTTCATGAAATTTCTTTTCCAATGTATATTAGGTGTCAGAATGGAAATACCGCAAACTAAAAATAAAATATACTACCATAAAGTAGTATCATTGTGCTGAATTAAAGCCAAAAAGAACACAAACCATAACTTGTTTGAAGGTAAAAAATATTTATGTACGAAATAGGATGGGAAGGTACTCTCTGCACTGATCAATGTGCTTCACAGCAACTTCTGACAACGTACCTTACAAGAAACAAGTCAAAGCTGAGCTAGTATGGAGGCAGCAGGGAACACCTAAATTTATGTAATTCTTACAAGAACTGTAAATAAGAACTATTTCCTTAAGATTTTTTGTAGATACAGGTGATAAAGAGTTAGATTTTTCCAAAGACCTGGGCATACTGCTTATCTTGAATTTATTTTGTTCAGCATTTAATAAAATGATCTTAAAGTGATAAGGGAGACTTCCCACTACCCTCATTTGTTATCCAAGGAGGTGTATGAGTTATCTACAGAAGTCTTTTAAGATAGCATAAAGCTGGATTAGACATTATAGTCAGTTTGTTAGTTGAGCTTTGACTTTTTCTGAACTTTAAAACAATTATAAAACTGAATAGAAACCAGAATTTCCATTCCTACCACCTCCCATATTTAACCCATACCATCCACACTACTGTAAAAGGTAAGCTCACACTATGCAAATAAAAACTTGACTAAAAAGCACAGCTGCATAAGACTTCACAAGCAGGCTCCTCTTGTCCATATCAGCTCCTAAGGATCATTAGACAGCAAAACCATAAAGCACAGGCAACATGACTCCACTAGAAGACCCAAACCTCGCTCAACTACGCATGCCAGCTCAAGTTGTGCAAAACTACACCTTGTGCTACACCATTTCAGAAAAGGCGATCCGTACATTAGAAATATAGATTATTTAGGCTTATCTGAAGTGTTTCCATCCTTTGCAAAAATCCACCCCATGATCCAGGCTCATTAGCAGTTTGCCCTCCAGCAGGGTAAGCAGTGACAGGCACGTCTGAGGAGCACGCACGCACAAACCGCTTTTGTTTGTTCTTGGGGAATCATGTCCATATGTGAGCAGACACAGCCCTACTTTCCACTGGCACTACATACGTGACATAAATTCTTCGTTAATTTTCATCACTTGTAAAAATAAGCACAAGACAATCCACCAGTATTAGGTGTTTCATAGTTTAGCATCTTACTCTGCTCGTGGCACAACCTGCCACGTTAGTACAGGGATTCCTCACTGGAGAGATTCTAGTTGGGGAGATTTATTGTGTCAAGGTCTTTTCCTACAAACTACTAAGCCATCTGTAATTATTATTTCTCTATAAACCTGAATGCTTGTGCTAAAAGAGGAAGGCCACCGTCTCCCCTTTTGCCTGAGCTTCTACATCAGGCTGCACCAACACAGTTGGAAGACGACTTTCAGTTCCTTCCCCTGGCTTCACTAGAAAACACAGACCCACAGATGTCGGGTCCTACATTACAAGGAGGACAACCTGAGGCACAGAGGGTTCACTGGGGCTATGAACTGAGTAGAAGTTTGTACCTAGTAGCATACCCACAACACCTGCACTTAGGCGTGCTAGCAGTAGATCTATTAATTTGCATTTTAGGACTCCCCAAAGCCTGCAAAATTAAATAGCTAGCTCAATGAGGGCAATGGGGCAAAGAACCGTGGACCTTTCAGAAGCAGTTTGTGGATTAATCAACGTAACTTTCAAAACTCGCTGCTCAACCAATGACCTACAATGGAGTCTGAAGGTCTCCATTTCTTTGGGCAGGTAGTCTTAACCCAGGTCTCCTCTTATGGAGAAACAAAGTATTAAGACTCTTCCATTTTAAACCTATGGTGGGAACAGAAAAATTCTTTCCAGTGCCAGATTCAACATTTTGTCTCTTCTCCGTAGATTCCATCTGGATTTCAAAGGGCTTCACATGCAGGACGATACTATTATCTATGTTTGTATTGGATGGGGCTCCTCAGATTTACCAGTGAAAAATGTAAAAATAAGTTTAAGACATTCTTGATGTGCTATTACCCAACATCCGCCCAGATATCATTATGAACAAATCCAACAAGGTCCGGGTTAACTTCTGCAACTGCTCTTACATAAAGGTTATCATTCCTGTAATCTGACTTTTTTTAAAAGCTGTGGTTGCAAAAAATCCCTTGGGAGGTACTGTGATCAGCTTTAGAAAAGCTGGGGAAAGGAGGATGCAATTTTATATTTCCATATTTTAAATACTGCATTTTTTGTCAGGGCAGACACAAACACCACATGGCTGCGTGATAAAGCAAAACCAGGAGGCTGAACAAATTAAGAGACTCATGTCTAAGTTGCGCTGCCTTTCATCTTTCAGTAAAACCCTGAGTAACAACTGCGTTTGGCCTGGAAAGATAAATATTAAATCTTACATTTACATCAGATGCTAGTGTCAAAGGCTTCCTTACTGGCCAAAGCTCCGAGTTGTTAACTACTAAATGGCTAAATGACAATGGCTGTTACTAATCGCTTATTGAATAATGAAAGTGACACAACTGATAAAAGGTTTCAATCCTGGAAAAAAATGATTTATAGTATTTCACTCTACTGGCACTGTTATTTGTATGACAAATGGTTGGACAGACACCAGTTAATCTCTGCACACTTCCAACTCCGATGTGGCAGCTTCTGCTGGAGCAGCCAAATAATCAAGAACAGCTAACAATACAGCCACGCTGTCGTGAGGGGCTGAATGCTGGTATTTTATCAAGGCTGATCCCCAAATCAATTTACGCGATGGATTTTTTTTTTTTTTTTTTGGTGGGGGGAGGGAGACCACGGTGAGAAAGAGGAGGAGTATGATAGAAATGGGAAGCCGCAGCTTGCAGCGAGGTGGATTAGCCACGCTCCTCTAGCGCAGAAATGAAATCATCAATACAACTAAGGCATTAATGATTTCAGAAAGCTCAGTATAGTTTATAGATTTTTCTTGATGGCAAAATCCGAACTGCAGCATCATACAGAGCTGTCAAGACCGTTACGTTATAGCGTATTATCAAACAGCCTGCTGCGTACCACAAATCCCATTTTCCTCTCAGATGGGAGAGAAGGATGTGGCTGCTTTTTAGGCAGTATGAGGCAGGATTCCCGCCCCCCCCCCCCCCCTTGAGAAATGAACAAAGCTTCAGATTTATAAGCAGTCCATCAACAGTAGCTTTATCTCATTGGTTCTATCGGTATCATCCTACTTCCTGCAGAAGTCAAACGTGTTTTATCAAGCCAGTCTTTCAAAAGCAGTAAAGCCCTCGGTCTGCTAAGCTTCCTGGAATTCGCCCTCTCTTGCATTATTTTTCAACTTTGCACCCAAAAGTTTTAATTTTTTTATATTAAAAAAATGGTGCCTACTTCTATTTAATGAGGAAAAACAGCTTAATGAAAGAAAAAAACCCAAACATGCAGAGGGAGAATAAAAGCATTCCAATTTTGCCAATTGAACAAAGTGACAGATCAAAGATTTTTACATTCTTGTATGTACTTTGCTATAGCTCAACACCTTGCAAATGATTAACTAAAACCCCAACGCAATCCCATTAGTCTTAAAAGCAGTTTCACATACAGTAGCAAGATGATAACTTACTTCTTTATCTCATTTGGTTGTTAAAAAAAGTTAAGTATAAAATGAACAGCATATTACAAGCCAGCTAAGCCACAATACAAACCACCTTCTCTACCGCTCCCATAGAGTCAGGCAGTCCCGTCGTATTTGTAAAGGTTACACAACACCTGAAGTGCCCATTTAAACTACAGCCTACACAGACAACTAAAGTTTTCACTTGGTTCTCTACTGTTTGCAAATATAAAGTAGTGCAGCCCTTTGCAAAGTTGCAAATATTTTTAGGCTGTAGGGGGCCTACGGTAATGTATTTTGATCACCTGCACTCAGGCGGTGAAAGAAAAGAAGATTTTAACAAACAGATGTTGAGGTTCACACGAGGCAGATGCCAATGCAGTGGAAGCGAATCACAAAGACTGGGTGCTGCGATGGGTCTTCAAAGCGAAGAGCGGCAGCTCGTGGTTGATGCGATATAGCAGAGGAGGCCATTGGGAAGGACGCCAAGTGAAAGGTGACACAGGAAAAGCGATGGGCTGAGGGAGTGATCGTTGTAGCAGCATCTGGGTGGAGCTGAATGGGTACCACATTCATCAAGGGCAGGAAAAAAGATGCTGTAGCAATTGAGATACGAGGTGGTGAAAGAGGTCTGAGTCAAAAGAGGAAGCCCAGATCACATTGTTCAGTGACACCCGAAGAGCTAAAGATGGCATTTTTCTTGGTCACAGTGACAAGGAAGGAACACAGCAATGGGGAGTTTAAGGTAGCTGGTTAGAGGCACGAGGAGATGGGTGAGATTGGATAGAGAATAGAAAGTCCCATGCAGACGAATCTGCCTCAGTCGGCCACAGAAGGGCAAAAGCTCAGTTTGCATGTGCACTCATGAGATTGCTCAGAGAAGAGGAAGAGAAGGGGATCTGATGCAAGAAGAATTTTCTTCTGAAGGCGTATAAGATCCCTGACCAGGTGAAAATCTTAGAGGCTACATCCCTACTAACAGGAGAAATGAGGATGGAGAACGGAGATGACTAACATCACTGCAAGCGAGGAAAAATCACCCAGGACATCAAACAGCATGTGGCTGAAAACAAATCCCAAGTCAACTCCTCTCTGTGTTTGAATGATGGATACCCACTTACACCCGCTTCTTGTGATCTACTGGTTAGCCCTTTCAATCTTTTTAATTTAAATCACATTGATTATTTTTCTAGTGCTTGTACAACTTCTTTTTTTTTTTTTTTAAGTTCACTTCATCAGGCAGGGCTAACTCGATATATTTGCTCTTGAAAGATATTTGTTATAAGGTAGCACTAAAAATTGCTCAGCTTTTTATCACTTGACAATCTCCTATAAGAGACTTAGACAATTCTGATACTTACTCTGCCAATGGAAATTATTTTCTGATCATATCACATATTAGCCTTTCCATTATTTTGCACCTAATCAATGTGAGGTTAAATAATATACAGATTCTTCAGGATCCCTTCCTTCTTTTCAGCTACAAGCATAATAGCCATTTTATTCCAGGTCTCTGAAACGTTCTCACTGCTACAAAATCCCTTGAAGATTACAGGACAGTTCCTTAGAAAGCTCTCAAGCCAACTTTGTAGTTGGCTTAAGAAATAAGCTAATCTGGTTGTGCAGATATAACTAATAATAATAACAACAACCTAACTAAACACTGTAGATGATGTTTAGCTGTTGCTTAACTGTTTAGAAGTACAAATTTAAGTTAAGGTGAATTCTTATTCTTTCCAATGATAAAAAGTTTCTTGGTTTTCCTTTTTGAGATCAGGATTCATTATTATAGTCTTTTGTCAAACATTAGATTTGTATCATGGCTAGAGTTTATTTGTTGCTGATGAATTTAAGAAATTCCTTTTTCATCAACCTCACATTCTACAGACCATCAATTATTTCTAACATCTTTAATTTTCTTTATCAACAATATACATTTTCTATCTACTGATTCATATTCCTTGTCATCACCTTCACTATCCTTCCCATTGACATTTCCTTAAATTGTTTCCTCCTCTTCCACTCTTATTCATAATGCTTTTTAAATTACAAGCATCCTTTTGAGTGGAGAACCATAGGTCTTTTGCACATGATCTTTCCTAAACATTTTCAGATTACTCACATAATTACGTTTAACCTCTTCTCCCATACAAATTCTCTTACCATTGTTCACAATTATAGAGAATAAGCCTAATAAAGGTTCGAGTTTGTGTACACATATATATGCATTAAGAGAACTATGCTGTGTTTCTTCAAGGCAGAGGCATTAGGCTTGTCTTGTGCTATACAATCTCAACTTCAAGCACATGCCTTATTGCCCAGGTGGAGTGGGACTAACGACATTTAATTATTTACTCTGCATCTCTCAGGCATGGTAAGGTATTAGCATGACCCCGCTGTATTCTTCTAACCCATCAATCAGCTCTCTAAAAGAAAGCAGAGGCTCTCACCCTTCCACGTGGAGTTAATGTGCAGGTAGTCGCAATAATTGATAGCACAGAAAAACGATGACACATAATAGTATGAGATTACTGCCAAAACACTGTGTAATCAGATATAATAAAGGTTGATGGACTAGCAGATTCTTTCTTTTATTGGGCATGTCTGCATGTGCGCGCAAGTTAAGGACTGCTTGCTTGGTGGGCAAGATTAAATGGGTTTGGTAAAGAAACTAAATATGAAAACCCAAGCAAAAGCAAGCTGCTATCACAGGTAATAGAAAGCCTGCTCACGAGAAAATCAGAGCTATCAACCAGAGACTGATTGGCTGAGTTCCCTCCAGAGCAATAAAACACTTTTTCCCCAGGTAGGCCATAACGTCACCGAGAGGATACAAAATCTTTAAAAATGCTGTAACCAATACAGTTGGCTTTTCCTGCTTGAAATGGGAGTACACTGGATATACTGAAAAATCATGAGTAATTGATTTAAGCTCTCACGTCAGTATAACTGGTAAACAGGAGAACCGCACCCTATTGATTGATCTAACATAGACCTGGCTGGAAAGCAGCTTCAGCCAAAAAGTGGAGGGGAAATAATGAAACCCATCCCCAGAGACATACAGCTGAGATATAAACAGGGATTTAAAGGGAAGTTTCCCTAGTAAATCTCTAAGGATTTCCACAGTTCTCATTTCAACCTAGTCCACTCCTTCTACCCCCTTGCGAAAGTGGCTGGACTTCTGACTTGTATTACCCTTACGGATGCTGCAAGGCATTTAGCAGTACACTTTACTTGCAGATAAAAATCTCCATCTCCTTTTTCCCCAAAGCTTTTTAAGAGTTAAAAAAAAAGGGAGGGGTGGGGGGGGTGTTAAAAAAAAATAAAAATTCACATTTCAGATTTGTTAATCAAGATCTCAGGCTTCAGCATACATATTGGTTGATGTGTTAAGACAGACATAAAACACTGAAAAATGCATACCTGGTAGGGACTAAGAGCTAAGGGGTGACAATTCCTAGATGCCGAACGTGGCATTGCCCTTGAAATGACAAAACCCCTCTGTACCTCGCAGGGTCTCCGTGACCTACTTCGCTCCGGAAGGATAACTGGAATGAACAAGAATCCTCTCCTCTTAACGCGCCGCAGAGTTAAGTTTCTTGTATATTCAACGTCCTCCTACAAGTAGGACTAAAGCACAGAACAATTTTCACAAGCAGAGCCTCAAAGAGACCGATGCACTGGCTCCTGCGTTGCTCAGAAAATAATTTTGGATTTTATTCTGGCTCTGTTCAGGGCTCTGGGGGACAGTTTATGTCAATCTTTTCTTCTTTTTTCAAAAGTATCGTAGGTTAAACTTTGGGCCTAGCAACCTTGACAGTGTCCCTTTACATTTTTTATACGAGCCATTGAGTAGCATTATGACAAATTATGGGACCTGATGATATGTAACAAGAACATCTCCTCCAGTCAAAGGCTGTGGAGGAAATAAAAAGCCCGAAAGAAATATTTTGGGCAAAAAAAGAAACTTTTTCCTCTTCTTTAGTATAGGGAATTGTAGGTAGTGAAATACTTCAATTAACCACCAAGTAGGGTTTCCTTGTATTCACTTGAGACAGCATGTAGAAGACACAAACTCTTCTTTTGCTTGTGGAGCTATATAGACAACACGTGAAAACCTTTGAAAATCATCTTATTTCAAAGCAAAGTTGCCTTTACATAGTATTTTCTGTACTGCTTCACTGTCATTCTTCATTATGGAAATAATCTGTAGGAAATCAATGTTTCGATTGGAGTCGACCTGCTTCTGCCTTTGTCGGCTGAAAGCAACAGTCTGCTGGCTGTGATGTCAACTAGCTGGTGAAGAAGCTGTTGCGATATTTTGCAGGCAGAGAAACAGTACAGTTCTTTATTAATAGATTATTTACAAATATTTTCTAAGTGTCATCAGCTGTTTGTCTGGGAATAGCTTTTTAATAACATTGATAAAATAAAAAAACCACTATGAACTGTGTTGATATTTTCATTACTAAAGGCAAGTAATAATTGACGCAGTTAAGAAAAAAAGCAAAACCCTACTTCCAATCTCCCCCATATCTATTTTTGTCATGTCACGATAACTCTGAACATATCTTGTACTCTTTAGTTGGTAATAAACCAGAGGACTGCACTTAAAACCTTCGGTATATATTGTTTTGCAGAAGCAGATGCTGACGTAGACCTACTCTTAGGAACTTCAGCCCTAGCTCACAATCATGCCTCTAGAAAACACTGAAGTCAGTAATTAGGAAGCTAATTCTTACCCAAACCTCAGTCATCTTCAGAGTCAAAACACCCTTAACAGTTCTAAGATGACTGGGTAAACAATACAACTTTATAGATAAACATCCACTCTACTAGTCCACCATTAGACTCAATTTTATTTTATTTTAAGATCACAACGTAAGTCAAAGCCTGAGTCTTCTCTTTCATAGTGAACTGCCCCCCTCCCTCCCCGCCCCATCATTCTAGTACACCTCATTACTCCACGGGACACTAATAATCTGTTACCAAAGTTTACCTTCTCACTGCGCAGCAGAGATCAAAAGGTTATCTATACGCAATGGTGACCTAATTATTAATATGAATTTTGCCTAGGCAAATTGGTATCTAACTGTATGCAGCGGGTCTGAGAGATAAAGAATATACTTGACAAATCCCTAAAAATTAATCGATTTTCACATTCTCCTTATAATCACTATGGATCCTCGTACCAGATTAAGTAATCTAGCAAATATTAACTTTTATTTTACCTTATTATTAAATACGTTAAGCACATATGAATCTATGATTTACTACAATTAGTTTTGTTCTATTTTAGTTAAACACTGAGGCCTCTTAAGTATTCTATGAAACTCAGGGATGTTGCCTGGCAAGTGGGGATCTTCTGAAAACAGTTCTTGAGGAATTTTAAAGCTCTTGATTGCAGACTATCTACCATTGATGGGCGTCTAGTTTCAGGATGAAAATGTACACGTTTTGTTATTCACAGTATTTCAGTAGAATCTCTCATTTGAGGCTCTAGCTACAGAAATATTTTGTATTTAAAAAGACTTGAACTCTCACTGCATTGTTTCTAAAAAGTATATTCCCTTCAAAATATTGTCTTCAATCTCCATAATTACTATTTTATATATGGTTCTACAGGTGCCTATCTGATAAGTCAGTATGTAATTTACTGTATAGTCTGCAGTGAAGCCCCAAGAGCACAGCTAAACAAGGAACTGCAGAAAATGTAAATATCTTTGGGGTGAGCTACATTATACAGGGAACTCTCCAGCAACACTTCGTTGCAAAGAAGTTTGAAAGGATACAGACGGGCTCAAAGAGAAAACGGTAGTGGAAACAGAAGTGATGGAAAGGGCCAAAAGGGCAAAGTTTCATGAAATTTCCTGCAGTATGCTGAAACTCAGAATCGTAGAATAGTTTGGGTTGGAAGGAACCTTCAAGGTTCATCTAGTTCAAGCCCCCCTGCCATGGGCAGGGACACTTCCCACCAGACCAGGTTGCTCAAAGCCCCATCCAGCCCGGCCTTGAACACCTCCAGGGATGGGGCATCCATACGAGTGTCTCACTTCTCTCAACATGAAGAATTTCTCACATATTTCTAATCTAAAACTGTTCTCTTTCAGTTTAAAACCATTGTCCCTTTTCCTCTCAATACAGTACCTGGTTAGAAAAAATAAATTTAAATATTTCTCCATCTTTCTTATGAGTCCCCTTTATATACTGTTCATCTAGAGGTAAAAGGAATATTAAATGAGCACCAGCGCAAGGAAAATGAAACTTCTCCAGACACCGTTCTGGTTCAGAGAGTTTTGACAGACCAAACATGTTTACTACCTGGAGGAAGCTGAGGTTATCACTACAGAAAGGTATCAGGATGGCATTTCACTACGGGGAGACAGTAAAGCACCCCGAGCTATAGGCCACAGGCCATAGCCCTTATGGTCCTGAATTATATCCACACGATGCTGAAATGTCAACTCCACATGCAGAATATTTCCCCTTGACGAAGTGAAGTCATTAACTTGCGGCTGAAGCTGGAATATGAAAATCCACATGTAAAATTTCCCAGCCCGTCTTACAGTGATGGCTGGTTCTTCCAGTTGTGTAAAATTTGATTAGAAATACCCACCCACTTTCCTCTGACACTGCAGATGACACATGGCAAGAATGCACTGTAAGTCTAGCAGCATGAGTTACTGGAAATGGAAAATACGTTTGGTAACTTCATATTCAAAATACTTTTTTTTTTTTTTTTATTAATTTGAAACTCAGCATATCCCTTAACCAAATAAGACCCAAATAAAGGAGTACCAGGGGGAAAAAAAAAAAGTTATAAGTCAATTAACGCTACTGGCTGTGAGATATCTCGAGAGACTGCAGAAATATTTTTAAAAATTCAGTAACGAGCAGAAAGATGTGTATTAGTCACTGGGTAAGTACTGTATGATTTCCTTCACTAAACGCACCTTTCTAAGCTCAGACTGCTGCGACGTTCAGGTGATAAAAAGCATGTCTCACCATAAAATTTGAATTTTTATTTTATTTTTTTTTTTAAATTTTATTTATAACTGACCACTCACAGCCCACTGACTGGCAGCCATCCAACCAAAAAGTAATTATGTGTGCAACAATGATGATATTAAGCCCAATGTAGTCCGACTGCTTCCAATTTTAAGGTTAAGTAAATCATGAACTGTACGTTCATGTATAAATATGTTTGTTAAAGCATTCCGTTTGTCTGGAAACAGTCTAGATCAGTTTGGTGTTTTGTTTATCACTACAAAGTATTACCTTGGCTGAAAAGCACTGGCATTTATGATAATCACGAACCAGTCACCATCACTAACAATTTTTAAATGATGATTTAAAAACTAAAATGTCCTTTTTTTTTTTTCCCTTGAAATACTAGCTTGCGTGACAATTGCACACTGTGCACACAGCCACCGAAGTCCCAAAAGGAGGAGCTCGGGAAAGGCGAAATAAAAGGGAGCTGAAACGGTCTTCAAGGGAGCTGCCAATTCCTTGTCAAATGAAGCAGAGTCAGAAATACCCTATCCTGGCTTTGTAATCCATCACCACAAACTGCAGCACTTCCTCCCCAGATTAAAAAGACAGATTCAAAGCGCTGGGGAAGGAGGTGCAAAGGAAGTCAAAGTCAAGTCAATGCCATATCAGTTTGAAAACCCCAACGAAGATGCCGCCTGTGCGGCAGCAGAGCTGACAAGCACCAGCGTCTTCTCAGATGTACCCTGGAAAATGAAGTCTACCAGGTGAGAATCATGTTCTATTAGACATTATTTTAAAAAAAAAAACAAACCCATAAATATTGCCCAGATTTCAGCATCCCATTCAAATGGAAAATTTGCTGTACTAAGTCTGAGCCTCACAGGAGTTGCTGATGTCACTGCACACATCATGCTGTTAAATACGTTATGAGATGCTTACAAGGTACCCTCTGCTAATAAGGAATCTGTTCCATTATCGTCTCCTCCCAGCCCTTAGATAAATCACCCTTCGGGGAAAGTATGTACTCCCTTAGGCAGAACTGGTAGCAGGCTCAAACAACGGAGGCCACCAACTGAAGAAAGTCCAGAGTCAGAGAGGTAGAATTTCTCCCCCTTAAAAGTTTACCTTTCTAAGGCCTTTATCTCATAGCAAGGTTGGAAGACACTAGTGTCTCTCTGCTGCTGCGCCTGCTATCAGCGGGTTGGACTTGGGAAGCAGTAAGTCGGTTGCCATACCGCTAGAGGAAAACGAGCTTTCCACGTTCACAGAAAGGAATGATACATGTTGGTTTAAATCCATCTAGGCAAGCAGACTCTCAGGACTATCTCAGGCTTGTAAATCCTGATTAGCAAATGCCAAGAAGCTGGAGGTCCTCGAGTCCACAGATGTACTTGATAGACTGTTGTGGTAGTATTAAAACCATCAACTAGTCTGATGTTTACCAGGTTGATTTGCATCCCTGTGAAATAGCTCCTGCTGGAGAAAGGAACCTCCTCGACAGAGACAAAATCAGAAAAGTAGGAGCTGACCACGAGCCTTCTGGGTTTTAACAACTTGGGCACTAAAGGCTTGGTTCAAAACCTCACCAAGGAAGAGACATTGAGGCCCCCCTCAGCCTGAAGAACTTGTTTCTCAGTGCAGGCTGCAGAAGGCTGAAGAGCACACGGCAATCCTGGTTGCTGGTACAGGGATCAAAGACACAGAGGTCACCAAACACACACATTTAGAGGTTCATTTTCCAAAGGAAAAGGAAAAAAGAAGATTCCCTGTTGCGGGCCGCCTAGAAGTGGTGAAACATTACTACAAAATAAAGCAAACAAATCCCCCCAAACTAGGACATGGAATTTCAGACAACAGCTGAACTCGAAATCATTGGAAGAAAACCCAACAACTGTTTTAAAAAGCGAAAGCCCATCAAGACTGCCCCCCCCCCCTTTTTTTTTCTCTTAAGACTGGTTTGGCCCCTAAATGGGAAGTGAAAACTGATCTTAAAGTATGGAAGAAATAAAAAAAATAACTATCAAAGCTGCTTTTAAAGGGGATAGGATTAATTTTAGGGGGAAAAAAACCCACCAAACCACAATCCAATTAAAAGGGAAGTAGCAGAAGAGGGGTAGGATCCATAAGGAAGATCTCACTTGCAAGTTTAAGGAGCAACTGAGCTTTTGTTCAAATTTTGCCTGTTTAAGCAGCCCTGTAAATTCTGTTGGGCCTCAGGATGAAGCAGTCCCGCAAGGGAGTTATTTAGCGGCAGAAACACCTTCAGAAAAAAGGTGAAAAGCCTGCAATGTCTTTTTGCAGGACTGCTTTATTGTTTCAGCCAGCAGCAGGCAGGTAGAGCAGAATTCTACTGACAAGTGGAAATAAAAATTTGGGGTGCTACAGGAGTATTTTGACTGCATCTTTTCACTGCCAGTGACAGCATATTCCAAGCAGGGGAAATACAAGCTCTTCACTTGACACGTGGTAACATGTCATACTTCAGCCTGCTATAAAGTCCTACTCCCATCTCTCCAAACTACACACACACACACACAAATTATATATTGCAGGATATTCAAATGTGAGAAACAAGATTGGTGGTACTAGAACAAGAAGCATCACTTATGATTAAATATTTTCTTAAATGGAGCTTGGAGTTCGATATGCATGCCTTTAATGACCATCTTCTCATTTTAGGAGGAATCTGAAGAAAGAAAGATGTGATGTTTTTATAGGCAAGAAATTAACAGAAGCCTAATCAGCCTTTGAGACAAGACAATCTAAACTAAGGACCCAGCTACCGACCCCTTTGCTTCCTTTAAAGCAGACAGATTTATCCTCATTACAGGATGAAAACAGTGCTCACTCGGCTTGGGAACATCATCTTCGTACTACTCGCAGATAAACTGAATGCTCGCTGGAACAGATGCCAAAGAAGACACGTTCTCACAGCCCGAAGGTTAAACTGGATTAATTTTGAAAACCTGAAAATTGATACGCTGTAATTTAACATGTGCTCAATGTGTGCTCAGCAGGAAATGAAAATAAAATATCTTAAATATTATCAAACATTACATCATTAAATATAAATTAGATGGAAACAGGGGAAAGCTAAAAATTGACTAGGAGTTCAGCTACTCTAAATGGCTAATACGTCCATTTTTCACCTGAAGCCCTCTCCAATACAGTTTTGCCATTAAGCAAAAACCTAAAGAAAGGTAATCAATTCCAACTAAAAAGCACTTCTCCCGGAATGACTGCACTTCAAACCCCTGGCTGGCTGCCAGCCCCCCCAGACAACAGCTATCAATGTTTCTGACTATCGCAAGGAGCACAAGGGGCCATGCATAATTGACTAGAAGATGGGCTAAAACTGTGCCCAATCAGTGTGTGATCAAAAACGCGTGGAATATTCAGCGCCACTTGATTACATGGAGGCACGTCCTTTCGCTCTCCTCATGAAATCTCTTCAAGGTCCAGAGTACTGTAATAAGATCATTACTGTCAAGCGGTACGAATCGCAGGCAATGAGTCTTGGGATAGGAAGTCATACTTCACAAGCTCCTCTGGTCTTTTTTTTTTTTTTTTTTCTCTCCCCCTTTTTTTTTTTTTTGTATTTTACTGCGTGTTGAGGCAGCAAGGCGACGAGGTGACAGATAATGATCACATCACTGTGTGGCAACTAGAAAGGCACTTTTAAGAAAGAGCACAGAGAAATCAGCTTAAGAGAAACTCAAACATTTTTTTTTTGGCTTTTTTTTTTCCCCCTCAAAAATTAAATAGAATTAAACTGTGCAGTATTCTCCTTTCATGAATTGTGATTTAATGTCATTGAATTTAATCATTTGATAGATTTTCATATTATACCAAAGCCTATTACCTCACAGACAAATGGCCAATTTTCTCCATCTCACGCTCACAAAAGAAACCTTTATTAATTTCTTTTTCTTTTTTTTTTTTTTTTTTTTTGAGAGGGGGAAGTGGTGGAAAATGTCAATTATGAGGCCTGTTCAAGTTTTCCTTTTACCTACTCATTTTGCTGGAGTTGCACACCACATATAATGCATAACATCTATCGCAAGTCACCCATCTGTAAAGAGAAAGGTGGAGGAATTGAAAACAAGAGATTAAAGCATAGAGTATAAAACAAACATGCAGCCAGCTCACCACTGAAATCTCATGCACAGCACGTGTATCTGCAGTAGAGACTTCAGATGGAAAGACACCAAGTATCTGCTCACTGAATTTGACAGCTAATTTAAGGCAACTATTTGATTAAAAGTTGGCAAAACAACACAGGTTTGAAATGACTGACTGGTCAGGATTTGGAACTAAAAAGAGGTCTACATCACTGTTACAGGGTTGTCCTGTAAATGTCTGACATCAATACCAGAGAGCATCAAAACTGCAGTTGCTCCAGAGCCGCATTTTTCAAATGTAGAAGGCTGCTATGATGGGACAAGAGTCTGCTGCTTAAAGCATAGGAATAGCCCAGTTAAGAATGTGAACCTCCATCTGCAGCCCCTCCATCTGCAAGCCCATACCATGGTTCTCTGCACCTGGCATTTCAGTATCAAGAAGCCCAGCATCTTCTTATGTTAGTTGCTCACCCTTTCACACACATACTACTTGGAGACTCCTCCTCAGGGCAGGATGAGGATGTCCAGCTCCACACTTCAAAGCGGGTCACGCTGCACTAACACAGGCTCCCATGGGCTCTATCACCAAGCAAGAACCCGAGGTTCACAGCCACAGCACTGGCCAACACACGTTGCTGGTATTGTGACTCGCGGTCCAAGAAAGGTTGAAACATCACGCATATTTCACCCTTGCCTACGCTTCGGAAATCACTGCATGAAGAGACTAACATCCATTAGTGCACAGAAATGCAAAACAAAACCATCAGTCTATCTTCTCTTTCCAAGAAACAAAATCACAAAGGGAAAATGAGAGGAAAGAAGAATCACCATCTTTTCAGAAAACAACCTGAAATTGCTCAGACTTTTGCACTTTGTGCACTTTTCTTAAAGAAAAATTCCAAGGAGAAATATATACTTATTCAACAACTTGTTTAGTAATATTATTCATACGCACTGTCCCCTTCCTCAGGTTTGATTTGGACCTACTTTATAAAAGGCATCACAAATATTTTGACAAAGAAGCATAATGGCAAGGGCAAAAATATTTCTTGATCTATAGGTTGTTACTAAATCCTAAAGTCTGGAAAGCCGCAAAAAAAATGCCACCAGCATTACAAGGGAGGGCAGGAAGGGTTTGGCTGCAACTGCAAAAATGTGAAGAGTCTATCTGTGTGCAGTAAAACCAACAAATTTGCCAAACCTGTAATGCCTACAAGGTACAAAAGAGTGTGTCAGACTCCTGATGCTGGGCAAACCCTGGGTATGCAGACCCTTGAATTGGAATCACCTGGCAATGTCATCTTCACTCTCACTTCCCTGTAAGCAGACAGCATTAGGTACACCTAAATTCACAAACTTTATCAAATGAGGCTTTCTACATCTCTCTTGCTAGATGCCATGTCTGGAATACCTTCATCTGGAGCACAGAGGGGAGACGACCGGCAAAGCTGTGCATTTGGGAAAGATGATCACTTGTTTCACTTGGATTTAAAGGCAGGTGTGGTTTCACTGCTCATTGAGGTTCTTCAGACCTGGAGCAAGAAGGCTGATGACACAAGGAGTATTTTCCGACACTATACTCAGCTGGTTCCTAGCCCTAAGAATGCATGGAGTAGCAGCATATATTCTTCAGGGCTTACCCACAATTGACTAAAATGTAGGGTTCTGCAATAAAAAAAATCAACCCTCACTTGTTATTTCTACATTCTGTTCCCTGTGTACCTTTTGACTACGAGTCCTTTTTAGCATAATGTCAAGAGCATGTTTTATAACCCTAGGGCTGATCAGATCTATTGACACATTCCCCCTTGAATTCCAGGTTTGAGCTATACATGGCAAACCTCCACAATCAAGCCAGTGTCATTAATCTCATGTTACATATTACGAGTAAAAAAAGCATGTCTATAATCAACTGGCATCCCATTAACCCTACCCTCAATCTGCCCTGTGCCTCCTAAGGCAAACATCAGTTTAACAAGGCTTGCTGCAGAGAAGCAGAGCATACAAAGAGCCACAACAGGTCGGGGCAGGAGGTCCACCCAGTCTGCTTGCTTTCATCAGCAGCTATTGGGAGATGCCTACAAAAAGCAGAACAGCAACAGATACAGAAACATGTACCCTGCTATACCTTCCAGAACAGTCCATGGTTGGGGACTTCCTGGGAAAGGTTGCGATCTTTATGGATTCATGGATTTTTCTTCTTCATATTTGTCTAGTCCATTGCTTCTGGTTTAGCTGCTTAAGGTCCTCTGGACAGGAGTTACTTACGACTTCTACTCTTTAAAGGCAGCTTCTTCCCAATGTACCTCTGTAGCTCAGTTGCAGTAAGCTTATGAGTCCAAGCATGCAGAAAGCTGAGGACAAAGCATCCTTCAAAAACTAAATCTTCCTTCCACATCAAAATATCCTGGTCATTTAAATTGTGACACCTTGACTCAAGAGTTCAGTTTTGTGGGGAACAGGAGAATAAAGTTATACTTAACACAATGACCGTATTTTAGTCTTTTCATTTATTATGGCTTTATAATACATAATAATATCTTTTTTTTTTAAGATATTTTAACTTCAGTATATAGATTCACAACAAAATTGCATGGTCTTACACTCTGGAAAAACTGGCAGTAACTTTTAAAGTAGACACTCTTAAGTAACAAAATGGAACTAACTTCTCTAGCAAGATTAATATCTTACAAGTACTTCTTGTCATCTTGTAAACATCACCTTGTGAACATTAGGAACCCTTTTCATAATCAGGGTCTCTGTCTCGGGCTGACAGAATAGTTCTATGGATACTAATTACCTGAAGCCACTAAAACACTAAGGTGCCACTTGTTTTCATTCAACTATAAAGCTACTGAAAACTTCTTCCTTTTCTCAAAAAATCATGCCAAATCACAGCGCAGCACTTGTACCAAGGATACAGAGCATTCCCTTCTGCAGTCACAACACAGAGCACTTAATGTACTAAGAGTGGGACCACTTTTCAGAGAAAAGTAGGGAAAAAAAATAAGTGTTCTCTTTCTCTAGCTATCTAGATGTGCCCCTGTGCACAACCACCACCAATTCATCCTGGGACTCATCCTTTCCAGAATCCCCTTTCCTGCTGACCACCACTGTGACACTTTTCCTTTCAACCAGGTAGGCGGAACCAGCAGCCTCTTCTGACCCTGAGCTAACAGTGGTTTTAAAGAGAAGAAGGAATCTTTCAACTTGTTTAGCCTGCAATGAAGTAGGTTAAAACAATAGATGAGCTTCACCTCCCTTGTCTTTCACTCCTCAGCATCAACATAAATGTCTTTCAGCAGCAAACCTTTCATGTCAGATAGGCTGTGACGACCGAGGCTGAAGGTTTCCCAACAAGTGACCTTGGCCTCGGTTGAAAGTAAGTCTCTGAAGATTCGGTCTAGATTTTATTAATTTCTGCCCTCCTGTTTCTCAGGAGTACAGCAATCGGCCTGTACTGTATCTCCTATGAAGCAGTGAATGAAGTTACCGATGATCAGTGGAATTACAACCAAAGAGTGTTTTGACACAATAGGTGATAACCTCAGAGACACTTACAGTGTGCTTAAATCAAAACAAGCATTTGCCATTACAGACAACAAATATGGTCACATGCTGTTGATTATTTTTTGAAGTTCTCATGCAGACAGAAAACACAGCTAGATATTTTGCTCACTTTTGTTTAATTTTTTTTTTTTTTTTTAAGAGATTTTTACCTACAAAGCAGCCAGAGCAGAGAACAGCTGGACCAGGCAAGGCCTACAACTCTTCCAAGATAATCCACAAAATAAGGATGCTGATACTTATCAAACCACACTCCTAAAATCTTACTAAAAGCAAGCTTGTTAAACTCCAGACTTAGTGATGATGAGCAAAGCAAAACTCGGGGTTTTGTGTGTGCAGTATGAAATTCAGCAAAACACTGACATTTCTGAAATGTTTCATGCACAGGAGGACTACACTAATGACACTATGACAAATTGTGTACGAAGAGAATTCAGCAGTAGTTCTAAGTGAATTACAGATATATTTAAAAAAAAACCCCACAACCATGCTTATACTGCAAACTCTTTCAGTTCCAAATAAATGCTTCTTTTCTTCATCCAACATTGCAGTCAAAATGCCACTTTTGTATCAATCGCACTTTAAATAACGCTTAACATTTTTAAAAACTATGGAACATTTACTTTCTAAAACTTCAGGCACTTAAGAGACCAGAAATAGAAAGAAAACCCGCTCTCACTGAACTGTCCATCAAAGGATGCACAGAAATACTGTATGACAGGAGGGAAACACACTCCTCCTTTCTATGACATGGGTCTGCATTTGGGTTTTTTTGATACTTTATTTTTTTATTTTAGAGGGGAAAAAGCTTAAGATATCTCTTATAACTTTAAGGAGAGCGTAACTGTAAAAAAAACCACTGGGTATGGAAATAAGTAAGGAACAACTGGTTACTACTACAACTGGAACTACTGAGTTATCTCCAGACTTTGTGTTGTTGCTTTACAGCACGTGGGGAACACCCTGCCCCAAGCTAGTGTGCTCAGCCCCCGCGTGCATTGCACCAGCATCAGCATCCCAGCGTAGGCAACGCACACCGGTAGGGTGCTGGGATGGGTTTTAACAGCCAGCATAGACCTAGATGGAGGAACAGCTTCTAAATGGCCTACCTTAAATTAACTGTGATACATCCACACAGAGGCCACAGGAATATGATGAGAACTCTTCCCTAGTGCCAGCGCTAATGCTTCATTTCATTTCACCCACCTCACAATATCAAAAACCTGCCTTCTTACTGAAATAAAAAACACTTTTCCAAGAACACCTCCGTATCTACTCCTACTACTTGTAATTAATGATAGTTGCTTTATAGGGACTAAGTAAAATAACTAGGATGATAAGATTACCAGGAATAACTCTTGTGGCGTTCCTACATGGGCAACATCTATTTGCCCGTGCAACCACAATAGCAGCATTAATTATCCTGTAACGAACTGGAAAGAGTTTTTACTTGAAGAAGTTTTGGTGGCAGCTTAGTTCTGTGCATTACTTCAAGCAACACAATCCACACAGGGACCTTGACACCTAATAGATTTGATTCCAAAGGTTACAAACTCTTTAATAGGGGAGTAGTTTTGCCCTTGCTGCAGCTGCAGGTCAAGATATTAGATTTCACATCTTCTTTGCCCAGAAAAAGGAATGACAATGCTGTGACTTTTTGTGCTGGAAAGGTTTCTGAACATGCTGTCCCCTGATAATGTCAGAAGGTTTCTTTCAGACCACAAAAAGCCAAAAAAAGCACCAAGTACATTCCTTCATCATGGTGCTTAATTCGATGTATTATCTGTAAGTATTAGCATTACCAAAGTCAAGTCCCTTTGTCAAATGAAGAATCTACTCTCCCACAAGCACTATAGCTCATTGTTTGCATCTGTTTCATTGAACAGGCCTCAGTTTCCACTAAATTTCCAAAATTTACCACTAACTTTTTGTTGGTTTTTTTTTTATACGTGGCTAGAGAAATTTCATTGTTTTTTAGTTCAGTCTGGCCACAGCACGCTTACTAGAACTCTGCACCTAAGGAAACATACAGTAAAATTGTCTGGAGAAGACTATGCACAGAGCCATGCACGTGCATGCCGTGTACAAGCATGTTTAAATCATTCCAGCATACAACGCCAGCAGGTAAATCACGGGGACGCTTGAGGGATCAGACTAAGGAAAGCTCAGGGTGAGAAGATGCAGGTAAAATGCACACTGTTTTTTTCATGCATCATATACTGCACATTCAGTATTGCTTCCAATTTACAAAAAATAGCCAATTTTTAAGTATTATACAGTATTTAAGTATTATACAGTATTATACAAATTCCAGAGACCAATACTAAGAACTGCATTTCCCTAATTCACTTTGTCATTCTGGTTTTGGGATGGCTGAAAAGGGCCAAGAAGTCTTGGGAATAAACTGGCACCTCCCTTGGCTTCTTGCACATTGTCCCACCCTCCTGGACTCAAGCCCCCATGCAGTTGAGAAACCAGACGAAAGCAGTGAAATTTTTGCTTATCGCTTAAAGTGCAAATAAGAAGTCTGACTAAACCCTGCTCTTCCATCCACAGGAAACAAATAAACATATTTTCATTTCAAATTTTAATACAGTTCATCTTCAACGCTCTGTGAGATTTGGAACAGAAGAATGACTTTAGTGTTATAAAACATGCATGTGAAGAATACAAGCTTTTGAAATACCTTTACCAGTTCACCCCAGGGAAAAAAAAACCCAAACAATTCTCAGTAAACTGGGGTTCATCCTTAGCTACAAACCAGAAAGCGTACACTTAAGAGTTGGGGGCTGGATTGCACAGATCAGAAAAGTACAGGGAAAAACAATTACTTTACAAGGGGCAGAGAACAAATATCTTTGGGGTTCAGAAAAAAGTTCCAAAAAGTAACATAAAAGGTCCTTCCTCATTCTTCAAATGTTCTTTAGAAACCAGTGATGAAGAAGGTGGAACACAGATCTGCAGAGAAAACACAGAGTCTGGAAAGTCTACCAAGTTGATAATCACATTTATTACTTTCTCATCAATTCCTGTTTCTCAGCTCCATCTGTGTGAATGGGAACACAGATCCATGCTTATTTTGCCTCTCCTGCTGAGAGAGAAGATAAATTACAGCGCTCTGCCTTGCATCTCCCTGACCGAAGGAGCCCACTCACCCATTACATGGATGCAGTTGGACCAACCCTGCCAACAGCAGACGGCAACGCTGGCCCTGCTGGCCAGAGCTCTTAGACAACGAAACACTTGCAGAGCACGGATGATCTAGATTTGATGCTGAAAGATGGCCATACTTTGGGCTCACAGACGGATTGAGGGCAGGCAGGTTCAAGCTGGCATAGCCACGAAGTTTTAAAACTGTCTAACAAGAGTAAGAAAAATAAACACTGGGAAGGATCTTTCTGTGAAGAGTAGCTCCAAGAAAACTTTTTAATTTTTCTACTTGTTTTCAAGCTGAAAAACCTTCCTATTATCACTAGCTGTTCCACTAACTGCAGCAGCACAAGGGTACCAAAACAGACTGGGCTCTGAGCAGCTATTCCTCTTTGAAACACAGCACTGCATAATCCTGCTCTGAGCAAGTTTTAGACAGCACGGTGGGAAAAACACTGCTGGTTGCTGGCACCTTGCCTAATGTAAGCATTCCTGCTGTTACCCTCAAAAACACAGAAATTTTTTTCAGTGACAAGTCCTGTACAGAGAACTATAAACTTCTCTCTGGGTTTCCCTGCACTGGAAAAATTTCACAAGAATCTGATTTTCCAAAATAGGAACTGAATTCTAATTTTCATCCAACTCTAGCACAGTTGCTGTAGTATTCTTGTTGCCTCAAACATTGTCTTGGAAAACCCACAGAAAGATAAACCAAGTAAGAGGAAAGAATCAATCCCAGAAAGAGAGGGCTGTGTGTGTGCAGATAGTGTGGAGAAAGAAGGATCGGTAAGATCTTTATGGAATGGCATAGAAGAGATGAGAATCAGTCCTTGGAATTAGTGAATCACCCTGGGCTCACTAGTGTCCATCATCGTGGTATCTGAATACTTGGGCAGAGGTCACTGATCAAAGCAGGCATGTTCAAGGAGACAAAAAAAAAAAAGACAGCGAAGTGCAGTAAAAATGCTAGTTTGCTGAAGACCAGATTTAAACCTCACTGAACACCTAAGCTTTGCTACAGACAAAAATGAGGGAATCCAGAATTTCTGTCTGAAAGCTGACACTTGAAATGTGCCTGGACCCAAAGGATGGCATTACAAAATCCAGAATTACCCAAATCATTTAACTCTGATCCATTGTAACTGTCTGAGAATAGCTACTGCAAGAGGATCCTCCTCCTCCTTTTCACAGTGAGCTCAGGATTTCCAGAACGAAGAAATATATGGTTCTCCCACGATTATAACCACAGTCTTCTGTAGCCCATTTTCAATAAGTCACTTGCTGTATCTCCAACACTTGATCAAAGTTGCCAAGGCAAAGAGTGCATCTCTCAGAACATCTTCCTTTTACTGTTTAATTTGGCTTTGTGGTCTTCAAAACTGTAGAAATCTTCTGAGGGTTTAAATCTATGCTTATGGCAAGCACAGAGGAAGAAAAATCAAAAAAGAAATCTTTTAGGTCATTGGACAGATTTGTAGCCAAGCGCTGAGGAACAAGGAAATAAGCCTTTTCCTGAGGAAAGGTTGAATTATTGAACGGAAAACTGCTTTGAATTGCAAGACAGATGTAAAAATGCTACATTAAACTACTTGGAGAAAAAACCCTAACAGCCTGAAGCATCTCAGACACACAGCAGACTGGCTTGTGACATACGTTGTCCCAGGACTGAAGTTATTGCCATCATTCAGCATCACAGCAAGCTCAGAGAGATGAACACTACCTGTCTGGTTGACCACGCATATGGTTAAACCATACCAAATATAGCTTCTGGCTCACACCAACACAAATACCAGAAAATACAGACAAAGGTTGCAAGTTGCCCACATACCAGGAATTGGAAAAAGCAACCCCCAGCCTTCGTTACTCTTGCTAGGAAGTACTTCATGGGAATCTGCAATCACTGTTACTTTTTCTGAGATGTCATTCTTCTAAAAGGACAGGGAACTCAAGCTGTTGGCTTCATGACTTTCTCCTTCAGCTACCGCTGACAGACAAGGCTCACTGTCCTGTCAGCCATCTCCTCCCAACCTTGCTAAGGACTCAAGGGCCAGTAAGATTAGTTGTCTGCTGAAGGATGCCCAGAGTTCCTCTCACACATGGCAAGAACGCTGTGCAGAAAGTTGCAATTCTATTCTTGCGGCCAATCACTGTTTTTCACTGGGTTGTGCTTTCAAAGAGATGTTATAAAACAAAAGAATTTAACAACCACCGTGGCCCACCCAAGACACAACTGTGAGCCCCAAGCCAGAAAAGAGTGCCCATCTCAGAAGACGTGTAAGAAGAGGCAGGTCAAAGAAAGCTGATGGGCTAATGTAGAGATACAAAGACTGTAAAAGCAAGTGTTGGCACTCACTACCACTTCTAAGACTCCCTGTGTATTACTTAGCTGCTGCTTGCCAGCCAGTTCTTGTCCTTCTGGAAACATATTCCCCGTTTATACGAGAGGGGACAATTTTGTTGAGTTATCGCAAAAAGATTTCAGACTAGCATCTTACGATACTGGAAGAAAAGGAGAGGAGCAAGAGAAAACGGGGAAGGATGAAAGAGCACTTTCTCCCCACTCCAAGCAGAACAGGGATTTCAGGGGCAAGATGCACAAAACTGCAGACCCCCCATTACTTGCTGCAGGTCAGAAGTCTGCGCCTGCAGACCAGGACCACACAGGCTCCAGCTCCAGTGACTTGTGAAAATAATCTCCCCAGGAGAAAGAAAACATACACGTATTAACCACTTAGAAAGAGATTTTCAAAGGCTCTTGATATCCAGCTGGTCTTGATTCATATTGACTTCAACAAAATAATCTTGGACCAATGGTTAGCACTCTGAAAAATCCCCTCTATAACTTGCCACTGAGGTATGAAAATAAGTGGTGTAAAAAGGATTGTTAAAAAAAAAAAAAAGAAAAAGATGACAAATTAAAAATGAAAGGTTAAAATAAAATTTGGCTTCAGGCCATAAACTAGGGGGGAACTAACAGTAAAGATAGTTAAATGACTGGAAAGAGAACGCAACAGGAGCTATTATGAAAAAAAGCTGATAGCTTTTAAAAAAGGATTTGTATAGATAGCTGGGGAAATAAATTCCGTATGTGATAGAAGTGCAATTGAGAAATTAAATAAATGGAAAATAAGGATGACTAAGTAGTAGTTAACATGCCCCTTCTCAGTTGTATACTATTATCACATCTATTTTTAATGTGCTGTCAGCTGTCTGCAATTGTCATGCTTTTTTCAGAACTTGTTCCAATGGTCTTTGATACTGAATTAGCTGTTTTTTACTCTCCAATGCTTACAACTGCATCTTTTTCTTACTCAACACTCCCCTTTTCCAACAATGTTATTCCATTGTCTCTGTTTTTCATCTCTCCTTATATGTTGACTCCCCAGTTTCTGAGCCTTCCAACTACCCTTGTTCATCTTTTTTCTGGAGCTCTTTTGGTTGAATCCTAGCATGTTTCTTTTCTTCTTTTCTAAAGATACAAGCATGTTTTATATCATATCTGGCTACTGTACACATTGTTACCCCTTCAGAAGGGCATTGAAAGCTATAGCAGTGTTCACATTGGAAAGAGTAAGCTAAACTAAGGAAAAAAAGAAGTTCTTTTTGGCTTTTGCTTTCTGGTTCTTAAAAAAGAACCCAAACATTTAAACTCTCCCCTTTTCCTTTTCATCCTCAAATAACACAATCTTTCCATGAGCAGCTGAATATTTAAACAATAACAGGCATCAGAAGCGCTTGCGATTCTAGAGCTCAGGATGTGTCTAAGGAGAAGTGATAACACGAGATTTAATAATATCGGAAAAATACAAAAATTCTAACGTGATGTATGAGCTATGAGTGAATCCGACTTTTTCTTTCTTTTTTTAACCTTACAAGTATGCCTGTTCCTTAACTTTATAGCCAACGATGCTCCACCATATTAACTTGGGGACAGTTTTTTATTTGTTAAAAAAAAATCAGTCCCAAACATGTTTCAGACAGTCAAATTCACCAGTGTGCGATGCCTCAGACCATTTGGCTTCATCATTAAAAGATCAGTCTTTAATTTCTCTACTTTAGTACAATTCTCTTTACCTTCCGTACGCAAAGCCAATGGTGAGCTTGAGCTGTACGTAACAAGGCTCTTTGGAATGTTATTTTTCAAAATTCAGACTTCCACCACAGAGTACGCTTACCTTCGGCTGTGCCTGAAATACCATCAGCTTTGAAATTGCTCGTGCTTTTCTTCCTGCGGTGTTTCTTTCTGTTGGCGTGAGGTGAAGGAGGTGGATCGAGTTTGGGGCTCGTTGTACTGGATATACTTGGGCTTGAACACACAGAATCTCCTAATCCAGTATCTGCAGTTTTTGGGGAAAAAAAAACCCAACAAAACAAACAGAGGGAAAAATAAAAATACTGCACAAATTAAATTAGTGACTGCTAGAATCCAAGATACAACCCATTGCTGTCTGTTAGCAGCTGACTTCGTGAGCTTAATGACTTACAAAGGCTACAGGAGAGCTTCCTAATGATATCCATTACTTTTTCAAAAAGGTACAAACCCCCAACTTGGCTGAAGTTCTGATTCAAGTCCTATCAAATCAACAGGACTTTGCATCAATTTTAAAAGCAGGTCAGTTTGAATGCACTTTATTACTTCCAATTGCTGCTTCTTACAAAGATCTTACTGATCCTCAAATTAACTCGTGTAATCCTAGGACATTTTAATACGTAATGGAACTGAGATATCCCAACATCCTCTGAATGCTGTCTGCCTTCCTTAATATTCGGGACAGACACACATAGAAAAGGTGGTGATGGCAATAAAGGTGGGAAAACAAAGTAACAAATGTATGCCTGGTACAACTAATATTGTGTGATAAAGGCTGACTTACTACCTGCCCCCAATGAAGAAAAAAAAAAAATAATCCCATGTTTCATGTGTTTAGTTTCTCACTAAACTAGTTAGCCACAGTAGCATAACATCCAACAATTTTAAGAACTAACGACAGAGTCATTTTCTACCTTCTCCCACCAACTACCTTGCTCAAACAAATCAAAATTAAAGGTCAGTGACACCCCTTTCCCATAAGCAGAGACCCACAGTCTATCCCCCGGTCCATGGAATGGCTGCTAACACATGAATGACTTCTCCGTGAGTAGCTCTTCTTTTCTTCAGTCAGAAAACATCTAACAGCAATATTTAAGAAAAGTGTAGCAAATGAGGATGTACTTTAAATTTCACTCTCCGTCTGGGTCCTTTCACATAGCAAATACCCAAGTAACCTCAATCCAGTATTATTCCCCAAGGCTGGTAAGATGATTTTAGTTTAATTGCAACCAATCTTTTGGTTATGATCAGTGCTAAATCCATTTCTATTTTGTTGGTTTGGTGTTGATTATAAAATTTAACATACCGTCCTACACTTCAATTAAACTGTTTGCTGTCATGTAAAGTGAAGCTGTTTCCAGAACCTTAGTTAGACACCATATTGCACTTAAGTGCAATACCAGGATTGTACTTACGATCAATTAATATGTTAGAAAATTATAAAGCCAGAGACTACGTAAAAAGTAGCTTTTGATTTTTTGAATTGTTAAATCCCCATATAACTGTCTATTTGACAAAGAAACCCTTTTTTTTTTTTTTTTTTTCGAATAAAGTTTACTTAATAATTACCCGCTAAGCACAGTTGTGCTGCAAGTTATTAGTGGGGGATAAATTATGTAGCTAATTGCCTGGCAATAAAGACCAAATCAAACATAAGCTTTATATTTAGGATTTTTGTTCTTTTCCCCACGTCCACTATTTTGAAACCAATCATCAAATATTTAACCACAAAAGGCAATCATGGCAACGTATTTACTGTATATCTGTATAGGAGATTTTAACTATATGCCTCAGAAATGCTCAAAGCAGCTATCCTACAAGGGTTTGCTGTCTCTCCAGGTGAAGAAGGCGGCAAACCCTGATGAGAATCCATGCCAGTGCTCAGCATGCTCTTGGTAAGGGGGACACGGGTAGCTGTGGCTCCCTTGACACTGGAAGAAGAGAAGATGCCAAAGAGGATGCCAGCAGTACAGAGGCATGGCCAAGGATGCAAGTTGGCTACTGCTAGCCCTAAATCACAGAATCACATGGGGTTGGAAGGGACCTCTGGAGATCATCTAGTCCAACCCCCCTGCCAAAGCAGGTCCACCCAGAGCAGGTCCCACAGGAACATGTCCAGGTGGGTTGGGAATGTCTCCAGAGAAGGAGACTCCACCACCTCCCTGGGCAGCCTCTTCCAGGGCTCTGCCACCCTCACAGGAAAGAAGTTCCTCCTCATGTTTAGGTGGAATTTCTTCTATTCAAGTTTGTGCCCATTTCCTCTTGTCCTGTCCCTGGGCACCACTGAAAAAAGACCGGCCCCGTCCTCTTGACACCCTCCCTTGAAGTATTTATAAGCACTGATCAGATCCCCCCTCAGCCTTCTCTTCTGCAGACTAAAAAGACCCAAGGCCCTCAGCCTCTCCTCATAAGAGAGATGCTCCAGGCCCCTCATCATCTCTGTAGCCCTCTGCTGTACCCTCTCCAGCAGTTCCCTGTCCTTCTTGAACTGGGGAGCCCAGAACTGGACACAGTGCTCCAGATGGGGCCTCCCCAGGGCAGAGCAGAGGGGGAGGATGACCTCCCTCCACCTGCTGGTCACACTCTTCCTGATGCACCCCAGGATGCCATTGGCCTTCTTCGCCACAAGGGCACATTGCTGGCTCATGGTCATCCTGTTGTCCAGCAGGACTCCCGGGTCTTTCTCCTCAGAGCTGCTCTCCAGCAGGTCAGCCCCCAACCTGTCCTGGTGCAGGGGGTTATTTCTCCCCAGGTGCAGCACCCTACACTTGTCCTTGTTGAATTTCATCAGGTTCCTCTCTGCCCAACTCTCCAGCCTGTCCAGGTCTCTGTATGGTGGCACAGCCTTCTGGTGTGTCAGCCTCCCATCCCAGTTTTGTATCATCAGCAAACTTGCTGAGGGTACCTTCCATCCCTTCATCCAGGTCACTGATGTGTCATATTTACCTCCAGGCTGAGACTTAAGAAGGTTTCCTATGTTGGGTACTAAAAAAGAAGAAAAAAACCAACGAAACACACAAAACCCCCTTCTTTGCAGCAATGACATGAAAATTGTCATGTTGAGACAGGCCAGCCACAGGCCAGGCACTGGCAAAGAAGGGGCCTGGCTGTGGCAGCGGCTGCCATGGGGCACCAAACCCAAAAATGTACCTAATTGATTTTCGTTTGCTTGTGAAAATCCAGAAAATTCATAAATACAATGGAAAAAATCCGAGAGAGCACACCAGCCAGGAAAGCTTACTCAGATCTAACACAATTTCTCAAAATGCTTCACTTTTCCCCTCCAGAAAATACGAGGCAATGGACAGGCCTCATTCCCAGCTTTCACTTTATAAAGAATTATCCTATTTTACTCAAGGAGAGGAGAAAAAAAAAAAATCCAGGAGAAAACAGCTCTATCACCCTCTCTCTCATGGGTTCAAAAAGCTTGTTCGCAATGCTGAGCCGCGTGCCGAAGTGCTGTGGTCCCTGAGGAAGGTGTACGAGGGCTGCATTCATCCCCACGTGCGACTCCAGCATCAACCACCATGCCCCGGAAAACGGCGAAGGAAACGAAATGGTGAAGGAAACGCACCCTGATGCGAAACCACAGAACATATTTTTTCCAGCGGAATCCTTGTTAAAAAAAGGTTAAGGTAGTGCTATGGTTTGAGAGAACCCATAACAATCTATTGCTGTTTAGACAACTATTCTATCACCCGATGACCCCTCCCCACCCGGAAAGGGGAATCGGGGAACACAAAGAAACACAAGGGTTGAAATATAAATAGATTTAATAGACTAAGACTAGATAAAACAATAATACTAAAGAACCAGTATTAATCCCGATACTGATATGAGATATACAGGAATGATACTCAGCCCATTCTCTCAGCAGAAGCTGTGCGCTCCCAGCAGGGACAGCAAATGGCGGACACTGGGAGCGCAATGGCTTCAGGAGGAAGGGAAGGCCTCAGGGCTCCGGCACCGGGGCAAGGAATTGTCTGGACCCGCTGCCATCAGGGAGAGAGAGAGCTACGCAGCAAACTTTTCTAATTTATATTGGATGTGACGTTCATGGTATGAAATACTCCTGTTGGCCAGCCTGGGTCAAATGCCCAGGCCTTGCTCCTCCTTGTCCCTGCACCTGGCAAGGCTCGAAAACACTAAAACCTTGAATCCCACAGAGCCTGGCTGGCTATAAAGTAAATATTTTCACAAATTCAGGCACTAGAGTCTTCTAAAAGTGCAATTTTTCCCCAGCATTAGAAGAAAAGTTAGTCCTGTGTCTCTCAACAGGTAGATCTGTACGCTCGCTGCGACTTGGTCTAATTTCTAGGCTATAATTTGCCCCACCAAAACCTGCTCCTGAGCTCTGGGAAATAAGGAAGGTACAGTTTGACTACTCACGTCGGAGAGCTGAAGAATTAACTCCCTACGGTAACTCCTCGTGACCCGCAGCCCTTTCTGGGAAATAACCTGCTGTCCTTGGGCCAACCGTCTCTGAAGCGAAGAGCCTGAAGCTTTCCCTCCCCCTCAACCAGAAAAGAAACGCCAAGTCTCTCATAAACAGGTGCGGAGCTGAGATTGTTGGTGTATTAATGCCCCATATTCCCAGCTTCGGAAACCACCCTTTGAAGATGGAAGCTATTTAACATTCTCCCAGTTTAAAATATGAGCAATCAAAAGGCGCTAGGGCCTTCCACGCTGTGCTTTCCCATTTCCCACTACTTCTCTTGCCTGACAAGGTATTCTTCAAATTGAAAAGAGGGCTCCTGAAAGCCCGGCTTCGGAAAACTGTAAATGAGTTCAGGCTTCAGCCCACTGAATGCAATTTCATACTCCTGACTGAATACAAATAATGCATTTTATTTTGTATCAATTACCACGCCTGAGAACAGACGACCACTGCTAGCACTATTAAATATATTAAAAAAAAAAAAAAAAAAAAAAGGCAAGGAAAAAGGCACGCCAAATTAAAAAAGCAAGCGCCTCATTACTCCACATCTAAACCAGCTTTGACAGAGGCACTGGAACTCATAAGACGCGTTTCACTGGGTTGGGATGGGCTGTTTTGCAGCCATCCCGCGCGTTCAATGTCAGCCATTAGTTCTTCCCAATCGGGCATCAATGTTCAACGCACACCCAAAAAAATATATAATACCAGTAATAATAATAACAATCTGCAGTCTCTCCGAGCTTCAATACTTGAAGTATGAGTCAAAGAAGCAGTTTCACTTTTCACTCGGGAAGCTGACAAGCATGACTAGAGGGGGAATAAAATAACATTCAGTTCGCATAAATATCAAGCGGGCTGCTTGAGACTGATGGGCCAGGAATGTATTCTTAGCCATCATTCTGGCAGACAGGCCCAAGGACACTCATAACTTATTTTACAATCATTTAGTTTCAGCTCAAGTGGAAAACGTGACAACTTATCTCTGCTGACAAGATGCCATATCGAACCTTACAATTAACTCTCCCGCGATTATCTGCCCAGCCCATCATTAGCTTTGCAGTTTTTGATTGACGGTACAGGCAGCTTTCCTTGATGATGGTCATCATTTGCAGGGTATATATATATCTATATATCTATATATACATTATACAACATTAGGGACAAAACTCTCCCCTTGCCACGTCGCTGGGGTTGTCCTGATCAGCACATCCTCTGTCCTGCAACTGCTGGGCCACGTTTCTAAGTGATGTATGGCAACACACCACTGAAAAATGTCATCTCCTCCTCCAAAACAGAGCATCACCCTGCTCCAGCCTACGACTGCTGCCGACTGCAATGTACAGAGGTGAGCTAGAGACGCCCATGCCTTCTCCCGGCAAACAGCCAGCCTTCCTCACTGCCCTCTCTCCCCACTGTAATTATTAATTCCACTCAGCTGTAAGCGAGAGCTGACAGGAACCGCGTCCTTGCAGTTTACCTCTGCACGCTCACGATGCATCAAGGAGGACGCCGTGAATCTCACACGCGCGTTCAGTCACTTTCCCTACCAACACGAAAATACCTTTCTCACTGAAAGGTGTTTCTAGCTTTGCAGGGTGGTGAAATAATTCCAAACTCATACCAAGGGGTAGGAGAGCTTCTTTGCAAACCGGTACGACAAAGTATAGGTGCCCATTCCAGAAAAAGTAGTAAAATAGTCAGTTCAGAGTATACTGAGGGTAAGTTTACATTTATGCAAGTTATTTGAGGCCATTCTAAAATAGGCAGTAGCTCACTCCACGCTCAGGAGCAACAAGAGACACGTAGCAGCCAAACCCCTTAAGTTATCAAGAGATGAGATATTAAAAAACCCAAGCACTCTGCCATTAGAGCAGTGATATTTCTCTGTAGGTGCATGACACGTGGGGTAAGACAAAGGTTCTGCGTGTTCAGGTCTGACCCTCGTTTCCTAGAAATTACAAAACAAAGAAAAAAAAGCCAATGTAGCTTTTATTCCAGAAAGCAAGTCCCATGTTTGCAACTCCCCTAGATGCATTTTGTAATTACAGTCATAATAGAAATTCCTTTCAATTATGACAAATTCTGGTAGGAGAAAGGAGAGGCGCGAGGGAAAAAGTATGTTTTCTACAACTACAACCCAGAATTACGAGACGGAACATTAAATGACAAAAGAAACCAACCAATCCTTCTCAGAAGAGTCTCCAGGGCTGTGCTGTTGTACCGCGGTTTATTTGCCATTTGAAATAGCTATGTTTGATATCCTCTCCCAGTATTATACGATGTTTGTAAAACTTAATATTCTGCACAAGTCCCACTTCTTTTCTCTTTATAGGTTTATTATGTGGAAGCTGCACGCGCTCCAGAAAAGGATCTCAAAGACAACTCCATTTGTGCCCTTCTCATCAACGAGGAGCCCTCCTGGATTTGAAAAGGGAAAGAAATCCAATTCAAACCCAAACCCATGTGCTTCCTTTGTGCCCCTAGCACAGGACACAACTGGCCTGGCATCCCAAACCCCCAAGCATCTGCTCAGAGCGTGTCTGAGATTCGGATTGAAGCCATTCCTCCTTCACCGCTTGCTGTGCCTGCGCGGCAGAGCTGCAGAAGATACCAAGACAAGAATCAAGGAGGCAAAGAAAATGAGGGACAATAAGCAGGTATGAGTGCCCCAGGCCAGGGTAAAAGGGCCGGGTGTGCAAAAAGATGAGGAAAGGAAGCAACATATAAGGTACGGGAATAGCACAGCACAAAGGCTGAGATACAAAGATCCGAGAGCAGAGCTTCAGCTTTGGCCCACGGTTCCTATTCTCTCTCATACACACACAAACCTCTCTCCTCTGTAACCATTTGCAGCGGAAACAAGGATATTCTGACCTCTTCTATCTTCGTGTCTTTTGATTTATTTCATATTTTTGTCAAATCACCTATTTACAAGAACTTGAAACAAACTCAACAGGTGACACTATTCTCCACAGACCAAAGTCGAGCTTGATCTGGTTTACATTTTTCTTGCATCTTCTTGTTAAAATTTTCCAACAGGCTTTCAAAGTGAAATTAGACTTTTTTTTTGTCAAGCCCAGCTCCCCAATGCGGCCTTATTCTCAAGTAGCTGGAGATTGATTAATTTGGGTTTTTTGATTTGCTGAAGTGACAAGAAGTCAGACGTTACAAAAGCGGGACCAGTGAATGGGATCAATTAAAGAGCAGAAGCAGCAACACAATTAATAGCACCAGGTTCAAGGGGAAAAAGAAAGCGCTGATGACGAAAACAACAGCAACAGCTCTGACTGCAGCAGGAATCTTTGCTGCAACCCAAGGAAGGCTGAATCCAAAGAGGGTGTTTCAGAACTTTTACTATGCCATTAGTGTTGAAATGAAATAAGGCAAAGATGTCGGTAGCTGGTGGACTGAATAATAAAAAAATAGCTGGACACTTTCATCTTCTACACATGTGTTTTAAATAGAGGTGAAAAAAGCAATCCTTTTATTTAAGCAGGGGAAGCAAAAGACTAAAACCATCTGTAGTTGTATTTCAGACCCATTTCCCCAAGCTGAGATTTTTCTGGCTGTGAAATCCAATGCTCTACAGCTTCCCTTTACAGCTATTACCATAAACGTTCTATCAAGTTCTTTATATTCCTCTTCTGCCTCAAACCGAAGTTAAAGGGATGCTGCAATCGCACAATGACTGCAGAAGGCTGGAGTCGGGTGCGGACATACAGGACTGACATTAAAATCCTGTCAAAACTGCAGCTTGGCAGAAGTCTGCGGATGGTAATAAACACTGGCGAGTCGGGGAGAAGGGGTAGCATGAGATTACAGCCTCCAGAAAAAAAAAAAAAAAAAAAACCCAAACCAAAAACCAAGCAAATACTTTTAAAATACACAGAGCTCATACCTTTCACAGGAATTAGGCATATCCGGTCATCATTTAGCTGAATTCAGCTTGGACACTCAAGCTATCGAGGGCTTAAATTAACCTGCTGCACTGAACGAAATTAAAAGGAAGCTCTGAGCAGAACTGGGGGATGGAGATGAAAGAGCCTCAGGAGTATTCTCTTTCCACGGCGCCTACCATTTTTCCAGCCTTGTGCCTAGAGCCTGTAAATCACAAAGCTATCCTGTCATGTACAGAAAGCCCCACTGAATGCCCAAGTTACTGCCTCCTTTCCTCTATTAGCAATTTCAATTAAATAAGAAAAACAAAGCTTCCCTCTTGACAAAAGAAAAAGATCTCCCTGCTTTTGGAGGGTCTGGCTTTTGATACGTGGTAGCATGCCTCCAGCAAAGCAGACCTGAAGGCATGTTTGGCTTGACGGGATCGTTTCCACTCGGCAGCCTAATAAGCCACTCTGTGACAAGCGAGGGACATCATCCACAGACTTGTGAGAGGAAGTCAGTCTCATGACAGTAAAGCACAGATATCGGAAGGACCGTCTTCAATGATTTCAGAGATAGTAAGACCCTTGTTACAATCTCCCTTATCCAAAAGAAAAAGTTACCTCTAGCTCACTTCCTACTAACAGGCAATGTCTGGCCATCGTAAAGGAAGCATGAAAGCAAAAATGCAATACAGCATTTAAAAAAACCCACCCACTAGAGTACATTGCTCACTACGTTTTCCCTCCTAAGGAGCAACGCATTACAGCGCTAGCAAAACACTATCCTGCTCCCTAGAAAGCTTAAGTATTGCTAGCAGGGAAAGAAGCAATCCTATCCTGTTAACTCCTTTTCAAAGCCATCTTACAAAGAAAGCTCCTTGTATCACAGAAGGAATTTACTATCTATTCCTAAGTGACCCTCCTGGTGTTGCAAGTCAGGTGACGAGCATCAGCAGTGAGGACTAACTGTATTTTAGAGGATCAGCGAGCCTCAGAACATGAACCAGGAGAGAAATACTAGTCTTTTCCCTGCACATCTCGCCTAAAGCAGGTTCAGGTCAGGGGCAGAGATATTATAAATCACTCCCCGAGTTAACACAGTTTGCTAATTTTTCTTATCCCGCACTACACAGATGCATCTTTGTGCTAGCCTCCTTTGTGCTGTATGCTGAGCATGCCCTGCGGAAAGATCAAGAATGACAATTTGAACACATAAGGACAACAAACTAGAAAGAGATGCAAGTCTTAGATGTTGCAGGATGCCACCACATCCCAAGGCAAACTAACTTCGTGGCTCCTGCTGAATAGATCTCCAGTCTAGATGCATAAGGGATGGCTCTAATTCTTCTGGCATAACGTTTTCACTGAGCAGCATCAGATCTGTTGAGAAGATGAGATTCTTACATGGTGTCACACTGAATTGCTACAAACTGTCTGTATGATGCTATGGGCATTGTTTCTCCTGGCCATCAACTGTATACAAAACAGAGAGGTGAGGAATATTACAAAAGGCAGCTAGTTATGAGGATTAATTTCAGGTAACTAGTTCTTAGCCACCCCACGAGGGAGAAAGAAGATGGATGGTCCTTTTGAAGTCAAACCCTACAGCTGTGGTATGGTTTCAGGGCAGCATCTCCTGGCTTGATTCCAGGTCATGTGTTGGTTTGTCTGTTTGCCACTTTTGAAGCCACGTAGATATTCAGACAACTCAAGAATAGTTACCAACTGCAGCGTGCTGGACCTAGTGAACCCACCAAGACCATCCCAAGTAATGGTGATCTGCAGAAAAATAAACACTTGGAGCACAACTAAAAGAATACATCTTGGATGAACAAGCTACACCGTGATCAAGTACACACAACGTTGTGTGACAAATACTGTTTTATATCCTTGGTCAAAATGATATGCTTAATAAATTCACCTCAATTATACAAAGGGTGAGAGCTCCGCCTTGATCTAACGATCAGCATTGTCATCTAAATTGCAAAAAAACCCCTCATTTAACAATATTTTGCTTTGAAATAGAGCTTTGAGGTCTCAAGGCACTTGGAAAATAATGAAACTAAGCCTTACTGAATCACTTCCTACTAAAATATTTACCTTGTATTTCAAGATAGGCAAAATAAGACAGAAAGGAAGAACTGTCTCTCTTCAAAGAAATGCTCAGCGGCAGAAAGAGAGCCACATCTCTTGTCTCTACTCTTGTACTTTAACCTTCAGTCTGTACAACCTGTGGATAACTTCAAGCATCAAACCCACTCACTGGTAATTGGGAAGAGGTTAGGAAACTCTCCACTCTCAGTCCACAAGACTTCAGTGACAAGCCCTAATATCAGTGTTTTGGGAAAAATCGAGACTTCCACTATTAACATTTTACAATTAAAGCTGTATAGCAAATAGGCAGTTAATTGCATCATGCTAGGTAGGAAAAGGCTGAGGCTTTCCTGGTAACATATGCCACGGGCTCCAGTGTCATAAAGGGAAAGAAATAATGGAAGCAACAGCAGAGATACTCTTAATCAAAGGCAAACCCGAACATTTCCCTACTGCAGAAACCTATAGCTGAAAAGTAAAGCTCTTAACATAAAGCTATGTCTTTGCTACCTTTTATAGGTGTCAGATGACATACTGCCATTGACAAAGTTTTTTTTTTTTTAAAACTTTTAAATTTAATCAAGCACTCTTTCTAGCTCTTAACCAGCTCTTCTAAGGGTTTAGATAACCCAAGTCAGGGCCCTTCTTTTGCCCTGACAAAATCCATGCACCAGAAAAGCCACTCGCCTAGAGAAACTTGTGAACTGGATACTCCTCATTGACCCGGACGGTGGGTGGCACACACGATCGCTGAATTAAGAGATGATATCAACTGTAACAAATGAAGGGCCCAGAGACTTGAAAGGAGATGCTCTTCCACCTGCAAGGAAGGCCAGATCTCTGTGCTTCAGCTGTCCCCCCAACAATCAGCAGGTTGTGAAGGAGTTGTGTATCGGATTTAACACAGAGGCTTCTTTCACTCCTTGAACTGTATATGCTGTGAAGCAGCTTTGAAGCCTTGGATTCCATAGGTAACATATACATATCATCCTTGTACTCCGTGCTCTGTGATCTGGACTGGAAAGAAACTGAGCCTGCAAATAGACATGCTTGATGAGACAACCGCTCTCACGTTAATTGGAACGCGAACTTCACTAAGCTGGAGAAGAAATAAAAGCATCGTGTGTGTTTCTTGCACACGCTTTGCCCAGATCCTGCCAAATCAAAGCAGTGTGTTTCCGGAAATACATTGGAAAAGAAATCTAATCATTACAAGCATCTATTTGAACTACCAAAGTATGGACATAAAAAGAAGAAATTCTGAAATCAGGATTTACTCCAATGGTAGCTATGCATTAACTTCTTACTTTCTCAACTTTATGTGTAAAACTTTACTAAACTTTATAGAAATTTAAAATTTACATTATTATTATATAAATTTAGATAAAAATATTAAGAAAAATACAAGTATACTGATCTGGGAAGTTTACTAATTTCCCTGCTTAAGTCTTACTTATAAGGTCCTTAAATACGTAATGCACTGGGCTTGTTAAATTTTTAAGTCACTTTATTTGAATTAGCTGAGTTTATAGAGTGTCACACTTAGCTCTTGCAGTATTATGTCTTTCCTCTATGTTTATTTGAGAATGCATCTCTCAATTTATATTACTCTCTGTAAACAAGATTTTATTTTTCAAAGTTCATAAACTCCCATAGGACACTGTGTGAATCCAGCTCGTGTACTTATTTCCTTGCAATTATAATTTATCAAAATACATCACTCCTGACTGCATACAGGCATCCTCACATCAAATGCAGCTCTTCAGCTTTAAATAGCTAGTGCCAGAAGATTCGTCCTGCTGCTGCTGTTGAATACAGTCCATGTGTTGATGTCTCAGCCATTATTCAAGCATTTTAAGACCACGGGTCACATTTATTCTTGAGATACCAGGAAAAACAATCACAGCTGATCCTCTATCTCAAACTATCTGGTGACAGACCAGACAAGAAATATCACAGCAAATCTCATTCCAAACTGTAACCATTTACAGGTAAAGCAATCTTAAAACTAAAAGCATATAAAAGAACCCAAACTATCTTTTTATACAAATGAGATTACAGGACGGCTTCCCTGATAAAGAATTTACTTTGTACAGGGGGGCGATCACCTTCAGTATTAACCCTTCCATTCTGACAGATACTAATATAGAAAGAGAACGGAATATATTTTTACAGGCTTTTAAGCGCAGTATCTGTCAAACGTCAAGCACCCGAGTTACAGAGAAACAGCTTGCAGCTGAAGTCAGACAAGGAGACAGCTATGGATACACATATCTATATATATGTATTTTAAAACACAACCTGAAGTTAAGTCCCCCTGTTTCTAGTGATATCAGTACTGGGTATCCTTACTTACTTTCCTTACTTGGTAAGTCCTGACTTCCTGCAGTGGTTAAATACCACGAGTGGATCACTGCAACACACGAACCCTGCGCCTGAAAGGTCAGGAGCAAGGAGCGTCTCCCAGACACGAGCTTGAAGACCTGGTAAAGAGAACCTTCACTATTCTCACTGTCCTGTCAGGCTGAAGTTTATGCTCCGTAATAAAAATAAAGCGCTTTGGTCTGAGGCGTTTGGGTTTTTTTTCCCCCTTTTCTCATGCGTGGGGACAAATGGAGAAGGTGTGACAACTAAACCCAGCTAGAGGCACAAAACCCACTGATTTATTGAACACTGCTAGACAATCAAGTCAGATTAATCAACATCAGTAACCAGAAAAAAAATCATCTTTTTCTCCCTATTATAAGGAACATGCCATACGCTTTCCTATTTCAGTTTAAATTTTAAGCAAAACTAAATGCAAAATACACATTTAGACATCCATAAGTTAATGTCAGGAAAAAACAAAGCTTTATAGTTCCACTCAAAAAGTTAATTTAGTCACATAAACAATTTACTGACAGACATTTGGCACTTCAGGCTGTGAACAAGATTAAGACGAGCAGGAGGTTGCCAGTGTCAAATTATCTGAAGATGAAAACTCACATTTCTTGCCATTTTGGAATCAAGCACAGGATTTAATTGCTGAATGCAACAATTCATTATATTTTAATCGGGGGGAGGGAGGGCGCGGAAAGAAGAGGATCTTAAACAAGAAAAGCAGATGGGTTTCTGGAGGACTGCAGAATTGTAAAAATCCATATAATACGGTCCAGGATCTAAACAGCAAGATGAGGTAAATAGAGAATTACTCAGTTGAAACCCAGCAAAGCTGTGTAGAAACTCCCACATACCCAATAGTGCTGCTTTCCTCCTGAAAGCAACATCAGGACACAGCTCAGTTTAAGCCTCAAGGGCTTATTGGTACCATTTCCCTGTCCACCACGGACACAAAACCAGAAGAACCACTTTCACATCTTTCATTCTTTTAAGTCATCGTGAAGGAACGTGTTCCCCAACGGATGCGAAGTCCAGCGGGACCAAATGGCAACAGCTCATCTACAGTTTGAGGTACACTGAGCTGCAGCCCACAGCCTGCACGACCTGGTGAAAGACGTAGTGAAAGCAGTAAGCAAGCCAGCAGCGTTTGAACCCCTATGGCACAGAGGTGGCAGACCCAAGAGGTTTTGCCCCTTGGTTACTTTTTTTTTATTTTTAGCACTCCACTTAGGCAGAATTTCAGGAACACCTCAGTGCTCTTCTTCTGTACGACAGGTTTTCCTCCATCTTTTCTTCCATCATTTCGACAACAAGCACATACCCAGAGAACATAAGGTAAGCGCTTGTATTTTGTGAACCTGGTAGGAATCTCCTCAAGAAATGTAACCTTACTTTCTCGTTCAATTGAGATTCTTATGGTCTACAAAATGGAACGGGTAAGCATTGGCTCCTCCTACTTCTGGACACTAACATATTCCTACAAGAGCCATGGGCAGAAAGCATCGTTTAGTTTAACGCTCTGAAATCCTTTTCAGAGAACTTATCCTTATGCCAACACCATTTTGGAGAAGAAAGCTCGGTGAAAAAACAAATGGGATGTCTGCTCACATCTCAGAAACTTCACGTTTCCCCTCTCCACCTGCCTTCAGGCTCAGGCAGGGCACAGGCAACATGAGGCTTTCCTGACGAATGCTCAAGCTGTCAGACAATAATCAGATTTTCTTGCTGACCTCCTCTTTCTAGCTGAGTGCTGAATGATACTGCTTTCTCCTCCTTTAAAAAGTTCTAGAAACCAGTATGGACCACAGAATCACATGGGGTTGGAAGGGACCTCTGGAAATCATTCCAGTCCAACCTCCCCTGCCAAAGCAGGTCCACCCAGAGCAGGTTGCACAGGAACGTGTCCAGGTGGGTTTGAATGTCTCCAGAGAAGGAGACTCCACCACCTCCCTGGGCAGCCTCTTCCAGGGCTCTGCCACCCTCACAGGAAAGAAGTTCCTCCTCATGTTTAGGTGGAATTTCTTATATTCAAGTTTGTGCCCATTTCCTCTTGTCCTGTCTCCGGGCACCACTGAAAAAAGACCGGCCCCATCCTCTTGACACCCTCATGAAACACCACCACTTCTAGAGTCTTATTTCTTTATTTCAGGCTGTCTTTGGTATTCTCCTTTTCCTCATGCTGCAATGAAAAAATGATGAGTGACACAACTATGAGAATAATAATAAGAATATCTAGCTGCAAATGTCTTGTCTCAACCTCACATACTTTATGGTGAGGATCCAGAAGGAGATACACAATGCTCAGAGAGAATGAAATTTGCACAAGCGAAAACTGCTGAAATTATAATCTAAATAAGGTGGTGCTGGCAGATTGCTTGGGCAATTTGGCAAATTCCGTTAATTGTGAAAACGTGATAACAATATTCCTGTCCTTTTTCTCAAGAAAGAGGAGCAGCAACTCATAATTTGCTTTGAAACCAAGGATGAAGTTCAAGACCAATTTATTATTTTAAGAACTTACTTGTCATCCAACACACAGCAACCTGCAAGCCTGCAACCTTGCCCTGCAAGCCTGACATTATTTCAGGGAGCCATAGGTTGCAAAACTGCATTTCCCCCTGTATAAATTAAAATTGATCTGAAATGTGAAGTCCTGCAGGGTAGCTCTTGCCATGTAGTATTAGCCACAAGGAAGGCGCTACAGCAATTCTGGGAAAATACCTGCTTCCTAATTCGCTTTCTTGACTTAGTAAAGGTATAGACACTACAATGGTGGGAGTCCACCTTCCTAGGATGTTGTTGTGATTTTTTCAGTATTTCTGGTTGACTGGGCTACTTCAACTACGAGCTCATTAAAAATGCCTACTAAATTTGAATACTGGATTTTTTTTGTGTATGCAACCTCCTGTTGAAAGGGGATCATTTTTCAGAAATTGCTAAAAAATAGTACTCAAGTTTCCTCAAGGTATGCTCGGCTGTTCAGAAAGCAAAGCCGTTAGCAGAGTTTACCTTGACAAAGTTTCCCTCCGGAAGTATTTGTCAGAAGCAACGTGTCTGTTGATAACAAAAGGCTGTGAAAATTACATGAATATTCCCTTTCCCTTCCTTTTCTTAAAGACAGTGTAAACTACTTGCACATATACTGTCTTGCACGTGGCAAATTTTGCAATATTAAATATTATTAACTGCAGGAAACCCCAGAGTAGCTCTAGAGTAGCTAGAAAAAAAGAAGAAAATTACTTCATATTTGATTTTAAGTAATTATTTCCTTCTTTAAAAAGGAGGAAAAGCTCTTCCAACTTAAACCATCTATATACACTTGACACAAATAATTCTGAAACTCTATAAATCTATTTGGAATGATAAAATGACAATCCTATGCAAGAACTTGTCTATTGAATTCAAACAACTCTAAACAGCGTTTTCTGGTTCACTTTTGAAATGAAAGTGTTCTGCCTGTCAATACAAGTTGAACCATTTTCTTTTTCAATGTATAGCGCAAGTCTCCATCATTTAATCATTCCAAGTGCTTATGATCAGAAAAGGAAGGCAAGCTGTAAGGTCTGCATTACTATAAACACTCCAATGACCTCTCATACTCCATGGCACAGTGAGAACTCAATTTCACATTAATAAACCCTAACACCAAACTGTTAGAAACTCAAAAGACACCAGGTATTACAACTTACATAAATTACAGCCAAGATCAAATGGCCCGTACAAGCAATTGTACAGTGATAAAGCCTAAGTGGCTGATATTTAAACAGATATTTGATTTACTGCAGAATTTTACATCATGCTAGAATTCAAATGACAATTTACAAGTCCAGAGGAAAGAAATCCCTGTCCCATGCAAACTACTGTTTGCAGCACTGTTTCAGAAGAGCTTAATTTTATAACTTTAAGAAAGAAACTATTCCCTCTGATATTCTCAGGACACAGTCTTGGAAGCCAAACTATAAAACCTGACATTTAAAAAGAGAATGAACAAGCTACTTCTTCATCCCCAGGCAGGGAATAGCATCCTCAGTCTTCTGTGAGCTAAGCCTCATGAACCTAATTTTTGCAATATAACACAGCTGGCTGTGGTTTCTTCCATTAAAAAAAAAAAAGCAAGCTCTGATGCTAAGTTTGAGGGCATGTTTCTCAAGTTCTTTAGAGATGTACAAATTGTGAAGACTGTAGAACAGCACCATCTCTTACTAATGGCAGCAACACCACTTGTTAATATTAATATGTTTTCCATCAGAAAAAACTGCATTTTGTACTCAAGTTTGAGATGCCTCACCACAGTACTCCTGGCCAGCTTTTCCTCAATTCCTTATAACAGTCCTGCTTTTCCTAGCTAAGAAAATTTGAAGAAGAAAAAGAATGTACGGAATAAAATAAGAAGTGAATTTGCAGAGGAGGAACCACACAGATTCACATTCTTGAACCGAACTAACACCTGAACAGGTTACAAATGGTTCCCCTGAGACCGCACAACCCTCTTATTCCCCAGCAGTGAGCAACTATAGATAATTCCGGGTGAAAAAAAAAAAATAATAAAAAAAAAATCCATCAAGGAAAAGATTTATCAAAGAAAAAAAATTGCAGGCTTCCAATGCGATCCAGGAAAACCTCTTGGCCAATAGTTGCAGCAGCACTAATTGTTCTAAATCTATCAATAAAGCTAAGCTGCTCCTTCATTGACTGCAAACACCAATTTCTTTCATGGAGGATTATAAGTTGATGTTCATTCTTTCTCTACCACCATTAGGGTGATAAACAGTTTAAACTACATCAGGATCTGACATGTAGATCAATTCTGGGTCCATAAAGAATCTACACAAGAGGTTCGTGGACGGGGATTTACTGCCCTCAGTTTTTATTCTCTCTTACTGCAAAAATTACTTCTGTCAGTACTTACAAGACTAAGGAAAAAAAAAAAAGTAAAAAGAATTAATTTTTCATGTGCTGCTGGAACAGCCTTTTTAAATTTCTGAGTTTTTAAGGCAAATATGTTATTGCATTTAAAATGATGCTGAACAGCGGGTGGTATTTAGCTAAATAGTGAGCCACTTGCATGATCTGCTCACTATCAAGCAGACAGCAATTTGAAACACTGAACTAAGCTGTCTAGATTTTCTCTGAGGGCAGTCACAGGCTTCATGTTACCAGTGCCAAATTATATTAGACATTTAATTTTAAACCTCAGGTACTTAAATGTAAAACCTTACAACAGTAATAGTCATAAAGCAGTGGGGCATTCCATTTCAGAGAATGGATTTTTCTATTTTTCCCCTTTAATTTAACCAGCACCTCCTGTTTTGTGGCTCTGCCCACTACAAAGTAATTTATCTAATTAGGAGATGTTCACAGCTGCTTGAAAGACAGAAGCCCCAGGAAACCAAAGGTCTGGTTTGGAAGACTTTGAAAAGTTCTCCAGAGCCACACAAAGTATTAATTTAATGTGAAAAAAAGGTGCAGAGAAAAATTGAATCCCAATATGTTATTTTGTCTACAATAAAACCATGTGACAATAACCAGGCATATTCTCCAGTACATTGGCATTTGAATTCCAAAAGATGCTTAGCTTCTCACCGCACCTGCTGCTCTCACAGTATTATCTTTTTATGACTAAAATTCAAAAATCTTTTAATGGAGGAAAAAACCCCTGAAATTAAAAAGAGTTTTTCATGCGTCAACTTGCCAGCATAAAGGACACATCTATGAGCTTATCGAAAGATGATACACTGATAGCAATGAATTATTCTTGAGGCTTTGTAGCAGTTTTATCGCTATACTTCTGTTTCTGCTGACCCTTAGTTGCCTAAAACTCACTGTTAGTCCAATTTTCCCCACATATTTTTTAAAAAAGCAACTTTTATTTTCTTTCTTTCTTTTTTTTTTTTTTTTTTTTTAAATTATAACCTCTGCAAGAAACTATTCGAGTCAGGCTTATTCAGAAGTACCCACCAGCCATGTGCGTTTTTTGAATACATATTTCATAGATAATTCTAGCTGTCGTCTCTTTTGATCCAGAAGTAATCACATATGAACGTCAAGTCAGAAAAGGTACTGCACAGACTTGGGAGTACAGAGCTCATGTAGGAGAAAAGGTTTCCTTCACAGGAATTTGAAACTAGCTGAAGTGCAGCATCAGGAGCAAAAGAAAAGTCCAGCAAACATCACAAAAACAGAAACAGCATTATGAAATAAAAGGGGAGGGAGGAGGCAGGAATTTAGGTTAGATTTCCACTTTTCCACATATTAATTACTTGCCACCTTCAGGAACTCTTGAATTCTGCATTTTGAAGACTATCCTCTACTGCACCCTCAGTTGTCACATCTGGCACTAAGAATCAAGGGGATGGCATCTGCTCACCTGTCCGTAGGTATGCCAGCTGTCAAGGACCAAAGACTACATCTTGGTTTTTACATGCCTTCCTTCTAGTGCAAACAATAGCTGCGGCATAAAAGAAGGTCGCAAAAAGACACAACTTTGATACAACCTTTTAAAAGGGAAGTGGAACTTAGGTGAAATAAAACGACGAAGCAGCTCGGGAAGAAGAGAGAGAAATACAATCGCCTGAATTGTGAAACCAGTTCAGTCTGAAGGAATCCATGTAGGGCAGTACTGATTGCCCTAAAAGACTAACTGGTTTCCAAAGGAAGGGGTGAGTTGGGTTGACACAGAAGAGAAGTGCTGAAGCATTTTATCACGCCGTTTAGCAGTATCTCTGGCTATCACCAAGGCTGGAAAAAAAGGGATGCTTGCTTTAAAAAATTCTTGGTCAAAATCTGTACCATTTTGATGTAAATATCACACTCCTGAAGATGCTACCCACAAGTTTAGAGCTCCAGAAGTGTATGTGCTTCAGGAACTACAAACTTGAGAATGAATGCCACTCAGAGCCAAGCTGACCAAGATTTTAAACTCTCTGTTCTCATAAGGTGGCACTGAAAAACTGTCCAAAGCTTCTTAAAAACCCCGAGATAGTAGCAAGGCTACAGTCAATTCAAAGCTTATACAGATACCTACATATATATTTAAATACACACAGACATATATATATATATATCTGGGACATGTGAAATAGTTCTCATACTCCTATAATTCTCCGTATTTTAGGGATAGCCATCAGAAACAGCTATCCTCCCCCCTTCTCCCGTCCTATTCAAATTTCTCCCCGTTATCCATATTCCCACTTTCTTCTCAGTTTTTATTTCTCTTTCATACACTCATCTCCTTCTCCCCTCTGTTGGATGAACTTTCCATGCTTGGTCCAACTGCCCATTAAAACCCATGCTCCTGGACACATGGGTTTCACTTGTATGAACCATCTCTGCAGCACACCGCGACAGAAACACCCGAATCCCAACCCACCCACTGCGGCTGCTCCAAGGATGCTCTCATTTGCATAGGCAGCAGGTCAGGTATAGGTGAAGAGCATTATATCTCTGTCCTTCCCAGAATCACAGAATCACATGGGGTTGGAAGGGACCTCTGGAGATCATCTAGTCCAACCCCCCTGCCAAAGCAGGTCCACCCAGAGCAGGTCCCACAGGAACGTGTCCAGGTGGGTTGGGAATGTCTCCAGAGAAGGAGACTCCACCACCTCCCTGGGCAGCCTCTTCCAGGGCTCTGCCACCCTCACAGGAAAGAAGTTCCTCCTCAAGTTTAGGTGGAACTTCTTCTATTCAAGTTTGTGCCCATTTCCTCTTGTCCTGTCCCTGGGCACCACTGAAAAAAGACCGGCCCCATCCTCTTGACACCCTCCCTTGAAGTATTTATAACCATTGATCAGATCCCCCCTCAGCCTTCTCTTCTCCAGACTAAAAAGACCCAAGTCCCTCAGCCTCTCCTCATAAGGGAGATGCGCCAGGTCACTCATCATCTTTGTAGCCCTCTGCTGTACCCTCTCCAGCAGTTCCCTGTCCTTCTTGAACTGGGGAGCCCAGAACTGGACCCAGTGCTCCAGATGGGGCCTCACCAGGGCAGAGTAGAGGGGAGGATGACCTTCCTCCACCTGCTGGTCACACTCTTCCTGATGCACCCCAGGATGCCATTGGCCTTCTTGGCCACAAGGGCATATTGTTGGCTCATGGTCATCCTATTGTCCACCAGGTCTCCCAGGTCACCAGGGCAGAGCAGAGGGGAAGGATGACCTCTCTCAACCTGCTGTTCGTGAGAGATGACCAGGCACTCTGTTGAGGCCAGATGCACCATTTTGTTACCAAATACCATGCATGCCCATTAAAAACAACAACGCCTGTTTCACTGTTACAATCTGATCATTGCAAAACCTCATCTGGAATGGCGTTTGCTCCTTTTAATACCATTAAACACTCCACAGAGAAAACGCTACAGCTATATCAGTAGTGTGAATTCATGAAAGCAATATCACAGCCGAGAAAGGACATGCTCATGAAAAGGTGCGAGGGGTAATTTACTGCTACTACCTACCACGCAGAGTAAGGAAACAAGAATATCAAGTGATCAACCTACATTACATACCTGAAATTAAAATTAAGCAGTATTATAATTACATTAGCTCTTCCTGCTGGAAAAGGACTGTATTGACCTGTTCTCTTTTATCTAATTTCTCCATTTTCTCTCAGATGCTGGAAGTTTGGCCTCCCACAGAGTACCTGGGTGAACATCAGGTCTTTTTTTTTTTTTCCTTCTTCTCTTTTTAAAAAAGCAAACCACCGAACTCCCCCTTCACCCCAAAGCAGATAACCCCTCCCAGCTCCAGGTTTCTTACCACTGCTAATGCCAGAGTTTGCAATGACTGTTGCCTCACTCCACTGATCTGCACTGGAGACCGAGTAAGAGCGCTGATGCATACCATCCGGACGACTGTTGAAGGAGACTAGACTGATCCCACTTGCCATCTGAGACACAGATGTGCTAGTAGTCACGTTCCCTAGACATAAATGGAAAACAAATTGTGTCAATAGAGAAGAAAAAGTTGATTTGCATGAAGATGGATGGGTGCATCTTTACAGGGCAGAAAATGAGGTTACTCAACCAACACAAAAAACACCGCAGCCCTCCCTGAAACTCTGAAGACAAAAGTCCCGTGACCAGCGTGGGGCACCAAATAGTAGCCCACTCAAACTCATCTAGGAACTTCTGACAAAAGAGCCTAAAATTTCAAGATGTCAGCTCATTCTGTTCATTCACCTTCTGGAAAACTCTGTCTTCCACAACCCTGCTAGCAGTCCAGTTTTGTAAAGGCTCTCCGCTTGTTACAGATAGAGCACGAAAGGCAGACTGTGCACAGAAAACAAATTTATTCCTGAAAACCACTGTTTACACAAGCAACCAAGATGAGACAACTAAGCCAACTTAAGGAGTTCAAAACAATCTACCTCTAAATAATATTTCACCTAAGTATGTCCCCCAAGCGAAGCCAAGTACACAGTGATGGGGAGGCAAATAACTACCAGCATTGCGAGACCAAGCAAAAAGCTTACTCATTTTTTAATCTTCAAACAACGTTGTGACACAAAGCACGCACTAGAGGCTTGTTCCATTGACTGCAAATATCATTCCTGTGTCATGTCCCACAGGAACACACCCTTCACAACTCTAATGGAAGGCCTACAACACAAAAGGTGAGATACAAAGAATATAGCCTTTACCCCGTAAGCACTAGAAATAATTTTAGTATTTTCATGATCATCGAGGTCTAGGACAATAAAATGCTGGGAGGTGTGTGTGAGGGGGAGCAACAGGGACAGGTTTCTCACCATAAAACAGGAGAAGCATGATCTGGTTCAATAAATTTGAGAGTCAAGACAATTAACACCCTTTCCAGAAACTCAGGTTTTTCTTGGTCTTACTCACAACTTGATATGGACCAAAGGGTGCTCTACAGTTTTGGTTTCTGAGCACATTTTACTCCATACCTAGCACAGGACTTGCCTATTATAAAGATACAAATATTTTACTTCATTCCTCCTGACAGGCTTTCAAAAGGTACCCCACAGGTCTTCTGTGGATTTAAGAACACTCTTTAAAAACACATGTAATGGGAAAGAAACAGACACAATTTTACAAAATACCCTAACACTCTGCATTTCTATTGCACCTTCTACTGATGAGTTCAGAAAAATTAATGAATTAATTTTCAATGCTCCTGTGAGGTTGTTAATTATCTGCTATCATTTTCCCCATTTTTCAGAGGTTAAATGACCCAGGGCCACAAAGGAAGATTGTGGCAGACTTGAAAATAAAACCCACATCTCCTGACTCCCAGTTCTATCATTATGTCTTTTCCCAGAGCAGCCTTTGGGAAGACAGCAGAGCTTAGTGAACTACTTTGTGTTTATTAGAGTTGGCATAATTGTCCCTTTCTCTCCTCCCCTTTCCCAAGACTAAATCTCATCTTTAGTCCTTAACACAGATCCATCACTACAGTATCTGTACGCCTGAGTCTCGAATGCACTTACTCAGTCTCAAGAACTTCTGTTTGGCAATCTCTACAAAGTACACATGAAATACATACAGAAAAACTAATGTGTGCAATTATGCAAAGTCTAAGGTGGATTTTGGAACTATGCTGGGACCTCCCAAGGCAGCGCTTTAGCTACTGGCACATAATTCCTCTCTAATCACCTTCCCTGGGCAACCCTTTTGTCCAAAAGGATTCCACAGAGCATCATCTACCAAACTTTAGAAAAAAAAAGTATGCCTCGAACAACTGGTCCTCTTCCTCTTGTGTGCTTGACCCCATCAGCTGAAAGCAATTTGCTAGTACTGGTGGTTTAGCACCTTCTAAAGACATTTTCCAAAGAAACATCCAGCAAAGAAATCAGGCCTACAGAAACAAAGGTACAAAGCAGAGGATCAAATTATAGCTCAGTACCTTAAAGTCACAATAGAAAATGGAAACGCTATGTAACGGTACACATTTTGAGGTCTCATAAGAAATACCTCCTTCCAAATGAATTTCTGTGATGCCGCTGATGCTCACTTTGAAATAGCCAACTGGGGTTTCCTCTGGTTTTCACAATCCAGAAGAACTACGAACATTAACTAATTATTTTAATGATACACCAAATTAAAGGGAGTGACTGACATGAATGATAAAGCTTGAGACCAAATGGACTCTAAGAGGGTAGGTTTAGACTGGACATTAGGAAGAAATTCTTCACAGTGAGAGTGATCAGACACTGGAACAGGCTGCCCAGGGAGGTGGTTGAGTCACCATCCTTGGATGAGTTTAAGAGTCGCTTAGATGTGGTGTTGGGGGATATGGTGTAGGGAAGAACTTTGTAGAGTAGGGTAGATTGTTGGACTCGATGATCCCAAGGGTCTTTTCCAACCTGAATGATTCTATGATTCTATTCTATGATTCCAGAAACTTGAGATTTAGGCCAATATAAACACCACATGGTTGAACACGGAGAAGTCCCAACCTCTGCTCCTGGGACAGTGTAGTAGCAAAGGCTGGGGACCAGTTGGTTGAGTAGCAGCCCAGCTGTGAAGAACTCAAACGTCAACAACGGATGCCATAATGTGTGTTAACACTGTACTCAACACAAACCACGAGCTGAGCACAACACGATGGGCATCTGAAACGCTGTACTCAGTTCTGGGTCCCCCACTTCAGGAGGACTGTCAGGACATGGGAAAAGAGCCAGCAAAGAACTGCCAAGACAGCCAAAAGTCTGATATACACATGGTCCATGAGTGCTGAGCGAGCCGGGGTGGTTTAGTCTGGTGAACGGGAAGATAATGCCTGATTTAATAGCTGCTGACAGCTATGGGAAGGACACTTATAAAGATGGGGGAGCCAAAAGCTTTTTAGTTGAAGATGATATAAAACAGCAGCAACACTACAGCTTGGAAAGTTCATATGCAGCACTGCAACAAGCTACCAAAAGAAGCCGGGGTATCTCCATCCTCTCAAATTTCCAAAGCTCAGCTACACAAAGACACAACTGGACCTACCCAACACCGGTGACAGTCCTGCTTCTTCAAGCAGAAGGATGGTGCAGGTGATCTCCAGAGGTCCCTTTCAACTAAAATTTCCAGGGGTCTCTGAATTACTAAACAGGCTTTTTCTTTTTTCTTCCATCCCAAAGTGAAACAAGACAACCTTTCTGAGCTCAGAAGCTACTCTGTATTCCCATTTGATTCAAAATATTTTCGACAATTTGCACTTTGGTACATCTTAAGCAGCAAAATGGCTGCAGTTCCTTTGACTGCATTATGAGTTGCAGTCACAGGATAAGAGATACCCAGAGGTCCTTGAAATTTTTATTGTTTTTAAAAGAACTTACAGAAAAGTTACCAAGTTTTTTCTGGTCTTGTTTCTGATTTTCTTTATTAGCCTTTAACTTCGAAAATGAATTTACCAAATCAAACTTACAGATGACAAGTACACAGCAGATTAATCCAAATTCTTTCTTTTGCTTTGTTTGTGCTGTAACATCTTTGGGGGCATCCTAGGATTATTAGTGGTAAACGGCTTTGGAAACAACTTATTTTTTCACAAGCATCTAGCCCTGCCAGACTCAAGAGCAATGCCACAAAAGCGCACGTTTAGCCTGTAGCCATCTTTCACATTGCGCCTAGTAAAACGGGAAGCTACATGTGATGAATTCCTGCAAGAGCACCTTCCGAACAAAGATCACGAAGGAGAAAACTGGTACGTGAAAGCCAAGATGGAGCGTTTCCTAGGTATCACAGGAAGCTGGAAACAATTACTGGGCCTCTTCACCTGGATGACACATCCCCTTTACTCTGCTGCAGAGAGCTGCAGTAATTGTACGTTGACATCTTCCACCTAGTTCACAAATTTTTGAACAAAAGTGTCCAGTCACTTTGTAACCATGATGCAAAATCAAAAATTTAATACGATATCCAGCATAATATCAAGAGTTCTACATCACCATGTCAGCACCAAAAGCTTTACGTTTACCTTAGTGCCATTCTTCTGGAACTCCATACCCCGTGTTACAGCTTTAGCCTGCTGAGGAAGTGACTTACTCTGCAAATCAAATAGGATTTTTTCCTTCACTTCACATTTCTGAAAGGCACGGGCTGCTAGCAACAAACAGGTGCCAAGTCCCATCATGTAATACTTTAATGACGAATGATGCAACCCAGCTCACCTCTGTCTTTTCTACTGCCACAGTCTGATAACTCTCCTACCTGTAACCCTTGGCATAACATTTACTCAAGGTTAAATTCCACTTTCTTCACGTGCTGTAAGATTTTCATGATATATCACACCATGCAAGCCAGAACTCATGGGTAGAGTATATCAGGAGGCCTGGACTACAGAAAACAGTGTGCCCTTTCCTCTCCCCCTCCTGAACGTGTTCCACTCCAGCACAAACTTGTTACTTACAACCTTATTTAAAAATCGTTATTTCCCAACCCATTGCTAATTTTTCCAATTCTCGGTCTAATCGCAGCATGCCCAGGAAATGTATTCCACCACACCAGCAGGCACTAAAGCTGTCACAGAAAAACAAGGACTACTGGAAGCAGTAGTAGAAGTTCTTGCACACTTTGTATGCTGCACAAAGCTTCTACGAAACAGTCCTACGTTTTTTCCCCATCTATAATATATAGATATACATGGTTTTTTTCCCCATCTATAATATATATAACAGGCAAAACCCAAATCCAGACCTCCACAAAGCAACTCTCCTTTATTTTTGCTCAAGGATAAAGCCTCAACAGCAGAAATCATCTCAGCTTTTAGCAGACAAGCAAGAGACAGTTGAAAAGAGGAGGCCAGCAGTACTCATGGAAAAGTAAACACTGCATTTTGAGTTAGGCATATAAAGCCTTTACATCAAGCTCTTACAAGCAATGCCTTGATGCATTCTGCATCTGTTGTCTCCCCCATCTGTACATGTAGACGCACACATATGTGTATATATCTATATGTAGACAGATAGCTAGATAGATATCTCAACATTAACATGAAATCCATGGTCAGCTACCTGGCCCATTCTGGAGCTGTGAAAGAGTGCCTCTTCAAATACATCATATATGCATCAGCTGGTTGCTTAAGTTGATTAGCAGGGGGCAGTTAAATTACTATGCTAATCCATGTATTCTCAGCACTGCTTCCTTGATATGGATATGTGTATATGCTTACTGGGAAGCCTTGATTAGTTCAAGCTTCAATGTGTCAAAGGCTCCAGATTCTTTCCAAAGAATAATTTTAACTGTACTCACATCCCTAAAGTGTGGGAGCTGATTTGAAAAGGTACTTACCTCTACCATATGCTATTTTTCTTTAAACAATTTGCATTTCAAAGTGAATATGGCATTTATATTTGAATGAATATCAGTATGTTGCCAGAACTGGTCTCAAATGAGGAAAAAAAGATGCTGGTCTCCTATTGAACAAAAATGTTTTCATCTACCAAAGAAGCATCAAAGGAAGAGTTCCTCTTTCTAGCTCTAGACAGCTTTATTAAAACTATCTTTTCTGATATTATAAAATACCCCGTTATGATCGCACTTACAAAATGTTCAAACAATTAAGCTCTACAAAATCCATCCAAATTAAGATTCAAGGTAATTTCCAGGTTTGTCCAACGCTCGGCAGAAGAGCCTTTGAGAAAAGTGAGAGTGCTCCCACAAGGTCCAATTTACACATCCATCTATTCAGTGCAAACAGCCACCAACAGCAAAGAGCAAGTAAAGACAAGAGACTCAGCATAAGAAGAATTAAGCAGAGGAGTGCGTGCCTGTGTGTACGTACGCATGCATTAAGAGGCTGACAGAAACAGACACACCGGGGGCAGAACGCGTCTCCATCTCCTATCCACAGAGGGCCTCTCTTCATACACGCTTGTTTCAGATTTACAAAACAACAGACCATAAATGCAATGTCAGATTACAATACTTAGAACCATTATGAAAACAACAAAGATTTATAGACACTGGACCATGCAAGACACTAAGTGCGCATGGAGTCAGTAAAACCAAAAAGAGAAAGAATCTGGGTATTACACAAGTTTTAATAAAATATTCAATAAAGTGCAACATAAACGTTATTTTACAGGTATGCAGCAAAGTGTCCAACCAAAAAAAATAAACTATTCAGGGTTTTTGTCATGTTACCCTTGTAACAGAACAGTAGGCTGGACAGCATTTTAGCAATTCCTCTTTTGCTTTATTTCAACTTAACAAAAATAATATAGTGAATCATCACTGGGCAGGACAGGTTATTTTAGCAGACACATCACTTGAACCTAAGCCTTCACCAGTGATGCTACCCATTAATTACAAATGCAGAATAATTCACAATTATACCCTAAAAAAGTGAGATACAAGTGACTTAAATACACGGAGGTGGTCTCCATTTCCTGCTGCAGAGACATCTGTGACTTCTCCCAAACAAATCAGTTATGAGAAGTTCTATATTCAGGAGTACAACTAATATACTCTTGAATTTATGAGACAAGCAGACATTGCAAGAGTCGTGAAGCAGAACTATATTTTTCCATGAAGCAGCAGCGTATGACACCCACAGAGAGCGGCTGCACAGAAGCAGAGAAAGATCGAATCAGATGAACTACAGCCTACTGCTACGCTTTCACCATGGCCATGTTTTATTTGTGCTACGCTCTTCATGTTCACGACAAGTTTTTCTTCCAAAAAAAGAAATAAACCTCTTAAGGCCAGAGGGCTGTGCTCACCAGCTGTTAGAACTAATGAAAAATGCATTAGAGTTGTGGGTCAGGAAATCCTGACTCTTGATATCAGAGGGTTAATTGTTTCAAATCACGTTGGGTCAATTTATGTTGCAGGAATACTGCCTATTCTTGAAATGCCCTCTAATTCAGTAAAAGGCACTGTCAAATAGATTAGATTGGCTGTTGGTCGCCCGTTCAAAAACCATACCCAGCACTGCTCCCTGAAGTTTCTTCAGGCATTAGGGGGCAAAAGGAAAGTGAGAGAGGCTCCTCTGCCACCTGCAAGATGATGAAAAGCATTCCCTTCCCCGTCCTTCAATTCTGCATTACGTTTATGAATTAATTCCCTGAGTTGGGAAGAAATCTTCCCAATGGACGAAACTTTCCTAAGAAGTGGCTGACCATCCATCCAAGCAGTGCCACTTTCTGCCATCTGTTTTGCCAGTATGAATGCTGGGGTAATGCCTGCTTTAGCTGTGGAAAATTTAGGAATGGCTTTTCTGGACCCCAGCATCCATCTTTGACAGATGCATCCTCCTTCTCTTGCCAACTCTGGAGATCACGCCCTGCACTGAAATCTGGGAAAACTGCTACTTACAGTTTCTTGCCTCTCCAATTGCGTAATGTCTGCATGGGAATGGAAGGCACTGCCCAGGTGTCAGGGCACTCACCATCTGGCCATGTTCTCAGGAAGATCGTCTGTGGGACCAAGACTGGAGAGCTCCAACTTCCATAACCAGGTTCTTGAGTGGTTTTATTAATGGGGGAAAACCCCTACAAAAAGTATTGCTATGGATTTTGTTTTGATCTGACAGCAATGTGCAAACAGCACATAATTTCTGCCTTGGGCTTATTGGGGACCTAAGTAACTTGGGGTTACTCGTACATGGAACAAGAAAGAGCGAGACAACAGTATCTTCCCAAAACACACTGGTTTCAGCACTGAAACTCTCCTCCAATGCACTGACAATCACTTTCAATACTGCAGCAGATTACTTGCTTTGGGTTTAACTTATTTTTATTATTTTCTACAGAAGCATTTATTATCTGAACAAATTTCCTGAAGATAAGCAGCTATTAATAGAAGAAGACCTTCCTCTCGCAGCCTGGCAGGGCAGCCTCTGAGAACCAGGCCTGATCAGTAGCGTACAAACTGAGAAGGGTCAATCCTAATGAACAAACAAGGCAATGCCAAGAAATACCCTGGCGGTGAAGGACACGGTGCTGGGAGCATAATGAGAAAAGTTATTATTCTCAGAGCATGCCGAACCAACACAGCAAGGGTGGAGGAAAATCAAGTCATCAGAGGAGACATCTCTTCTAAAAGAAAGTCAAACCCAAGATCTTCAGCAAGGTCTTCTGCTCAAGATCCCAGACTATTTATTCTGCTGAGATCAAAGCGTGTTTTCCTTTCCCAGTAGGCATATTACTTATTTTTCCAGTAGTTTTATCAATTAACAGCAATAAAGAAGGTATCCTTCACTTTCTGGCCAAGTCCTGATCAAGGTTACCTGCTTGTTAAGGCACTGCATCTTTAAGACCCGGAGGTGCCCATTTTACACCGGCAAATGCTCCACTTTGTATTGTTGTTGACTGTGAATCCTGTTAACAATTGTGAATTTAGCTTCGCAAAAAAATAACAGCACAATATCAAGTAATTCTATGGTATTATGCTGCTCGCATGTCAAGTAATGCACGTGTAGGGGCCTGAGGCAAAAGATATAAAATGCTTCCTAATCCCTTTGACTGTCTGTGGGAGTTATTAATAACGAGATTGGAAAGGGGGTGTGGGGGGGTGTGTGTGTGTGTCCTACCTGTGCGCCGGATCCGTATCAAACCCGGTAAGATTAACTGAACTAACTTTAGGAGCGTTCCATGAGCCTCCAAACCTCCCCAAACCCTGCGAGCTGCAACCAGAGCCTCTTCAGGACGGGGAAAGGATGACTGCCGGCATTCAAACACCCTCCAGACTCTTAAGAAAACGGAACAAAGAAACTTTATTTTTGAAAAAGAGACAATAGATACGAATGCGAGATGACTTTTTTTTTTTTTAATAGCTATTGCCACTGTAACAGCAGCTAAGTGAATGCATGTCTGCAGTGTGAGCAGTTTTGATAAACAGCCTCTGCGGGCCACACAACGGGGATAATGTATCCTTAAGTACTGCCAATGAGCTGCCATTCTGCACAGCCAATTACTTCTGTGCGTCTGTCACTCAAAGGAAAAATGACTGAGCCCATTAGATCAAACCTTTGTCACTGTTCCTAATGCACTCTTAGGCCTCATTAATCTGAGGGAGCAGCAACACAGCCGCTGGTGCCTCATTGCCTCCCCCACAACAGGCCCACGTGAATCTTCTCATCTCTCCCCCAAGTGCACCACGTTAATCAAGCTCTCCTTATTACCCCGGTCCCTGTCACGGCGGAGAGCGCTCTCTCTCTTAAATGCTCTCATTATGGTCCATCTTTAGAGCCGGCTGAGTGGAGAGAAAAAAAAAAAAAAAAAAAAAAAAAAAAAGAGCCAGAGAAAGAGAAGAGGAAAAAGCAAGTCCGATCACATTAATATTCATGACAATAATTAGTATTCTAGGTCACTGAATATTCATGCTATTAGTTTGGTTTTTTATGGGTTTGCTGGATGTCCTGATTGCTGGAGTGTGGAGGAAAACAGCATGGTTGGGACTTTAGATGTCAACGGCAGTTCAATACTCAAAACACATTTGTGAATTTTTTTTCCCTTTTGGTAAATCAGCTTCAACCCTCCTGATGGCTTTCATATTTTAAAATCACTGGGGGAAAAAGAACGAGCAATTTCGCAAAGGTCTTAACATCCAACCGGTTAGTATTACAACGTGTAACCATCAAAACTCGGCGAGATCGCATTGGGTGGACAAGACAGATCTGTGATTTTATTCAGGATACGGCGCAACGCAGGCATGAAAATCAACCAGAGTGAAGCAGGCACAGGCTGAGCAGCGACGACTGTATCTTGTCCGGCATCTACAGTCATCTGCCTGAAGCTTCACAGCACATATCTACCCTTTATCTACCTAATCATCATTAGAGACAGGCACCATTTGCCCACTGTAAGACACTTCATTGTTTCCTTCTTTCCCGAAAGAGAAGAAGCTTAGCAAACTCTTTTTTTTCCTCCCCCTTCAATATTTAACAAATGCAGTGTTTTTGTCAAATATTTATTTCATCAGCACTAATACTTGCCTTGCTCTTTTCCGCAATATTAAGGAATATAGGGTACTAACAGTGAAAGTTTATTTCAAATAAATAAAAGGGCAAATTCTGGTCCAAAGGAACTGGAGAAGACTACCTTGAGGGGTCCCCCTCTCGTGGGATGGAAGGGCAACCTCCAGTGCACTTAAAATTGGGCTTTTTCCCTGTTGAAACAAGCAAACTGACAACTTCTTTCATTTGCTACAGCTGTATATCACTGAACTAACAGCAAACCCAATCAAATGGAAAATTGACTTGGGTGATTAATGACAAAAGTAAGTCACAAACTTGCATTTGTGATCTGTGGCAAAACCATAAAAACTCACGCTCAAGTTGAAGCATGGTAAACGTTTCGTGTTAAGTCAAGTCATCTCACATACCGCATTAGGCTCCAAAATCATCAGCAAAGAACTATCAACTACCAACCTCTGGCCTTGTGGGAACGCCACCAGAGAAAATACGGCACTGTCAAGTCACACACTGCTCCAGTGCACAACCTCAGCCACCTACAAGGAAGGAGTTCAGAGCACATTCAAGAATTTAGGACTCAGTTCTGCACTTATTTGCAAAGGCACACAAGATCTATAGGCTTTGGAGCAATTGCATATGCTAGCAAGCTCTTGGCTTGATACACGTTGATACAGGATTGTCAGCCTCATCGTAACACCTGAATCCTGACAGTAACCTCCAATGGAAGAAAGGTTATTACATGATCTACAGAAATACCGATGAATTCAGCACAGTGTGGATCGAGACTTGAATTTACAACGCACCACAACAGAGCAGGGATCCCACCCAAGGTTTTCCATCACGCTCCCCCTCCTGCAGATGGCACGCCACACTTCAGAGTGTACTGGATCCCGGTGTCAGACTCAGTAGCTATTAATTCACATACTGCGGAAAATGGCTACCGAATGGACAGGTAGGGCTGTAGCTGTAAGTTAGGCTTAAAAGGTAAAAAAAAATAATTAAAATAAATATACATGCTCTGGGCAATCCTGCTTCAGCAGGGGAGTTGGACTACATGATCTTTATGGTCCCTTCCAACTCTAAAAATTCAGTGAAATTCAGTGAAAATAAAATAAAATAAATGCAACGGTTAAAGAACAGAATTATTAGACAGGTACTAGAATCTAAAGACACCATGTCAGAAATCTTACTTTGAAAGTACATCAGTCTAACTGAAACATCAATTCTCTACCTTTTTAAAAGAAAAGTCCGGGAGGCAGTCCATTCCAACTCAGCCTCATTCCAAGCACTTCAGTGTAAAATAAGATTACTTAATGACCACTGTGTTGATTTGATAGATGATCACAATTAATAACGGATAGAAAACTCACGTTTATTAAAATGTGAAGATGCTGTTCTTATAACATGTCTGAAGTGTCACATAGAGTTAGCGGGTAACAACCTTTAGCATACTTAACGATGGCTATGTAGCTAACACATTTTAGGATACTTCACATACTGTACAGTCACTATTGTAAGTAAATTTAATAGCACCAAATTATTTAAATGAAGTGTTAATCAGGAAACAATTTCTCTCTACACCATAACCTATTTTTAGACGTGAACTTTCTACATCAGTGGCTCTTGTTGCAGCTCAGGCTTTGGGTTGTTTGTAGAGGAGAAGAAATAAACACCTCCTGGGAGAGATTTCAGGAGTAAGTTCACCTTCAGGTCACTGGCTCAAATCCAACCCAACTTGGGAGTAACTGAAACCTGGACCCAATCCTGCTCCAAAGTCAGCAAGAACTGAGTCAGCTTCTAAAAGGCACAGAGACTTGGCCAGAGGCTGATTTACAGGACTGCTGGCCCGTATGACATTGTCGCGATATGCTACCGACTATTAGATAAAGTTGGAACCGATTAAGTCCACAAGTTACCCTTTTCTGAAGTACTTCCAACTGAAAAACATCAACAGAACGATGTTCGCTCTCACGTAAATTTAATTTAAATTTACGATACTTAAGCATCATTCAACAACTTTGATTTAAAGTAACACAAAAGTAACATCACTTCAGATGAAAGGGAACGAACTTCCATTTCCCCCAACTCAGAGGTTGCTACCAAGTTAGCATACAAGCACAGGCACTCTTCATCAAGTCACAGTTAAAGATCTGTTGTTGAAAGCCTTCATATAACAGACCACAACAACCTCCCACCCCTCTGTATTGTCTGGGAGAAGTAGCGACATAGAATCCCTGTTCTTACGGGATAAACCCCAAACTGCACCTCCAAGAACCCAAGAAAAGCCCAGAGACCAGCTTTCACTTTTAAAATGTCATGGCAAAACTTATAGGGAGACAAAAATCAACCTTTTTCCAGCCAAGGAGGTTGGCTTCGCAACAGCAGAAACAGTCTTTCCTTCTACTCACTTGTCTGTTTTCTGATAGAGTACAGAAAATACTCCTTCCTCACACTGCTGCTTCACTTCCAGTTTGGTTACTGTCCTATCATGACACATCAAGGGAAAAATCTTTCACAGAATCTTCTTGGTTGGAAGGGACCTTTGAGATCATCAAGTCCAACCAAAAAAAAAACAACAAAAAAACCAAACCACCAAAAAATCCACCAAAACCAAATCAAACGCCCACAACCACACCCCACCCACAAACAGATGCAAACCAACAATCTCGGGCACTAGAGCATGCCCTGAAGTGCCACCTCTACATGTTTCTTAAATACCCCCAGGGACGGCGACTCCACCACCTCCCTGGGCAGGCTGTTCCAGGGCCTGACCACCCTCTCAGTAAAGTCATTCTTCCTAATATCTAATCTAAACCTCCCCTGCCCCAACTTCAGACCATTTCCTCTGGTCCTGTCATTATTCCCTTGGGAGAAGAGGCCAACACCCACCTCTCTACACCCTCCTTTCAGGGAGTTGTAGAGGGCAATGAGGTCTCTCCTCAGCCTCCTCTTCTCCAAACTGAACATGCCCAGTTCCCTCAGCCTCTCCTCGTATGACTTGTTCTCCAGACCCCTCACCAGCTTGGTGGCTCTCCTCTGGACACCCTCCAGCAGCTCAATGTCCTTCCTGTAGTGAGGGGCCCAGAACTGGACACAGCACTCGAGGTGAGGCCTCACCAGTGCCCAGTACAGAGGCACCATCACTGCCCTACTCCTGCTGGTCACGCTATTCCTGATACAGGCCAGGATGCTGTTGGCCTTCTAGGCTACCTGGGCACACTGCTGGCACACTTTCTCCCAGCTCTTGTGCCTATGTGTAAACCGAGCAGGAAAGAGTCATCTTTGGGTCTTTTTCTTAATAAATTCTCATATATGTATTTTATTATTATTATTTTTTTAAACATCTCTGAAATGGAAACTCCCAAGAAGGACTGGAACTGGGCTTTTGTTGTTAAGATGATTATTTCCCAGAGGTATCTGCTTCCAGATGTTTGGGATGTAAGCACATTTACAGATGCCCTGCAGACTGTGATGGGAATTAGAAGAGAAGCTCAATGAAGCTTTGAGCTCTCTTATGGATTTACGTCTTTAAGTGTTACGTCTTCTAGCAGCAAGTGGTCATCCCTGCAGAAATCAAGTGGGAGCTAGGAGATAAAAGCTATCCCCCAAAGTGTCTCTCGTGAGATGACTGCTCCGACTCCCTGACCCTAACGCAAGCTGTCCCAGGTCTGCCCACATGCTATCCCTGACACCTACACTGAAGGGTACCTGTATCTGAGATTGTATCCTCATGGCATGTATTTTATAACCCACCAGTTGATAGGCCAAAGGCTTGGCCTTTGCCTCCTGATCAGACCAGATGATGCGCTGGAAACTACCCAAAATACGAGAAATTCCACTAAGAGACAGAGAAAACTATCTGTTGGGCACTCATGAGAGAGTGAGTTTAAAACATAGAATGATAGAATGGTTTGAGCTGGAAGGGACCTTAAAGGTCATCTAGTTCCAAACTGCCTGCCATGGGCAGGGACACCTGTAACGTGTCAGAGGCAATCAAAAAGACATCAAGTACATATATTTATTGGCAAAGTTGGCACTGAAATCCATATTTAAGGGGCATCTTCTGAACAGTGTTTAATAATAGACCACTGATGATTTCAAATTTTTCAAATATTTGACAACAAAAAAATGCACTGAATTTTTTTTGATGTTTGAGTGAAAATAAATTCAGGTATTTCTAGGAACACAAGTTAGTGGAAAATAGGTAATCTCAGCCAAGAAATGCTTTTAGTGGGCCTGTGCTATCACTATGTATAAGCGAAGACTATGAATTCTATTTCTAGGGGAAATCTTAAACATGACATTTTAATTCAGCCATAGTATTCTTTTAATATCTTAGCTTTTTCACTAAACTGTACACAATTACATAACAGCAGAAGGAAAACTAGTCTGTTCCTGACCACATCAAACAATTATACTAAATACTGTCCTCACTTCTAAGCATGGAGAATATTATTCCAGGTACCAAGTCTGCACTGGGAAAAAGCAGAGAAGAACAGAAAACACCACCGTCTGGGGCTAGAGGCCACATGTGAAGCAGTAAGAATGTAATGGTTTTTGCATGCCTAAAAATAAGAATAGCAAGTGCTGATTTTTTCTGTGCTTGGTTCAAACCTCCTCCATACAGCAGGTCCGTGTACAGAAACCTCCCAATGAAGAAATAGTAACAGACAATTTCAGCCTTGCGATCAATTTTAAAAGCATCGCTCAAGATGATGACAACATTTTGCCAGCGTTAACTGAGGAAAAAAACCTCTGAGACAGCACCACAGACTGCAAGGGATAACTTCCAAATGTTTTCAGTCGCATGACAGGTAGCTGCAGAGATACCAGAAGTCTTCCCAACACTCCAGAAGCTGAGCGCCGAGGCCCTACAGGTCACAGGTTCTGTTGGATGGGAGACCCTCTGCGTAAAATCCACTGTCAATATACTTGACCACATGAAAGTTCAGACTAACAATCCGGGCACAGCTTGTGACAATATCTTCTTTAAAATATTAGGGGAATATCATATATATTGTAAATATATTGTGATATATATTTACAATATTTTATATTTAATATTGTATTACAATATTACATATTGTAAAATATGTATATTTTATATTACAATATATTGTAAAATCACTCTCTGCAATGCAGCTCTTCAGTCTTACCTGAACGCAAGAATATTGAGAGCAATACATGGACTGATGCACAGTTGAGCTGCTTAAAGTTATTTCCCAGATCCAGTCTGTCCAACTACTTCTTTTTTTTTTTTTTTTAAGTAGTACTCTACTGACTAGCAGTTCCTTCTTTTGTTTGTTTTTAACTGGGTAACCACTGCTTGGATCAATCAGCTTCCTAAGAAAACGCTCCTCTGTCCTGCTGCTGTTAGTCATTCTGTCCAGTAATGCAATAACCAGACAGACCTCAAATGTGGCCTTTAAGTAAGAATCACAGAATCACAAAATGATATGGGATTGGAAGGGACCTCTGGAGATCATCTAGTCCAACCCCCCTGCCAAAGCAGGTCCACCCAGAGCAGGTCCCACAGGAACGTGTCCAGGTGGGTTGGGAATGTCTCCAGAGAAGGAGACTCCACCACCTCCCTGGGCAGCCTCTTCCAGGGCTCTGCCACCCTCACAGGAAAGAAGTTCCTCCTCACGTTTAGGTGGAACTTCTTCTATTCACGTTTGTGCCCGTTCCCTCTTGTCCTGTCTCTGGGCACCACTGAAAAAAGACCAGCCCCATCCTCTTGACACCCTCCCTTGAAGTATTTACAAGCATTGATCAGATCCCCCCTCAGCCTTCTCTTCTGCAGACTAAAAAGACCCAAGTCCCTCAGCCTCTCCTCATAAGAGAGATGCTCCAGGCCCCTCATCATCTTTGTAGCCCCCTGCTGTACCCTCTCCAGCAGTTCCCTGTCCTTCTTGAACTGGGGAGCCCAGAACTGGACCCAGTGCTCCCGATGGGGCCTCACCAGGGCAGAGCAGAGGGGGAGGATGACCTTCCTCCACCTGCTGGTCACACTCTTCCTGATGCACCCCAGGATGCCATTGGCCTTCTTGGCCACAAGGGCACATTGCTGGCTCATGGTCATCCTGTTGTCCAGCAGGACTCCCGGGTCTTTCTCCTCAGAGCTGCTCTCCAGCAGGTCAGCCCCCAACCTGTCCTGGGGCAGGGGGTTATTTCTCCCCAGGTGCAGCACCCTACACTTGTCTTTGTTGAATTTCATCAGGTTCCTCTCTGCCCAATTCTCCAGTCCGTCCAGGTCAAGAAAGATTCAATGAAGGCAACTTCTTCAGAAGAAACACACTCTGTGCAGATAAACCCCAAAGAAGAGATACCACGGCTGATAATGCACTGAATGTACCAACCTGAATTTCAGAAGCAATGGCTGCAAGGAAAAATACCATAGCGGGTCTGAAAGCACTTGCTGTGTATGCAGCTGAGCTCATGAAATGCAACGTTACAGAGACGTCTGCATCCTCACTGACCCTCCTCTCACACCAAAACCTTAGCCCTCCCCTTTCTACATCCTCTGACACCTAAAGTGGGCACCAGACAGCAGGTAGGGAGGTATGAACAGGATGGCTGCCATGCAGAGCATAAAGCTGTTCAGTCCAGCCTGTCTTCACCTGCTCATCCCGGCAAGTTATGAAGATGCTTCAAATCTGTTAAGCTTCCAGGCAGCTATAGGGGTAATATAATTAAGATATCAATCCTTGCTTTATCTATGGGAAAAGTGGCATGCAAAGATCAGCAGGTCAAGAACTTGCTTAAAATTAAAGAAGGATCAGTGTAGCGCCCCAGCTGCACGAGAGGGGAAATGAAGGTACTCAAGTGGGTAATGATAGAGAAATCAGGCAAAACTTCCCTTGGATACAACTCTTTTATACATTAGAAGGGCATTAATTATTTTAAGACTTAGCCACAGTAGATCTCTTGAGCTGTGCTAATCAGACATCAACAGCAGAGAAGTCTTTTGGTATTTCTAAGCAACATGCTAAAGACACCGAGAGAGGGGACAGAGTTTCCAACGATTCCCACCATGTTATTTGAAAAACGCTATGTAAAAGCAGAGCTGTTTTCCAGCATTTGTGCTTTCTAGTGTAATTCACTTTTCTCTCTTAAAACAATTGCTGTGCAATAAAACCTCGGGCTAGCCAGGATAGAGACACAGTGGCTACAACCACTGCCAGAGAGAGCTGCCTACTGTACGGTTTCGTGCGAGGAAAGCATTACATGTGCAGGGAGTCCTGAAACAAAATGAAACGCGCAATATTCATTTAACTCATGTACAAGCTGTTTCCCTCTGACCTGGCAATCTAAGCCTATGCCAAAACATGTAAATTCCATGCTATAAACTTTATATCAGCATGTATACCTGAGCATGTTTTTAGAAGCTTACTTCTCTGGAGCAATCACGTAATTTTTGTCTGTGTTCAAATGTTCTTAAAAGCAGAGATCTCTTACTTAAACGTCTTACCGCTAGTTTATTGACTCAGTCCAGCACTTTTCTTCCCTAAATTATGAAATACGTTGAAAAAACAAAAACACTCCCTGCACCCAGTCATCTAAATTAAATAGCAAAATGGAAAAAACAAACCAACCATGAATAATTTTCTCCAACGAGCTCTTCCAGAGACAATGCCGGCACTGTGCCTCTCGAGGGGTAGGTTACAACTTGAAAAAGAGTCTGATAAAAATCATGGTTTCAGACATTTCAGGTCCCCAGCAAAACTAATATAACATGCCACACAAGATCTCCAAGGATGTCTGCTCCATGGCACCACTATAAAGCCACAAGGCTTTTTTTTTAACCCCCCTCTTCCCTTTTTTAAACATTGAACTCAATGAGTAGCATCCACAGCTGGAAGGAAAATCCCTCTCCCTCTTCCCCTAATATAGGGAATGCGCATCGTGAAAACAGCACTGGTGGGGCCTCACCTCGAGTGCTGTGTTCAGTTCTGGGCCCCTCACCACAAAAAGGACATTGAGCTGCTGGAGCGTGTCCAGAGGAGAGCCACCAAGCTGGTGGGGGGTCTAGAGAACAAGTCATACGAGGAGAGGCTGAGGGAACTGGGCATGTTTAGTTTGGAGAAGAGGAGGCTGAGGAGAGACCTCATTGCCCTCTACAACTACCTGAAAGGAGGGTGTAGAGAGGTGGGTGTTGGCCTCTTCTCCCAAGGGAATAACGGCAGGACCAGAGGAAATGGTCTGAAGTTGGGGCAGGGGAGGTTTAGATTAGATATTAGGAAGAATGACTTTACTGAGAGGGTGCTCAGGCACTGGAACAGCCTGCCCAGGGAGGTGGTGGAGTCGCCATCCCTGGAGGTATTTAAGAAACATGTAGACGTGGCACTTCAGGGCATGATCTAGTGCCCGAGACTGTTGGGAGTTTTGTTTCGTGTGTGTGTGTATGGTTGGACTCGATGATCTCAAAGGTCCCTTCCAACCAAGAAGATTCTGTGATTATGCAGGGAATTACACCTTGACTTGAAGCATAAGATAACTGTTAGTATCCAAGAGAAGACTCTTGAATAGCAGGGTGATCGAGTTCCTTCTTGTGGTTGCCCATCCCACCTGTGCATTGTGTACCGTACAGGAACAAAAGTCTGCTTGGATGGTTTTGTTGGTACATGCTGGAAGTGTCTGCATCAATCATAAATGCAAAAGGCACTCGGCACTTTGTGGACGTTATCCCAAACATGCTGACAAAACTTCCATACCAACACTACACCACTAGGAGTTTTTTATCAGCCGTGCATTTTACAAGATAAATTGTCTTCAATGTTCTTCCTTAATGCAAATTTTTAAATCCACTTAGCTGCATGGACAACTACTTCAGCAAACAATAAACTTCTTTCTTTAGAGCTCACAAGGAGCTATAAACTACTTCCATAAATGAACTAAAATATCTTTCTACAGAAGAATCTTTCTGTTAGAAAGTCCAAAATTATGCATCCTTCTACAGGTGGAAAGAAGTGCTGTGGATCCCACCAGGAATCTACAAAAATCCTTTTCAAATGATACATCTCCTGTTTTTTCAAAGTATTAGACCTAACAGATCAGTCATAAGGCAGCATCGATTCTTCACTTATGTCAATTTCTGTGAAATTATGTAGGGTTTTGGCAAGTATAAGGTAACAAATATAAAAAGACAGACATTGAAGGTTACTCAGAAACTTAGGATCTCTTGTGGAGGACAGATCAGCAGTTAGGGCGTAAAATGTTACACATCAGTGGTTATTTGGATTTGTAAATTATTAATAGATGTCATCCCCATCCCAGTAGTACCTGACAATTGCCTACAGACACTGGAAATGCAGTCTTTCCCTTTTTTCCCTAGCATGGTATTCTCTTACCTGAATTCGGTGAGATGTGTAAACTGCTCATGTCCTTGGAGAGGCCGTTTGTTTTGGGACTGGAAATGGGTGCACAAGCTGACGTAGCTCGGGGTGGCCTCTTCCCAGGGACTTTCACAGTGGTTCTCAGCAAGTCGATTTCTTTCCCGTGAACGTTCTGCATATAGTCCTGGTAAGAGGAAAAAAAACAAAACAAAACCCAAACCCAATATCAAACAGGTAGTTCTGTAAGCAATAGAATTAATGAAACCTGTTTTTATAAGACTTTTGCCCTACATCATCTGCCAGCACCCACGATGTAGTTTTCCCCTTCCTTCCGTTTTCTTGATAATCCCTTCCGCACTTCTCACAACAAATACTCGCAAAATTCTGGAGCTTTCTAATACATCCTCCAGCTACCAGTTGGATAAGAGGCAATTCACAAAGCAGCTAGTTCTGAGCCACACGTAGGAGTTCACCACCTAGCAGGTCCCAAACAGAAGGAGAAGAGAAAGCTGACTGTCCCCCATGAGCACACTTACCTATGTCTCCTCTCTGCCAATGTCTTTTGCACTTATCTATTTCTCCTTCACATTTGGCTGAAATTGGTCAGCAGGCACAAAAGTTACGAAAGGCCACTGACTGGTTAAGGTTTCTGCAATTACAACACTGTTTCTTAGAACATGATCCTTCCTCCAGACGTAGAAAAAAGAAGGAAAAAAAATCATGCAGATTGTGTCTGATTAGAGTAAACCCACTAAAAGCTGGAAGCCAGAAGTGGAAAAGGCTTTTCCTAATTCTTGGAGAGCCCACAAAAAGGAAATAAGCAGACAAACCCAGTCAGCCACGGAAAGACAGTGAGTGGTCAACTGACTGGAGCCAAGCCACCGCTTCCCAAGAAATCCATGAGAAACTCTTCAAACTGTAAATAGTTTCTGGAAAAACAGGCTCTGAGAATCTGCTTTCCAGCTTCAAAGGCATTCCCTAAATTGCCTGTGGGCTTCTTCAGATGACAACAGAAAAGCAAGTGGACAGGGGTGTCTTTATCAGAGGGAAATAACAATTCGTTAAGGTGAGACAGCCACTAAGGCTGCAATCCTGGGATACATCAGAGAAGATATTTCCAGCAGAGACAGTGAACGTTAAAGCCAGTACACAAAACACCAAAGTTGTCACCTCCTGGTACACATGGTTGTGGTTACTTGCATTCCAGAAAAAAATAATTGAAACTATGAGGACACTACAAGAAACAGACCGTATTTTAACGAGAAGAAATGCAAGGTGGGTAGCAGAGGATACCAAAATAAAGAATGAAAAGAGGTAAGAGCATTGCACAAAAATACATCTGGGTATATGTACCCCGGGAGGAAAACAGCAATTTGAACTCAAGATTGGGAAAGATCTGGGCTTAAGCTGCAGAGTTAAGCTGGAAACCAAGGGAATGGTATTCTTGAGCCATCTTCTATGCGGAGCAGCTGGGGCACAAGATCTAATTCCTTTTCAGATAGAACTTGATCAACTAATAGAGTCCTGGGTGATGCTGTGGATGTCTGCATGAGCAAAGACTGCCAGGAAAGACATAAATCCCAGTTGCCCAATTGTCTAGGGCAAGAGTTAGCCAGATTACAAGGTGCTGTATGAAAGATTATCAATATTTAACTAGGTTGCTTCCAAATCCGCAGCATACAGACCTATACACCACCAGAGCATTAATTTTACAAGTAAATACCTGAATGGCCTAAAAGCATACCCGAGGTCCACAACACTGCTGCCACAATATGGGGAGCAATCAGCTCCCTCATAAAAATCCTTCCACCGCTGACAGTTTTTACAATACAAACTATATATTCTGCTCAAAAAAATCTACTAGGGGGCCAGCATTCATTTCTTCACAGCTGACACTAATCTGTGATAAAACCCCAAAACTGAGCCATCAAGCCAGCTTATTTTTCCCTAGCCGTTTGAGAATTATTAACAGTAAAAAGGGGGATCTGAACAATTCATGTGGTGAGGACGCAGAGCTCTGCTGCCAAAAGAAATGAAGGCAATTCATTAATAAAAATTCATTCACTAGGTGTTAGAAATGAACAAGACAGTTTCATCCATAAATTATCAAGTTGGCGTAACTTTCTTGTTCGGTGTCAGCTCTTCACAAATTAAAATACAATAAGCAGAACATAATTGAGCATTTATTGCTTATGGGCTCTAAAATGAAGCTTAATCAGATAGTGACTAAACCTCAGCATGTCCTCTTTTTAATAGACGTTTTATTTCACGTAAAACAACCACTGTACTCCCATTTAAATCTAAGGAGGAGAAGTTTATTCCAAATTCTTCCGATGAATAGTGCGCACAATTTCCCTGCTACGCTGCCAACTTGTGAGATGTGACAGGGCATTATTAAAGCCCTTTTAATTGAGAGTAAACCAGGCTTAGGTGAGCTATAAACCATTTGAGAGAGTAAGTGAATGTTGGGAAACAGGAAATAAATGCGCTGTAGCCATACCATTATTATACGAAAGTGCCCAAACACAACAGATGCCACATAGGTATTAATGTCAGCTTAAATATTTATGGGGATATATCAAATGTAAATAATAAAGCCTCCTTCACTGTGCAAGATGCATAGCGATAATCTCTGCATTTCCCTGAGGAGGAGAGGCAAGCACCAAGTTTCCAGTCGGCGGAGCATCCGCCCCCACACGTGCTCCCTTCAGATCTGCACTTGGGGAATAAAAGTTAAAACTACAAAATAACGTCGCGGCTTCAGAAGCGCAATGGAGGGTTTGATCAGATTAGAACAGATGAGGGTCTTGCTGTCATCTGGAATATGCTGTGTTAAAGAGAAGACAGCAAGCCTGATTTTGATATGCAAATGTTACAGATATAACTCCCCTAGATGTTAGTTGTAGAAAATGCTGATCCGAGAAAAAAGGGGAAAAAACCCTCTAACAAGGCATGAGGGTAATTCAAAGCCAAGTACTTTTAAACAGCACTTAACAAGTCCCTAGAGCCCACTCAACAGTGGGCCACCCCAGAAGTGCCATCTTCTGCCCCTCAACAGCTTGAAAAAGTAGTAATTGCAAATCCATTTGCATTTTTCTTCTCAACTTGTCCATGTTCATCATTCAGCAACACAGGGGGAAAAAAAGAAAAAAAAGACAAAAAAAAAAGCAGCAAGCAGGAAAGGAAAGGGAACCCTCCCCAAACGTGAGGATAAGAGGAGAAGCCAGCCCCCCGGTCCCCCGCACCCCTGCGCTTGCACCTTCGCCATCACTTGTTTTTTACATTTCACTCCTAATTATGTTGCATCTATTGCCATACACTTAATTAGCTGCATTAATGTGATTTCTTTTCACATAGTCAAGCAATTAAGAGCTATGATTGAGTTTCATTCAATTAGCCTCAACAAACATGCTAATTGATGTCCCAGATGCAAATGAGGTGCAATGAGAGAAACCTGCCAGCAATCGAGAGTTGCGGCGGGGAGACCCACTGCTCTCAGCTTGCTGACAGCAGCACAGCTTAACGCGGCTCCCACCTTCTGCCGAGCCGCCTTCGGAGGCGGCGGAGGTGGTGGTGGTGGTGGTGATGATGGGGGAAACAAGACATTAGTGCCCCGGTTGTCCCAAATAGATCCCTACAGGAATAACGGGCAGCGCTGAATCAAATCGACCTCGTCTCCAATTCTCACGACGACGGCTGGTAGGAGCCAGAGAAGAGCGTAGCGTTTTCCTGCAGCCGGGTAGGCATTCCAGACCCGGCGAACACCACGCTTTCTTCAGCTAAGGACTATAAAAGGTCTCCATCTAATCTCTGAGCTCATGAAATACCACGCAGGCAATGGCCTGCGGTTATCAGTAACTGGCAACTTAATCTTAGTCAGCTGTGGGGCAATGCTGCCTCTTCAAGTTAAGGCCAGAACGCATCAATCAATCAATAATCCCTAAAAATACGCTTGCTCTATTGATTCTCATTGCTTTTCATCCTGAGGTTACCGTTAGCGGTTTGCTCAAATATAGTGCTGCTGAGGTGTTAATTTGACTACTCAAGGCCATTGACCATTATCTAGAGGACTAAATAAACTGTTAAAATATCAGCTAAAATCATAAAAGCTACATTGACTGAAGATGACACAAAATATTATTTGACAGCACCACAAAATGAATTGCCTTGAGTAAGAAAAAAAATGATGTGCCATGACACAGAATAATGTAAAGTAAGATTACTTTAGTTCTGCTCTTAATACAGCTGTTTACAACAGCAGAAATTAATTTAACCAATTAACTGAACAGAAGCCTTTCAGACATGCAAATTGAGAAACGAGTATGATGTCGTTTTCTGAACAGACCTACCAAAAAGCAACTGCTATTTTGGGGGGGCCTCTTTTGTTCTCATCGTCAGCAGTTGTTAAATTTGCTGCCATACATCATAATGGCTTCTGATTGCTCTCAAAGCCAGAGAAGACACTCCACCGAGGGCCACAAGCACAACCACGGCTACCTGACGGTTCCAGCTACTTGCCTACTTTCTCCTAGCTGAGAAGATTTAAGACAACAGCCAGATACCTCTTCTTCCACAGCCACGCTTAGTGCTGCTGCCTGCTTGGCCCCTTTTTCAGGAGTGGGAGGACATATGGGTCAGATTGAGGGAACGGCAGAAGAAAGTGCTGGCTGCTGATTCCACAAAGCTGCAACTCCAACTCACATCATCTCTCTACCATAGTTATCTCAAACATTTCACTGAAGGACCACAGAGGATGTGGCAGCATGGCTCCTCCCTAGAATGTTCCTTAAGTTAAAGATGTGGCTTATGGTAGGTATGTAACACTGTGGATATCAAAACCGTGATGGAGTTTGAGGATTTTCAAATATCTCTAATACAAGAGACGGTCATCCTTGTCACACACCAAGAAATACCCTTCTGCTACCTAGGTTGTATTTAAAGAACACAGTATTTCACTCAGCCAGTCTTTTTTTCAGTGGCGCCCAGAGACAGGACAAGAGGAAATGGGCACAAACTTGAATAGAAGAAGTTCCACCTAAAGATGAGGAGGAACTTCTTTCCTGTGAGGGTGGCAGAGCCCTGGAAGAGGCTGCCCAGGGAGGTGGTGGAGTCTCCTTCTCTGGAGACATTCAAAACCCACCTGGACACGTTCCTGTGCAACCTGCTCTGGGTGGACCTGCTTTGGCAGGGGGGGTTGGACTAGATGATCTCCAGAGGTCCCTTCCAACCCCGTGTCATTCTGTGATTCTCAGTGTATTAAGCAAGAAAATGTGTATGAATGCAAAGTCACCGACTATAATACTCATCAGCTAGTACCGAGAGAGCTAAACCCCCCGTGCTTTTCTGGATAGCTGCCTGCACGCATAGCCCTTTGTCCTTAAGGTAGGTATTTTCCTCTCGATTTGCACAACTGCAAAACATCTTCCAAGGTAACAGAAAACTTGTTTTTGATTGTACTTCTATCCTGGGACTGCAGTGAAAAGCCTAGTGCTGCAACCTAGTCTCCTCGGCTAAGAAACCTCACCAAGGAGACAGAAGGATCAAACTGGAGAAGACAACAACCAGGGCCTCCTGTGGCTGGGTGAAGTTGGACTGTGGATAAAGCCACCTTGCACAGAAATCCCTTTCACTGAAGTTATATTTTTTATTTCTAAATCGTGGCACTTGGCGAGTGGGACTCAAAGCTCACATCAAAACCCCTCATTTCAGGATTGTCGTGTGTCCTAAGATTAACATATAAAAAATAATCTCTCTCCTAGAAAGCCTCCCCGTGTGTTTCTTCCTCCACGTACCTCTCCCACCGCCTCCGTTTTCCAACGCACAACATACCAAACAGGATAGACTCTGAGAGAACAATGCCTTGCCGTGTCTTTTTAACGGTACACGAGTACAAATGTCACACTTTCTCTCATCTTGAGCTGTTAAAATCTCTCAGACGAAGCCCGTTTTCCCAGCGCTAGGAATTGGGTTCAGGCCCAGGATCCGCCTCTGGTTTACACAGCTTTCAAGAAAAACGGCCTTCATTTTGTGCCAGTTTTTCCTCACTGTTCAACTGGACAAAACACTCCTAAGGTTGAGTTTACTGAGGTTGAGATAGTGTTTCCTGATCTGAGGTGAAATAAAAATTATTAATGGAAAAGAAAGTTTACGGTTGCACCTCTGGATGACATTTTAAATACTGTGAGTGGCCTGTTTTTTAAGACACAATTCCGATCTCGTGAGCTGACCTATTGGACCCACAAAACCTATTGTTCACCCTCAGCAACAACTGCTTCCGAAAAAACAAGCCCCAATCCCCTTCCCTCCAAACCAGACCAAAACCCCCAGACCCCCGGCAGACCAGTAAATGGATGGAGCCTTGACTTTTGTGCCTCTACATGGCAGTCAGACATTTTTATTGCAAAACGCCGTCTGGAAAAGATGCAAAACAAAATTGCTAAACTGGAAAAAAGAAAGAAAAGGGGGGGAGAAAAAAAAACCACAACAACAAAACACCACCACAAAAGGCCCCCTTCCCTTTGCTTATTGAGTTCAAAGGCATAACATGCAGCACCCTGCAGCAAATGGGAAGCTACACTAATTTTAAAGCCATAAAACGCTATAAAGTGCCCTGCGGGGCAGGACTACACTGAAGCTAGTTGCACCTAAATAAGACATGGTTCATTTACTTCGCAGCTTAGCCTAATGTAATCATCAGCGGATTTCTAGCCTAGAGTTGTAACAGGCAAATAGCCGATACTGCGGAGGCGACACTCCCAGCCATTGAGGGGCCTCAGCTAGATTGCTGTTGATTAGAAAATTTTTCAGTTTTGACAAGCCCTTAATGAACATAAATCGCTCCTTGATTGGTTTCCATTTGGGGCCACAGGCACACCTAAGAAGAAACAAAAAGTCTCCAACTCCTCTCTCCCCCTTCCCGGGAAGGACCTGAGCAACAAACCCACCATCAGGTTATGAGCCACAGTGGAATATATTAATCAAATTTCCTGTTAAATTAGCCATCCTCCCCTCTCGCATTTAAATACAGGCATAATATCATTCGGCTTCATAATATATAGTTAATCTTAAGAAAAGCAATGAAATGTTATTTTCGGAGGAGAACACAGGAATGAAAATGCGTTCTGGAAAACACCGATCACGCTAAAGCACTCTGTCCTGACAAAAAGAAGGTCATCTCGAATCTGTTTTATTCACATCGGGAATCAAGAACATTAAATTTCAGTAATAAAAAGCACTGAGTATATCTATACTGCGGTGTTAATCAGTTCGATCGGTGTGGCAGGGGCAGGGGAAGGAGTCAGGGCAACGCTTGCAATACAAAGGTAGTTTCACAAAATGTTGTGGTTTTTTAAATGGATCACTCATTTTCAGAAAATTCTTCCATCTGCATTTCTCATTCAGACTTTGTAGCAAGAAAGACTGTAAAAGACGAATCAGAGTTTTACCATCAGGAGTAATTTATGAAGCGTTTATATCCTCAGCAGTTAGCTCTGCCGGACAGGAAGCTCTAATTTTATAAAACCCTGCGATTAATTAATAGCTTGGCTTTTGCCACTTAAATTGCAACTCATTCTGATACCAAAAATTTTCCCTGCCTTCTTGAAGAGGGAGTAGACACCAGCCTGAAATGTATGTTTGCTGCTCCTTACTACATACCGCAAGTTTGCCCAGCTCTGCAATGGCTGTACAGCGTTTGTCACAATATCCCACGCTAACGACGCGATAAAAAACCTCGTCGTGCCCTCCGAAACGAACGGACTCGAAACAACAAATGCTTCGCGTTCCCCTCCTTCGTGCATTTGGGGACCTGCGAGTACCCGTAACCGGTCAGAGGAGCGACTGTAAGAAGTTACTGTGGATGTTCTCCTCCGTCCCCATCGACTGGGAGGACGTATTTGAGGAGCATTTCACAGGGCGGCTTGCGTCTGACCGCCAGGAACTACACTCGGATTTTGCACTAAACAGAACAGATGCCAATGGCACTTTTTAGGCAAGAATATTTCTAGTTTGAAAAGCCACAAAGCCAGGGGGTGGAAAATAATTTGCCTTGACAGCTATCCCAAACGACAGATCTCACTTCGGGACTGCAAACACATTTTAGCTTCTACTTTCCCCAGCTGTTTTTAAGTTTTTCTCCCAAACTGATCTTCAAATTAATCTTCAAAATAATCAAAATCTCCATTACATCTTTTAAGACAATAAAGGAGTTTTGCAGGAAGCTGTAAAGTGAATGAGTGATCTCTACAGCTATACCACTTCATAAAGGCCTCTTTTGCTTTTAAAATATCATAGGTTATATGTTTTATATTTGGTATTTTTACCAAAATAAAGTTACAGCAGCATGAGTAACACTTTTTCCATGAAGGCCAGTTATCCTCTATCTGTCCCTAGAAACAAATCCACAGTGAAACATGCTAGAATTAAGAAAGGGAATCTCTGGGAAATTTAAGTCAATACTGTTAGAAAGGACAATGTTGCTCTGAACCCGGCTTTAATGAGAAGGCTTCCAGAAAGAGTGCCGGTTGTGGTGAGTGGAAAAAAACCAGCATCAACTCATCAGCTGTAATAAGCAATTATACAGATACGTAACTGCTCCTATCATTCCGTTTTTCTATCTAAACCAATGTTTTAGGCATATTAATGGATGCAATAACTATAATAAAAACTTAACACACACTTCAGACAGGTTTATCTTCATCACCACTCAAACTGTATCCTCATTTTTGCTTTGATCACTACTCTTTCAGGAGGTAGAGATCATCTTATCTGAAAAAGCAACATATGCATATCCTTTTTTCAGCTGAAATACGTATTTACTGAGGCCTGATTTGAGTTGCTCATCGGAAAGGCCAGCTAGAAGGGCTTGCAGAGCCAGCCAATACCCAGCTTCACATTCCTTCAAAGGAAAAACGGGGATTAAAAAAAGGACATACACAATGGTATTTTAGAAATATAAAAGAGCATGAATATTTCTATTAAAGCAACACAAACAACACACTTGGGAGCTACTAAACAGCCTGAGGTAACACAACCCTGAAAATAAGGCTGAACCTAAACGACGTCTGTAGGCAGTTATTCATAAACACGAAGGTGAGGGCTGCTCCCTTGGCTGGAGCAACACCCAGCTCCGCCACCAGACAACCCCGCTGCCCACCGGCCACGCGGGGGGACACCACGGAGCCCAGAGAGCACCGTGTTCTCTTAAAAACGAGGAAAGACGGAATGCTTTATTGTGCAAGCATGCTTTCCCCGTTTTCAAACTATTCCAGAAAATCGTAAGAACTAATAATGGTCAAAAATTTCAACTGTAGCTCTAAGGAAAAAAAAAAAAAAGCTGCATGTTACGGGACCTGAGAAAAGCTCATGGATCTGCAGCACTTCCAGACACCAACATACAGGGCATTTTCAACAGCCCTCCACTTCTCACCAAGTCTTCTTTTCCTGTAGGAAACGGCCAAGCAGAAAAGCTCAACTGAAAGCCAAGTCCACCATCCCAAGTCTTGAAAGAGTTTTACAAGCACATCTTTTGTAGAGAAGGTGCGTCCATGTAATATATTCCCTGAAGCTCTCGCACAAAGTTTAGGCTAGTGGTGGATATGACTCCTTACCAGGCTGAAATTTTGCGCTTTTTAAAGAAAATACATTCAGTTTATTTGAGGATAGAACGACATTGCCAATGTTCCCTTTGAGCCAGCTCATGTAGGCTTGCTCACCCAGCCAGCACTGTATTTAAGGAAGACTTGAAACTATGGCTACTGTCAGATGAATTGAGCAGACCAGCTGAATCCACACGCTTCTCAAGGAGACATCAGAGGTAAGTTCCGTCCTCCTCAATCACCACAACCCAAGTTATCAAACCAGATCAGTGACGATGGGAGGCAAGGTTAAAGAGCAGCAATACTGCAACACAGACCTCAGCAAGCAAAAAAACCAACCTTGTTGTGTAGGTACATCGGATCTACACACCATGCATGATCTAGATGGATCGGACCTTCATTCTCGTGCATTTAAGAAGCTGTTCTTCCCCCCTAAAGTACCACAGCACTGGGCTTTTATTTGAAATCAAATCTAGAGCAGATTCGGTATAAAAGGAGGAAAACTGTCCTTCCCTAAAAAGACCCGTTTTCAGCTTTTTTTTTTTTTTTTTGGCTTTTTTTCCCCCCCTTCATTTCATAAATGGGGGGCAGTGATGATGATGGGGATACAAGAGCAGCAAATGGACATCCACAGCTAAAGCTTTGTCATCTACTGACTTGTGGCATGATGGCAACCCTCTGGCAGACAGACAGTGGCGAAACACCATCAGCTACTATTCATCAGGATGAGGCTTAGATAAAGAAGCAGCACGTAATGCTGCCCAGCAGGTATCCCGGTGAATACACTTCAGGAGCCCTCGCACATGGCATCCTGCCACTAAAAGCCAAGAGATGCCTAGACAAATTCCCTCGGGCCCCCTTGGGGAGGCTGACACTGAATTTGTCAGCCAGAATTTTAGTCATCCACTCAACGGCTATACTCCAGAAGCGTAAGATGAATAGGTAGCTATGGTGAACTTTGAAGCCTGCAGGTCAAAGTTCTCTCTCATTATCCCCACCATTTTCTATTGGCATAGCTCCTCAGTGTCCCAAGGGATGGGAGGGTTTGAGGCTCTTGAAAAAACTGACATGACCAAGTCAGAAAACTGTAGGGTGCTTATGTACATATATTTTTCTTTCCCCGTTTTTCTCTCCCCCCACTTTCATGAAAAGAAGGGATATGAATTTAGCTATTGTGTCAAACGTCAGCCTGGTGGCATTAGTAGTCACTCATTTAGCTGGCACAATACAGCAGTCATTTCAACATGCTGCCCCGCCAAACAGGCCTGACCCTTCCAGGGCTGCCTCCTCTGTAAGAACGGTACTAATTTGATTTTCACTCCTTACCCCAAAACCTTTCATTTTTGTAGCCAACCCTTTCAAGGAGGATGACAGTACTGATTTCTGCCATACAGACACATTCCCTATATTAAAAACACTGCCTTCATGTCTGACCTGCTGCTGAACGCATCCGACAGACGACCAAGACACTTCTGGCCAAATCTCAAGCTGTATTTAACACAGTGCTCACTATCAGCCATTAAATATTATAATAGGTTCTTCCAATGCAGGTGTTATGTTCTGACTCAAATCGCATTCTGGAAAGACCAAATTATCTTCTAAATTCCCTGCTTCTGGCCACCACTAGAGGCCAGCTCACCTTCCGTTTCACAGAATTACAACTGCAAAATTTTGTGTAACCAAAATGACCTACATAATTGAGATGATAACCCAAATCTAGCTAACAGGTCAGATTAGAGCCAGGCTTTTTTCAAGTTTAGGAAACTGACGTTAGGCGGTTAACAAAAGTTATTTTCTTCAATGCTATTTAATGGGAAGGCTGGTAGGAATAAGGTCCTTATGTTTCAAAGGAATGTGAGAAATTATCCCAAACAGCAACGCAAGCACAATATTAAAAATTCATCAAGTTTCTTTGGCTTGCTGTGAAAAAGCAACAGGCAGTTACGGATAAACAAAAACTGGCAAAACCAAACCAGAAGCACATTATCAGAGTCCTGCGTGTGGGAAAACCCGTTCACTCTGCAATACCCAAGAGGAAATTCTGACTTTCCTGCTTTTCTGCCTACAAAGTTTTTGCACAATCCTTGCTGGGAGTGCAACTGACCTAAAATACGTGGTCCTGCCTCTTCCGCCCACCGTGCTTTGCACAGGGCAGAGAAGATCCTACTCACATACTATTGCCTGATGGATGAAGAATGCTCTGCACGGTATATTAACAACTGTTAATTGGCAATAGTCTGTTGACAGTATGGAAATGTGCTGCAGAATGTAGTGCAGTGATTCTTTGAAGGCTGAAGGCAACAGAAATAAGGCATTATACCAGCAAAATTTGTAAGAGAAATCACATCATAGTAAGATTTTAACACGAATGAGCAGAACCCTAGATACTCCTAGGGAGCGGATTCAGTGAAGGTGTCTCAAGAAGCCCCCAAATGAGTACGACATTTTCCCCAGTAGCTTCTTGTCAGCTTGAAGCTGAGTATGGTCCCTCACCACCACCTACCCACATACAGCCAAGGGAGAAGTACGTTACAAACCTCTCCCATCTACGCAAGGAAGTCTGAGCAAATGGAAATAGGGAGCTGTGTACCCTTTTCTTGGGCCGGGGGGGGGGCACGGTGGGGATAGAGGGAAACAATTACAGGCTAGTAATTACTTCTTCTTTAAATGGATTCTCTCTAATCTCCAATGGATTTACCTCTAATCTCAAAGTAATTACCTCTAATCTCAATGGATTCTCACTCTAGGGGAGACCAAGCAGCTCCAGGGAAGCCTACAGAGAAGGAGTACTCTATTGTCTGCAAGAGGCAATGAAAAACTAACACATGCACACCAACCACCAGGAACAATAGAACACTTTTACAAAGCCAGGAAGGGACTTGGGCGCAGACAATGGCAGCTTGCTCCTCCTTGCTCGATGACCCAGAGTTGGCCAACACAATCTGAGGGAAACTCATGCTCCGTAGGGGCTGCCTCAAAGGCATGCGGTATCCATGCTTCCCTTCTGTGAGCAGCAGCAGCAATATACAATTCAGGTATTTTGGGTCTACTTCACAGCAGTTCCCCAAATTTAAAGGCACTAAAAGTGGCCAAAGAGGACAGACAGGCTCGTAGAGTTTTACAAAAAGGAACAGTGAAACCCTTGCTCCAAAAAAACAAGGGCTGAGGGACCAGATTTCTGATGGAAAGCAGCAATGCCTTGAAGTTAGTTGTCATCTAACTTATTAAATAATTTTAAAGAGTCACGGACATAACATCAGAAACTATAGCAAAGTATTATTATGGCAGGATCTGAGATTACGAAATCTTGTGTCAAGCCAGAGAAAGTGCTAATATTCAGCAGACAGGTAACAGCAAATTGGTATGCATCTGATTGAAACCTTGATTTTCACTCCTTAATGAAAAATTGCCCAGGAGCTCAAAATGACACCAACAGGCTTGGAAACAACTAACCCTAAAATGTTACAACTGGCAACCCTCTGATTTTCATATGGGATATGATGGTAAAGTATAAGACCAGATAAGATTCCAAAGATCTTGGTGAAGGTCATACCGCTTTTTTTGTATTTTACCGTTGCCTGTACTACAGAGCAAGCGAAAGAGCTGGGAATCTCCTAGGAGTTTCAAGATTGGGAGTCTCCAGATTGGCTCTGTCCTTTGAACTGCTCCAGCATGGAACGAGCTCTGATGAATCACACCTTTCCTCCCGCTGGCATGGCCGGGGCAGATGGAGTAGGCTAGTTCTGAGTCAGATCACTGTGCTCCTTCCACCCCCAAAACTGTATCCAGGGACTGAGCTACACGCACTGAGAGGGACAGACAGGATCCCCGAGCAGAGACAACAATTGACGCCTTACAGTGAAAATATTTGATGGCATATATTTTAATAGCTATGCCATTTTCAAAAGGCTGTTCAGAATTGCTTCTGAATAAACCATAACCACTGCGCACTGTAAAATACCAGAAACTTTCCTCACTCTTTACTACATCTAGGACATTTATTCTTATAAGTTTTTTCTGTTGTTTCGTACTCCTGGGATCAACCAGAATTCCACAAAAGCATCAGCACAAAATAAAAGCTTAAACCTTTTCAGCTGCCTCTTGGGATGTAAGGCAACCCCTGTTCCAGGGGATTCAAAGGAACCTGACTGTACTCACAGACTTGCACCCGCTAATTTTATTTTGGATTATGCTGTTTTGAGAGGGAGAGGAATGAAGAGATAGAGAGAGAGAGAGAGAGGAGTTTCTCGACCAGAAAGGGCTCAACTAAAACATGTCAGGACAAACTCACAAACACTGCTTTTTCAGGGCCTAACACTGGTGAACACACAGACAGCACAGTTGTACTTACATGTAAACTAGGATGGTAGGTCAGCACACCGTTGTCGCACAACGTCACGTATTTCTTCTTCCACTCTTTATTCAATGACTTGCCACTTCGCTTTAGCAGCATACCCTGGTAGAGGAAAAAAGAAAAAAGAGTAAATATTCTTTTGCCAATGCACAATTATTGAAGACGCAGAAAGAGAAAAATATAATTGCCAACATTTTTAGATATACTTTCTCCTGCGAATTACTCATTTTCCCCTGTTTTCCCATGATGCACATGTTCTCCATTGGCAGCTCCAGCGCTTGCAATTTAGAAGGAAATCTCCCAAGTGCGGCTTTCATAAAGCAAGTCACATAAACAGAAAAGACTTTATCAGGACTGGCTTTATCCACCAGGTAGAGAAAACCTTTTTCACTGAATTCCATGCCTCAGGAAAGCACACTTTCATGTGACATAGAGTAAGGTTACCCATACGCGCTCCTAGTTGATAAAGACACCAACCCTAACATAAATGACGAACCCAACGTTGAGCGAGGATCCTTACTGTGTGATTTGTACTCCCTTCAGCATGTTCCTGGTGATTCCTTGTTGTCCAGGCTCAGCCTCTCCACAAGCAGGGAAGAGCGTATGTTTACGTTCTCGTTCCCTGACACTGCAATGGCAATCCTACTTGCTATTCATTCCAGCAAAAAAAGACACCAATTCCAGGCAAGCGTAGCAAAATTGAAACAGGACAAATACAAATTTTCCCAATAAGTTCTGGATAATTTAATGAAAGAAAGGAAAGGAAAGTGGGCAAGGTGACTCACCTTTCCACAAATCATATTCAATGCTAAACATCAGTGATGAACACTACCAATCAACAGTTGAGATAAAAAGTCATCACCCTCTTCATCACATCATCACTGAGACAGGGAACTACTGGAAAGAGTCCAACGTAGGGCAACTAAGATGATGGAGGGATTGGAGCATCTCCCTGAGGAGGAAAGGCTCAAAGAGCTGGGGCTCTTCAACCTGGAGAAGAGAAGGCTGAGGGGAGACCTTATCTATGTTTACAAGTACCTAAAGGGTGGGTTGAAGGAGGAGGGAGCCGGACTCTTTTCAGTGGTTCCCAGTGACAGGACGAGGGGCAACGGGCACAAGCTGGAACATGGGAAGTTCCATTCAAATATGAGGAGAAACTTCTTTCCGGTGAGGGTGGCAGAGCCCTGGAACAGGCTGCCCAGGGAGGTCGTGGAGTCCCCTTCTCTGGAGATTTTCAAGACCCTCCTGGATGCAGTCCTGAGTGATGTGCTCTGGGCAATCCTGCTTTGGCAGGGGAGTTGGACTAGATGATCTCTAGAGGTCCCTTCCAACTCTGACAATTCCCTGATTCTGTCTTCAAATGGACAAGGACTACTACTGCACAGTAACCTGTTCTCAGCTTAAAAACAGAAAGTCACTTTGAAAAGCAAAATATAACATGCCGTAGGACAGCGAAGGTGGTAAATCAAGCCATGTTTTAACAATGCACTTCCCTAGGAAATTTTGATTTACAAAACCAAATCAGAAGGCAATTCCTAATGAATTCACACAGTGCTGTGGTTACTGAAAGTCCTACTGAAACGTCCCAGTGGAAACACCGTGTACAGCACCTACCACGGGGACTCACTAGTTCCACAGATCAAATTCAGATAAAAACAGACACTTCAATTCATTTCATTAAATCATAACCAGGAATCTGAACTAATACAAACTTCAGTTCTTGAATTCCCATGAGGTTTTCCATGGACTTAAAAAAAATGGGAAAACATAACATAGAAAGATGCACTATCAAACACGGTGCTTCCAACTCCCATACCGTTGTTTTTGTCGAAGTGAGTTAAAACCTTGAAAGCAAGTTATGCTGTTTTTCCATTAAACCTGCAGCTTTATAAAGCCATCTCTCTGCAGACCCGATCCCAAAGCCACGAGGGGACAATGGGCACGAGTAGAGGTTGTCCAGAGCTAGGCAAATTTTCTCCTCCCTCCGTTCCAGAGGTTGTAACTTTCGGCTGAAGTCCCTCACCACAACCCACACCAACTAACAACTCTCCTTTTGCAAGCTGTGATGATCCCAGCGGAAAAGCCAAGTTCACAACCGCCTGTTCCTGGACACACACTTTGAGTAAAACTTCAGAGAACAAACCGTCATGATTCAAAGCAATCTGTGGATGGGACCGTGAAGAAAAGCTTGTGTTGGGTGACTGAATTACACAGCGGTACAAACTCCGAACTTTCTGACCCTCTGGAGGTCAGGTTTCTGTTTTTTGTGCTGTTCCTTGCTACAACTCAAACTTTTACAAGAGAGAATGGGGTTTCTGAAGCGCTTTCTTACAAAAGCTTCTGTGAGTGAGAGTCGCACATCCCAATTACCGTCTTCCAGTGGTTAGAGACGTTGTTTTTTTCTATTAAAAAATGAAAGCTTATTTCTGCCTTTGACTTGTATGTTTGTCTATAGTAGGTGATCTGTCGCTTCACCTTCCAATCTTTCATACCTCACCTGTAGCACGTTCGCTCGCATTTAGGGAGACCCAATACTAGTTATCGTTGTGCTATGGGGATCAAAAATTACTGTTTCCCTGCACTGGTTTGTTCTTCAGACCTTTTAACGGGGAAAAAGCTGTGAGGATCACAACGGTGATTCCCCTCCAGCTCCTTGCCTTTTTTTGAAGTTTTAAAGAAAGTAATAATATATATTTCACACCTTTTAAACTGTCCCTTTGCTATACAGAAAACATGTCATTACTTACAAAATTTTCAATTCCTGGCAATTATCAACTCAATAAATAGTAAAACTCCACTGCTTTCATGATTTTTACTACATAGAGCTTTTGCTACTCTGTAGGTGTGAATTATGAAATTCTATTTTTGGATCTAAATGAAGAAAATTATTCAAAGCGGGGTTTCACCTTGCTTTTAAAATGAAATTGTGTGCTTTCATGTAAAATATAATACTCAGCATTAAATATGTACCATCTACCTATTTGTGCCTAACTAACAAACCATTTTCCTTAGGCACTACTTCGGCAAAAAGAATAGATTTTTGTATTATGTGAGAATTAAAAATATCTTCCAGTACCTGCAGAGGAAGCTGCTCTGAATACACAGAGCTAACTTAAACTGTTATGCAGCAGAGAAGCCCATATAAACCACACGTTTTTTCCTCAAGGCCAGAGACCGCCACTTTGTCTGTGGTAATTACATAGAATGGTCTGGAGAAATGCTCTTAGTATCAGAGTTTAGATCAGTTATAAATGCACTTTAACATTAACTAAACTTAAAAAAAAAAAACAAACCACAAATGGCCCAGATATGACAAGAAATGTTACTTTAAAAAAAAGAAAAAGCCCTTCACTTCAGTCACATTATGTCTACATTTAAGTCACATCAGATACTCTGCCTGGGAAACGAGACACGTGGGTTCTCGCTGACCTTTGGTACCTCCGAGGCAATTTAGAGGTAGCTTGGGCACATCTCCAGCCACAGCCAAACAGGCCCCCACGTATGCACAGCACGTTGTAAAAATCACTACGCAGTAAGTAAGCCAACTTCAAAACTCTGATTTCTTTTGCCAGAATAACCTCTGCCTCAAATTATTATTAATCGCATAATGTTATTTCCCCTAATTCGTATGAAATCTTTCATTGTTACAGTCTTCCATCTGCAATTATAGCTCTGCAGTTGGGCTTAACTGACCCAAAGCCTCCAGATCCAACACTAAGAATTTAACACCTCCAATTTGCTCACAAACTGAAAGGAATTTCACGCTTCAAATTAAATTTTTTACCACCTTCCCTCCAAAACTGCAATTCTCTGTTTAAGGGAGGAATGCCTCTCCTTACCAGGCTGCTCTACTTTTAATGAGCCACAGGAAAAAGACTTCAACCAGAGTGCACGAAACTTCCCTTCCTGGGTTTTGCTTGAGGAACTGCATCACCCTTACAAAGCAAATGGAGGAACCGCCTGTACGTACCGCCAGCTCTTTATTAGTAATGTGTATGCTACGTCTAGTCCCAGGAGGTCATTGCAAGCCAAAAGCAATGTTAAGTGTACAAGCTTTAAATAACTTACAAAGTTAATGTAATGAATGTAAGTGTTATCTGAAATCCATCACTCAGTGGCTTGCTGTAGCCTCAAGCTGTGATAAAACACCACTCATAAATTTATATTAAAACTCTGTTCAATAGCAATTATTTACCAACAAAGATTTATTGATTGCATTTGCTGTTAGAGACTGGGGCCCTAACTGAGTCAATCAGCTTATGTTGTTGAGCTTCAGGGCACCAGGAGAAGTTACAGACTGCCATCAGGCTCTGCATCCCAATCGTTGCTGCGAGAGCAGCAGCAGCTAATGAAAAGCCGCCAGTGCAGGATTGATTGGACTTAAAGTAAAAAAAAACCCACCTCAACGCTGGCCGAGGGACCAGCAGGTACGATACACACCGTTCATCTGAATACACAGTCATCAGCTAAATCTCACCGCTCCAGCTGCCTTCCAGGGAGCTACAGACCTTGCTTGCTTAAACAAATGAAGACAAATGGTGAAACAATTATGAATTTGTTTTACGGAAATATTTCAGGTTTTAAGCAGCAGATTATCAGCATTTTCAAAAGCGACCTCTTAAAGTTGTTTAATACTGCATGGAAGATGCTGGTAGGTGAGAGACCTTCATTTTTCAGACAGGCTGGACAGATGGTACCAGCACAGACTTTTCATACTTCCCACAAATAAATGGTCATCAAAATACACGTGCTGATGATCATCCAGAGACATCTACTGCCGCTGCTTGGCCCGCAGAGTTAATATCGTGTGTGGAGCAACGTACTTTGCATGCCCTGTTGTGTTCCGTTGTAATTTTCTCACTTTCCCATGTATTTTGGATTTTCCAGTGTATGGTTTCCACAAACAAGATAACACCAGTGATCACAGTTTAACTAACTGCACTTTTTTGCATTTGCTCCAGCGGTAGCACTTCTTGTGTTGCCATTTTTTTGTTGTTGTTGTGTTGTGTTTTTTTTTTTTTCTTGTTTGTTTGGTTGGTTGGTTTGTTGCTGTTGTTTATTTTAGTACGATTTGGTATATTTGACCTTTCTCGGCATGCCAAGAAAAAAATGGTAGAGTTCTTGAAGTCAGTAAAGCCAAGCCTGGACCTTCTGGAAAAGGAAATACAGTACTTTGGTTTCTATTTTCCTTCAGAAGCTTACACCACTGCCATGGCTGAGGTACTGGCATCGTGCAAGGCTTTTTTTCTTCTAATCCCTAATTTTTAGCCGACCCCACACTGTTACCCTGGTGTTGTTTTGACAGAATGAAATATGTAATCTCACACTTAATCATTAACAGCATAAATTCTTAATTTTACACTCAGGTCTTTGGTTCTCGTAACTATGATTAGCAGTGCTATGAATTTTCTCCAGCTCCATCATTTGCATCCCGTTCACAACTGAAAACTCACGTTTGTCAGAAACATCCTCCCTCAAGTAACTGCAAAGGCAACCATTCATAGTCAGCATCACAAGCTAGCTGTTAGCATATGAATTCTGGTCAATAAAACGTCCGCTTCCTTTAAATCTATTAACATGGTGGTCAGGCATTGGAATAGGTTGCCCAAGGAGGTGGTGGAGTCGCCATCCCTGGAGGTATTTAAGAAACGTGTAGACGTGGCACTTCAGGGCATGATCTAGTGCCTGAGATTGTTGGGATTTTTGATTTGTGTGTGTGTGTATGGTTGGACTCGATGATCTCAAAGGTCCCTTCCAACCATGAAGATTCTGTGATATGATGATTAAATGCTGGTAAATCCTCCAGGTTTGCATGACTGGCCAATTCTAGGTAGCCTGCCCAGCAGCACTAGGACTAGCGTGGCTTCTCCCATCCTAATAACGAACAAGAGATTAATTCTTAATTCATTGTAACAGGTTTCTACTCTTAAAGTCCATTCTTCCAGCATATGGTAGACACCAGCTCAAACTATTTTACCTACAAACAATACTTGCACGCTAGAGGAAGCTTATGGTTGTTACTGCTCTCTCTTCAACTATTAATTTGAATAGATATCAGAGTATGCAACTAACCCTCTAGGGAATAAACTGCTGAAGATGCTCAATGTATTTAGAATCCTTCCACAGAAAAGTAACTTGCTTTCTTGATCTCCCAAACTTATTTTTTTTTCCCCAGGAATTTAAGGGACAATTAGCTATGAAGCTGTTTAACTTTCTACAGTTGGAAACCTGTAGTAAACACCTGATGATACAAAACTGAGTGGAGTGGCTTATACACCAGAAAGCTGTGCTGCCATTCAGTGAGACCTGGAGAGGTTAGAGATTTGGGCCGAGAGGAACCTGATGAAATTCAACAAGGGCAAGCGTAGAGTCCTGCACCTGGGGAGGAATAACTCCTTACACTCATACAGGTTAGGCAGGGGCTGGCCTGCTGGAAAGCAGCTCTGTAGAGAGAAACCTTGGAGTTCTGGTAGACAAATTGATCATGAGGCATTAGTGTGCCCTTGTGGCCAAGAAGGCCAATGGTCTCCTGGAATGCATTAAAAAGAGCGTGGCCATCAGGTCAAAGGAGGTCATCCTCCCCATTTACTCTGCCCTGGTGAGGCCATATCTGGAGTACTGTGTCCAGCTCTGGGCTCCCCAGTCCGAGAAAGTTAAGGAACTACTGGATAGAATCCAGCAAAGGGCTGGGGAAGATGATGAAGGGAATGGAGCACCTCTCTTATGAGGAAAGGCTGAGAGACCTGGGTCTGTTTAGCCTGGAGAGGAGAAGACTGAGAGGGGATCTCATCAATGCTTCTCAATATCTAAAGGGCAGGTGTCAAGAAGATGGGGTCAGGTTCTTCTCAGTGGTGCCTGGTGACAGGACAAGGGGCAACGGACACAAGCTGGGACACAGGAAGTTCTGTCTGAACATGTGGAAAAACTTCTTTCCTGTGAGGGTGGCAGAGCCCTGGAACAGGCTGCCCAGAGAGGCTGTGGAGTCTCCGTCTCTGGAGATGTTAAAAACCTGCCTGGTTGCAATTCTGTGCAACCTGCTCTGGGTGGACCTGCTCTGGCAGGGGGTTGGACTAGATGATCTCCAGAGGTCCCTTCCGACCCCTACCATTCTGAGGTTCTGTGATCCCTTACAGTAGTAGTGCACAACCGGGGACCAACTGAACCACAAAACAAAGACAAGAAAGTGAAGGTCCTCCAAAGAGATCTAAAACCAGGAGACCTCCTATGTTCTCAAACTTCAGTAATTAACAGTAACATTGCAAAAAACCCCCTAGAAGACCCTGTATGTTCTTACTGCAGCCAGGCACACAGGAAAAACTCCACGTTTTCCTTAAAAACTGGCACTACAGCAGTAGCAGAGTTTTGCTACAGAGATGCTTCCCTATTGAAGAAACTACTCAAATTTATGTTATATACCAGCTTTACAAGGAAACAAAATCAGAACATTGAACCCAATGCTCTTCTAACATTCCTTAAACACAAGGCAGTAACTCAGGGCAGCAGGTAATTACACCATGAACGGTTACCTAGTGCTGAGGCTCATCAACCACTACTTCCACCTGGAGCCAAAGAAAAGAGAGGCTCCACGATCTGATTGGAAGAAAAAGAACATAGCTTCCCTAAAACTTGAAGGACAACCAACCCACAACCCATCACTTTCCAAGCTCTTTGCACACAGGCTAATAAGAGAAAAAAAATATTTGAAAGCCTTATGAAAAAAAATAAATATCCCAATGCTGATGAAGCAAATCTTAAAGTTCACTGTAGCACTGGCAATGAAGAATGCTGCCTCCTATGAAGAATGGCTACTGAATTCCTGCAAGCAACCTCAGCCCTAAAGACATGGTAAACGAGAAGAACAAACTCGGTGTTCGCTATTATGATGTTTTTATTTTTAATGACTGCTCCAACAATTCAGCCTCCAGATTTTGACCTTACCTGCCAACTGGGGGTACTGCACAAGTTCCTCTGATACGCAGCAAATAATTCTAAGCAAGTTTTCACAACTCCCCAGCTTGCAGCTGCAGTTTTTCAAAAGGCAAAAGACCTATTTCCAACATGGCACGGACCTTTCAAAAGACCTATTTCCAACATGGCACGGACAAGCATTCCTTAGGACGTTGCTGAGCACAGGAACCTACTAAGCTTACTTATAAGCATGATGTGGTTAAGAAGAGGCAACTGCACTGCAATCTGGGGACTAGAGAACAGTAAGCCATCACCTGGCACATCGCATTCACCCACCTAACGAGCAAATTTCTTAAGAGGCAGAAAGATGATCACGCAAGAGCAGTCACTCTAGTGTCCAAAGAAGAACGTGAATGGAAAGCTAAAGACTTAGGCCTGCTGCAGGATGGAGCAATAAACACACCACTCTGGCACAGCACCGCAAGCCCAAAGCTGCACCCCTCTGCAAAACGACCAGGATATTACTCCAGAGCCCCGACCCGGCACGTCGAAAGGCACATTTAAAGTTAAAGGAGAGAGATGCTCAGCAAAGTAGGAGACTTTGTGAGTACTCCTTCAATTGACAGCTTTGTGAAAGAGGCACTCTTTTGTTAGCCCTCATTTACGTTTATTTCTAAAATTAGACTTTATAAAATCAATAGCACGTTGCATACTCTAGTTATCTATATGCCCTTTCTACAGAGTTTGATATTCCAGTGTGTTACAAAATGCAATTACGTATTTAAAGGAAGAGCATCTCTCTCGCTCTAAACCCAGTTTACTACTCTGTACAAGGCACAGCATCTAGCAAGTCACAATGTTTTTCTGCCTTACAGTAGTTCCTGCCTCTGTTGCCTTCCGAGGTTTGTTCCACTTACCCTGGACTGTTAAAAAAAAAATAATATATATATATAAAATAATCGCAGCCCTTAATAATCTCAAGTAGTTGGTTTATTAACCCCTTGGCATTGGCAGTTGTGGTTTCCCTGACACCATCGTCGGCGCTAATCTGAAATGCGCCACGATGCAAATCATTATCTTAGCGTGGGAGAAACCAGACGGCTGATGCCAAGGGGTCTCAGCCAGCAGCCGAGGAGCCGGCAGCGCTCGCCTGGGTTTGAAACTCCTACCTCCTGCTGCGGCTCCAGCATCGCGCACCCCGTGCTCTCCCTACGCTGCCCACAAATGAAGTTAGCGTCCACGCCAATCAGCTCGGGGAAAGGCTGCTGCATCTTAGACCGAAATTAAAAGGAATAACAACATCGGGAAACTTGACTGGGCAGCAAGCAAACACGACTGCGTGGCACGGTTAATTCGGAAAAGGCTCTAAAAAGCTGAAACATTCGTGGCAGTAGAAACGGCTGCAAGGTCAGGCGTGGAAAAGAAGTCACAAAACATTCATTTTTTCTTTAAGAAACAAACTGAGGATTGGGGGCGGGGGGGTGTGATATTAAAAAAGGAATCATCGTGCAGACATTACTACTTCTAGGTAGATGATACGGCTCTCGTTACAGCAGTGCTCCATTTCCTGAACCCTGAAATTCTCTTTATCATATTTTATATAAAATAGGGATTTGGGGGGGAGGGGGGTTCATGGGAGAAAAGCCATGAAAAGCTTAAAACCCAATTTTAACTTTCTATCCTGATACTATAGTGTTTCCATAGAAACATCAGGAAGACCACTTAAGAGCAGCTTTTTTTTTGTAGCCATGTTTGGAACCGTACCCCTCCCCCGGACAACCTATTATTTCACAAATGGATGCTTTTTGCAGCTTGTTCTGTGCAGGCTCTGATGAAGGGGGGAAAAGAAAAAGAATACTGGATCTTTAACCAGTTCCCTTGTGGCCCCCTCCCTTTTTTGTTGGTAATATTTCTGTCATTCTGCCAGGGTATATGGTACAAAGGGTTACACTTTAATTGAGCTGTCAGCATCTCCAACAATCCTATAAAACTCCGATTATGCACGGCGGGGTTAGTGACACACTTGTTATTGTGGATGCCCTATTTGCTAAACCCGAGCCCCCCCCTCGCAGGTCACATAACCCAGGCGACCTTCCTGTCATTAGCCGCGTCTATTCCTACCTCACTGCTGTGAAAATCACACAAGCCAAGGCTTCAAAGCCCTTGCCAGGACTGAATTCGACCAGGAGCTAATCACCCACAAATCCAGCTCAAATGGCAATAATTGGCTAAACTGCTCACCTCTCCAGAGCTCAGCAGTAATTTGGGATAATAAAGAAAAGAATTATTCAGCTAACTGCCCTGAAATGTATGCTTTGTGACCGACACACTTCACATTTTAATAATGATGGACACAAAATCCAATTTAATACAGCATCTACTGAATAACAAAACCAAGAACACGGGTAGGGGAAAAAAAAAAAAAAAGTATGTGTGTGGGGTTTTTTTTAAACGGTGTTCCATATTATTGTGCAGAAAGGATTCACACTTCATGTTGTGAAATTTTGGGACCAAAAAGGTCTTCGCGAACAACCCTCAGAAACTCTGCACTATAATGGGATTTTTAATTATTTTTTTTTTAATCAAAAGGAGTGTCCTGCATTAAAAAAAAAATAATTTAACTGAACAGTTATACCTCTAGCCCTTAACTCTTTGTAGGGGTAAGATAACAAATTTTATTTTTTTTTCTTCTACAGTAGAAGAATACCTTCTTTGTGATTCTAGTTTAAATTATTTCCTGACTGTCTCATTTTATTTCACTTTTATGCCTTGTCCACTGGTCACAGGATCGTTGGCATCAATAACCCCACTCTATACGCTTGCTGGATAGGTAGTGACACTCCCTGGACTGCTTCATGATGTGACAAGCCTCCCAGGACACACTGCAAAGATGCTCCATCACTCTTCCTTCCACCCACCCCATTCTCCTTCCTCAAATCTCTCCTAAGACCAACAAAAAAAAGAATTTAAAAAAAATATATTTTTTAATATATATATACGCATGTGTGTGTATACAAATACAGAAACAATAACTGCATGCTTTATCTTGTCCTAGTGTTTATATACCAGAGGTGCCTAATTCACTCAGAGGAACAGGAATGAAGATGACAATCTTTCAGAGAGGCAGTTAATGTATGTTGGGCAACTACTACCCCCTCATCATTATAGCAGACAAAAAAAGAAAGAGTAAGGAACCTAATGAGAAAACATTCCTTCATCCTGTTCAACCAACTCACCTTACCTGCTAAGGGAAATTGTGCAAGCAGATGTTAACGGGCTAAAGTGGTTTACCTATTAAAATGGTTGAGTTAAACATGACAGAACTGGGTTTAAGCCAGATCCTATTTCCTGAAGTTCACAAAACCATGTTTATGTTCTTAAAGAGCTGCAGAAGACGGGAAAACCCACTCAGTCATAACCATATTTGTCATATTACCTGATTGTTACAACAAGGATCACTTTGGAAAGGGTATTTTATCATAGTTGTAACAAATACACACTTTGTTTTCCTGAGAATAGACTCTCTGATCCAATTTTTCATGTTTTATGAAGAGAGGCAAAAACGTAGACGCTACCCAACTCCACGCTGAGAGGACATCCCAGCTGGTTACATGGAGGCCACCATGCTGTTCCAAGAGGACACAAGGAAGAGCAAAGTCACCATCTTGTGACACCTGAGACGTAATATATACTCTGAAGACCACAGCCCATTCTGGACATGATGACCTGCCAACTAGAGCCTACATTCAAGCAAACGCCTTCAAGCACTTGAAACACTCAATTTTATCTTAAGCAAGGAGGAAAATACTTAGATAAATGTAGAACACACCCGGACACAAACAGGCACTGTAAAAAGAGACTGCTACGACCACATCCCTTTGCTATATGCTTGACATGCGAGTAGACACTGGGCTCAACAAACTGTTTAAAAAAATAAATTATATATTTACTAGGGGCAGCGGAGACAAGTCTTCTTAAATAATCATTTTCAGAACATATACAATTATCTTTTTTTCTTGTAAGCAAATCTGTACTTTATCATCGGAAAACAAAATCATTCTGGCTTCAGCTTGAAATATATAAAAATATGTAGCTATTCACCCAAAAATCTCCTCGCACTGGCCAAGGGCCACAACTTGAGTTGCACTGTTGGGAGCTTTGAGAGAGGAAATGCATTTTACTGGGTGCAAAACTTCCTTCAAAAAACCCAACACACTACACCTTAGATGACTTCTCCTGATCAACAGGTCTCTAGGAGAAGACAGGAAACAAGGGTCTGTGGGTTTTTGCCTTTGTCAAAGACCAACTCAATGTCTAGTGGAGAAGAAAGGAACCTCCCCAGTTCCCAAAAGCAACCTACAGCATCAGCTGGGTCTGCCAAGGAGACTGGCAACTCTCTTTGGCACAAACTTGTAATTAACGTTTCTGAAGCCTCCTCATTGCCTAATTTACACTATATATTTGATGACTCTTCTATATCAATGTAACTTCACGCGTACAACGCCTCCCTGAATCCAAGTGAAAACCTATCCAAGACCAGTTCCAGGGATTTAAGGGTACAATCTAAAGACAACTTTCAAATACAGGTTTATTATACCGTGTTCTTAAATTGTTACCGCGAAGGGGCAAAGCTACTTCTGTCATTAATAGAAGTGACACATTTTGACTGTGATAGGTGGTAGAGAAATTACAGTTAACAAAATATGACAGACATTGCCAGGGACAGTCATCTGAAAAAACTTTTCTGAGAAATTATAAATCAATGATTTTGACATAGATAATATTAGGATTCCTCTAGCCTATGAAGTAATAACCTAAGACCACCCAAAATGTAATAAATATGCCTCGAACCAGTAATTCTGAGAAAAAAGGCTAGTTCTGTCTGAGCCTGCTTTGCCTTATATACGGCATACAGTCTTCTCCCCCACTTACCAAGCTTAGCATTAATCACTGCAATTTCAAAATAAAGGATTCTGAATGTTGTGTCAGCAAGTTAAAAATTGTAATAATGTTTTAATGTTAAAATCACTCCAGATACAATACTTCCTGTGTAGTATATTTCATGGCTCATTTGATTCAACAGATATTAAGCGTCAGTCAACAATTAGCTACTCACACCTTTTTTAAAATTTTTTAAACCAAGAAGATTTAGCAGAAAAGCTAAGGAGCAACTCGGATTTATTAGATGGATGCTAATTCAATGTCACTAGTTTATTTCCTTTCTATACAGTATCCATTCCTGACAATGATAGGGATTAATCTGCATTTCAGCTGAATTGAAATTCAGATTTGAGCCACGCAGCGCATCTTTTGGTCAAAAAATTGCTGCGAGCGCATCAGTTCAAAGACTATTTAAACCGTTAATTGTTTTTCACTTACCATATTAGATCATTCCCAAACATAATCACTTAAGCGAACGTTTAAATGGCGTTTCATTTACAGCCCTTGCTCTGTTTAGGCTGATAGGAAGACAGTGCATGAGAAGGTATCAGCATCCGGAGCCGTTTGCCAGTTTTCTGCAACGAACTATCGGCGCTCCCTTACACTTCAGCCTGGGTTCACCTGCAGTTTCACGGTGCTACTGCTTCAAACCCTGGACACAAGAGGAACCATCTCTACCTCCTACTTTCTGAACTGAACAAAGGACATTTTTATTGTCATAACAGCAAAACCAAGGTGACAATGGAAATCTCCTCCGACCTCTCTACCCGCTCAGGAGCATGTTATACAGTGCACTTGGGATGTAAGCCCGACCCATCACGTGGATGGAAATACAAGCCTTATTTTGCGTTTCACAAGGCATTTCCATCAGAAAAGCCTTAAGAATCAGGATACATTTTTGGATCCCTTGCTCATGCCCAAATGGTGCCAGAAAAGGCACTACCTAGAGCCCTCTGGCCCACAAGCCCAGAAGAGTGTAATTAACACAAGATGTTGTAATGAAGGTGGCAGTGACTAAATTCTCTTGGAAATATCCACCCCTGGAAATGGCTGGTACCTAAGGAGGCGGCAAAGCGTGATGCTTCAGAAAGAGCACCCCATTTGTAAAAGCATGCAGCTAGACCATTGTCAGCTTTAGGCCTTTTTTTTTTTTTTTTTTGGCAGCAGGTCTGTTTGAGACATTTCTGGCAGCGTCAGCTTTTTCCACGTGAAGCCTTAAAGTTGGGGTCAACTCTTTCTGCGTAATCTGTAACACAGACCTCAGGTCATTTAATGCACTGGTCACTCAGCATTTTAACGTTTTACAATACTCGGTAGCAACAGCAGGTACAGCAAAGGCTGTTACCCGGTGCTATATATTTCTATAAACGAAGACTTATGCGAGAAGGAATCATCCCAGGACTTTCTAAAGCAGAAACCCAAAAAGATCTTGCCAGAAACAAAGATATTCCCTCCCCTGAAAAATCACGTAGAGATATAGAGGTGAATATAGAATAAATCATGTGGAGATATCTAGAGATCACAGTATCTCTTTCCTGTAAGAGGAGTCTTTCACACATGTTGATCACTCAATTTTAAGCATATACGCCACATCATTAATATTTTAGTTGAACAGGCAACAGAAGAATACCACACAAGTAAGCTACTCTTCTCCAGAGGCTATTAGCGTTTTATGAGAGAGTATCTGAGAACCAACCAGCTTGCAGGCAACACAGAAAAACACAATGTTCACAAAAGGTAATTTATAAAGGTCATTTATGGATTTCTGTGTGCAGTTACTTGGTTGTAGACCTGGTATGTTATAACATCTTGGAGACAGTCTCCCTCAAAAAAAACTATAATCCATTATTTAGTTAAGTAATCAGCCACAGACAAGAGGAAAGACTAATTTTTAACCACCTTTTCCAACTTTCTATAGATAAAGAACGTGTTTGTAAAGACCCCAAAAAATTATATAAATAAAAATGCAAGGGACCCAGAGTGCAGCTAATGGGATTTGACGCTGGCTTTAATTTTAATGAAGAAAGTTGCCAGTAGCAACAAAACTGTCAGCAGCAGCCAAGCACCATTAATAAAGACCCAGACAACATTAGTGGCACGGCAACAGTACAAAAGGTTCCCCCCGGTTCATGCTGTGCTAAATTGGCTGCCCAATTTTTCTTAAGCGTCCATACTATTTAGAAGACAATTTATTAATTTTTGTCATCCATTGTCAGTTGACAGGCCATCATTTTGCATCCTGAATTTGAGATGAAAACTAATTGAAAAGACTGGCAGTATTTATGAGGGGTATTATTTGTCAATTATGGCTGCTGATGATACTTGGTACTACCAACTTTAATACCCCAAGCTCGGGTGTCTGACTTTTTTTTTTTCTGTCATTTCCATGTTAGTTCTACAAAAGCGACAAAAAACAATGATCAAATCAATTTAGAAAATTTGTTAAGGAAGAAGGGCCCATCAATTCCCATGCAGAAATCACCCGAGTGGGGAAAAAAGCACTGATGTCACCCAGGAAATAAAATCTTTCTCTCAAAGACACCTTCCAGGAAAAAAAAACCACTTTCTTTGTTTCCTATAAACAGAAGAGATTTGCAAATATGTCGTAGTTTAAATTATCCCTGCAACATTATCCAGGCTGTCTACTGCAAGGACAGAAGGTTTTGCTGTCTTATCCCTGCCCTTAAACTGCTTCTTTGCAAGTCTGAATGCCTCAAAGGCACCCAAATTCCTAACTGTAAAGCGGTAAATCTTAAGATCAGTCATTATAACTTTCCTCTTATCACATCAAGTTTGTTATTTAAAAAAAAATATTTATAAGCTTTCACCATTTGAAAGCTTCCATCACCGCCCCTAGCACCTCTCAGGAGAACACCCTGTAAAACCGTACCATCGTTTGAGTGTTTAAAAAGCAAAATAAAACGGTATGGACCTAACGGCGTATCCTGGTCCAATTAGTACCCTGGAAGAGCAGAAATCTGACCACCACAGGCGACACATCATACCCTTCTAGGGTAACGGGATCGCTCGCATGCTGAACTGCCTGTAATACCACGGTATAAGCTGCCGTCAGCATCACTGCTGGCTTACAGTCTCAAAAGGATGCTTATTTGTGTTCAGGACTCTTGCCTAGGGTTTCAGAAAAATTCTCCTGTCTTCCATACTCACAGACACTTGAAACAATGGTGACACTGTTATCAGCAATTAGCAAAAAAAACCCCAAAAAAACCAAAAACCAGGAAAATCACAGCTTTGAAAACAGCAAAGAAAATTAGGTTACACCACTCATCTCTAGGCCTTGTTTTCTGCGTTTTCAACGCAAAGCGCTTCTTTTGAATCACTGGAGTATTTTGAAGCTTCACTTAAGTGTATCACCCCAACGCTCCTGGGACATAACGACACAGAAGTCACCAATGGCACAGCAGATGCGAGGACCGTGGACGCACGCGAGACCAGGCGGCATCTAAACTGCAGCTTCAATTTTGCAGCAAGCATACTAGTGAAGCGCCGCAGCTCCAGGACGAGACATTTTTGGGTACTGGCATAATGAAAAAAAAAATAATCAACTGGTATTCCCCACGACCCCAGCAAAATAACGAAGCCGTTACACTGCTGACAGGAGAACCAAGAATTTTGTTCATTTGACCAAAGGCTACGGTTGGTGGCCGAGTCTGTAAGAGCGAGGTACCTCTCAGCTGCAGCCCGCTGCTTTAAACATCCCCCCGGGATCTTCCTGGAGACGTTACTATCTTCTAGGTTTTGACAGGCTACACAATTTTCATTATCTCTTTCCTCCATACTTCTCTATTTAGTATAAGTAAACCTCAGTATTGATATAAAACATTCTTTAGGACATTATTTAACACGTCCTAGAACATACTCCGCTTGTTCCTGAAGATTTGGAACAGTTGAAGACGACAGCTAAAACTTTGTTTAAACATTCCTTTAGGAACAAAGTATGCTATTTTCCTTTACCAACAGCAACTACAAAGCCTGAAATTGAGTGGATACGCAAAATGTTCTCTAATACCTGTAGGAAAATGGGTATTAGAGAAGAAAATGTGTCCTGCTTAGAATAAAAAAAAACCTTGAAACCACAACTACATTAACTACACTAATATGTAGTTTATTAGTCCTATATGTATGATTTATTAGTTTTTATATATGTAATATACATACACAATACACTGTTAATAAAAAAAAATATGTCCCAGTGAAAACCAAACAAGAAAAATGTTATTCTATCATAAAACCAACCAAGTAAGCAATAGTTCAATCCAGACTGAATCCATCCTAACAATCCACACCCACTTTCCAGAAAACAACATCAACTTTTCTTTAAAAAACAGTTGTTCAGGGATAGTATTTCCCTTCATCTTACATTTCAGACTCAAATTTAAAGCACAAGCTTTCTTCCCCCTAGTGTTTCCTAGAATTAAAAGTAATGCGCACTTAGTTATCCTTCTGCACGAGACAGTGTAATACAAGGTTGATATTCATTTGAAGTACAAATTCTCAGCCTGGAAAAATTTTGGCACAGTTCTTACATTATAGAGATGATCATTATCTTCTTCCACTGTATTCATGCTTGGTCTCTCTCACATATAAAACACAACTAAGCGCCTCTTTGGGCGACATGAAGGCTGTTTGCTCCCTTCGACTCACTTTGGGATGCAAGATTCAAAACCAGCCCCTCCGACCCACAATCAAGAGCGGCGCGTAGGAAAATCCATGCGTTCTACAAGAGGCTCCCCTGGCTGCATTGAAAGAGGGCAGAAAGATTGCTGATCACAGCAGAAAGCTTTTTCATTTTTTCACCACAGAATTAGTGAAATGGGGCTGGGGAGGTTGGTCAAGGTACTCCCAATAGCCCAGTAGCAACTCTGTCTCCATATACTACATACAGCCTAAGAACTGTATGTAGTGTGTGGGGGGGGTGTATTTTGGGGTGGGGTGGGCTGTTAAGACTCATGTACAGAGACTATTTTGTGTTCAGACTTCCTTGGATATTTGTATTTTTTTCTCACCTGTGCATTAGTGAAAAGTGCTAGCAAGTTAGAATCATAGAATCATTCAGGTTGGAAAAGACCCCTGGGATCATCGAGTCCAACCATCTACCCTACTCTACAAAGTTCTCCCCTACACCATATCCCCCAACACCACATCTAAACGGCTCTTAAACACATCCAGGGACGGTGACTCAACCACCTCCCTGGGCAGCCTGTTCCAGTGTCTGACCACTCTTACTGTGAAGAATTCTTTCCTAATGTCCAGTCTAAACCTACCCTGTTGGAGCTTGAAGCCATTCCCTCTTGTTCTTGCTTCGATGAAGCCCTTCAAGAACGGCAGGAGTATTCCAATCAGAAACGAGCAGAACCTGCAACGTAGCAGGACTCTGCCACTGAGAACAGATCACCTTATACCAGGCCACCATCGATTTTCACTCTACTCAGAAGTGATACTCCAGCAATCTTTTCTTCCTAGTTTAACTATTTTGAGAGAAGCTAAATTCTCCAAAATACCAACATATATGTCACTAGTGTTCCAGAACCATCAATGTGAGCAATGTATAAAACATGACTGCGCTCACTAGATTACCTGAACATCACTTAGATTTAGAGAATTTGAACAACGCGTGTTGGAAAGACCTCTGGAGGTCATTCGGCCCAGCCCGCTACTTGGAGCCAGGCCAACGTGGATCACAGAATCACATGAGGTTGGAAGGGACCTCTGGAGATCATCTAGTCCAACCCACCCTGCCAAAGCAGGTCCACCCAGAGCAGGTCCCACAGGAATGTGTCCAGGTGGGTTTGGAATGTCTCCAGAGAAGGAGACTCCACCACCTCCCTGGGCAGCTTCTTCCAGGGCTCTGCCACCCTCACAGGAAAGAAGTTCCTCCTCATGTTTAGGTGGAACTTCTTCTATTCAAGTTTGTGCCCATTTCCTCTTGTCCTGATCAGATTTAGGTCCTTGTCCAGTTGACTCTGGAGAAGTCCAACTCCAAGTCATCCTTGGAGCCATGTCCAAGGATGGAGATTTCACAGCCACTTTGGATATCCGCTTAAATATATGAACCACCTCTTGGCTGTTTCTGCATCTCTTATTGGAATTTCCCCTCTCACAACTCATGCCAAAACATAAGTCACAGAATTGCTTCCTTTACTCCTCCGTTTGATCAATCAGTGAGGTTTATGAAAACTTGCCTTCCTGTGCCTGGATGAAGTACACACCTTGCATAACGGAAGAGCTTCACAAGCCCCAAGCATCACAGCACAGCAGCTGCAGGGCTCTTTGAACAATCGCTAAGTTACTATTCCAAAATGGACCAGGTTTGTTCTGCCATCAGTAATACCTTTCATGCACTTACACTATCATCTTAAATGGAGGTTAACTCATATATTACTGACTTAACTTTCAGTAAGAGCCTAGAAAGACATACAGGTGCCCAAGGAAGCTTCTGCTGCTTGAGTCCAGAAAGAATTGAAGTCAAACTAAAAATGCACAATGCTGCTGAAATGACAATGAAAAAAGAAAGCTTTACCAGTCTACTTGGAAATTAAGGAGACCGCAGAAGAATAACGCTTTATCCAGTTTCAAAACGTATCAATGTTTTCTTACACCAAGAGACTTAGTTATGTTTTCTAGTGCTAACACCCACGTTAAGAAGAAATGGTGCTCATCTAAAACCTGAAGTCAATCTTGTGAGACACAGGAGTCTTCATCTCTAATTCAAAAACTCCAGACGAAGAGAAAACCCACAGACTTGTTTCTGAAAATTTTTCTCCTCCAGCAGGTGAACCCGTCTGAAAAACCTCAGCTCAATGCCACAAGCCTACTGTAAACACAGCAAGAAAGCTCCTTTCCTCCGATGCATCCATGAAAGAACAGTGCTTTGATGGAGGGTAAATTCAACGTCCAAATCCCCTTAATCTAGCTCAATGGGCAGAGAGACTAGACACCTTTTACAATCTTGACGCTTTTAAGATACGTGTCTAAAGTTTCTACCTCTACTGCAAGCAAGCTAGTTCAACCTACAATATAAAGGAGATAAGGTCACCAAAAGAAACAGTGTAAAATCTAATTTATTTTCTTGGTATTGTTGCGGCGAATTGCACGGCAGAAGAAATTAAGGGTTCTTTGTAAGCATCCTAACTTTCTGGAGAAATGCACCGTTTCTTTTACTAAATCCACCTTTTTAACCTCTTTGTTGCAAAGTGTCAGCGGCGTATCAGCGCCGGGGAAAGGGACTAACACACAGAAGCTGCTCTCCCAGCTATCGGGGGTCCAATCTGGAGTTCACCTACACGTTAACTCCTACCGCTAATTCATCATCCCAGCACCCGACAGCTAGGCTGATTGTGAGCCTTACGGGACAATGAGGGTCTCGGCTGACCACCAAAACATCAGCCCCAAGGGAGGAGGGGTTGATGGGCACGGACCTGGAGAAGGTCTAAGATAAGTGCTGGCTGTCACCGCAAGGACAAAGAAGGGCAGGCCCTGGGGAGAGAAAGGAGATAAAAAAAAAAAAAAAAAAAAAAAATCTCGACAACTGCTTTATCTGATGAGGGTTATGGCTAATTAATTATAAACTCAATTACCTAACCCTTACTTCAGCAGTCTCTATTCATTAAGAGATAAAACCTGACTGACTGCTAACTTTCTCTTGCACACACGCACGCACAGCACGCTCACTTTGGATTTGCACACTTTAGCGCACAATTTCTTAAAAAAAGATCTCCCAAAGCGTTCGTACCTGTCAACTTTGTGCTCGCAGAATGGAAGGTTTCTCCTTTTTTTTTCCCCCCTACCACCCAAAGCACCCTCTGTTGCACAATGGGGGGGCCAGGCCTCCATGCTGTGCATTGGCATTTAAAAGCAAAAACCAGACATTAAACAATAGACATTATGGACATCAAAGCCCCCTTTTCACAGCCAAGTTTCTGCCTCTGTGGGCTTCTGATCTGGTTCACATTTTAAATTGAGCTTTTAATTTCGGGCGCTAAAAGTTTGGCAAGTGTAGCTCACCGGTGTCGACTAAACATTATTCTCCCAAAGTTCGAAGGCAGCCAGCAAAAATGAACTGCGTTAAGGAATGAACTCTAAAAACCCTTAGCCAAGCTAACGCTTGCTAATAATCCAAACTGAATTTTGCATGTAACGTATTAAAGACGTCTTGTTTTATCGCTATTCAGATTCCACTCGCATTCCTGTGGCGCTTGGCCTCTCCTCCAGCTGAAGTTCTTGCCCCCTTGCCTCGCGCTTGACACGAGCTCAAACAGCCTCGCAGAATCCATCCTGGCCATTAAAAGAAAGCTCCTCTTAATCTCTTTCCAAAGACTGCAGAGACCCGTCTCGCTCTCACCTTTTGAATACATGGATATTCTCAAATCCCTCTTTCCCTCTGGTTGCCCTCTGCTCTAGCTTTTCCATTTCTACAGGAGAATGTTTTTTACATATATATGGGGGTGTAAAATATATGTGTGTGTGTGTATCTGTACCTATCTATATATGAAATTACAAGGTGATCATGCTCACATGATATTTCACATCGTCTCAGAACTTTTTCAAAGAATAATTTCTTCCAATATGTAGAATGAAGTAACCCAACTCTTTTGGGTCTGTTTCTTACATTATATCCCATTTCAAATTCCTTTACAGTATATTTATGACAAGATATTGCGGTTCATTCAAGATGTACAGTCTTTTAGGTCAATTTTTCATACTTTGTATACCCCAAATGAACTAAGAACAAAACAGTAAAATAATCAGGGCCAGCCAACACACCTTATACAAGCTCTTCACCACAAAGACATGATTATGTGACAGTATTTAAAACTAATATTTTAGTCTTGGTTATTGCCTTATTAAAAAGGATTTATTTTACTAATACTTATGGTTTGGGATGTGAATGATTCAGTCCAATGGTTCATTTCACTCTCACGATGCTTACGTGCGGCAATGCCTTTTTAAAACTTGTTCCTGCATCTGATTCCCTTCCTTGCTTGCCTTGGTGATACCTGAAAACTTCAGTATATCCTGGTTGCTCAGTTCAATCTTTAGAGACTTTCCTAAGAAGATGAAGCCTATTGTTATACAAACTTAAGACATGTATTTTTTCACTCCATAATTTAAGAACTTTAATTCAAATTGTATGTCTAATGATCTTAAAGCGTATCACATGGACAAATTCAACCATAATTAAAGGCTGCCTGCTTTGGTAGAGCCTTTAAAAATCCGAGAAGAAAAATTCTTGAACGCCATAATCGCATTAAGTAGCCAAGTCAACTTTGGCTATCTTTTAGATAAAACATCAAACAATAATATAGCCTTCTTTCCATCCTAAGTTTCTATGTCTATTACGAATATAAAATCCACACTTTCCCTCACCATAACCAATTTTAAATCCAATTATTATTTTAGTATTTCATATTACTTCCTTGCTCCCCTTCTGCATTTAGTTGAAAAGTACGTCCCCCTGAAATATGTCCATCTTTCTTTTTGGGCAATACTCTTAAAGCCTGTAATATGAATACTACTGTTCATCAGCTCCTTGTGGTTCTTTTTAACTTCCAGTCTTTTTTACTTGATGGCATATGGCACATTTCAAGAACACGTGTGTCTGAACACTCTGTATTGTCTCTACTCACTTCGACCAACAATTTCGAGGACATTCCACAATGCTCCGTTAGCCAGTTTTTTTAAGCCATCCCATTCTCTTCAGCTCTCACTTAATTCTTCACCCATAAACGCAACTACAGGTGAATACTATATATTGAATAAAAACACAGAATTTTCTGTTTGTATTCTGAAAGATAAAAAAGGTATGCATTACGTTTATTGCGAGTTATCTATCTGAAGTTGCCTAGGTAGCTGACATCTCTGGTCAAATCTGAAACTCGAGCTGTTACAAAAGGGAGATACACCCATCATCTTGCTTTTCTTTCCCAGAAATGTTACAAATTCATGAAATCCCTACTCAGGAGAAAGCAAAGGAATGAGCAGGTGCTAAGCAACAAAAAATAGAACATCTCACTTGTTTCTAAGCTCCCTTCCATCACATTTCTTCCTCTTTTCTGGGGCCCTAAACTCTTCCCCGTTTTGGCACGCACGTCTCCAGTACTCGAATCCAGCTGTGTTCTGACTTCTTCACTAATGTGCATGGAGAAGTTAATTGCTCTCAGTTTTACAAGTTGTTGCAAATACTGACCATTTTAAGTCTCTTTCCCCATACATATTCACTTTTATATAGTCCTATAACTTTTTATCTGAAGGAAGATGAAGGAAGAACTTTGAACAAATTACAGCTAAAAAACCCCCAAGAAACAGGAACAGAAACAGTAAAAAAATCCAATGCCATTTTACATCAACAATTTCACACAGCTATTTAACTTAAAAACATAAACTATGCTTGAAACAACCACGCAGTCCATAATACTGTTCTCTCAATTGCCTTCCCATCACACTAACAGTATTAGGTAAAAAGGAAGACTTGTCCCATTCATCAATAGAGGAGTTATTCATCCGAAGTTTATTATCTCAGGTAATTTGATCAATACACTTCACCTTTATAGTACAGTTGTCCTTGTGAGCAAAGCATTTTGCGTTTTATAGTGAGATGGTTATTATGAAGGCTATTCATAGGGAAATTCTCTGCAGTTAAAAGTTTTTCCAATTAACTACATTTAACATCATTTAAGCCATAAAATGGTGGTTACATTTCACATCATGTTGTCTAAGTGAGGCAGTGCTTAGAAAGCAGTTAGTGCACATTCGGCGAAGACATCAACCAATACTTTGGAATGGAAATTAAGAAAACCCTGCCAGCAAACAGAGAAAGACCTTTTCAAAACAAAGTTATGAATAGGCACAAAAAAACCAAAAAGCATGCATCTGAAGAAATCCTTTACAAAATTGTGAAAAACAGCCTCAAAGTTTCCACAACCCTAGGAACGCTCCTTGGTATCAATTCTTCTTTTCCATTCGTGCAACATCAGCACACTTTCATCATGTTTACCTGTGAGTTTTCTTATTTCTTTTCAATTGTAGTGTCCGTGTAATTCAACTACAAATTTCCAATGAATTATGGCGTATGAGAACAAATTGTCTAATGTCCTCTGGGATGAAGATCTCCAAAAAAATCACTATCCTCACTCCGTATCTGAAGTACGTAGCACATCTGAGCTGCCTTCCCCGTTGCTAGCATTTCAGCATAAGGCATCACAAAAGATGAGGAAAAATTATTCGAAACAAGCAAAATAACAAATGCTCTTAGACCAGCTATTCTAAGGAGGGAAACCTCTAAAAACTTGCTCAAAAATAAAAAATTATTATTCCTTGTGAGACATACTCAGAACAAACTAGTTCATTAAAGTCGTATCAGCACTTGTAATTGGCCCTTGTTGGCCAATAGAAGGAGACATTTGCAACTTTCCCCAGGAAATTATATTCTAAATCCTTCATGAGGTGGACCTTGTCCTTTTCTGAGGAAACTTGATAGCAGTCTTTAGTATTCACTGGCATAATTAGGACTGCAGTTAATTTCATTAAATTCTCTTGCTGCTAAATGAAGCAGATTATGAGACATCTTTTATTGCAAGGCATGAAATTACAGCCTGTCAGCTGCCAATGGTAGAGTAAAACTAATGAATTACAGGGTAAATAACACCAGAATTAACCAGCCAATTTAACATAGCAGAGAACAAAGTCATTTTTACTTAGAGCTCTGGCGAACACCATCACCGCTGGGATACCTTTCAGCTGAAAGGGAACCAACTCAAAGAGCCTCAAAACGCAATAACCAGGGAAAAGTCCCATCCATTGTGCAGCAATGTTAAAAAGCCAACACTGCCAACAAGCTATCAGAAATTGGTCAGATAAGCAGTAGGTGTCACATCGCTAAAACACTGAAATCGTGGCCTCTCCAAGTAGTTTGTGCTAATATATTATTCTTTACACACCCCAAGAAGAAGGGCAGATATGCATGAATTTGTTACTATTATAACTAGTTTAATGGTGACAGCTCTTCACAGACAGTACTAAACGCAATCCCCGTTAATGAGGGGTAGATACACCATGGATAGATAATTAAAGGAAATGGAAAGCAAGTATAGCTACCCATCCCATTTCCTATGCCCATCCTTCCAAACCTCTAACACAAGATACAGAGGGTGCCTTCTCTCTGCACAGCACCCCAGGCTAGGAGGGCGGGCTGGATGCTCTTCTGAACTCTGACCATGAGCTCCCAGAAGGTCTGAGGGAAGACCTTCCCGACAGCCTTATGAAGCCCATAGGGCTGTTAGACATGCGCACAATTGTAAAAGGATAAGAAAATATCTCTGTTCCGTGCGTGCAGATGTCCCACCCCCTTTTAAATGATGTTTAAATTTTATTTAAAAATACCTCTACAGGACACAAACCCCTTCAATGCACTCGTATTGAAATCTTGTCGTCTGGTAACTGCTACAGGCCCCGTGTGTCTGCACAGGGAAAGAACAGCAAGGTATTTTATCACCGCTCATCTGAAGAAGGACAGCCACCTTAGTGCCTGCATACCAGAAAGGCTCGCTCTTACAAAATCCTGACTGTGCTGGTGAAAGCAGACAATAAAACCAAGGCAGATGACACAGCAGGTCCAAAAAGAAATGTAAATACACACAGAATCACATGGGGTTGGAAGGATCCAGTCCAACCCCCCTGCCAAAGCAGGTCCACCTAGAGCAGGTTGCACAGGAACGTGTCCAAGTGGGTTTTGAGACTCCACCACCCCTGTGGGTTTGGAATGTCTCCAGAGAAGGAGACTCCACCACCTCCCTGGGCAGCCTCTTCCAGGGCTCTGCCACCATCACAGGAAAGAAGTTCCTCCTCATGTTTAGGTGGAACTTCTTCTATTCAAGTTTGTGCCCATTTCCTCTTGTCCTGTCCCTGGGCACCACCAAAAAAAGACTGGCCCCATCCTCTTGACACCCACACTTCATCGCAAATTAACGCTCCCACTTTTCTGTGCACAACACAAGGATTATTTTTCCTGCTGACATACAGTGAGAGTGTGAGGGGCTGTGTTACGTGGAAAGCAGGTTGGCCTGAGTACGGAACGGCACGGGTCAGCACTGGCGACTCCATCCACAGGGGACAAGCGCTAAGGTTGCTATAATACTTGTGGCATTAGCAAGGAAAGGGTCCAGGGAGAAAGAAAGCCCACATCATTAGAAGGACTGATTACTTCCTTATTTTATCAAGCATGCTGTAATTGTTATCAGTTGTACACAAACCATTTTAGAATGGTGTTTCAGGTTGTATTTTCAGGACGTTTCTAAGAGACAACACCTGACATCTCCTTTGCAGTCCTTTATGACTTTTAAGTTCAACGTCAACCAAGTTTGACGGAGTGGCAGGGATACCAAAGGGATGTTCTGGCACGTATTGTGAAACTTCGTATTTGCCTAGAAAACTCTAAGTCTCTAAGTTAGAAAACAGGGCTGCAGTTACGAGCTTGGCCCATTCTGCTAGGAGGATGGACCATGAGCCTGCCTGCAGCTTGGTACCAGCCACTGAGTCTTTTAGGGAACATCACTGGTGGGAAGACTGGAGATGGTGTGTAGAGGGTTCAGCTCATGGGGGCTGAGATCAACATGTTAGAGAAGAACATCACACAGAAAAAATCTTTGTCTTCGCTGGTTTCACTGTTCATGGAGCACCTCGTTTATTCTCTCATCTGGGGACTGCATCTTGTTCTACTTCTATTTTTAATAGAAAACCCAAGAGACACTTGTTCATCTCCCCTCCAAAACTAAGTTTAAAATTCCAAGTGTAAAAGGCATTATCTATAAAACCCAGAACAACTAAAAGCAAACAGAAAAGGAAAAACGACACAGCAGCATTTGCTGGCCAGCAAAATTGCCTACTGCTTGATGACCCATTGTCAGAAAAAACCCAAGAATTTCTACATCAAGTAGATGCTGATTCTAATAAAATTGCGCAGTCACTGCTACTTCTTCTGTGATACAACGCACACAAACAGCTGTGGCACCAAATTATTCAAAACCACGGAAGCAGCTGCAGGATCTTACAAAACAGCTTTGCTAAGGACCGCAGTGTAGTTTGCTTCATCTAGCATTTACTGAAATTTGTTTTTAGAAGGAACGAATAAGCACACCTTACCCGGCAGTAAGAGTTTTCCACTACCTGGGTCAGCATGATCTTCTTCAGGATTTTAGATTTAAAAAAATTATCGTTATGCATGTTCTCAGTGTTGGAGTGGGAGAAGGCAAGAGCAAAGGAAAGCGAACACTGCTGCGTTACAGAAGAGTAGAACTTCTGTGCCATCGCTGACAATGTCACGTAAGAGCTCTTTGGGACTAGGACACTGGCACCATTCAGGAAATCAGGAGAAAAAATTACCTACGCAAAAAAAAAAAAAGCATTCCTGCAAAAAAATTAAAACTTAAAACAAACCTGATTTTAGAAGTTACAATCCTGGGATTAAGATAGTCCTACATTTGCCGTGCATTCAGAAATGAGATTCCTCGTGTAGATTCTCCAAGCACGCGTACGTATTACACAGAAAAGACCTACTGCTCCCTGAAGCTTTTGTCTAGTATAAACGATTTCATTGAACCCCTTCGCTCAATCCAGTATGCCAGCATTTCTCTGAACTGGTCTTGCAGTGGAAAATAGCCCTAGTCCGTGCAGGTGTTCTACACTCTAGGCAGAGGGACGTTGATTCTCCTACGCCCCTCTTTGTTTACTCTTTGCAGTTTCAAATTTCCATCCTATGTTATTTAGGCAAATATTTTAACACCACCAGAACCATTCTGGATGCCTTGCCTTCCGATTTCAACGGTGGAAAAATCAGGGCTCTGACAGCATGCCATGCATCAACTCCAACGCGTGTTACTGAAATCTATAGACCGGATGCTCGTAAGACTGTTGAATTGGAACCAGCTCAGAGGCATTGACAAGGGGCTGAAGTAGCAGAGCACCGGAGGCACCGATGCATTGCTTCAAGCTAGCAATTGATCGCCATGATTCATGCTTAAAGACATCAGCACCTTAAGAACCAGACGCCTGGCACTGAAGTGCCACTTTCTGAAAGACGTTCAAGACTTCTAACGTTACTGAAAATGACACCTGTTTTTTTATTCTCACTTCCCATCTCCTTCACAGTCTTTGCTCAGTATTTGCTCTCCTTCTTCTTAGCTGTTTAATACAGATTTGGGTTCCCACCTGGCTCCTTACAGCAGCACAATTTTCCATTTGAGTTCTGTCCCTCTAATTCTGTTTTCCACTGGGATTCTTTCCCCTCCTCTCTTACCTTTAAAGCCCCTTGCTTTTGTCTGCCGCCTCACCTTCTGCAGAAGGAGGGAGCTCGCAATCTTCGTGCTCCATAAACGTGCCAGAAACCTCTGTTTCACAACATCACATTGACATTAAGAAGCGTCACTTAATTTGAATTAAGTGTGACTTAATCTGTATCAGGAATTACTTACAGAAATCACCGTGCTGCAAGATTAAAGCACTAACAGTGCTCATGCATGTGTTATTTCTCACCTACCAATACAGTAGTGCCGTGAATTACAAACTGACAGCAACATTTGCTGTACAAAAGGGCCAATTCAGAAAGTACTCGGAAGAAGTTCTTTCCCTTGCCTTTAGCTTAAACAAAACTGACACGTCAGTCTTCAAAATGTTGAGTACACTTCAGCAATGGCTGGATGCACATGCAGCAGAAAGGGTCTGCGCAGCTCATCTGCCAGACATGGCGCCGGGAATCTGAAAATCTATGTAGTTCAGGACACCTAGCTCACACAAAAAAAATAAACATACACATATATTTTAAGAATCAGACTTGAGTATTAATTTTTACATGAAGCACACCAACAATACTTGTTTCTATACTTCCTAGGTCTGCATCCTGAGAATAATTTGTTTTCACCCAGTTTGCTCAAAGCCCACTACTTTTCTTTTAGTCTAGGATTTACAGCGCATTCCTCTCCCCACAAAAAGTTTTTTTGTTTGTTTTTAATTTCGCCATGAAACATCTTGTAAAATTTTGATTCCTAAAGTGATGATACCTGCCTTCTTAAACAGACCCTATTCTCCTCTGTTCCAATGTATTGCTCACTTTCAGACAGTAGAATTCCTAAACAATTCAACTACTTTCTTTGCTATTTTAATTGATTTTTTCTTTCCAATACCTCCCGCACTCGAAGATTTCTTAATTTCTCCCCCTGAAATATTCACACGAGAAGAGAACATTAGATGTTAATCTAGCTACTTGATTTGTAGCAGTTCTCCAGTTCTCTACCCAACCATTTAAACACTGTCATTCATAATAGGGTGATATACTGTACTATAAACCCTTTTGCAAATGGGACGTCTTGGTATTTTTCTTTTGTGACAAAGGATCATATTAGTTATCAAGACGAAAGAAACGTACTCAGCGCTCAGACTTACCTACGGGATCTCACTGTCTCAACTGTTCCTCCCCCTGTCCTTTCAAAAGAAAGGCCACCCCTTCCCTTTTTTCTAGAAAAAAAACAAGTCACTAAGCTTATATTGTTCCCTTATAGAGAACATTGTACAGTCTGATAGGCCCCAAAGTCCGGAAGCTTTCCCTTAGTATTAAGTGTGAAATCGTCTCCTTATCACCCCATACCAGTGCTCCTGCATCTCGGAGCATAGCAGCAACACTTCTTTTTCCTGGCAAACACACTGTAGATTCCTATGTACAATTACAACTGTTCGGTCTTAGTTTAGCTAAGCCGTCTGTAATTAGCCATCTCATCTTATAAGCAGTGATCTGACATGGGAACTTGCATTGCTACCGCTAATGTGCCCTGGTTACCACCATGGCCAGTGGAAAACACCTTTAGCCAGAGCTGCAGAGGTGGGATTCTCTCCCCAGCACTGCCTTGAACCCTTTGCCTAATCAGTGGGAGTCTTTAACGAGCTTGTGTGCATCAATGCAGTGTATGACCCAAATGGTCCACGTGTCATTCCCAACACTCATGTTGGATCTCCTTTACCCTGCGATGTGATGGCTTTTTATGCTCAAAGCATACCCACCATTTGCGTTGAGGGTCGGCAGGCTCTACAGAGGGATCTGGACAAGTTGGATCAATGGGCCAAGGCCAATGGGATGAGGTTCAACAAGGCCAAGTGCTGAGTCCTGCATTTCGGTCACAATAACCCCCTGCAGTGCTACAGGCTTGGGGCAGAGTGGCTGGAGCTGCCCGGCAGAAAAGGACCTGGGGGTGTTGGTTGACTGTGGGCTGAACATGAGCCAGCAGTGTGCCCAGGTGGCCAAGAAGGCCAATGGCATCCTGGTCTGGATCAGGAATACCGTGGCCAGCAGGAGTAGGGAAGTCATCGTGCCTCTGTACTGGGCACTGGTGAGGCCTCACCTCAAGGGCTGTGTTCAGTTCTGGGCCCCTCACTACAGGAAGGACATTGAGCTGCTGGAGCATGTCCAGAGGAGAGCCACCAAGCTGGTGAGAGGTCTGGAGAATAAGTCATAGGAGGAGAGGCTGAAGGAACTGGGCATGTTTAGTTTGAAGAAGAGGAGGCTGAGGGGAGACCTCATTGCCCTCTACAACTCCCTGAAAGGAGGGTGTAGAGAGGTGGGTGTTGGCCTCTTCTCCCAAGGGAATAACGACAGGACCAGAGGAAATGGTCTGAAGTTGGGGCAGGGGAGGTTTAGATTAGATATTAGGAAGAATTACTTTACTGAGAGAGTGGTCAGGCACTGGAACAGCCTGCCCAGGGAGGTGGTGGAGTCACCATCCCTGAAGGTATTTAAGAAACGTGTAGACATGGCACTTCAGGGCATGGCCTAGTGCCCGAGATTGTTGGGTTGGGTGTTCTGATTTGTGTGTGGATTTTTTTTTTTTCTGGGGGGTGTGTGTGTGTGTGGTTGGACTTGATGATCTCAAAGGTCCCTTCCAACCACGAAGATTCTGTGAAATTCTGTGAATTTGCGTTCACTTCTCAAACAGAAACCAAGACGAACTCGCAGGCACTTGTCACCTCCAGGTCTATCTCAGCAAGAGTATGAGAGAGAAACCAGACACGGGTTTCAGAAGGAAAGTTGCCCAATTTCCCCATGCAGCAGCCCACCACAAACATGGTGAGTGTCTGTTCTAACCACACACAGCTTCCTTTTGCTGGAGAAGTGTCTTGGTGAGATACCATAAGCAGAATACCTTCCAAACTTGGGTTAGACCAGCAAAAGTTTGGGCAGCTGGGTTTTAACTTGAGTTAGCCTGACTTCACCTCCCATTCTAGTTTGTTCTACCACGTTGCCTTTGTTTTCATAGTTAGTTTAAACAAGGATGAAAATACGCTTTTTAAAGCAGACACATAGCACTGGCAAGAGACAGCACCCAGTGCTTTGTCAAGAATTGGCTATCAACAGCGAAAATGAAGGAACAAGGAAAGCGCAAGGAGTTAGGATGATCTGGCTTCTATTAGTGAATAGCGTCTCATGCATTTAGTCACCAACTCCAACCCTTGTCCCCTTTCTGCTGTGCCTCTCTCTACCTATGTTTCAGCTTTATCCCAGGGATGACTTGGTGTGATTGCTATGTGTTTGCTTGCGCTTCCAACACTGCTGTTAATGGCATTGCTGAATGACACCAGCCCTGGAGCTCGGTTCTCCTTCCAGCCAGCTCAGACCTGGCTTTAGCTTTTGTTTACGATCTTACACACCATTTTCAATCCACGCCACAGTTTTTAGCCAGACACATTTGGATAAACCCTCAATTAAGACAAAGCGAGGTAGTATCGAAATGCTATGTTTGCTTCATGCACTTATTTTGAAATTCTATCAAAAAAGCAATTGAGTTTTTCTGGCAAGTTTTAGTCTATATAAACCACTTGGTATCCAGACACTGGAACAGGCTGCCCAGGGAGGTGGTTGAGTCACCATCCCTGGATGTGTATAAGAGCCGTTTAGCTGAGGTGTTGGGGGATATGGTATAGGGGAGAACTTTGCAGAGTAGGGTAGATGGTTGGTCCCGATGATCCCAAGGGTCTCTTCCAACCTGGACGATTCTATGATTCTATTCCTCACGGTTATATTAAGCTGCTGAGAAAAACTAAATCCTGCAGCTGTGTGCTTGTATTACTTCAGTCTTCTCTCTAATACTAGTTATAAGGCTTATTTCAAGCTTTACAGCTCTAGGACAACTGTAAGTGAAATATACCCATGTCATCTAATCAGATCACTCATCTCCAATTTATCATAACATAAAGGATGCTTTATAATAAGCACAACATTCAAATATATGATTTTTCCTCCTTGTTCTAACTCATTCAAAATAAACTAAGATTTTATTTTAAGAATTGCACTACTGAATTATTCCCTTTCAATTAAAAATATTTAAGTGCCAACATCTGGTCTGTCTGCTGAGACTGCTCTAAAGAAGTGTTGATGATTACTGCAGTCAGAAGGTTTTTGAAGAATGAAAGTAGGATTACAGAAAACAGTATTTTCACAAAAGTGCAAGGACTGCCATAGTGGGTATTTTGAAGATCAGAGTATCTACATTTCCTGCCTACAGATAGTCAGAGTACCTACATTTCAAAGCCACCCTGTTCCCGCCCCAGTAATATTCCCTCTTCATGCCATCTACTATTTTTAATTTGCAATTGCTACTTACGCTCTGGATAAATGCTTGCTCACTCATCTTAAATACTAACAGTGCCAACGCTTTTTTTAGGAAATCCAAACAAGAAACAAGGAATGTTGGACCAATACCCTAGATCCAGATTCACATGCATTTACCATACAATTTAAAGGTAGCAAAAGAATAATTACTATATTTGGAATGTCCAAAGTTTGCCTCGTTCAAAAAATGAGGCTAAAGGGCTTTAAATGCGTGCTGTTCAGTTTACTCTTTTGATTGCTTTACCACTATGTAAATCAATTTGTTAATGTTCCTTACAAAATGCATGAGCCAGTTATACTGACAAACACACAAAGCTCATTCGTAATTAGCAGTTAATTAGTAAGAAGGAACAGATGCTGTTAGAGTTTCAGCAGGCGAACAGGTTCTGTAAACAATGCTTATAAATCTAAATGAATTTATTAACCACAATGCAACTGTCAACATTTTGCTGGCAACCATACAAATATGGTGGAATCCCCAAAACATCTTTACAACATATTAATAATCATTGTGTCAACCCAAGTCCATCAGGCAGTCTCACTTGCTAACTGTCATAAGCTTTCTACTTAATCTTGTTATGTCACTTCTCCAGCCTAATTCCTCATGCCCTCAGAGGAAGAGCTCCCGTCACCAAAGTTAGGCCAGATGCACGTGGACTCCTCCCCAATACACAGCGGCTCCTTGAAACAAAGGCATTTTTGCAAGAGGAATGTTTGTTTTACACCGATACCTTGAACCAGCTTCTCCAAACTGGAAACCAACAGGCAATACGCACAGCTCCGAAAGCACATCTTGGTCCTGAGAGAGTTTGCTGTCATCTTCTTTACCATCATTATCACTCCATGAAAGATCACTACTATGAAGGCATCTCCAGGTCTCATCTACTAAAAACAACTAAAGGACAATTATTTCTACTCTCCGTTTATAAAATCATGCACTCAATAAGCCACCGAATGATGTCATAGGGCTTTTTTTTTCCAATTACTAGGTAGACGTAGATGGCTCAAATAAAAAGAATGCCTCTTGTAAGCATCTTCTAGATGCAACGATTAGAGCAGTATCTAGACACAACCACCTTGAGTCAAAGGCTTTTGGCCAGGAGCCAGTTCTTAGCCTAAGGGCAACAGTGAAGATGCCTTAGTGACCTCATTGCTGTCAATCTCTGCATGTCACATTGAGATGCCACCTTGATATATTACACCATTTCAACACTGGAAAACTCTAATAAATTTTTTAAAGTCATATTATGGCTTGCTTTATTGATGTTCTATTTCATACCTACATTGCTTTCGATCATTCCCTCCTCCTCTCCCTCAAAGTATTCTGACACCACTTCACCATGTTCTGTACTCACTTTCAACACACGCTCCAGGATTTGCAATACACTGGCACACGGAACAGGATGAGAACACCCCAAGTTGATTAAATTCTCCAAAGCTTCTCTGCAGAGACTGCTTGGTTTGCTTTCTGCAGGCTCTTTTTATCAGAGTTAGGTTGATGGTTGGACTCTATGATCTTAAAGGTCCCTTCCAACCCAGACGATCCTATGATTCTAAGCTCCTGCCTTACTATTTCTGTAGAGGATGACAGGACTTCTGGCACTCTTCTCCTCCCTATTTCCATTCTCTTTCCACAGTCTCTCAAAGGATGCTTAACCTGATCAACATTCTGTTCCAAACAGAAGCTGGAATATCTTCTTTTGAATCTTAATGATGTGCAAGAGCTACAATCACACCTGACGTGTCAGCTAGGAATTCACTAGCTACTAGTCAAACCCAGAAGTTTTTCCTTCTCTCTTTTAAGAAGCAAGTAAGAGCACAACATTAACAAGAAAAAGGATGAACTTAAACACCTCTTATTGGCAATCGTAAGCAATCTATGAGCTCTTACAGCGTTAATGTGGATAACAAAACATTAAGCAAACAAAAAGTTTTCATATTTTTTTCTTTAAGTTGTTTTATACTATTACTTTCCATCATTGCCCTAAAAGGCAACGTTCTCCTTTTGCTCACTTTGGAGGCTGTCATACAGACAAATGGAATATTATTTTTGAAACTACGTGCCCCCTGCCAAAATTGACACTAATAAACTTTCAAATACATTTCTTTATCAAGTAAAACTCAGTAAAAAATAGAATACTATGTTTATTATCAAATGCGTTGTACCACAAAGACAAATTTTTGATCTGGGAAGAGTTATGAATCCAGTTACCCTGAAATGATTCACAAACCCACCAGCTTGTTCCCACTACAAGGACCCGAGGCTCCTATTAGCTTCAGCAACAGTTGTAGCTTCTTCAGTTCAGCCATCCGCAGTCAAAAAACCCAAATGATAGAAAGTTAATTTCTCTGAAAAGTTATCAATATCTCGTTTGTAGATCTTTAGAGGTTTGAAAGTAATATACACACCAATGTAAACTTAAATTTTAGGAAAAAGGCATTACTGTGAGGTCCCTACAACTCTTGCCCATCACCTCAACAGCTTACCAAGCATTAATTGGAAGTAGATAAAATGATACCTTTAAGTATGTCTGTGGAGCACCTGTAGGCTGCTCACCTTGGTCTTATAGCACACTTGGGACTATCCCTCCACAATTTCACAGGCATTTAGAGATAAAATAAGGGCAATTTATAAGATGGGACAGAAAAAACTTGTATTTTAGGGACCCTCAAAATTTAGGAAGAGACCAACCAAAAGAACCACAGTAGAAATCCAATCCTTATACACTAAAGACCCAAATTCCAGCTTTCTCCTGCAGCCCTTAGACACATCGGGAAGGCAAACCTGTAGAATCCAGAAAGCAGGAGGAAGCAGACGAGCTGGTGGGACAGACTGACAAGGAAGAAAGAAGAATTGTCTCAGTCAGAGATGCTGAGATTCTTGCCCAGGCCTGCCTGCTTTGGCTACGGGCCACAAGGATTGGCAGGTAGAAGCCTTAACCTCAGGCGGGGGAGGGTTTAACGCCTGGAGCTCACAGGGTTGTGCTAACTGTCCGAGAGAGCAGAGCACCGAGCTGAACCACACGGGATTCTCATCACCTTCCACTGTTCGGAACCAGAGAGATACAAATTAAAGCAAGCTTCCCAAAACTGGAAAAAAAAAAAAAAAAAAAGTAGTCTCTTAAATCCAGGAACTCTTAAATGCTGTTTTATGCCAATTACTTAGAACTACTGCTTTTCTTGGGATGATATCTGAAAAATCATCAACAGTAAAACGCGCAAAACCAGCTGCTGCAGTCAAATGAAACATTATTCCAGGCAGGTACACGTAGCTGTAGCCGTTCCTTTGATGTAAGGGCACATTTGATCTAATTGGAAAAAATATTTCAAGTGCACTGGGAATAGTCACTGTTAACTGAATGCAACAACGAAAAAGGAAAAAAGAGCATGCAGACCCGAGGGAATTACCAAATCAATTAACAACTAATTCAGGAACTAATTTCTGTATTGCCTCTTAGCACAAAACTGTATCTTTAATTTCTCCTGCAATAAGCATCACCATGATAGTCCTAACACACTCTGACGCTTTAAATGAGTTTACAAGTATCTCTTTTTGATTGGCTATATAACATTATTTCTTCACAGTTCAATGCAACCACAGCCAAGTGCTCTGAAATATTTAATTATACTGGTAGCTACCAGTTAACAATTTACAGAACCACAGCGAGTACAAAACATTTTATAACTAGTAATCAGCTAATTAAAAACACAGCAAAATGTGTATATTCTGATTATAAACAATTGAGGAGGAATTACACAGAAGATTTCAGCACTAAGAGCATTTGGCTAAAAACCATAGCCTCGTGTTTGTACAAGCAGATCTGGATACTGATTGCTGTGATTAGGCAGAAGTGTGACAGAGGAAATTACACCTCACGCTAGATATAAATAAATAAAACTATGTCATCTGCCAGTTCTTTGTTAGTCACATTGTTTCTGTGTTTTGGAAAAGCTGCTCTCCGGAGACACAGACACTGGCTGGCTAACAACTATTTAGGAGCCTAAATGAACATCAATAAATAAAAACCGAAGCTGTTGTCGTCTCGGTGAATGCTTCGGGGTAGAAGATGGAGCAGAAGCAGCATCACAGCGGTTTGAGCGTCTGTGCCAGCGGGATGGGTGGTTTGGTGTAGGAGCTCGGCAGAGGGGTGGGTTACATACAGAAGACCCCCGTATAACCAAGGCAAGTAAATCCCGGAGTTGCGTGTGCCCCTCTCCCAGGTGTTTTCTGCCGTCCTTCTTTTGGCCATTACGTGCATTAGCCGTTTTTACTTCACAGCGTAAGCTGATTTTGTACTGCAGGGGAAGAGATGAGCCCTAGCGCTCGGCGTGCTGACGCACCAGCCGTAGCGCCGGGTGTCCCTCCTGCTCCTCCTGCTCTACCCTTCTCTTTCGCCCTGTCGAGTCGTATGAATTAAGCAAGAAGAGACGCTAAGGCGGTGGCTTATTTGTTCTTTTTTTTTTTTTTTTTTTAGCGGTCTCAAAGTAAACATTAACATTCAGGAAACCTGCTGGAAAAAGCATTTGTTGTTCCTGACGGTGGCGGGTCTCGGGTCTGACACTTGCCTGAAGCATTACAGCGCTCTTCTGCTAGGGAGGAGGACATCAGTTTGACCGACTAGACGTGGCAGACGATCCCTTTTCAAAACCTATTTCCAAGACGCCGCCGTACCGGCTGAAATGCTCCAAGAGCTGTGCAGACAGCCCTGGGTATTTTAGGGGAAAGCAGATTTCGGGTACAACGTTCTTTCTAGTTCAATGGGAAGGACCACCATAACACAGCGTTGAGGGTTATTCCGCACAAGAATCATGTTAACTGTACGCATAAACGCCCCAGCCAGAGCTAAAAATTAACAAAGGAAAAGGAGGTTAGGAAGAGGAAAAATACTACTCGAGCAGCTGTACCTGTAGGGAACCGAGGGGAAGAAGGTGAGTGAGCGGCACAGAGTAGTAGGCAGACAAAGTCAGAAGGACAACATGGGGCAAAGCCCCTTAAAACCCAACTTAAGCTTAAAAAGCCTATTTTTTTTTTTTTTTTTTTTTTTTTTCAGATGAGCGATGCAGACTACTACGGAATAAATGTGCTTCAGTCCCACCTATTTGAGTTGGGAAGGAAGGAAAGGGAAGGTGGGGAGGAGAGGAAGGCAAGAAGGGGAAGGGAAGGGAAGGGAAGGGAAGGGAAGGGAAGGGAAGGGAAGGGAAGGGAAGGGAAGGGAAGGGAAGGGAAGGGAAGGGAAGGGAAGGGAAGGGAAGGGAAGGGAAGGGAAGGGAAGGGAAGGGAAGGGAAGGGAAGGGAAGGGAAGGGAAGGGAAGGGAAGGGAAGGGAAGGGAAGGGAAGGGAAGGGAAGGGAAGGGAAGGGAAGGGAAGGGAAGGGAAGGGAAGGGAAGGGAAGGGAAGGGAAGGGAAGGGAAGGGAAGGGAAGGGAAGGGAAGGGAAGGGAAGGGAAGGGAAGGGAAGGGAAGGGAAGGGAAGGGAAGGGAAGGGAAGGGAAGGGAAGGGAAGGGAAGGGAAGGGAAGGGAAGGGAAGGGAAGGGAAGGGAAGGGAAGGGAAGGGAAGATCCTGCCTCACCTTGCAGCTCTCTTTCCTCCTCACCCTCCACAGCACAGACGGCTGCTGCAAAGCGTTTGTTTGGTCGGGCTGCAAGAGGCACACTGCTCAAGTTTACTCACAAAGCTTCTCCCCGAGACACATATCAAGAGTGCATGCTAGAACTTAGTCTAATAAAAACAAAGTTTGAGATAAACTAAATTGAAATCCTTCCCTTTTATTTGAAAGGGCACTTGCTAAAGTCCTTAGGCCAGGGGCTGCCACGCAGGTGTTGGCAATCTAAGCGAGGAGTGCCCAGGTGAGGCTGGGTTGGAAAAAAAATAAATAAAAAAATAGAGAAATAAAGCATTTCCCAGAGATTCTTTTCACAGAGACAATGTATTCATAGAATCATAGAATGGTTCGGATTGGAAGGGACCTTAAAGATCATCGAGTTCCAACCCCCCTGCCATGGGCAGGGACACCTCCACTAGAGCAGGTTGCTCAAAGCCCCATCCAGCCTGGCCTTGAACACCTCCAGGGATGGGGCATCCACAACTTCCCTGGGCAACCTGTTCCAGTGCCTCACCACCCTCACAGGAAAGAATTTATTCCTGAGATCTAATCTGAATCTCCCCTCTTTCAGTTTGAAGACACTACCCCTCCCCTCCTATGGCTCCACTCCCTGACAAAGAGTCCCTCTCCAGCTCTCCTGTAGCTCCCTTCAGATATTGGAAGGCTGCTATGAGGTCTTCCCGGAGCCTTCTCTTCTCCAGGCTGAATAACCCCAGCTCCCTCAGCCTGTCCTCATAGGAGAGCTGCTCCAGCCCTCTGATCATTTTCATGGCCTTATTAAAAGAGTTCACTAGCAAAACCCCACAATTAAATAAAAATTCTGTATTTTGTCTTTAAGTGCATCTTAAAAACAGAATCACAGAATCATAGAATGGTTTGGGTTGGAAGGAACCTTAAAGATTATCTAGTTCCAAACCCCTGCCACGGGCAGGTCCCACCAGACCAGGTTGCCCAAAGCCCCATCCAGCCTGGCCTTGAACACCTCCAGGGATGGGGCATCCACAACTTCTCTGGGCAACCTGTTCCAGTGCCTCACCACCCTCACAGGAAAGAATTTCTTCCTGATATCTAATCTGAATCTCCCCTCTTTCAGTTTAAAACTGTCACCCCTTGTGCTATCACCACACTCTCCCATAAAGAGTCCCTCCCCATCTCTCCTATAGGCTCCTTTAGGTACTGAAAGGAAACAGCAAAGATTTTTCCCTGAATAGGAAAATTTTTTTTGACAAATTGCTTCAGTTACGTTCTTCTAAGACTAGGATACTCGGGAAAGGATTGAAAACTGACAGCGCAATGGCCAGGCTTGAAATAAAAAAGTTAGTAGGAAATTCTTGGGACTACACAACTCGTTTTAAAAGTTACTTTAAAAAAATTGCTGATAGGGAATCATAAGTCGCAACACAACTTCTCAAATATTTCAGAAACTACTTAACCAAAGTGACATTTTTTCATGCAAAGTTTGACATCTGTTGAAAGCATTTTTAAATAGTTATCTTTGCCAAGTTAATGCTCTTTTTGATAAAATTCAGATGTATGTTGTGAAGTTCCAGTTTTGTTTACGCCCATCTTAAATAAAAGCTGCAACTTGGGCATCCAGGAACCATACTCTTCTTCATGAAAAGCAAATCAGTGATGCCACCCTCATTTGCTGGCAAAGCCCCTATCTTAGCCCTGACCTAAGAAAGTATTTGTCATTCTTAGCTCAGAGTCAAAAAGAAAAGACAAAATACCTCATTTAATTAAGATTATTTTAATGTACTTAAATACGCCAAGCTAGTAGGCAAAGAAGGTCATTTGAAATATCACCGAAAACTAAAGCCCGAATAAGATATTCAACTTTTTCCATTAATACAGCCATTTGCAAACTGAAAGAAGCAAATGGATTCTGAAGTTCACCTTTGCAAGTCATGGATGGCAAATTTTTCACCATGTCATCAGTGTAAGATTCACCATTAGAACATTTATTTTTAATCCAGACTTCGAGTTTGCTATTCCTAAACGATCCAGGAATTTGGGAACACGAGAGGTGCGGCACATCCCAGGGTAAGCCACGGGTTGAGGCAACCTGTCAAAAGCTATTTTGACGAGTTTTTGGTAAAAGAACAGTCAAGGTTATGTAGTTGGACTATATAATAATATGAGCATCTGTGATCGAGTGCAAATGGCAAATAGAAGAAGGTCTGAAAGCAGAAAGTCAAGGCCAGCTCTTACGTATTTATTTACACTCTAATCTGGGGGGGGGATGGGAGCAGGAGAGAAAAAAATAAATATAAAAAAGAGCAAGCACACAGCTGCCATCCCAAAAACAGACCTCCCATCTGCCACCCACGATTTGCATGTCACCTTCTCCAGGCTCATTTGTACTTCATTAACTGCCATTGACTTAACAAGATTTATGCAAATGACACCATAGGAGCTCGCTAACTCCCACTGCAATCAAGTGATTATGTATGTACAATTCTCCACAGCAATGAAAAATTAATACATGACAAGCCCACTCACCGCTGAGCTGAGCTTCTTGCTTTTATTTTTCTTGTTGTGCTTTTTTTTTTTTTTTTTAATTTTATTTGAATATGCCCTACAAGATTTAGCAAGACCACAGAAAACAAAGTAATCTTCCCAAAATGCTGCAAACTTCCCCCCCCCCCCCCCCCCCCAATCCTGGAAAGTATGCCATTCCAGACTGGACAGCCTAATACATGCTTCAAAATATTCACTCAAGCTACCAGAAGCACGTCTTCACTTTCAGAATAAATCTTTTTGCACAGAGGATACTCTAAACAGAGCAAGCCATTCACCCTGAGTTTGCTCTAAGGGCAGCACTAGCAGTGCTACAGAATATTTTTAGTTTAAGCACCCCTTTCTCAGAAGTACGGAACTTTCTATGGACTTTAACTTTTTGGCTAATATTGTTTCAGACGTTTTCCGACTCCATTTGATTAGCAGAAGGTATTTAAATAGCCTATAAGGTGAGACTGCAGAAAGAGTAATTACAATAAAATCCAATCGTTTCAAAGTTAGATCATAACAGGTAACGAAGCAGAAGCGAAGAAGCTCTGCTGTCTCCTCCACAACACTAGAGGCACTGAACATGCAATCTTACCATTCTTTCACATTGTTTTTTCGTTTTGGAAAATTACAGCATTCACAGTTCTCAAGGGATGGCAAAAGCACAGTATTTCTTTCAATCCTTCTATGATTCTATGATTTAAGGCATGCCGACACGGCTACGCGTGCAGAAGGTGTTCGCACCTCCCTGGGAGATTTTGCCTTCTCAAAATTTCACTCACTTTAGAGTCTTTTGGCAGAAGTTAGCAGCCGCATTTTAAAAAACACACCTGCTTTTCATTGCCTTCATTTTGGGTTTCTGCTGGGAGCGAGGAGGTTCGTCAGAACAGTTTTATATGGCTTAGCCCAATAAAACCGCATTTAGCACTGCAATGAAAAGTGATTTTTAACATTTCGAAAGGACAGAAAGAATAAGAACATGAACTCTATTCGATCAGATTGCTTTGAGTTAGGGATAAAGCCCTGAAGGAGTGAGGTGTTTCCTTGGAAGAAAATGCGCTGTTTGACAATTTTACCTATTTCCCCCAAACTCTCAGGGTTTCAGGGACCAAGAACACGAACTCAGGAGCAGGTTGCAACTCTTGGCTTCTTTTGACCAAAACCCGTAGCAAACTCTAGTAGCTGTGTAGGTCAGTATCTGGGTCCCAGAAAGGCCACAATACAGAATTATAAGCAACTCTTTATGCCAGCGTAGATCGCTTCACAAGATGTGCATGAGCGTTCAGAGAGAAACCAGGAGAGAAACTTAATGCCCCTACGAAAGCCCCGCTTCTCTATCAGTTTAATCCGTTTCCAAATACACAAAAGCATCACTTCGACAACAGGCATCAACCATAGCTACGCTGGTTCAACGGCTGCAACGCACACCTGATCCAGGAAAAAACCTGCAGTTGAGATGAATGACAAACTCCTCGTCCCCACATTTTCTACACTTCCCAGATTTTTTCACATATTTATTCTGTGTTCTCTGTCCCCACCATACACAAACGTACTTGACTAATATCACCGCTTCCCCCTTTCATGTGCGCCTCTCGTGCTGGAAGAGATTTCATTGTTTTCCTCAAAACCAGAACATTTCTAATCTCCAATTAACTTGTGTTGCTTTTGTGGGGTTTTTTGAGGGTTTGTTTTTTTTTTTTTTATTGGTGGTGTTTCGAAGTTGGGAAATAGCATTTCTGATTTTTGGGAGATCCTAGGCAGATAAGAACAACCCACAGGCACCATAAAACACACCGGATAACCAAGCCATTGGTTTCAACATCTGAATAGTAAGACTTTTCTTTATTTGCTATTTTGTAATGACTTTTTTTTCCAAGTAGCAGTGAACTGAGAACACAAAGTCCACTGTATTTGAATTTCAACCACAACTTACTTTTTTTTTTTCCTCTCTCTTTTTTTTTTTTTATGGTAAATCTGCGAATAAGCTCAACCAACACGACAGAAGCACTAACCTACAAGTACGAGCTTGGCCATCTGCCTTGCGCCAGAAGAACAGCCTTGCCAGCAGCCCTTTTAAAGTATTGCTGCCATGCACGTAGAGTAAGGACCAACTGAGAATAAAACAAAAGTACCGGCAACAGATATTAAGAAGACCTGGTCACTGAATGCTTTTGAAAACGTCCTGAAGACCTAACAGAAGAGTATGTGCATGAAGCCAGCAAAGGCGCTTTGCTCAACAGCAACCAGAGGTTACTCCTGATTCTAGCATGGGGTACCGCAGCAATGGGGCTCTCGGGAGGAAAAACACTGGAAAACATGGTGACAAAAAGATTAAAATGAAAAGCCTTTCAATGACATAATGATATAAGAAAATAGCTCTCCCGCAGCAACTCTGTGAATAGTGCAACCTGCATTCAACTTCCTGAAACCAGACTTTTCTATTCCCTGACCATTTGTCACAGAAACATACCATGATGGAAGGGGTCTCTCATTGAAATAAGCGCAGCAGCGTAATATCCTAGAGTTTTTAGGTCAAAAAGTTCCTTTTCACATGTCTCTGCCTTATTCACAGTTACTGCATAAAATAAAAGAGACACCACCTTTTCTAGCAGGAATTTCTACCGCCTCAGAGAAACATCCAAGTATCTGGCACCTGTAGAGCCCACCAAGGGCAACGATTTAACTTGGTGCCATCTCTTCTGATAGGAGCCCTCCATCTGATCAGTGGGTAGGCAAAAAGCTATCCCCCTGCTCAAACTTCAGGAGCCCTTTCTGCTTGAAATAGTGTAGTTTGTAACCAAGCACCGCTTCAAACTAATGTATGTTTTTAAACAGCAATGAAACATTGTCAGTATGAATTATACATCCTATTTCAATTTTTAATTAAATGTTTCCACGTCAAAAAAAAAAAAAAAAGTATTTTTTTCCTACTCCATCTTTTTCTGCTTCAATTGCGAAGTGATGCTGGTTTCCTACACTTTACTGACAACCATCTATAAAGTAGAATGACACACAAGCATGATGTGAAATACCACTGGTAGCAGCCATCCTACAACACCGCATGCCATTCAACCTCCCTTTTTCTAACACCCTTCCAAAACCCTGATGAATAGCGCCTATCTGCTGACTATAGACCTGCTCGGTATTTGCTGGTAATTGCCTGTATGTGACAAAATGAAATTACCATAATTGGGATTAATAACAAAAAGTACACATTCCCAAAAGATTGGTCATACTCGGTACACAAGCAAGGGGTTGGTTGCAGGGAGAATTTTTCCATACCAAAATTCAAGAGATTGTAGGGGATTAGATACCATTATAACATGGTATAGTGCAGTCACACTTAAAATGCTTATCTTACAATACTCTTCCTATGAGTGCATTTTTAATCAACCTGATTTCATACAACAGCATTTTAGAAAAGAGCAGTACGCACGCCTTGAATAACCATTGAAAAGTATATTCCTCAGTTTTTCGTTCTCAGCTGGATTCGCAGACACTTTTGTTTAATTAGCATTACGCAAAAGAATTTCAGCTGATCTAACCCATCTCATCCCGTACCAAAGCTGTAGAACAAAAAATTGTATCTTGTTTTAAATGCCTGGAATCTCCTCCCCTGAACGCAGAGCCAAATACCGAGCTTAGCTGATGTCAAACTGCTCTTCTGAATTGCAGTGTGTTTGATTAAAATTTTTCTACTAGAGATTCACAGACACGACATCACTTCTGCTGCCTGATGGTCCCAAAAGGTCTTTTTAATTGCCTTTAAGAAAGAAAATCACTGCAGATAGTTAAAAGTACAAAATCATCTCTCCCTCATCTCCAAAAATTAAAAACAAACAAACAAACAAACAAAAACCCCACAAAACCAAAAAAGCCACAACACATGAACCCCCACCCAAACAGGAGACCCAGGGCCACCTGGAAACATGAAGCACGGACTGAGGACTAGAAGTGGCAAGTGACCCTCTGGAGGGCAGGAAAACCACCAAACTATATTGGAAACAACCACGTGGGAAGAAATTTGCTCCCTTCCCTCGGCACTTTTGCTGTCTCCAGCGAAGTAACTCACACAAAACTAAATACTTGCAAACACTGTCATAGATACTGTTGGTAAAGCATCCCGTACAAACGCTTAGCGCGGTGTTTTTAACTGTGTGAATTCAATGTAATTTAATTTGAGAAAGTAAACGATCTCGTTCACCAAAATACTTCGCATCAGATGCTGGCCTTGCTTTTGCCTTTCAAAGGAGTGTTCACAGCTACAATTTAGCATTGAGTTTCCGGGCTAATGAAAGTGCATCTAGGCTAGTAAAACAGACCAAAACAAATCCTTGAATTCAAGTCCTGTTGTGTAATGAGGAAGTTTAATTAAGGCCACACATTACAGCTGTAAATGTTCTCTTATATAATAAGGTCTAAATGAAACTGAACCTAATCAAAGTTACAATTCCTTCATTAGCAAATTACAAACAAGAGCGCACAGCTGACACACCGGCTATGATTATCACAACTAATTGCCTCGTTGTTACAAACCAGCCTGAAACTGTGTTCAGATGTCCGTCTGCAGTAGCAAATTAGGGCCACATCAGGCTATTTCTGCGATCACAAGGGGCTCTTGTAGAGCGATCTGATTTACCCCGCCGACTGGCAGCACACGGCCCAATCAAAGCCCCCTCTACAAAGGCAGCTTTGAAGCCAGCACAGCCTAGAAACCCGCTCCATATGCAGGCCGGCAGACTGCACTTCATTAGGCCTGTTGTCACATTTTTCCCTCTTCTTATTCTAATGATCCTATTTTAATACACATAGGAACCTCTCCTAATTGATGTCAAGTGAGTGACTTCCACATTCATCACCGGAGCACATCAAACGCGTCTTGGCGCATGGGCCTGCCATCAGAGTGCTTAAGACTCGAGGTGTGTCTCCAACTACCCAAAGCAAAAAATAAAACATAAAAAAAAAATAATAAAAAAAATAAAATAAAAAAAAAGGATTTAGGCATTACCTGTTTAATTGGGATTGCGCGACCGCTTCCAATGCTATCTGTTCTGCTCTCCAGGACCTTCTTCTCTTTGTCTGGGTCACTCCCTTTCCGAGACTGCAGAGCAAAAAGAAAGTTTGCGCTCCATTAAATGTAGCAGTTCACACAGAGGATGCTTTTTTTCCCCTCTTTTTAAAGCAATTAAAAAAAAAAAAAAAAAAGAAGGTATTTTGACACATAAATATAGGCTCAAAAGGCGTAGGTTAGAATCTACAAAAGTACACAACTATCCCAAACTCTGAATACTAAAACAACGCCTCTAATTTTCAACCATCCACTTGTTTGAAATGGCATTTGAGTGTAAAGAGTTAGAGTTTCACTGCCTGAAGACCCAACAGATCAGAGCATACGTTTCTGAAGTCTCCAATAATAGCTCCAAAGAGGAATGAAGGTTCCAGCTTCTCATAAAAAAAAACAGGGATACATATATGCATACATTTAACTTACATCTGTGTGGTTTTTAGAATTGTTATCAATGACTTAGAAATGCGATTTTATAATGTTGGTTTTGATCATATTGTCTTTAACTTTTTGGTTTTTTCTACTTTTGGATGGTTAGAAAGTTGGAACCGCAGGAAAAGGTAGCGACTGATGCTGAAAAAAGTTATCTGAACACAATGAAAAAAAATCATCATGAGGAAAATTTAGCCAATGTTAAAAACCTGAATTGTCTGATCTTGGCTTTCTGTAATGCTAGAACTGCCCTAGGAGTAAGCTCACAGCGCTCACTTTGTGACTTTTTAAAGTTATATAATAATTTTAAGAAGTTATTGAGATTCCAGTCCATTATTGTGAAAGAACGCACCAGCATAATGATTGTGACAGATTTATTTTATTACAAAAAGAAGACCTGAGAGTCATCCTCCTTAATAACTGAACTGACAAGTGACAACTTCACTCCATTACTTTTCAATAGGAACATTACTCACACAATATCGAAAATGGGAAAACATTTTCATGTGCTTTTCAAATCAGAGATGATATATGAAACGAATACATTTGCAATGTCCAGCGCCACAATGGGAAGATAATGAAAACCAGAGTGACACAAGATCCTGCTTTTCATTTTCGGTAGAAAGCCGTGTTTGAAAGACACTGAAATTAGGAAAATGATTAGGATTGTGGATAGCTAATATCCATTTTCCGTTATTATATGAAGGGGTGGAAGGAAGGGGAAAAAAAAAAAATAAAAATCCCCAAATCAGTTGTCTTCAGGCGTGAGAGGAGAGAAGGGGAGGGAGAAAACCCACGGAGGAGGACTTCAAGTAACACCATTCTAAGCAACACATTTCCCCAGCAGGGATCCCGTGCTGCTTTCCCCGCTCCGCCGGGAGCAGGCTCCTATCACTAGTTACTATGGTTTGGGGCAATGGAATGACATACCGGGGAATTAAACAAAGAATAAATGAAAGAAAGCAAAACAAGTGGGAGGGATGAAATCCAATGTTGGGGATAACTATTGTTCCCCGACCTTCAAAACAGATTTCTGAATCTGAAAGTGCCACTTCCCAATAATACAAGGCAAAACAATGCTTCAATGGTGCAAAGTGCCCGTAAGTGACATTTTAAAGAAACTCAGTGAGGGTAGCCAAATCCTTGGAAGGGAAGTTGTCAACTTGAACGTTTCTTTTTTTTATTTGACTTTTTTAAAGGAAGGATCCCGCTTCTGAAAAGCAAGCTAAATATCTATACGCTATTTTTCATTTGTATTTTAAAATCATCACGTCTTCCATTCCGTAAAAGTAACCGCATCTGGAAATATGTGCATCTGCATATAGAAGGGAAACATCTATATGCAAGATATTGTCAAATACCAAAATACAGAAACGTAGGAATTTCTGTTAAGCAAATTATATTCTAGCTTCTTGTAATCAGAGAATACATAAAATTTTCAAGAGGAGAATCTTAGCAGGCTCTGCTATTTATAAAGACAAATCATGCACTGAAATAGAGATATATGCTGACCTTTTACGCTTTTGTACCTATGACACACACAATGCATGTTACATCCAATAGTTTAAAAAAACAGACTCTAAACTATACTGGATCAGGACTTTTGCGTGGACTTTTTCTGATGTCACATCAACACATTAAGTCGTTCTATTCAAAACTTCATTTTCAACCAGAAAGGGTCCAAAAAAATGAAAACACCTGCATGAATATAATTTGACTCATTTCTCCTTTGCACTGGAAGGCATACACAGACTTACGTCAACATTAAACCTTACCCAAGGTAAGGTCTGTGAAATAAGGATTAGTCCCAGAAGGATACAGCACCTGAGTTTGGGCACAATCAGAATTCTGTATCAGCAATCCAGAGTCCCAAAAGTAGAAACACTGATCTCTAATAGTAGATACAGAGACAGAGAGTTCATTTTAACTTTAAAAAAAAGTCTTGCTTGCAATTCTGCAAAGATTTAAGATAGGCAATAATGAATGTGGGAAAGGAGATGCATCTTAGTGTACCAGGAGTTCATTCACCCCATATGGGATTGAACATAGTTACAATCAGTTCTTCGCTGAAGTGGCCCTCATATGCATCTTAAATGCCCACCTGTGCTATCCACTATTATTTTGTTGTCTCTGTTAAAACACCACAGGTATTAATATTCAAAGAAAAAAAAATAAATCAGATCCTGCACTTAATGCACATAAACATGAACATACTTAAAATTCTCAATTCTATTCCAACTCAAAAGCTCTAATCGGTTTTAAAAAATCACATCTGTTCTCTACTTAGCCTAATTTTCTTCCAACACTAAAAAGATCTTAATGTAGGAAACTAAACATATTACCTATACTGGATAACAAGGGGTAATTTGCAATTAAACAGAAATATATTTGATTCTGTAAGTGATAAAGGCATAAGCAAGTAACAGGCTAGTAAAGAAGCACAGTAAGAAACTCAGAGCTAAACAGTAAAATATTTTGATTAAGCACTCTGGTCATAACTAGACACAAAATACTGGTCATCTATTTATTCAATTAAATAATTCCAGGTTATGACGTGGACGATATGGCATGAAACCTGAGTTACTGCAGGGTCAGTGTTAAATACTTCAGGACACGGATTACAGGGCAACTCATTACACAGCATTCAATATGCCCAGATCTTAGAAGACAGAACTAATTCTGAAAATTCAATTTTTTTTTTTTCCCCGTAGGACTTGTTTTCCCCCCAATTTTCCCCCAGTTATTAGCCATTAAGATAGCTATCAACATTCTCTCGTATTAGCAAATCTGGTTCTTACTATGCTATTCTCACAAACCAGAGCTTTACTCTATTTGTTTCCAGCAAACGCAGCTCTCAACTTTCTTCTCAAACCTTTTTCCACGATTGGAGATGGTGTATGTTTCTCTTTATTCACTTTCTCAAATTTACACCAACTTCAATTTAAAACATCCCCAGTTTCCCAAATGTCAACAACATCTAGACAGCCCTTACAGCATTTTACGCGCCCTTCGGACCAGAAACCGTCGGGCAAATGCTTTTAAGGGCTGTTGTAGCGTCTCGGCTCTATTTCCAGAGGTTATTAACTCTGCTGGCAGTTTCTAGGCTGACACTGACACCTAGTGGGGTTGGTAACTCCTTGAGTACCTCCAAACAGCAGCGAATATTACCACCAACAGGAGGAAGGAAATCCACACGATTGCTATAAAATGTCAGTGTCAAAATGGGATACGTTTTCACCTACCACTCATTTTTGCACGTTTTTCACCCAACCTTTTGCATCTGAACACAAATGTATGGTTTTCATTCCTTTGTAGGAGTTTGAAGACCTACAGTTTTTAAATCAGAGCATCGCTGGTGAGATGGGCACATGAATTACGATTCCCTGTCGCCCTGTGCTCCAAAACGATGACAAAACTTTCTACTTGCTGAAGGCTGGGAGGTCAGATTTTGTTTAGAGTAGAAGGAAATGGTTTCACTCTTTTTCGTACGTGGCTCCCTGGACACAAGAAGGGAGTGAGCTAGCTTTGGGAAGTCAGCGTGACATCACTTTTGAAATAAAAAACCCCAAAGTTTTTACATGATGACAGGGAAGATATGGCTTTCTAAATGCGACTGACGTGTAGCTACAATTACCAAAGGATTTATATGGGAGCCCACGGGGGGGTCTGTGTTTGCTGTAAAGCATGTCAATAGTGTCAAAAAACTGCTTACAGACCCACAACTACACACGCAGTACAAACCCAAAGCTTTTGGCAAGACTGCGAAACTAAGGAAATCATCACTCAAGGCTTCGTTATCATTTCCCAAACTTATGCATAACAAAGACCTATCATATAGGACCAGTCAAGCCTTCTATTTAGCACATTATTTTTTTTGCCTATCAATGAAGCAAAACCCAGATGGTTGGGGAAGAAAAAAAGTCTTTTTTAATCTCCGTCACCTCTTTTAACCCTGGAAACGAAAAGCAAGTTGAGACTGTATAGTAATAAAAGTAGCCTGGGGTAGTTACTTTGCAGGACCGCATGATATTCCCACAGTAAACCCTGAGACCTCTCTACAAACACGGGAGACTTGAGAAGGAAGCCTCGAGTCAGCAGTATTATTCAGAATAAGGGTAGGATTGGGGAGCAGAGGCCCAGCTTTCTCTTTGATTACTGCCAAACCAGGGAATCTAGAAAGGTCTGAGAATTTAAGTCAGACAAAGGCTCCAGAATTCAACCACGGATTCATTTGTTTCACTGCAATTCCCAGTAGGATAACGTCACTGTATTTATCATAGAATCATAGAATGGTCAGAGTTGGAAGGGACCTTAAAGATCATCCAGTTCCAAGCCCCCTGCCACGGGCAGGGACACCTCCACTAGAGCAGGTTGCTCAAAGCCCCATCCAGCCTGGCCTTAAACACCTCCAGGGATGGGGCATCCACAACTTCCCTGGGCAACCTGTTGCAGTGTCTCACCACCCTCACAGGAAAGAATTTCCTCCTAATATCTAATCTAAATCTCCCCTCTTCCAATGTAAAACCATTACCCCTTGTCCTGTCACTTTTAGTTTCTCTTTTAAGTTCTTGAATGGAACAGATGGTAATTCTAAGATGTTTCAGTTTTCAAGCCTATGGATTCACCTCAACGATTCCGTGTGGATTAGACCAGCTCAACTACTCAACAGGTCTGAAGTTCAGGCCGTCACCACAGAGCACTAGGTAAAACACAGCAACAGTCTCTCCCTTGGCTCACTCACCGTGAAGAGGTTGGATCGGCGCTTGGACTGTTTACGGACAGGAGTTGGTGTGTTGGCAGTGGGAGGAACATCAATCCGTAGCTCCTTCTGGCTGGTGCTTGGAGTTGATGGGACAGAGGAGGAATAATCACTTAAACTCCCTCCTCCATTACTGGTCTGCAAGGATTAAAGTTAGTTTTAAACAGTGATACACTGCTTTCAAGAAATTACAATCCACAGCTGTATCTTATTTAGCCCTGATATGCAAGAAGAGCAGCCTAGGCTCAGGAGCACAGCGGGACTGCTCTACTGCCACTTTTCCACACATTTCTATTCCAAACTCTTAAATATTTTCCCTGCTGGTTTTTTTTGTTGGTTTTTTTTGTTTGTTTGTTTTTGTTTTTTGGTTTTTTTTGTTTGTTTGGTTGGTTTTTTTAAATTTAGATAGTTCTGTTGATATTGGCAGGCACATTTTCATTCTACACAACGTAACCTTAACTGGATATAAACAATTTCATTTGTTTCACTAGTGTAAGAGCACGCAAAACATCGGAGCGAGGCTAAATTCTGTTTTTCTACTTCAAAACTGCTAAATGAAATTCTGCCTCAAGCCTAAGAAAAAAAATACCTAATGCCATAGAACTGCACTGCTAGACTTCATCCTAGTCTGGAGACATCAGTTCACCGAGACCTAATCAAGAAAATGAAAACAATTCAATGTGATAAAACGGCTACCGTGGCGATAGCTCCCGACGCGATTGGTACAGAGGTTCAAGACTTTAAAGGAAGACATTTTGGTTTGTCAAAAGTAGCCAAAAATGTAAAGTTACATCATAGTCTCATCAGAAATAAAGCAGTCCCTCAGCCTATAAAACCATGAATTGAGGTAAGAAGTTACTAATAGCAGGAAGGTGAGGAAAACGGACAGAATGGAAAGAACCAAAAGGCGATTAAGAACGAAGTCTTGGGGTTTTTTTCCTTCTTTTTAGTTACTACAGGCAACATAAGCGAGTGCTAAGAACATCATTAAAAAGGATGCAGAAGTCATCTAGCATAGACAAAAGAACAGTTTTTTTTCCTCTCAGATACAAGTATACTCTTTGAGGATTCAGCGTACACGCTAGTGGGGGACTGAGGCAGGGCAAAGGTGGACAATTCTCCACGCTGGTGACAAAAAGCCCACCAGAGGAGCAGCAGCGGGGAAGGGTGGGAGAGCAGCTCACACTTAACTTATGAGGGGGGAAATAAAGGTCTGCGACGCACACAAAAGGGAGAAAGAGCAACTTTACATCACCCAAGTTTCCCAAAAGAAGTGAGGAAAGAGGGCAAGAGATGCCCAGGATGCCTGAGGAGAAGGATTCCCCCATGACACTTAACATGTGACTTGGTCTCATCTTAATTGCTGTAGGTAGGAATTCACCAGGGAAAGCTCAGGAGGAAAAGCAGACACTCCAATGTCTACTCTTCAGTGTCACTCCTGCACTAGTGACTGGTCTTACACAGACGCCAAGCTGCCATACAGGGGAGGCACCAGCAGCGCCGTGGGACTTCTCACACACGCCTTGGAGGTCGCCGTATCCTGGAGGACCAGGATGTCAAGTTGCAAGCAGTCAAGATAAAGGCTGAAGGAGACAATCCTTTATATCATCCCATTGAAGTCTCTTTTAAGGATTTCAAGTCCTCTTCTGATTCTTCCAGCTTCGCCAAATTGCCCTTTTTTTTTTTTTTTTTAAATTCAAGAAGCAAAGGATTAAAAGGAAGAGGCAGGAGAAAAGCAGCTCATGTTTGGGCTGAAGAGCCACTCAACGCAGATTGAAATTCAGAAACGCCACTCTGAAAGTCACTCTTTCTCTGTAAATGACAACATGTTCCTCATCTCATTTCTGTCTGACAGGACAGGACTGACAATACAGCAAATGAGCTTCTTGATGGAGAAAGTTCTCCTCTTCCCCTCTTTAAATAAATATATATCCATATATATAAAGGACACTAAATTTCATCTTCCCTTCATTCTGACTGAATTGGAGAAGCGTGGCCTGTGAGGAAGCCAGAGTAACAGAGGATCTTGAGTTTTTCTACAAGATTTTCAAGTGCCCGAGGAAGTAGCAAGCAGAATTTGGGGACCACCCAAGAGTATGAAACAAGGGAGATGAAACAATGAGAGCTGAAATGATTATTTTTAGTGTCCTAACAGAGAATGGTAACACCAGAGACACGGGCAGGACAACCTGGGAAGAACTGACCTTAATTTACGCCAAAAGCATTTGCTTTCCCTTTCTCTATGGCATCTTGCTAAGACACCAAGTACCACAAACAACACACAGGACAGTAAATAACCTGCAGGAAGACACACACCAAACCTGCAGAAGGCAGAGATTACCTCCCCAAAGAAACATAGAAGAGTCTTGCATGAAAAAAAATATAATTAAAAAACCATGTAACAAGGACACAAAGTAATGGACAAAAACTTGCCCAAGTTCCAAACAGCCAGACTTTGAAAATGAGTACTCAAAGCATTGAACTTGTCAGAGAGGAGGAAGGTGGAATGGAAGCCTTACAATTTGGCTGACAAAAAGAAGTGGAGGAGAAGACATCCGAATGCTCATCAACCGTGTAACGCCAGTAGAGAAAGAGACCCAAGACACTGGTGTCAAGGAATGGTTTTCAGAGTAGAGTGGTGAGGGACCTACTTCCCATCCTGCCATGAATGAACCAAACTGGGGTGGGAGAAATGAGGGAGAAGGAAGTTGAAGGAAGTTTAATAGGAAAAGGCACCAAACACATTTGAGATTAAAGCCATATAGCTGCAAGGCTCACCGAGGAGAAAGAAAAAAAGAAGACAATAAGCAATGAAAATGGTGGAAAAAGAAGGATAATCACAACAGGGTTATGCCTCAAGGCATTTAGAAGCGTCTTCTACAGAAAGGACAGGAAAAAGGCAAGAAGGCAGGATTCGGATGTGGTACGCTGATGACAGGATTTGCACCACAAGCTGCGTAAAAGAAAAGGATTAAGCTATGTTCTGTTTCATAATATTGACCAACTTGATAACTATGCACCTCCACCTTTTTCTTTTTTAAATTCCACCTTTTTTTTTTTTTTAAGCTAAAAATAACAGATTTCCACTCTAAGTGCCTATTTCCCAGATAGAGCACATAACAGATTCCCTAAAATTTTACCTTTTTAATCTTTTATCATCTCATACCATCATTTTATACTTTTTGCAGTAAGGCACTGTCTCCTGGATTTTTGAGTGATTTATTTTCCAGGAGTGAGTAACTCCTAAAGGAAAACACATACATGTTGGGCATTCTAGTCCCCAAAGACAAACATTCCTATACAGACAGCTTCTATAAAAGAAGTCCTTCAGGCAACGTTTCTCTTCACACATACTAACCCCACTGCATTTCCAATTTTGTAAATAAAATTCTGAGGTGGTTTCAAAATGAGCCACGTCAAATCCATTGGCTGGAAAAAAAAAATAAAATATTTAATCTATTTCAATGAAAGACTTAAAAGTGCAAAAGTTCAAGGCTTCTACCGAGTAAAAGCACGGCTACCAATATTGAACAAGCTCCAACTCCTACTGAGGGTGCCAATAATTAGCAAACATACAAAAGTATATGGCTGCTCTGAAGCACCTCAATAGACAGAATGAGTTTGACAAGAAAGAGCTCAGCCAAGTTCCAGCCTGTAATGCAGTGAAAAATGCAACCAGCCAAGCACTTGCAAACCGTATTTCTGGTAACATCTGAACCTAACGCACTGATGAAGGAAAGAAAAGGTGGCTGAGAGGTCTCTGTCGGGTTGTTTGCTTGCACCAAACAGAATTCTTGCCTTATTAAGACTGTAAAAGAGCAGTTTTCTGCCACTGGTATGCAAGCACTGAATGACAAGCTCACTGGAGTGAGGTGCAAATTTAGGACACATGGCAACAACTGGAATTCACGAAACCAAGCCATAAAAATCAAGTCAGCAAATCTGAAGAGCAATGTTCCTTGCAGCACATGTAACCCATCACATATAAATATAAACCCATTTGCTGACAATAGACAAACTGGTCAAATTTGTGGCAGTCAAAACCAATCAAATAAGGACTCTAATACCCACCGGGACATTGCACAGCTTAACATTACCTTTTCAATCAAGTTTTTCCACTAAGCTGCTCTCAAGAGTCGGACATCCCTGAAATGTCAGCATAAAGGGCCAGTTCTGTGAGTCACTGCTCCAACCAGAGTCACGGCAACAGGGACAGAGGTCAATCAAACGACTCCAGGTAGGGAAACTATTAGCCCCAGTAGAACCATTTATGCAGCTATACCCCCGTTTGGCTTTCTCAGGTGACACATTTTCCCGTCCTCGTTAAGGCAATGTGCCCATTCTGAAACGTGCTCAGCTTCTGGACATACACAGTACAACCTTGAATTTCCCTTCCTGCTAGGAAGATGCACAGCCCGATGGTGGTCGGTGAACTTCAGCACACCGCTACAGAAAGCCCTGGAACTCCTCCATCTCGGGGACACGTTATTTCTAAAACACACCTTGTGTGAATGGCCAATACTTCATTTAGAGAAATGTATGCCTTTAGTACCTATACCGGCTTCTAGCTTTGTTGCCACGTAGACCGATGCTGTAAAAAACGCAAGGTCACGGCAGCAAGCACAGATTTAGCAGAATATTGTCACTACGCTGTTACCAGGCAAGAAAAGCTCAGATGAAGCTATCAACTCAACCTGCCGTAACTTGACCAAACAGGTCCATTCAATACCTCAAAGGCAGACACTGCCCTTAATGAGATTCCTGCTGGTACCTCAAAAAAAACCAAACAACAAAAAACCAAACAACTTTGTATAAAACGGCCACAATTTTGTGCAGAAAAAGGATTGAATCAATCCAAATCCCACACTTTCAAAGCTTCTACATATTTCAGATTTCCTCAGTAAACAAACCAGTGAGTAATTTACCCGGCGTGACAGGAGCTCAGCAGTGACCTGCATTAAGAAAAGGTTGGACTTGTCCTCATGTTTGCTAGGGGCACGTTCCTGACTGGCCCATTATACGAAGGCAACAAAATATTCATCTTATATAAATTAATTCGGTATTGCCAAATGATTCATAAAGCTTACATAGTACAGATGTCAGGCCAAACCACTGAACGAGAGCATTGGAAGAATAAAGCTGGAATTTTTCTTCATGACGAGTAACCCGATCCAAACAGAATCTATGGGGTTTTTTTCTGCTCTCTGGATATACCAGCATGCCCTCCAGAAAAACCACCTCTAACCACCGCTTGAGAAGAAAACGAAGGCAGCAGGTCTTACTTCTAAAACAGGCAAGAGACTGCCAGAGCTTCAGGGAGCCTGGGAACGCTTGGAATAAAGCAAGCCTTGATCAAAAGCACGAATTACAAACCCTATGACAAAATGCATTTGGTATCTGCACCTTCTGTTCTTGGGGAAAACAGGGAAAAGCCTATTTCGGTAGAAACAGGGAAGCCTCATGGAAAATTCTTTAGTCAGGCTACATTTTTCTTTGCCCATTTGCGTACAATTTATCTTCTGAAAGTCACGTTATCTCAGTCTTTCATCTGGAAACGCTATAGGTGGGAGTCCAATTTATTCAAGGGATTTTGGTGATATACAGCCACGCATCCGAAGACAGATCAAGGAGGAAACTAGTCCTTGCCTCAGCAAAAGCCAGGGAGCTTTGAGCATGCTGCCATGGAACACAAATTTGACAGCAGATTTCAAACCTAGGTCCAGATAAATGACTCTGGAGATTTCAGAAGTCTAGCCTCCCCATTAAGACCAAATCGTCTTGTAATAATTGTATTATTTCCCTATATTTAGCAGTTAAACCTCACCCTTTGGGACATATTAGAACTTGTGCACCTTCAGGAGCTTTTGTCTTTTCTCACTGCAACAGCAAGGTAGAGGAAAGAGAAGACCTGTCCTCTCAGAAAGACCAAAGAGTACCAAGAGACTCTGAAGACAATTCCTGAAGACAAAGTAAGCTGGTAGATAAAAAAGAAAAAGTCATCTCAGTGAAATTACTAATAACATTTAGTTAACCAAGTGTGACAACGGGCTTCAATGTTACAGTGGCAGCAACTCTGCTGTAAACTGGAAAATCTAAAAGAAGAGCAAGTCTGAGCCTGAAGTTTAAGAGACCTTAGAAAGGAGAAGGTAACACTGGGCATAACAAAAACTAATTAGGAAGGTAACTGCCATCCTGTGAAGGTAAAGAGAGAAGGAAAAAGTACACCTACAGATGTGCTGAGTTTTAACATTTGAGTCCTGGAGAATGCACTTCCTTATACATGTGTACTGTGTGTGAAACTAGGCACATACATGAAGAGGTATATATACACATACGCATATATACATATATAAAATGGCTTATTTTAAATACTTAGAAATAATCTTGTAAATACAAAAGGATTATGATGTATGTTGCAATGGTATTAAATATTGTTTCCATTTCTCTTTTAGTTTCTGTTTTGCAATTCCATGAGAAAGCAGAAGAAAAGCTATTTAAGCTCTTCTTTATTCAAGTGCCCAAAATACTACAACAGAGTATTTAATCCCAAACGCCCCCTGCTATAAATAAGATAATTGTATCCTACTATTTAGTGCTTATCCATAATCGGGTCTCACATACAGTAAAATAACGGCTGATTAAGCTGACTGCACTTTTAATAGCTTAATTTACATATTTAGACAATCGTGCTGTAGTAAAAACTTTATGGAGGCATGGGGCAAGCGTCAATAATGCATCTTTATAGATTTGCAGCAGGTAGAAGGGAGCAAGCCTGCGCACTAGCCGTACCTGAGCTGCAGTTTAGTAAAACCTAGGTTAAGCTCCACAGCTTTCTCAGGTGTAATGCAAATCTCCCAGGAGAGCGACGCCGCTGGCCAGTAATCCCATTCCTCTGCGCTGCAGTCCGCATGTATAATGATTTTAAGGATGACTTTACGCAGTAGCACTCAGTACTCGCTCAGGTCATTTTTTTAACACTCAGGGCAGGGAAGGTGTGGTGTCTAAGGCCCCCCTCTGTCACAGCGGGGTACATGTAGCACAGGCAGACCTAGAAAAGCACAGGCACACACGGCAAGGACATGGTGCCATTTCAATCCCCTCTCACAGCAGGACACAAACAGCCAAATTCCAGGAAAGACAGCAAGTGTGAAAATACGTGTAGACTATAGATTTCAAGGAAGCAGTCACTGGTAAATCAAGTTGTCGTTTTACCTTCAAAACTGTAGTCCACAAGTAAGCTCACCCCGCTGGGGACACCTAGCTGGCATCTCTACATCACCGGTTTGCCTCAAGAGGGGCCCAAAGTCTTTCACACAAACAGCAACTACGGATATCGTCCCATGCGATTTTCAAATGTTTTCACAACTGCATAAACTTAAAAATAGACACAGCTCCAGGTAACTACTCAACCCATTATCCAGTACAGGGCTACTTCACACAGCGTGTTCTGATGCATCTTGAGCTCAGGTGGAATGCACTGAGGACCAAAGGTGGTGCCCACCTGAGCAGCCTCATGGTTTCTGGAACAAGATGATCTCCATTTTCAGAGTCAGGGCAGAGAGAAGAGTCCTTCGGAACTGCTGGATATTAGCTCTATTTTTGTAGCTAAAGTATCTTAAACTGTATCACAAAAATGCCTTCCTGATACGCCAGGTGTAAAGGACAAGCAACTCCCATCAGCGCAGGAATGAGTAGGAAAAGGGAATGCCTATACAGTTTTGTGATGCAAAGGAAACTCATGCTCTATTGAAATAAGACTTAGCATGGTCTACAAGCATATCACGTCTAGAAAGATGGGCAAGGGGTGGGGTAGAGGGAAAGGAAAGGTGGGATAGAGATGGGGAGGACACAAGATACTGGTCTGTACTCCCCCGGTGTGCGTTTCTTGTTGATGGCCAAAGTTAAAGGACCTATCCTGAAATACCTTGTGGCCAATAAGAGGCCTTCTATACACTAAACAACTTCCTCTTAAAACAACTCAGTCTACCCTCTCTTGAAGCATTCAGAAAAAACAGAAGGTGCGCTGCTGACCGAAACACTTCTCAATGCATCAGGCAGATCAATTCTTTCCTAGCAGAATATAAGCAATATTGCAGCATCCTTCTTGTTGACAGAGTACGCGATAGTTCTGTCCATCATGAATCATGAATGAGATCCTTGGGTTTGAGAATAAAATTCTTTGCATGCATTCTGCGCTGCCCTGAAAGCCAACACATGTATGTGAACTGCTTCCAAGTAAAACCTTGACTGTCAGTCACCTTGACTGACATACAGGCATTATAAACAAAAAGTCAGAGAAGGAACACAGAAGGAGCACCCAATGCAAACACAAGTGGATTTTGTCATTGGAATCATCTCATTCTGTGAAACAGGTCTCTGGAAATGCGGAAGTGCATGAGTGTAGACGTATCTGAAAGGATTTGCTAGAAGGGGACGTTATCTAGGTGTTCACCACCCAGGACAACCGGACATGAGAACAAACATGCACCCAAACACACAAACAAGTCTTTCACCATTTGAAAACTGGAACTACTGGGTGGAGAAGCCCTTGTAGATATTAAGACTTAGAATTTCCCCCAAGGTACGCTAAGTAGGACTAGACTGGGTAAGGTGACACTATTCTTTTTTTTCTTTTTTTTTCTTTCTCTAAAGCCTAAGCTCTCAACTGCAGAGTCATCTGAAGAGTTTGCAGGAGTCAGATCACCAGAGTGATGCAATCAGAGAAGGAACAATATCTCACTCTCTCTGAAGTGATCTGTGTAACCACTACTTCTGAAGGCTTTCACTCCTGTGGAGAATGCAAGTGACAGGGCACTATAATAACAACACTTTTGATTCATGGAGGAAATCTTCAATGAAACATCATTATGTCAAAAGAGATGTTCTAAAGGGCAAGACACCAGCCAGTCTTCCAGCCAAGATCAGAGATGGTAAATCTTCCCCCAGATCATCTTAAACTTGGAATTGCAGTTGCAAAGTTCTTTTAAGTCTAGGATAAGGATTCAGCTTCCTTTCCTTAAACAAGGTTGTACTGCCTTTAAGTGTGGCACAAAGGCGATAGGACATGAAACAGATTTATGGCCTATACTCTTAAGCATGACATCAGTCTCAGAAGACAGATATCTTTGACTGGTGTCGCAATTGCCTTGTTAGATAATTATGCCAGCTGGTAAAGGAATAATATTATTTCATGTTTATTGAAACAGACTGTAGGGATCCTTATGACAAAAGCTACCTTGGTCTTGATTTTCCCAAACAGTTCTTATCACTGGCAAGAAGTTTGCTGTGTAGGTGAAGCACTTGTCTAGAATTTGGTATTTGTTGTTGGCTTCCAAACTGGATTTGGGCAGGAAACTGTTGAGAACCTACATACTTGACGTTCTTTAACCAAACAAGCTTCATTAACAAGAAGGGTGAACTCAACTGCTTTAAGACAATACTGAACAGAGATGCAGCTGGCTAAGACTGGGTTGTGCTAAGCACCATCTACCCTCCTTAGAAAGTCTTGTAAAACTATATAATCATCATCAGACTGAGTAAACTAGGTCATTTTTGGATCCATGAGTAAGATCAGTACTGGAAATGGTGCCATTTGTTCTCCACATTTCTGTGACAGCACATTTCCTCTTTCACCACTGAACAGGATGGGTCTCAGATACAGACAGTATAATTCCCCTCGGTCTAAAAGTAGGAACACACACAACTACCTGCAGGAAATTGCTTGGAAGAAAAGCATTTCATACAGAGGGTTAGTTCCAAGCACTTGTGGCAATGACCTGGTCAGAGAGAGAGTGGCTGAGGAAACTTGGTCAATGTCACATATGACATGGAAGGGGAGAACCTCTTCCATATGAGGAATTTGTACTTCATCAGAAGGTGACAGGGTTCTTCAGAAGAGTCACGCACCTCAGGATCTGCTTTAGAAAAGGGGATCTGAACGTCAGCATTTTCTTTTGGCATAATCAGCAAAAGTGAGAGTCACAGTCTGAGGCTGGTATCTAGGCTCAGCTCAAGGCAGAACATCTCACAGCAAAGAACTCTAAGACCAAATTGATATCTGCATCTTTAGAGCTAACCCAATGGTGGAAGTTTCCTCTAGGGCACAGAAAGAGCCTGTTCACTGTGAACAAAGAACTACAGCCTTCATCCTGTGGTATAAATCTAAACAGAGTGCTTTTCAAATTAAAGAAAAAAACAAAAAAACAACAAACTTGCTCCCAAAGATAGAACACTTCTTCACTATACTGCTTTTTGCCAAAAAGCAGGCATTTTCAGAGTGGGAGAAAGGTTCATAGATAAAACAAAACCTCACATGGGTGGTCCGAGACTGCAACGTAACCTTAGAAGATGCTATTGGCACATTGTTGAGCTTAGACTGAAAAACACACCAGGAAAGCTGGCAGGTATGAGACATTTCAGACTGCGATAGTGGAAATGAGGAAACCGGGCCACAGTTCTGGCCACAGATTGTAGGGGTCAATATGATGGCCTTGCATGTCCATCTGCTAAGAATGAGGGCACACAGCGGGAACACAATCTGCCTGGCTGCAAAGGTCTTGGATCTGAATGGTAGAGCACACATCCTAACTGTGAACGTACACAGAGATGAGCACTGGACGCTAGAAAACAAAGATATTGAGGAAGGGTGTCACAAGGGAAATACAGAAGAGTGTATTAATGTACGTGGGTTAAAAATGTGCAAGTTAGAAAATGTTGGTATTAACCACATGTTTCCAAAAATACCATCAAGGCCACAAGAGACTTTCCTGCCATACATTAAGGTAGCATTTTGTTTTGTTTTTACACATAGTATCTAGAAGTCAATAGCAATATATAAGGCTATGTCATTAAAGGGGAATCATTTCAGTCGAGCATAACAGAGACAGGCAATTACAACTGTGCACAGTGCTCACAAATGTAAAATTCTAGCACTCTAACCATTGAGATACACCAGCTATCATCGCTCGGCACACAACTGAACGAGAACAATAACCAAAACCATAGTGAGGTAATTTTAAAACACAGTACAGCAAATCCTGCCATCGTAACAATTGATCTACTTAGAACAGCAGGCTGCTGGGCATAAATCAGTGTGATCAAAAATGCCTTTAAAGCCAAACTATTTTACTGCAGCAGTTTCTTGAAACAAAGTCAAGCCAATGAAAGAAAAAAAAAAAATATTGCTTCAAACTACAGATCGCCGATACCTTTCATAAAAATGCCTACTACCTATCATGCAGCAAAAAGAGCACTGGTATTAAATGCATTAGATGAAAAGCAACCTATCAGTTCCTTTTTCAAGCAAGCGTTCATTGTAGTCTGTACCTGGCTGATATGTACGGCAGAAACCTGGGCAGAACACACGGATGAGTGGCTTGGAGAGTTGGGTAGAGATTTGCAGGGTCCAATTGACAGTTGCTGTTTCTTCCTTGTTGCAACGATCTTCTGAGCAACTAAATAAATACAAAACATACAGGCAGGTAAGCTACAGCACACATTGGAAAATATGGTATGTCAAAAATACACAGAACACGCAAAACATAACATAGGGTTTCCCATTGCCAAAGCTTGCTCCTAAAATTCATTGTAATATATCTGTAATATATCCAATTAAGGTGACAGATGCTGGTGTTCCACAATATGCTCCATGTGAGACATCGGCTCTGTTATCCACATGGACGAAATTGCTCCAGAACTCTCACTCCACCAGATAAGCACCAGAGAACCAGTGACATCCAAGAAAGGGAAAAGTCAGGTGTGCAAATTACAGAAAGCAATACCAAGAATGCCGTAAGAATATGCTTGTAAAATCACACTAATAAAGTTTATAGCAGAACACATTTCCCGTTCTTCTTCGGGATGTTCTATGTTCTCCTTGCAGATAGGAGATAAATATAAGCCACGCTTGAAGAACAAGTGGGAGCTAATCTAGCTCAAGTGCATCTCAGTGCTATTTCCTAGTATGATCCTGGAAGGTGTCCTACATCAGAGGGTGAAGGTTCATTAGGGAAGCTATCACTCCCCATCCAAGCAGGGTTAGTTTACAAGAAGGTGCGTACTTGCTGCTGCTGCTGAGGAATAAGGTGGACTTTTCTTAATTACCAGGCACTGCATCAGTTTTGGAAACCACAAGTTTAAAGCGCTTGAAACAAAGAATAACCACAACAATAAAACTGATAAAGGGTCCCTGACGTAGAATAGCACATCACACCCCATTCAAATTCACTATGGAAAGAAGCCGTATCATGATTCCTATTATAGCTTTAGTTAGTTAGCAGCGCTAGCACAGCTGGAAAAATGACAAATTTATTTTGTAATTTATTAAGACATTTTCTACAACACGTACAGAAAAGCAGCATTTAGGAAATGGAGACAAGGACCACAGTCGTTAACACCTCTATGTACAGCTTAGCAGACTCATAATAAAAAATGAAAACAGAGCTGATCTGAAATGCAGCAACTTCCATACCTCTGCTATAATTTTTCAACTTTAAAAAGCCAAACTATTGCAGTAATTTGTTTTGTGACACACTGGAATTTCAGTTCCTTCCGCTATTCAGCTTTGGAAAGAGTTCTTTTTAGGTCATAAATGCCTAAAAAATTAAAATTCTTTACACTGTATTTGTTGCCTACCTTTCGGGTCACAAATTAAAAATTTCAGTCTTCAGAAACAGAGACCAGTGTAGCGGCTAATCAAAACTACTACTAACTAAATTTAGCTTCCTTGCATGCATCAATCTTCACGAAGTGAAGCCCTTTATGAAACTTGTGCAGAGGAGCCCGTAGTCACTTGCACTGTCTCCACCAAAACCAGCCGGTGAGGCAGAATGGCACCACTTATTGGCATCTACTTAAAAAGTCACACAGAAACTTGACGTAATTAGACTAACGGCCTTCAATCTGTCTTGTTCAGAAAATACAAAAAGATTTTATGTAAATTCCAAGATTATTTTTTTCCTCAGTACATTATAACAAGACAGAGATATTGTTTAGCAGAGTAAGCACACAATTTCTTCTCAAATGAATGGAATTTTAATAACAACCTGGTCTGTGGCTTATGTTTTTCATGTAAACGAATGACGGCATAACCATGATTTAGTGAGAATACATTGTATAAAAAATGGCTCCTATATATGAAGAAGCAGCTTCATTAGTTACATCCCACCTCCAATAGGCCTCTTATCATCCTGAAAGGATGATATCAATTAATTTATCTTTCCCCGGCATATTGATCATAACCTTCATCAGCTAATCATGTTTAAATTACAGAGGAATATCGTAGCACTCTGTCATCTCAGACCCATTGGTTTATTGATCTGGAGCCTAGAAACCCATATATTAAAATATTTTAACACACATTAGTGAATGCAGAGAGCAAACCGAAGGTCAGATTTTAACACATGCACACGGATCGGTCTTCGTCGTATGTGGTAAAGACCTAAATTAAGACCAAAACTGAATTAAAACCACATGTGAATGAAAACTACCTTTTCAGCAAAAGCTTCCACTCTCACACTGAAGAGGTAATTAGTCAAGGAAAATATTTACCTCCTTCCCTCAAATCTGAATATAGGTGTGTTTGTAGCATCACGCTGACATACATCATTCGGTCTTGCCAAATTATCACTCGAGGAAAGCACAAGGCAAAAAACCCCACGACAGGCTGGACTCACCTACTCAAACACACAGCCTGCATGCTAACTAGGTACTACAAAAGCAGACATAAAAAAAAAAATATAATTTTAAAGAGCAAAAAAAAAGCACAAGTTGTTACTCTGGAAATAGACAGATTAGTATATAACTAGAATTGTGAAGAGTAATCCACAAAGATTTATTATTATTATCCACAAAGCTAGAAACTAAAGCTCACACAGAGCAGCACAAAGGACAATTTATTCTGTGTGCTGTAAAAATGGTAAAATTGCAGCGGAAGATCTAACGTTACTTCCTTAAAACTGTGCTACAAATTCTAGAATAGAATGTTCTTACCCTCAAATTTCTTAGCTCTTCCCTCTGTTAGAAAAATGATGTGCCCCCTAATGGAAATCCCCTTCTGAGCTGCCAAACCTTCCCAATTCCCCCTCCGTTTCAGCAACAAGTCTAATATCCCCTCCCAGAGCCCCATTCCTCCTGCCTCTCCCCTCTCTTCATTAGGCAACGGGCTCTCCTTTGAGACACCAAACAGGTTTTTCCTTCTTTCATTGCACTCGTGTAACCATCACTCCATAATTAGATTGCCTTCAATATTCAAGTGCTCGGGGCTACTTGCCCTCGGATAGGACGGTGATAGAAGCTTCAGAAGTACCTAAAGGAGTACCCTGACCCTTCAAAGTTTGCCACATATGAAAGACGTGACTGATCATCTGTGGGGCAAGCGCTGGACTGTCAAAAGACCTACTGTGCTCTTTCTAAAGCTACCTTGAGAGAAGAGATGAAACCTAAATCTTGCCCATCAGAAGTCAATAAAAGGGGTTCAGCACGTATCTCCTCAGCGGTGCTGCTGCAAATTCACATTCTCTACATCTTCTATTTCAGAGAAGAAAGCCCTGAAATACACAAAACTTAAAATGGCTGGTACTGAAAACCCCACAGATCTGCTAACTCCCGCTGCTGACATCTTCAGACACAGTAGTTAGAGAAGAAAAAAAAACCAACCACACAGTTAAATGGTTGTGTAGCAAGAGAGAAATACACCATAATTATAAGAACTAACGGCAGATCCAGCAAAAAGCCATGCAATGTTGCTCGTTCAGCCCTCAAACCTGTTTCTGTTATTACATCTTTGTTAGGACTCAAAGTGACGACCCGTTAGGCACTAAGCAGAGGTAGGAAAAATCCTTAAACCAACACATTTTGTTTCCACGACTACAACTATACACAAGTTCACACTGGATGTATGAGCAACCTTGTCAGAGTATTCCTAAATTAGATTATGTCCACAAATGTGATTTTTTTTTTTTTTTTCCCCAAAAGGCAGTACCACCACCACCACCACAACAGTTTCGGCAGCTGAGTGGTTAGGTGGGATCTCTGCTGGAAAAACATACAGCAAGAAATATTACTCTTCAGGAATGCCTGATGTAAGCTATGGCCCTACGTAAACATCCTTTTTGCTGTTAACGGAAGCCAACTAGTGTACTTCATTAACCCATTTAAGACTACTCCAAGTCAAAATCTTCAGATAAATATTGAAGTGGCTGTAACAGAAATGTCAGTCCAGTGGAAGTTATACAGTTAAAACAAATGTTCTACAAAGTGAAGAGAACACAAGACACCAGAAGTATTTTTGCCCCAGAGCTTTCAGCTTCCACCTCATCCGAAGATGACTCAGTGCTCCTGAATTTAATGTAAACATACTTGCTAAGATCTGTTTCTCAAACAGATGGGTACTGACTTAATCTATGTGGCAGATATAAAAAATAATCAAGATAGTGACAAGCATTTCAAGTATTTTTAAAAATCAATTGCATTCTCTCTACTTACGTATACTCAATTAAGCTATCAATTTCTGAGAGATTTTTATTGGAAGCCATCTATCCGAAGTATGAAAAGCTAAACAAAATTTATTTGCAAAGTCAAGAACTCTTCTGCAGATAAACAGGGGTACGCCAAGTATATCTGGAGTTGTAAACCAGCAGAATTGATGTTTAGCAAATATTTGGTCTTTGGGGAAGACTGATGCTGATTTCTAATACATTTAAACTTAATTTCAGGAGCCAGAATGACCAGAAGCTATATTTTGCTTTCAGGCGTTGTAAATTAAAAGCATGCGAAATTCCTGGCCTGCAAGATGAATAAAATGTCCAAGTTTGGAGAGAAAGCTTTTGACTTGAATGCCTCTCCCTCCATGCCTGACCTAGCTCACCAAAACAAAATTAACCTTCCCACCCCCCTGCCACTTTCATCCATAGCGCCACTTTTTGTTAGGCAAACCACTCATTGGTAAGCAGCCGCTCCTAACTTCTCCCTGGATTGTTTATTGGAAGAAGGGTAGGGCTGAGCAGGAAAGCTTGGTTCAAGCACAGCACATCCGCGTTGCAAACCACGGCTTCTTCCATTTGCACATTTAAAAAAAATAAAAAAAAAATTAAAAAAAGTTACCCCTACACTAATTTTCTCCAAAGTTCTCCTATTCCGCTCTGGACAGAGTGGGCTATCAGAGGACTAAACCCACTCCTGGGAGGAAGAGCAGGAAGAATAGCGAGTCACCTCCTCTCCCCGAAACCCAGAGCTGCACCTCCATAATGAACCCCCGACTCTTTGTGCTCCGTTTGGGAGCTAATCACCATTAGAAATACTGTTGCCAGAGTAACTGAAATGACAGAGCTGTCTTTCCCTGGTTCAAAGGGCTTGTTCATCACACGTCAACTTCTTGTGCAGTGCAAGGCTGCTCTGGCGGGGGGCAGCCGGGTCTCTAAAATCTCATTAGCACAGCTTAATTCAAGTCAAAAAAAAAAACCAAAAACCACAAGAAAGGCAGAGACCCGGAGGGAAAATACTCCTTACAACAAGTTCAAGAAACAAGGTAAGAATGTCTCATCTAGCTCCAAATCTATTAAAACAAAATACAAAGGTACCTCTGCATCACACCATAGAGGCATTTAGGGAAACCTCTTCACAGGACCTGATCTCTCCTCGGTTTTAAGAGAGGTCCTGGAAAACATCCAGAAGTATCAACAATCTGACCACTACCCTCTTTCCCAAAAGACAGTGGATGGAGTTACCGCTGCACCCTTTACAGTGCTTTTTGCCAAGGAGCACTTGAAATAATAAAAGAGAAGACTCCAGGCACATAACACCTGTAACATCTGGCGGTATTTCTCTTCTTGATTATCACGGGTACAAGAGTATTGCGTATTTAGGAGAGGCAAACAGTCTTCTTGAATTACCGCTAATTTAAATCAGAATCGGTTTCTCATAAAAATGTGTATAATGAGGTCGTTTATCTCTGCTGTCCGCCCGAGTATGAGTAAACACCAGGTTTAGGTAAAATCTGCCACTCTGTGCAAAAGAGGAGAATATAAGAATTGTGCACTAAATTTTCTTCCACTTATTGACAGGGAGAAAATAGCTTTCAGCTGAAGTCAGGACGCTCATGGCTGACTTTAAAAAACAGCAGAAGGGACAAACGCTCATGAATACCTATTTTAACTGCTGGGGGAAAAAGAAGTAAGCTGGAAGTTTACACAAAGATTACCTTTCAGCTTAAACCAACACCTTCTGTACTCGCAGATCACTTTGAATGACAAACATCACAGTATCTTTGCAGAAAGTCTCTGTTCAACTCACATCACCCATCAGTGATCAGATTGTTTTTAAATTAAATCCAAATGCTCTTGCTAACAGGAACACCCAGACCGCTGAAAAAGAATGTTGCTTTTTTTGAAATTCCACAATGTCCCGGTTTGAAGTAAAACCGAACCAATTTTCTGTTCTGTAACTTTACATCCTAGCTCGGCCTCCTCTAACTCTCTGAAATTAACGGCACATTGGGGAGAAAACTGCTCCTTCTCAGAATGATCAGCCCAATGTTTGTGCTCCGTGCCAAGGGATGGTGTGCAGGGAGGCCCTTGCTTATCCTTATTGCTGTAACAACCAAGGGCAGCCAATTTCCTTATTTGCCCCCTTAGAGGGTCGGAAACGGAAAAAACGTAAAGAGGTCACATCGGTGGGGAGGAGTGGACAGGAGAGGTGACCCAAACCTGACCAACTGGGGTATTCCATCCCATCTGCCCCACGCTCAGTATAAAAGCTGAGGGATCAAAGGGTCAGTCCCTTCCTGCGATGGCCGACGTCCAGAGAGGACTCTGTCTGTCCGTCTGCCTTTGGTCCCGATCCGTGTGTTCCTGACTCCAGAGCTGGAATCCAGTTCCCATTCGTCACTGAGTCCAGTCTGGGACTTCCCCAGTGCCTGCCGGTGATGTGACCGTCATCCTGGGAGCTCAATACGGTTTTGTATATATTGTGTCTATTTCATTATTTTCTTCTTTTTATTTTAATATTAATTCTTCATTAAAGTAGTTTAGTTCATTCTAAACTTCTGAATCTCCTTATCTCTTTCTCCTCCTCTCTCCTCTTTTTGGGGGGGGAGAAGGGGGGGGTAGGGCCATCTGTCGGTCCGGTTTTGGTAAATTCGGCCGAAACCACGACACACAACAATGTTTAATTCTCTTTGCAAACCGGTGCTTTGCAGTAACATTCACAACGGTCACTGATTTGATGCTTTTACGGACCATCGAGAGATCTCTGCCTACAAAAGGCACAGAACGTGAACCGTGCCGCAAGGGGGGGGAAAACAAGACTCTCGCTAAGATCACGATTCCTAAGGAAGGCTGAGCAGTATATGCGCTATACTGCATCTCTGGAAAGGCCATGCTCTCACTGGACAGTCAAAGGCCACAGTGACATTTTTTAAGCGTGAGAAAACCAACATTTCATCAAAGGCTTACGTAAGAAATCTGATAAAATCGTGAAAAATGAATTTTACACGAGCACAAGGTCAAAATACCCGCTTAGTGCCTAAAATTGCAAAGGAGGGAAAGAGTTTCAGAAACATCACAAAACTGTCACCCATCATTGTCAGACACCAGGCATGAGGACAACCGTGACCCTGCTCTGCTTGCCAACGTGCTCGTCACCTGCTCCCTCCCCAGATGGGTATCTGGTTTTGCTGGAAGATGCATCACCCTGAGGCTGTAGTTCTTCAGGCATATCCCAGCGCTCACAGTCTGCACGTTCTGCTAGAGGGGCCTCCAGAGACTGGTCTGAACAACGTTCAGGAGAGACACATCTGACACTTCAGACTTGTCACTCCCTCATTCATGTTGATAAACTAACACTTCCATGGACTAATCCTTGCTTTGAAGAAATATTTTACAGTATCAGTAGTGGTCACCAGACTTTATTGCTGTAATTCCTATAGAACAGAGAAACTGATAGAGCAGGAAACATCCCAATTAGCATCTCCAGCCAACAATACGAACATCAGGGCACAAATACCGTTAGATATACCTTAACTAATACGTGTCTAAGTCCCGGTCCCTGAGAAATCCCAGTAACCTCAATAGAGCCCGGCAGGGAGACAGGGAAGGAAAGTGGAAGCAGCATAACTAGTATAACCGATAAATCAACAAAACCATGTTTCATCAGATGAACAAAAATAATTTGCTTCTCCTCATAAGCCCTGATGATTACTGGTTTCATGTGAAAAGCCCTGCCTAGGGAAAACACACTGTGGGAAGTTAAGATATATAGCAGCTTACATTTTTATGACAGCTGCTCTTTAGCTTAATATTCCATGTTTACAATAAATAATTGTTCAATAAAAATAAATTTATTCCACAATTACATATTACAGCAACAAATGCTTTTGAATGGGAAACATTAATGTAAGTATCTGCTATTAAAGCCATTGTGCCTATTTTAAATTCAATCCATTTTTTTTTAGGCTAAACAACTTTTATATTTCTACCTTTAAAAGGAGAGCTTGGCATCCCACGTGCCAGCTCTAATACAGAAATAAGTACTAGATTCCTACAGTATTTGGGCTTGGATGTAGTAATTTCTCAAGCTACTTTCTGGGGGGATAAAAAAAAAAAAGCCAGTATGTATTTGCATGTGTCCTAAATGTGTTGCCAATAAAAATTCAATGTTTTCAACAACTAAACTTTAAAAATAATTAAAAAAAAATAAAAAAAAATCACAAATGCACTAAGAGGAACTTTTTGCTAGGTTTGTAGACTGTCTCGCTGTTCCAGGGCAGGAGAAGATTGAGGTGTCTGCAACAATCGCAGCACTGCTCTATGCCGTGACAAACATACACCTCCCTGTCCTGCGGAGGGGGACATCTCTGCCAATGGACCTCTCCTTTAATGGCAGTGTATAAAAAAAACCAAACAACCCTAAGTCTCATCCTCAGAATTCTTACCTGTTTCAGTTCTTTCTAACGATGATTAATCTGCTCCATGTAGCATTATTAGCAGTGAATTTAACGTGGTATTCTTGGGTGTGTGCATGTGTGTATATACATCTATATATGTGAAACCTAGCAAATATAAAGCATATAAAGCCGAGGCAAGCAAATGCACAAAACCAGTACATAATGTAGTATGTAGCTGCATGAGATGCCACTTGCAGCAGGAAAATCAGCTTATTTAACCCAGATCTTTGCAGTGATCCAGTTTAAGCCATGGTGCAACAACCAGCCAGTATAAACACAGCTAAAGCACAATATACAGCCAGAAATTTCTTAAATGGTTCTTCCCTGTAGAAACAGTGGGCTGTGAAGTCGTGTGTGTAGAGACGAGTTACTATTCTCCTCTGAACACAAAACCACTTAATGCTCTACCAGACCACGGTGGTACTTGCCAGGGTAACCTCTATTGCACATTACAGTGTGACCACCGAGGGTGGGAGAATGAAGTGTGCGGGTACTCACCTCCGACCCTGCACAGCAAGAGAAGAGTCTTTCTGACAAAAAATAATAATATCTATCGTGCAAGGCACCAAAAACATAAGAAAGTTTCACTGGACAGAAAATCTTTACTTCTTAAAACCAATCTGATTACCTACATGCATGATACCTGTGTTTTTACTACTTGACTCAAACACACCTTCCTTTGAAGCACTGAGTATTCATATGAACCAGATAGCTTTTATTCTCCTATTATTTCCCTGCACTTCTCGAGCACCTATGAACAACCTAGAAAGAAAAGCGTCTCAACACAGCCTTCATGTTCCCAAGGAAGCAAGGTATTCCACAAGACATGTCTCTTCCATGATAAGACTAAGGTAAGCAAGTAGATGCTTAAACCACTGTATACATTTTATGTACTCAATTGTAAGTGTTTGTATTTATTCATATATATTGTATGTATACAATAAGTGCTGTTACTCTATTTCTGCTTTGTGAAACTTCCCCATGCATGTTGTGAAACGCTTCCCCACGCAGCGCTCCAGGCTTGGGGCAGAGTGGCTGGAGCTGCCCGGTAGAAAAGGACCTGGGGGTGTTGGTCGACTGTGGGCTGAACATGAGCCAGCAGTGTGCCCAGGTGGCCAAGGAGGCCAACAGCATCCTGGCCTGTGTCAGGAACAGCGTGGTGAGTAGGACTCGGGAGGTGATGGTCCCCCTGGACTGGGCACTGGTGAGGCCCCACCTCGAGGCCTGTGTCCAGTTTTGGGCCCCTCACCACAAAAAAAGACATTGAGGGGCTGGAGCGGGTCCAGAGAAGGGCAACGGAGCTGGTGAGGGGTCTGGAGCACGTCTTATGAGGAGAGGCTGAGGGAGCTGGGGTTATTCAGCCTGGAGAAAAGGAGGCTGAGGGGAGACCTTCTCGCTCTCTCCAACTCCCTGAAAGGAGGGTGTAGCCAGGGGGGGTCGGTCTCTTCTCCCAAGGAACAGGCGATGGGACAAGAGGAGATGGCCTCAAGTTGCACCAGGGGAGGTTCAGGCTGGACATCAGGAAGAATTTTTACACGGAAAGGGTTCCTAAGCCTTGGAATGGGCTGCCCAGGGAAGTGGTTGAGGCACCATTCCTGGAAGTACTGAAAAGCCAGGTCGACATAGCGCTCAGTGACATGGTTTAGTGATGGGGTTTTATCAGAGTTAGGTTGATGGTTGGACTAGATGATCTTAAAACTCCCTTCCAACCCAGACAATTCTATGATTCTACGAAATACACATTTCAGCTCTGGCTCTTCAAAATAAAAACTGTTCTTTTTCTACCAGATACAAAAATACAGTTATTATAAGACTCAGTATTAAATACCTCTCTAATCAATGCCAATATATATTTTTCCCCTCCACAGGTAGCTATGATTAACACTGCATATCGCGTATTTCCAACTTTGATGCAAATGACTGTCTCCCAAGATTAGGTAAGCAAATACGTCAATAAATCTGCTAGACAATCTTGAAAGCATCTGGCATCTATAGAAATTTAAAATATAAACCTATGTTTTCTTCACAACTTGAAGTGTATTGCACGTCGAAGCATAAGGCTTGAGGATTTATGAGGCAAACACTACGTCGGACACACGGGTAAAGACTTTGCGCATGGATTTACCTAACCATTAAACCATGCAGTTCTGTTATCTTTCCACTACAACAGCATCAAGTAATACGTCCTGTTATTTTCCACACAGAGGTGCAATTTTAAATACATAGGTGGTTAAAAAATGTTGAAACAAGAAAAACACAAACAAACAGAAAACAGCACCTTCAAATACAATGTCGACAAATTGATGTTTCATAAAATGCCCATAAAATAAAATAATTGGGTTTTTAGCCATCCTTCAAGAATAACATTCTTAAGCATAATATCATTGTGTGTTATTTAATTATTTCTCAAAACATAGAATTTTTTATTAATCATGTCAAAACATAGACTTAAATAACATACAACACCACCACGCTCAAGAATTTTACCACCTGGCAAGCAATTTCACATTTACGTTTTGAAACAACCTCCTGGAAAGGCTATCTTGTAGGGCATGCTATTGAATTATAGTTTTCATAGACAATATTTTATACTTTCTAAAGATATAGGCACATCCAGTGAGCTCCCTAATAGCACACAAAATGGCACAAAATGAAAGAAAGCTTCTGGTTAAATTAGTGAGAATCAGACATATCCACACATCCCTGTAGAAAGAAATACACTTAGTCCCATTTACTAAATCAAACTCAATTTATGCCTCATTCAGAGAGTTCTATTAATTCACCTGTGAAGTAAATAAAGGTTTTGTTACAAAATAAGGCCTTCCACCAGAACAATCAATTATTTATTTTTTTTTTTTAAAACTGCCAAAATGATGTAAAATAGTTTCCTAAAAATCCAAAGTCTTTGAATCCAGAGGTGTAACTGTGCCTTGCCATCACAGAGCTATGTGCATACACAGCACACCTGGTCCCAAAACAAAGGCTGTGTGCCCAGTGTAGATGAGCAAAAAAAATTAATTTGTGAATAGAAATGATATATCTTCAAATTCTGAAGTATTGCAGCAGCCCTAGAACTAGCTTGTTTGTAAGCCAGGCAAGTTTGGATGCTCTAAGGGTTTAGCACCCCCTTTTACAGAGGATGAAAAGCACTCTCCAGACTCAGTGACCACTGCAAGCACGGGTGACCCAATCCACTGTTTTGCTCCATCTCAAGATGGTCCACAAACTTTTGATATAAACTCATTTTTCAGCCTGAACTGGCAGAAAGCAGCCAAGATGCTAATCTCTGAAGCTGCCAGACAAGTACGGTGCGGCTGGAAGACAGAATGAAAACCAGAACGAGGTTTGAGGGCACTCCAAACACAAGCCACACTGTCCACCTTTCTGATGCTCTGCTAATGGGTCTTCTGGAAAACTACCTAATTTTATTTAACATTTAAATATCCAGCCTCACTTATGCTTTGTTACATCTAGGTATTAACTGCTTAAACAGTGAATACTCAGGACTTTGCACTGGTACTCTGTGGCAATTTTGTAACACGCTTCAAAATTCATTTTCAGCCAGAATGTATTGGAAATAATCTATCGAGGTGGCTCTGCCATTAAGATGTTAGTTCTCTTTTGTTTCCATGTTTTTAATGCCAAACTTCACATAGGCAGAAAAGCTGTAATGCATACGTTTAATCAAACCCAGCATTTTGACTCCTCAACTAAATCAGAGAATCACAGAATGATATGGGGTTGGAAGGGACCTCTGGAGATCATCCAGTCCAACCCACCCTGCCAAAGCAGGTCCACCCAGAGCAGGTCCCACAGGAACGTGTCCAGGTGGGGTTTGGAATGTCTCCAGAGAAGAAGACTCCACCACCTCCCTGGACAGCCTCTTCCAGGGCTCTGCCACCCTCACAGGAAAGAAGTTCCTCCTCGTGTTTAGGTGGAACTTCTTCTATTCAAGTTTGTGCCCGTTCCCTCTTGTCCTGTCCCTGGGCAGCACTGAAAAAAGACCGGCCCCGTCCTCCTGACACCCTCCCTTGAAGTATTTATAAGCATTGATCAGATCCCCCCTCAGCCTTCTCTTCTCCAGACTAAAAAGACCCAAGTCCCTCAGCCTCTCCTCATAAGAGAGATGCTCCAGGCCCCTCATCATCTTTGTAGCCCTCTGCTGTACCCTCTCCAGCAGTTCCCTGTCCTTCTTGAACTGGGGAGCCCAGAACTGGACACAGTGCTCCAGATGGGGCCTCCCCAGGGCAGAGCAGAGGGGCAGGATGACCTCCCTCCACCTGCTGGTCACACTCTTCCTGATGCACCCCAGGATGCCATGGGCTTTCTTGGCCACAAGGGCACATTGTTGGCTCATGGTCATCCTGTTGTCCACCAGGACTCCTAGGTCTTTCTCCTCAGAGCTGCTCTCCAGCAGGTCAGCCCCAACCTGTCCTGGGGCAGAGGGTTATTTCTCCCCAAGTGCAGCACGCTACACTTTGCCCTTGTTGAAGTTCATCAGGTTCCTCTCTGTCCAACTCTCCATCCTGTCCAGGTCTCTGTATGGCGGCACAGCCTTCTGGTGTGTCAGCCACCCCTCCCAGTTTTGTATCGTATAAAACTGACTTACAATGTAAGAACATACACACCACGCAAAGCAAAACCAACAATAATGCTACAGCAATATCTGGAAGATGCACAAATACACCAACGCTTCCGGAGCCCAAGTAAATGCACATTGTTCACCATCAAAATCAAGAAATACAGCAATGGTGTTTTACTTTGAAGAAAAGAACTTCCTCAAAACAAATGACCAAGGATCTAAATGAGATTAAATAAAACACTTCAGTTGATGAGCTCATTGTCCATGGAGCCATCAAAACCCACCTCTCAGACACACTCATTCCCATCAGAACTGTAACGCTTATTGTTACGAGGAGCGCTGCTTCACTCACAGGTGAAATAAATCCCATTCCAAAAAATCATCTCCACAAATCCAATAGCAGATATAAAGTCATCTACTCTATTTCTAAAGGCTAAATTCTTTATTTGCTTTTTTTTTTGTGGCTTTTATGCACACTCAGCTGTCATAGAAGCGGTAGCCTGCCAGAGTCGCAGCATCACACAGCATTTAACATAAATCTCACAAAACATAAGCCCCCCCCTTTGCACTTTAATCATTTGCTAACAGTTACAATAAGATTGTATTAAAAATTTAAACTGCCCTACTTAATGCAATTTACCTTTAAAGGTCCATTTCCAGAGAATGAATTCCAATGATATAAATGTCGAACACTTGATCAGATTTATTGCACTGAAGAATATTTCTCTTGATACAGATCTGACGAGTGAAGGCTAATGGCCTTAGTTTTATTACTTTTTAAGCACTTAATGGGAAAATTTAGACATTTTCACAAGACTAAGCTCCAGCAAGAATGGTACATTTACAGAATGACAGCACAAGAAGAAAGCTGTGCCATCTCTTTAGAGATGGTCGGTTCAACGGCGTTATTAATAGAGAGAGTAATGTAAAGTATTTATCCAGATAATCTGTCACACAATAGTTGGGCCTTGGTGCCTCTCTGCTAAACGGGGACAGGGAAGATATGCCAAAACTGCTGACTACAGGAATGTTTCCGTACTGATTTGGGGCCAAAATGCACAATCTTGGGAGAAGACAACTGAAGTCACACCGAGATTGTAAAATAAGGAGCTAAGCGATACTGCTGTAGGTACAAATTAATCAGCTCCTACAGGTGATTACGGAACACACACTAGTTACCTAAGCACTAGCAAATTACCAAAAAAACCTACCAGCCTGCCATCTTTCCAACTAACCATGTTTTCCATAAACGTGAAAAGTACTTGCAATAGTTTTGCTTGTCCAACAAAATTTTATTTTTTTAACTGGAAGACAGCTGGGAGTCTTCAGATTTCAATTAATGTCTAGGTACTTATCCAATCAATCATCAAGTGCTATAAATTTCCCACATTTCTCATTAGTTACACTATTGCACAGCTTAAATCTAAGCATACCTTTCTGTGAGACTGTAAATTATGGTGCATAAGACACAAGCAACTGTATCAGCCATCAGAAAATACATAAATGATGAGAGCAAGTCAATTGTATGTCTGCTAAACTCAAGCTGATTTACTCCTCTTTTTTTTTTTTTTTTAATATAAAAAGTATTGCCAACAGAAGCACCACTAACACACTACATCTCTTGGAGCTCGCATATACGACTCAAAATCAGTAATGACCTGTCTTTATTAATATTAACAAGGTTTAGCACAAAATCCAATCTTCTATGGAAAAGATACTTCCTTCAGCATCTGCCAGTAATGTTCTTTCATTAAGTGCAGATCCGCAACGGTTTGTTTTTCTTAAAGCTCTACAGTTAAAACTGGTTTTGTGACTCTGCAAACCATCTTCAGCCTTTTCAAAGGGCACGCACATGGTGAGACACTCCAGAAGGTTCCCAACACAACAGTAGCTTGTGTGCCTAGAGATCGTGGGGTCTATTATACTGAAACCTAAAGAATATGCATTCATGCATTTATTAACAGAACTATCAGCTTTTTAGTCTTATACCATCTTTATAATGATTATTCTCCTGAATTAGAGCTCTCCCAGGCGATTATCCAGGGGTCATGCTCTGGGTGAGGAATGGCTTTCTCTACAGCTGGTACCAACCCCTCCAAGCCTGGCTGACAGCAGGACACTGCTTTACTTTCTTCCAAGGAAAACAGAGGATCCCTTGACTGAGAACAAGTCCTAGATACTACTTTTAAAACTCGAAATAAATGAAATTTGTTGCACAAACAAATCACAAATGCATCACAATCACATGAAAACACATTTCCATTTTCCTACCACATCTGCGTCGCACCTAATTACGTTAATCGTTGATTTTAAATCCACTGCCAAGGGACCACACTGGCTTTCCCGGAAGGCAGGACAACTCATTCACACATAGGAGCACTGTGGCTGCAGGTGCCACCAGCTCCGTCCGGTGCCCACAGCCACAGCGGCACCATAACCTAGGCTAGCACCTAGCCCTCACTAGGCTTGTGCTTTGTTTGTGTAACAAATGTCCTTTATCTTGGATTTTAGAAGTCGTATCTAGGACTTGTTCTCAGTCAAGGGAGATCCAGGTCAGCTGGATCTCACCCCACCATTGTAAGAACAAAGATGACTGAGGGGGGATCTGATCGATGCTTATAAATACTTAAAGGGAGGGTGTCAAGAGGATGGGGCCGGTCTTTTTTCAGTGCTGCCCAGGGACAGGACAAGAGGAAATGGGCACAGACTTGAATAGAAGAAGTTCCACCTAAACACGAGGAGGAACTTCTTTCCTGTGAGGGTGGCAGAGCCCTGGAAGAGGCTGCCCAGGGAGGTGGTGGAGTCTCCTTCTTTGGAGACATTCCAAACCCACCTGGACACGTTCCTGTGGGACCTGCTCTGGGTGGACCTGCTTTGGCAGGGTGGGTTGGACTAGATGATCTCCAGAGGTCCCTTCCAACCCCATGTGATTCTGTGACTGTCTCCCTCAGAAGACGCTCTGCTGGAAATTAAGGCTTCAGTTGTGCACGTATGTGTAAGGCACAAAAGAAATTTAAAAAAAGAATCTTTCATTCAAGGGTTATCAATAAACAGCCAAAAAAAAAAAAAAATCTAAGAAAAGCAGACAACAGCAAACAGAGCCAAAGCACACAGCTGGGCCGCTCCACATTAGTTACCAATTATCAGCAGATACCGAAATTAAGTCAGATGTGCTGACTGTCAGGAAGAAACCCATCTTGAAACCACCCATCAAGAAACCACTTCTCACCCCACCCGGGGGTTATGTGTGCCCCGCCAAATCACCAATGCTAGGCAGCTCAGATGAGCAAGAAAAAGCTCTTCCTGGCAAAATTTCTGTACCACGCTTGAAATTTTAATCATCTCTTCCTTACATATCCTCCACATTTTTACATCTAATACTGGTGGAGGCCAGCTTATTCAGCTTATTGTTATGACATTTGCAGTCCCACAGGCATTGGCAAGAAAAGGATGAGGACATTAAAGAAACCAATTGCCAATATCAAGGCAGGCAGTAACATCCAAGAAAACACAGCACCAGGTATTTTAACCCCAAAACTCTCAAAATGCTTTATTAGCCTAGGGTGCACACAAGGAGCAACCAGTTGACACCAAACAAGTTTGCTGGAGTCCCCAGTTTCTGTAATCCCCAAATCAAACTAATTGAGCTCCTCTGCTCAACAGATGCACTTAACAGTCGGGATAATTTTCATAACACGGTCCCATCCCTCTGCCAACTAACTTTCCAGCTTACTTCTTAGAGCAAAATAGAGCATGCACTGCTAAAACAAGTCTCCATGGATCACAGGGAAATTGCTACCTCTGGAAAAACAAAATTAATGAAAAGCCAAAATACATAAAGAGGGGTTATTCAGAAAGTAGTTTCATATTGTAAAGACTTATCTCTTGAGTTGTACAATACAACACTATGCTGTATTTTCCGTTTTCCACGAAACACTAACTAGATCTTATGATGAACATAGTGTGGCCATGCTGCTTTGGGTATGCATGCACATACAGCTGAACTGAAAAGAAACACAAGAGCTTGATGTAAATGAACAACGTTGATTTACAAAATACACTTTAAAGATTGCACTACCCCAAGAATCTAGGCATCATTAAAGTAACCATATGAACAGGACAACAAGCTTCTGTGTCTGTCGCATTCAAGGGATATTTTCATCCTTAGCAAAGGATTTGGGATGCCCGGATGCCAAGAGCTATCCCTAGCCCAACCCTGCATCCAGGTCAGGTATTTATCCCTTTGACAAGCATCTCAAAATACCCCAACTTAGTGGGCCTGGCCATCCACCAGAAGTCTTTATGACTGCCAGTAGATAAAGGACAATAAATAAACTATATTATAAATAAATGACTGGTCAACACACAGGGCAATCCCACCTTCTCTAAAACCTGAGCAGTTTACAGGTAAAATTCACTACGCGTTTACTGTTGATGAAAATCACATTAACAGGATTACAGTATGCAAACGCTTTTTTTTTTTTTTTCTCTTCAAAGTGGGAAGAGGCAAAAGTTCCGCTTTTAATAGTGACAAGTTTCCTTCCGCAACGCTAGGGACTTACCACCGCAAGCAACCTCATCAGATCAAACTTCCATTTTTAAACTTAAAATCTACGCAATTCGTTTAAGGATTCTCCTACAGACAGTGAGGAAAACCCATGTGTTTTAAACTCGGTAGCAGGGCTGGATGTTTTCTGGCATAGGAATTCAGAAGACTAATGCCAATACTCACTCTGCCTTACTACACACACCACCCCCATACACTCGCGCAGGCTTTTAAACTCTGAATACACAAGTGCTAATCCCAGAGAAGCAAAGAGCTTCAATAGGATTTGCATATGCATAAGGATTCGTTGAAAGGGAACGATTTGCAATGCATTTCAGGAATCACTTCTGAAGAACAATCTATGCTAATGATAAACTTTGATGTTTAAAACGTGTTTGTTACACAACAGAGAACGTTACAAAAGGATTATGTTTATTACACCAGTTCTAAATGTTTGATAGCTCAGACAAAAGCATCCCTTTATTAGAAGAGGAAAGAGCAAGGTATTCTCTTTAATAAATGTTACTCAATACACTGCAAACGCACCCGGGAACAGACAAAAGTATAGAAACTAAGAGGTATCAATGGAAAATCAGCATTTTGACAGAGTTTTTCGTTTGGCAGCTCAGATGAAAGAGCTTCAGTAGGCTGTACGCCAGAAATAACGAACATGTAAGAGCAACAATTACTCTTGGGAACCTCAAGGGATGGCAAGAAATACTATGGCACGATGCACCAACAGAACAGTGCGTGCCAGGGCTCTCCCCAAAGTGAAGTCAAATTTTCTCACAAGGATCCCCAGGCTTGGTATTGCCTCCTGCCTTTGCTCTGACAGCCTCTACTTTCTAACACCCCAGCACAGAGTTTAGTTTCCAGGTGTCCCCAAAACTCTCTGGTGATGCTCTGAGCAGGCTGGTGTTATTCTCACAGTTTTATAGCAAGGGGCAGGGGGAATTTTCCCTTGCGTCTGTCTGAAGAGCAGACACCTTGCATGTTAGCTCTTATTCTTTCATTCAACAAGGCTAAGCCAGCGAAGTCATTTTGTGCCAAAAAAATTTAAGTTAAATCCATAAAAGGCAGGTAAAACCAATGACCAAGGGACAACATATTAGGGATAATTAAAGAAATCAAGCTTTAGACTTTTTGTGCTGCCCTCTGTATTTGAGAATTGTTGGACAAGCTGTACAGAAGACATGCTGTAAGGTAGCAGTTGAGGTGTTAACACCTTTTAAGATTTGGCAATAAAAAAAAATAAGGAAAAAAAAAATCAGATTAAGCAATCACGCCATAATAAAGAGCACAGCAGTAGGAAGAGCGTTGAAGACCTGCTAGCAAGGCAAGCTATATCACAATACAGCAAAGAAGCCACAGTTTAGACAGGCCTCTTAGAAGTAAAACAGATGCAAGCAAGAAAAGGGTTTTAGCTGTAATAAAGAAAATGTAAATTGGCACTTTAAGAAGCTCATACTCTGCTGAAACCCTTTTTGGGCCTTATCTAACCTTGTGGTCAGCTCCGCCACCCTCCATTACAGCATCATTAGCAACCGCAAGAAAGCAGGGCTGAAGAATCATCTGGCTAACAGATATTACCAAGCACTACTTACTTATTTTTTTTCATCCTCCCATTTGGATACACCCCCAGCAATCGAGCCCTGTTAGCAGCCGTGCTGTGACCGCCTTTCTCACCATGCAATCAGTTTGCTGTTCAGGTCACTTGGCTCGAAAAGAATCGAAGAAATTGCCACTGCTCTTTTCAGCTTCTGTCACCAGCTCCACCAGGAAACGCAGCACGACAAAATAAAAGCAAAGGGATGTTTTTCCATAATTCAACCTCTGCTAAGATGACAGGACATCTGACTTATTTCTATTCTGGTTTTTTTTTCTTTTCTTTTTTCTCTATTGAGAATAAAACTCTGCAAGATGCAAGGCAACTTAGCAGCAGCATTATTTTCCCGAGGTACAAAACCCAACAGCAACACAAACGCGTAACGCCAACCGTAAAATGGCAAAGCAGGAATAGATTAGAAATTAAAACTGAAGCACAAAAAATTGAAAGCATGTTTCTGCATGATATTAAAAAATGCCGCTTATTCAGAGGGGCTACAGCAAAACAGAGGCACATCCTCCAACAAGCAAAAGGTCTTGGGAACGGCTGTTCCACTGCATTTTGGACCTAAAGTCCTACTGCCACAAAAGGGTTTGGTTTGTTTTTTAAAAAAATTGATTTTTAATTTTTTTTTCCTATTTTATTAAATTGGGAAGTACACAAGGCATCCAAAAAAGAAAAAAAAACCAAGTTCTCCCACATGCAATGAAGACAAATTGAAATTTGGGAAACCTCTGTTGAACGCTAACATCTTAAATGTCCCTGATGGTCAAATTTAAGAGCAATAAGCAGGTGTAGAAATACTGCCCATCAGTGTCAGGAGCGGAGCTGTGACAGCGTGAGGTCTGAGCTGACAAAGTCATTCCTCAATTGCCATGCGTTGCCCAGGCAGGGAGGTAAAATCCAACTCTCCCACCGCTTCAGATAACCTCGGCGCCCCGTGAAATTGGGAGCTCCGAGTCAGGGCACGCAGCCAGGCTGCCGGCAGCCCCCCTCTGCCCAGCAAACGAGCTGCACTAACGAATTACCAAGGCTCATTGTCCCCAAGTTCTCAGCTGGGAGGACGCTGCTGCCACTCGGGCTCACCGGCACCAGCCTTTGGTGGTTTGTTGCCCCAGGCTAAGTCATAGTACTAAGGACAAGTATTACCTTTTATTGCTCCTTCTTAAAAAAAAAAAAAAAAAAAAAAAAAAAAAAGGAAAATACAAATACCTAGACCTAACAACCCAAAAGATTGGGTTTGGGATTGCTCTGCCTTTCTGAAATAGGAGGAATTCCAGTAGGAATTGCAGAGGACCTGCTCCCCAGCCCTGCATCCCACTCGGGTCTCCCCACTGCCCCAGCCTCCCTCTCCCAAACATTAACTGCCTTCGGGCCATATCTAGTGCAAGAGGGAATATTGCCTCTTCCTAAAATAGCCCTCAGCAGAATAGGACCGAGACTTTATTTACTTCCCGTTAGACTGATTAACATTTCCTAATGAAAATACATCTATAAAAGCTGGCTTGATAATGCTGATAGCAAGTGACAGCCTCTCCCCACTATCCGCCTGTACAAGGATTAATTTGTCATCTTCTGTCCTTTCATGGAGAATTTGTACTTCAAGGTCCCCCTTTTAGACGGAGTTGTTCAGCGCAACATTAGAAACAGGATTTGGAAATAAAATATTTCTGGTAAATGTTTACACACAACAGACACACGCAATAATAAAAGATTAGTTTAGTTTGCCAATAAAACATCCACAAGCAACAGCACAACACCAGAGCTAAAGGTCCAAATTGTGAGGCAGCAATGGCCTCTGTCATTATATACCTGCAACTCCTGCCTCAATATTCATGGGTTTATTGTTATTCTGGGCATTTTTATTTCAAAATTTGTGTGTTACAGCCATCCATACAAGGTAAAATCTCCCAAATCTGTGTTTGATGATTCATGTAACAGATACGTATACTATACCGCTTGCACAACAGAATGGGGTATTTGAGCTTTCGCCTTCTCCCTTGTTTAGCGCACATGCCAAAGTACTAAAACCCAGACCTGAACAGCAAATAAACCCCAGCCCTTACCAATGCATTTTTCTTGGGAGGGACGTGGCAGCAACAATGCCATCCGTGCTATCTGAGACAAGTGAGTCGCGTCAAAAATCTTCCACCAAGTGCATCTTCAGAGGATGTGATTTATCCGATAGTACCTTGACAGGAAGGCTCTAAACCCTGATGTTGCAGAGATCACTTCCAAGCAGGGTTCATCAGAACATACATTGACACATGTATGTATAGACACACAGACACCAACACATACGTGTGTATATACACACAAAGAAAAAAAGAAATACAGCTCTGTGTATTCCTACTAACTACACAGGCAGGTCAGGCTGCAAGCCCTTAAGGTTGGGAATTAAGAAATTTTAAAGTTGTAATACCCACATGACTAACCAGCAGGTTTTCATCATAGAATCATTCAGGTTGGAAAAGACCCTTGGGATCATCGAGTCCAACCATCAACCCCACTCTACAAAGTTCTCCCCTACACCATATCCCCCAACACCACATCTAAACGGCTCTTAAACACATCCAGGGATGGTGACTCAACCACCTCCCTGGGCAGCCTGTTCCAATGCCCGACCACTCTTTCTGTGAAGAATTTCTTTCCAATGTCCACTCTAAACCTACCCTGTTGCAGCTTGAAGCCATTCCCTCTCGTTCTGTCATTAATTACCTGTGCGAAGAGACCAGCACCAACCTCTCTACAATGTCCTCTCAAGTAGTTGTAGAGAGTGATGAGGTCTCCCCTCAGCCTCCTCTTCCTCAAACTAAACAGTCCCAGCTCCTTCAATTGCTCTTCATAAGATTTATTCTCCAGGCCCTATCATTTTGCCTTCCACATACAAGAGTTAGAGAAGTAACCACAGCAATATAAAGGATGTCCATGCTGAAAGTTTATGTTGAAAGATGTAAATAACTTCTACTTCGGTTGTATATCTGCTAGTGATCTAAGTGAACCACTAAGCTACAGTAACAGGCTCAACTCTGAATCGAAATTACATTCAAACCCTTTTGTTTCACACCCAGTGATGCAAGCTATACTGATAGTAAAAAATTTATCCTCTAAATATTTGAACATTTGCTTCTCCTCTGCGATGTCAGAAAATTGCACAGCAGACAGTTAAATGGGTCAAAGAAAATCTGAACGTAAAGCAGGGAAAGACATGTAATTATGAATACATCATGAACAAAAATAAAAGTCATTCTTATGCATTAATGGTACATCAAGCTAATTCAATAAGGCTAAAATCATTAAAAAGGCATCCTGGGGCAGTACACAGTCATTACAATACTGTGCTGACAAGAAATATTAAAATAATCATTGCCAACGTCATTGATAAAATCCATTCTGATAAGCAGGATCCCCCTCCATCATTGGGCACGTTATTAAGCCAATTCCCTGGAACCTGGAAGTTTTCTTTTTTTATTTCAGACTGACATTCAGAGCCTGCTCGTGCAGCTCTGACTTCAAAGCGGCAGAGATTAGACCCAGCGGGAAAATGCTGAAAGTTAAAAACAGCCCTCTGAAACGTTCAAAATCCTGCTTCAGACTACAAACTTTAACACAAAACAGCTGACCATCGCCTCACAGGATGCCTGAATACTTATCACACTCGGGGAAATTACAAGCTCTATCATACTATGAATTAGGCAGTTTAATTTGCAAATTATTATTAGGGTCATCAGAAAAGGAGTGATTGATCATATGCACATTTCCAAGAACTAAGAATAACCATCCTGACAACTACTGTTTACAAATTAGTTTTCAGTTTCGTCAAGCATTAAAAACCAGTTATCCAAAACCACATAGATGTACATTAACTACACACCAGCCTTCATAAAAAGTTTCTGCACATAGAAGGGAAATACTATTGTAAAGCAGTTTGTATTACACAATATGAACCTATGGAGTCAGTGATCATTTCCAAACCTAAATGACTCTATGATTCTATACTGTTACAATCAATAGGGAGCTTATCAAGCATTGTAAACCACGTATTTGGATTTAACTAAAGAAAGCAGCGTTTTCATCGTCATATTCATTCGAGTTAAATTATTCTACCACTCAACTGTGGGGAAAATAGAAAATGAGTTAAAATAGGCAACCACTCACAGAGTTCAGTGGATGCTTGCAGGGAAAAAATTAGAAATTTAATTTCTAATGCGTGTGCAATGGAGTAAAAGACCCTTCAATGTCATTTCCAGTTTCTTCCCCAGAAAGGTAGGTCTACATCACATCACGGCAGAAAACAGAAACAAGAAACTAGATTTTAGAAAAAGCTTGTAAAACAGCACCCTTTGTAACCAAGCCAGTAATTGGTATGTTAAAGAAAAGTCTACTCTAACTTGGGAGTGGTAACAGGGACAGGTAACAGGACAATGGAAGTTTACAGAGAGTTTCAGGTTTATCAAATCACTGGCAATCCAAAGTTCCCTGAAAACAGAAAGAGGAGAGGAAGAACAGGGTGCATTTGGACCATAAATTACGCATGTAAATCCCAGCTGATGCAAGCCCTTGCATAGTGTTTGACTTGACTAAAATAGGAGTGTGCAAAATGAGAGCACTAAAGTTAACATGACTAAACCAAACCCAATCTCACCTATTGCATCCGCTGCAATATCCACATTTAAAAAACAACAACAACAACAACAACAAAAAAACCCAATAAACAACCCGGAGCAATCAACATTATTTTAAAAATTTAAAAGTAGTGAAGCGTTCAAAGTTACAAGCCAGCAAAAGCTGTGAGACCTTGGTCAACACACTGAAATAGCCTCAGAGACCGACCAAAGCAAACACTCGGAGCACATAAACACCAAGCGTTACCTACCCTGGAATATAACAAATAGCGATTAAATCCTATACCTAAATCCCAAGAACAGATACCCATCCAGCTGGCAGCAAAGTCTAATACCATCCCTGGAGGTATTTAAAGGATGGGTTGACAGAGAGCTTAGAGACATGGTTTAGTGCTGGTTTTTATCAGAGTTGGGTTGATGGTTGGACTCAATGATCTTAAAGATCCCTTCCAACCTAGACAATTCTATGATTCTAAAACAAATTTAAAGACACAGAAAGTAGTCTTAATAGGCGTAGTAGCTCCATGTCTTGCATACAGCTACCAACCCATCAACAACTATTTTTCCTCAGCTACACACAATAAAAAAACCTGTCCTACCCCATTCATCTATTCATGAAATGCAATAACTGGTCTGTATCCCTTTCAAGTTTGCTGAAAAATGCAGTTCTTCTATGAAGGCTGCTGGCAAGGACTCAAGGTTTCCTCAAAACAGTAAGAGATGCTTAAGACCATACTATGTGAAGACGTCTAGTTAGCCCGTTCCTCCTCACCCTCACCCCTTCTTTTCCTTGTTCATTGACAATATTTACATCAAGATGTGTTTTTTTCAAGTCAGACTAGGCTTTCTGATGTTGGGTAAGGGGCTTCATTTATTCTGGAGAGAATCTGAACACAAAGAGAAGTTATTAACCCACGGTGTGTGCTGCTTGCTTTTAAGCAAACAGGGCTGAAAAGTTCATTGAGGGGGACCTAAGAGGCTGTCCCTCAAAAGGTTGTATTGCAGAACTCATTTGCATTTAAAAAAAAAGATACTAAAAAATAAAACCATGGGTATGGGGTCCAAGTCATGCAACCAGGCAGATGTTTGGCTCCCTTGTTGAAGAAGAGGCCCAATCCCTTTAGCATAAGATGAGGAAGAGCCACTCCAGTTTAACAGCAGCTTCAGAGAAGATGCCATACTAAGCAGAAGCCAGCAAGGTAGCAGCTTGGCTGCACACAGTCAGACTCACAAAGTACTAAAATGTTCTACAGTTGACGTGCCAGCAATGTCAAGTCACAAGTAATTTTGGGCAATTTTATTAAATTACATCAGGTGTGGTTATACACATTTTAAATTCCATGCCTATCAACACACAAAGAATTTGGAACAAAATTGCAGTAACTGTGTAAAACATGCATACATTTCGTCACCCTAGCTTTTATTTCCTATTGAATACAATTTCACTAAAGTAGTAACCTATTTTTTTGCCGAAAAAGTAAAAAAAAGTAAAGTAATTGTCGTTAGTCAAAGGCTTTCACGCTATTAATGGTCATTAAAGCAATGGTGATTGATATAGCCAGCACCTACAGCGCTGGCTGGTGCCAAGTGACAACCCTCCCAAAGGTTCCACCTACACATTACAATGATATTTCACAACCTTTTTCTAAAGGAAGGACAATTTGGAAGTTTTCTTTAAACTACTTCTGCACTTCCCCCCCTTTGCCTTTCAAAGGTCTGCATATAGACTGTATGAGCCCCCTGAAGAAGCCACTAAAAACATCATTAAGCCTACATTCAGCCTGAACGTCCTAGAGTTGCAGAAATCAAGCGTCATTTAGTCAAGCGCTCCCTATTAACAACTCGCACTGTTCATTCACATCCCCTCGCACAATGGGGTTAAGAAGTTGCTTTATTTCCTGCTGAAATAAACAGCAAAAATTATAATCAGGAATTGGATTAAGTCCCAGACATGTCTGGCAACTGTAACACATTTATACAGAAGCATTCCTAATCCTACTAGTTGGCAAATGATAAATAGCTGGTTGACTGCCATGTAGGTAAAACAAAACCTTGGTATTTCTTAAACTCACGATCTTTTTCAATCCTTTCTACTTACCGCTGAACTTTAGCAGAGAGACAAATAAGTTTATCTCACTTAGCTTTGTGCCAAGAGACTTCTCTCTCCAAAGGTCCCCGAGAGGCGGGGGTGTGTGTGTGGTGGGGGGGAAGAGAAGTAGACTGTACAAAGATCCACAAACACCATGACTTGGAATATATCATTAAAAAATCTAATTAGAGCTAGCATTCAAAAATAAATTTACTAACAAAAAAACACTAATGGTTCTTTGAAACTCGTATTCAAAATAGAAAAATCTAGGCGGCGAAAACAGTAATTTCTGCAACTCGTTCAAGCGAAAAGAGTGAGCAAAGCACAAAGATGCAGCTTCAAATGCTTTTCTCCAAAATCCTACCAACAGGATGGTAGGACTGGAATTACACCTAGCACAGTGCGTGTCAGTATTTTCAGTTTAAAAATATGAGTGTTTTGCTTTTCTTTTTTAAATTTTAGATTTTTTAATTTTTTTTTTTTACAAATCTGAAGTGACACTGTCTCACATCATTACCACCCACCGCACACGTCTTCGCTGTGAAGAATGAAAAGCTGGCAACAGAGAAACCCCAAAACTAAGGACCTTTGAGAAGTATTTCAGCATAATTAACAAGGTTTTTACATGCAGAAGAACTGCTGCAACTAAGAGCGGACGGGTTCAGCCACTAGACAACCATGATTAGAAGAGAGGACAGCAAAGCCCCAAGACACCTGGCTGAATTTCCACTAGAGGGTGCACGAAGCCCATCTCACGCAGCAAAGAGAACGTTTAGCACGGCTTCTCCAGGCACAGAAGTTCTTCCAAAGGGTAACTGATCCAAGATAGTTACAGCTGGTCAGAAAGCACTTTTGATATTCCTTTTTTTCAGATGATACACGATGATCCCAATTGACTCCTACAAGGAAAACTAGAACGTTGCTCCTAATGATGTTTTAAATGACCCTTAAGCAGCCAACTTTACTTCTAAACCTACACACAAGACTGCCAGCTTCTAACACTCCACGAATGCCATGCGTTACTTCTCGTGATTACTCTATTCCTATCTATTTTCTCCATTTATTCTGAATTTCTCAAGTGTGGAAGACAATTTTCAACTACTTTGCACAAATAGCTTCTCTGCACCTCCACAAGCACTAAATCAAAATAAAGAAAATTTTGCTAAAAGCAAGCATCAAATATAACTGAAAAATAAATGAAGACTAAATCAAGTAGCTTAAGATACTTTAGACTAAAGGTGCTGGGAAGGAACACACCACCAAGCACGTGCCATTCAGCCCAATGAGCCCTCTAACTCACTTTAAGGCAGCATTACAAAATAAATCCCTAAAAACGAGTGCTGTCTTTAATTACACATTAATGAATACTTGCAAAACAGGCAAGTACCTGAGCTATTAGACATTTGTCGTTATTTAGAAAACCAGCTATGGTACTGTGTGACATGGTGGATGAAGAAATTAAATTAATCTTTACCGTCTTGGAAGACTCTTTCCACATTGAGTCCATAAGTAGCACAGGTTTCGTAGTAAGTGCATCTCTTGAGATCATTTGATAACTTCCTCGCTCTGGCATCGTCTATGACACGTGGATTACTGGAACTTATAGCATCTACAGCAATGGCAGGGAAAAAAAAAAAAACATATTTAAATATAATTTGAAAACAACACCAGTACCGTCCCAGTGAATCTAAGCACAAACCATGAGACTTTCAGAATTTTTGGAAAACAAGAGTGGTGCACATCACTCCAATTTTACACTTTATTGCTGAATACCACTGACTGACTCTAAACAACAGGAAGAAAACTAAAATGCTTTCTGGTTACCTTAAAAATATATCGAAGTCCCTAACTGCAAAATATAAACAATCACGTGAAAGAACGTGAGCTCTGATGTAAAAGATACTTATAAAAACAAATGGCTGATGATTTTCAACATGCCAAGTGATTTTTAGACCTCCTCTAAGCATCAGCAGTGGCTTACAAGTAACCTTCACCTGTAAAACATGGAGCACAAAACTTGACGTGTTTGTAAGAATAAAAACATTTTCAGTAGAGAAATGGGATGGGGGGGACAGAAAAGGTACCAGGTATTACTGTAACACTCAGGGAAAGTGTCAAATTTACATGATGCTTTCCTTAAAAAACAACCAAACAACCGAAAAAACCCCCACCCCAGCAAAAACCACCTCACCAACACTAAGACCAGAGGGGTGAGGGTAAAGATAAGAAATAACGAAGTCGTACAGGGCTGCCATTATCATGTAGCTAAAAAAAAACCCAACAATCTAGAGTCCAGCTCTTTCCTCAGTTCCTCATGAGTGCTTTTTTCGGTCCCCCTCGTTTTCTAGCCTCGTTCTCTCAGCGTTTTGCTCAGGCACAGCCAGCCACCAGTGTGCTAGCCAGGCTGGGCTGGAATTCCAGCAAAGCTCTCTGCTAAACCCTGCCCCTGACCCCGCAAGCACACGCTATGCCTCGGGTCGAGGCAAACACTTGGCAGTTTAACGTAAAATGGAGATTTCTTCATATATTCACAGGTTGTACCTGCTGACCTTGCAAAGTCACAGCCAAGACTGGATCCAGGAAACTCATCATAAATGACTGTCTCAAACCTTGATTTAAATGCACCCATGGGACATTGCGTGAGCATACCGCAAAAGCCAACAAAAATGATATTTTTCTAAACAAATAATGATGCTCTGTACCTCTCTGCATGCTTTTATACTCCAATTTCTAGAGTCTATCCACAGGAGTTGGAAAAGACTTTACATCAGGGGAAAAAAATATAAATTATACTAACCAATGAAGAAATTTCTTCATGGCTATTCCACCACAGTGAAGAAGGTTTACAGTTAGAGGTTACACAGTTTGACTATTTATAAGTGATAATACTATGAACAAATCTTAAAAAGCAACTTTTTTTTTCCCCCCCAGGAGTATCACAGTAATCATTAGCTGTGGCAAAAAAAGTTCTAAGGGGAGACAGCAGTACAACCTGTTCTACAAAACTCTGCAGCTGCCACCTCCCCACCACAAGAGGTACCGATTTCAGCATCTAGAGCTGCTCAGAAAGTTTTCCCAAAAATCTGCTACTTTCTGTGGTAGCAAGACTACCTTTGTCCTTTGGAAAAGCAGCCTCACTTGAACGTGAGCATGAAATCCGTGACTATTGCAACGCTGTACTTGAGGCTCAGTTCTGGGTGCGACACGACCACAACTCAACTGGTGTTGTGGTTAACTTCTCACAAGATCTAATTAATAACACCAGAGCAGTTATTTGGAGAGCTAACTGCAGATTATTTTTTTTTTTTTTTTGTAATCAGCAGAGGGCGCTGAAAACATTTAACCAGAAAGGAATTGATAAGCAACAGCATGCCTTCAAAAAAGTTTGGCTTCTGAAGCAAATTCGGTGCTGCAGCCAGGCCCACCGCCCCCAGCAGAACAACAGGGCAGAGGAAGCATCAGGCAAGCGCTAACATTTTGGGAGAGACTTCATTTCACAGCTCGTTTCAAGAATACCGGCGAAAAACAACAAGCTGGGTGTCAAGCAGCTATATTTCCAATACGATTTTAACAGGTGTATTTATTTATTTCATATATTTCATTTCATTGCACTGTTTGAGAGCGTAGCCAAATATCTTTACTTTCTTCTGATGCTTAATCCCAGAATTAGTAGTGTTTCCAACTTTAGCCATATTTAAATAAATCCCCTTTGCATCAGTGCCGCAACAGAAAATGAACTTTGAGAAACAAACTCCTCTCTAGTACAAAGTAGAATGAGATGGAAAACCATACCCCAAAGTGCCAGAAGTGTAGAAAGGGAAGCACCCCATGGAAACTGAATTTCACTGAATTTTTAGAGTTGGAAGGGACCATAAAGATCATCTAGTCCAACTCCCCTGCTGAAGCAGGATTGCCCAGAGCATGTCAGAGCATCGTTTGCATCTCTTCTTTTTCAGCTCCAGTTTTAAGTTGACAGCGTGGCCCTTCAAAGCAGTTTCTTTTCTGCTTTTTGGCTGTAATTTCTGCTATCCTAGGACTTTTTGTGTACCTACTTCCCTTTTCATTTTGCATCATCTGTTTCCGCCTAAATCCCAGTTGCAATTTCTCCTTCGGTGCTGCCCACGCTTCCCCTGCCTTCACGTGGCACTGCTGGTGTCACAGCCCTGCAGGCAGGCAGGGGGAAAGTAAACTGCTCTCTGAACACAAGGCTGACAAAAGATTAAACCGAGAAAGCAGCGGAAAGGTTCACAACATCACCAGTATCAGAGGGGGAATACACTAAAAGGGAATATGGCCAAAATAAAATATGCATAGAGCAACTCTCGGGGCCTGTGCTGCCCCTCTATTGCAGCACGGAAACCTGACGGTGTCTGGAGCGCAATACTTCAGTACGCAAAAATGTCTGTGCTGTGCTTCCAAACCAGCAGCCCTGTAAAGCAAGGAGTCTGAAGTCCAGCACTGACGCAGGAACTCCTGGTTTTTTGGTAAGAATTATCACAGGAGGAACATCTACACGGTTAGATGCAAAGCAGCCTCAACTCTTACGTGTCTACCCCCTGCGGCAAAACAACTGGAGTGTGGGAAACTGCTGAAACGTTCACCTTGACAAAACAAGGCAGGGAATATCCAAAAGGCAGCTCAGATGCAAAAGAAACTGAAATATTGCTGGTTCCTTTCCCTTCCCACATGTCCCCACAGGATAACTGCAGCTAGCTGCTGCTCCAGAAGGGGTTTTGGAAAAACAGAATTGGGGGGTGGGGCGGTGTTGCAAGAGGCTTTTAAACGCTGCATTTCCATTTGGTTTGAAGAATGTTACACCGGAGAGATCGCGCAAGGGGCACAGTTAGTTCTGTTTCTTCGCACGGTGTTGAAGGTTTTGGGATCCTGATCCACCTCCTTGGAATGCCAAGGTAATGATCACTTCTAGAGCGCCAAGCTAAAGGAGACCAGTCTCACTTCAGAACTTTGTTACACAAGTGATTCACCTGCCCAAATTCAACACCAGCATTTCCCTGCTGATGAAGAAAACCACCATGACTGGCAAGCACTAAAATTTCTTTTTTTTAAAAAAAAATTCTTCTAAATCATCATTACCGAAGTCCTGTACTCCCTGCTCCAAGCGTATCACATGGACATTTGTCTCCCATCTCAAACCACTCCTTGCAACACCAGGGCCAGGCAGCCGAGGATGCCCAGATGGCAGACCACCACCCTGCTGATTAACTGCCCGTTTATCCGCAAGCTCTCATCATCCCGATGAGCGGCAGCGCCGATGCAAGAGAGGGGAAAAGACAGGACACGGCTTTGCCAGCTTGGAACCAGTCTATACGATCACAGAAAGAAGATTTGTAAATCAAGACTGCACTTACCCTGGGTTCCCACTAGTACCATTGGAATTTCACTAGTGTTACGATAGTTAGCCATACGGCTGTAGTAGTGGTAAACAGTCTGGAAGCTAATTTCATCTTCCAAGCTGAAGACAAATATAACAGCATCCACCCACATGGCAAACTGCAGAATAAAAATGGAAAAGGCATACTGTGAGAAAAAAAGTCAAGAGGAAAAAAAAAAAACAAAACAGAGAAACATTTTTACCTTACTTGGAGGTACTTATGTCAGAGAAGCTTTGTTAGGGACAACAACCAAGGCCTTAAAAGTGGCATATTGTTACTAAAATGATAAATCAACATTCATCACCCTGTAAGTAGTGGGGACCTGGGATACAGAAAGGTTTTTCCCCACGCTCACAACTGCATCTCTTCTTCGCTGGTATATGGTATTACAAGCCCAGCTACTATCAGTGCACATTGGTTTCGATTCACAGAAAAAGAAAACACCGCAGCCTCAGATTTCTGAATTTGTGAACTGTAAATGAAAACCCCTTCTCCAGGCACCTAAATGCTCTAGTTGGCGTGTTATTCCCCCCACTCCCACCCCGTGCTTTACACGCATGCGGGCTGATGTTTCTGTTAATGCCAGGACAAGTATTACGGTTGTGGTTTTACAAGCACTGCTAGTTAATTCCCATATCTTGATCCATGTCCAAAAACATTCATTTCAAATTCCCAATTCTTCACTACACAGACACTCTAACTGAGCAAACAGTACCGAATGTCTCATTCGGCCTTCAGCGTGACAGCAAATTATTCTCTCCTGGCATCAGTGATCTCCTAAAACCCATGCATATCTACATGCCAAGGCAAGGTGCTGCTTAAGTGACCATGCAAGTGAAAAAGTTTCAGCTCACAAGTGGATTGTTTAAACACATTTAATGCAATAGTAAACGCACACAGGACATCAAAAGAAGACTGAAGTTAAGCTTACCTCGCTGCCTTTATTTTTCCCTAAGTGACTCCATTCCTACCCAAATTTAGAGCAAGTTTCAGCCATTGATATTCATACTTTTTATTTTATTACTACTGTAATATGCCAGGTAAACTGGGGACACACTGAACATTCAAAGAGCTGCAAGAAGGTTCATTTGGGAAACGTTTATATACGTTTTGCTGAGTTTCACAAGACTAGCCTAGGCTTGCAAGCTCTTACTTCAGCCCTACTGACTCTGGCGGTTTTGTTTCTGCTCTTGCAGAACTGCTTCAACCTTTCTGCTTTAAACCGCTTCAATCACTAGTTTGTAGATTCACACCATCTCAGCTTTTAGTGAGGCATCCCCAGCTGGCATATGCGAAGGGAAGAAAAAAACAAAAAAGGTGGTGGTATGAAGTTACATACTGAAGTTGCTGAGCTCATTACATTTTCCTTTTTCAGAAGCAGGAGCTAGTAGTACTTCTGGCCTATTTTTCATAGAGCCCATTAGCTAATAATTGAAGTTTTATGACTGTATTGTACTTGAAACCAAACACATCTCTTATGGTTACAGCGTAAAAATAGCCAAAAATGTTTTGAGGTTTTCAAGACAGTCAGGAGGACAATCAACTATATGTTAAGGATAGGACTATCTACACACAACATAGTTACTGCCAGAGTAGTGCGGTCAACTACCACGCTATTAAATTTGAACTATTCAAACCAGAAGATCTAACCAAAGGAACCGGAGTCATTACTGTGGGCTTGGTTTTGGGTCTTATTATAGAATGGTTCTCGCTGACTGGACTCAGCAGCCTCGTGCCAAGAATTCTTCCTTACAGCTACAACAGCCTTAAAGCATCAGTTTGGAAGGTAACAGTCTCTCTAAATTTTCTGAATGTTTTATCAGCGTGCAGCAGGAGCCTTCTGATGAAAATTATTTAAAAAAAAAATCCAGAGGCTGGTTATTCAATGCAGTGTCTTCCAGACACAAAACGTTCCCAGTAATTTCTTACTTTATATTTATATTACCATAAGTTTAAGCTCTATGGATACCAGACCTGTGATACTAAAAACCAAAGGAATTTTGGAAAACACGCAGAAGGTCTGGAAACCCAGGATGTCTTATCCACAACCCTGTGCAGAGAACAGCTTGAAATAAGGATAGCTCAGCTGCCGATACACAAATGCATTTTGATACTTACTACGGGGATTGAGCAGATTCGTTTGTTCTGTTCAAGGTAAGTCCAAACAAAACCAAACCACATATAAAAGTTCTAAATTTAAAAAAATAGCACGCGACAGCTCATTACAGCTCAGTTATGTTAATCGAGTTTGACAACAGGAGGCCACGACATTTGTAACAGATCACAGCAAGAGTAAAGTCAAACCTGGTGAGCAAAAGAAATGGGTCAATATTTTAGTGGCAAGACTGAAGCAGCATCCGCTAGTGCTTCTCACCATCTTCTTGTTCTGTGAAACTGAAATGAGCTATTTTTTTAATTATTTTTGTCTCTGGACAATCTTATGTTAGACAAGAGAAATCATAGATCCAGAAAGCGAGTCTTCAGCTGAGCTCATTTTCCCTCCCTTCCTGCCAAAATATGGGATAGTCAACTGAGACCTGAGCTGCAGCCTTCTTCGCACTGAAGCGAAGAAGACATCAACTGGGGACCTCTCCCCAACCCCATGGCCACTGGAGTGCCAGGAAGACCCCAGTTCACCTTGTTACTTATTGAAGCTGTAATTCTATCCCAACTGTCCCCAAAATTATACTGTGCAGTTGCAAAAAGCAGAACCATGATGCTTTCTATATCATAAGCAAATAGCCAGAGGTAAACGGTTTTCTTTTAATAATGTGATACCGTTTTCATTATAGAGTTATAAATACTCATGAACCCGGGAGTAAACTTTTTATTCCAGGAATTAATGAACAGATTAAAGATCTTCAATATACGTGTGACTCGAAATTATACCCCAAAAAATCCTAAAATATTTTACACGTGAAACATGTCTTCTGAAAGATGTAATAGCACTAACACCTTAAATCTTTCCATGCTCGTTATTTGCTGAAGAACAAACCTCGGCCACAACAGTAATTAAAAACCCCAAATTTACCCAGCATAGATCACAAGCTAAACTCTGGCTGCTCGTTAGTTTGCAGTTAGTTCATTTGAACTCTGCAAAACCAATTCTTCAGATACAAAAATATTTGTACTGCTGTGTGTACCTTTACAACTCCAGTATTTATGTTTTCACATGAGTGAATGTTCTCTAAGCATTGGGGCCTGGAAACTGTTGTGTACTGCAGCCAAATTATTCACAGCCTAAAACAGAGCACTTCTTTTAGGCTCATGCCTCACACGGCTGCAGATGTGTCAGTGACACTAATTTTTTTGTTTTTATTTTAACTTCCTTCCAGGATGTCTCTCTTGGTCTCCGTTTCCTCCATCTCCTTTCTCTTCTCCTTTGTCCAGGCACCTTCCCCCCTGCTCTTCTCCTCCTGCAGCTAACGAGCAATAATGGAGCATTGAAACACAAGCTGCTGCTGCTGGCACCGCTCCCATTCAGCTGTTTGGCGACAGCACAGTTCCTCCTCCTGCTAAATTTTTTTTTTTTTTTAATTTATTTTTATTTTGAAGCTGATCCACCACTGAAGAGCCGAGCAAAGCAAGGCCAGCGGCAGCCAACACACTTGAGAAACCCCTTAGAGCTCAGGTAAGAAGAGGCGTAGGAGATACAAGGAGGATGTCTGCAGACGGGCTGGCACAGCGCGTGGTGATTCAAGCATCCCCTAGACAAACGCTTCGCTTCACACCGCTCTGAATAGAGTAATGGAGTTAAGAACCCCAAACCCCAAGTGTCTTCTCAAGGCAAATCCTGATAAGCCACCTTTCTAAGGTGGTAACCTCTTTAAGGTACCTCTAAGGAGGTAACACACCGTGTACAAAAACCAAGTCAAAAATCCAAGAACCCGGTGGTGATGTATTGGAACTCGCAAACTTGAGTCTTAAATGGCACAGGGAGCAAAACACGGCAGCAACAGGGAACGCAAAGATTTGTGTGCAAGTATATGTGTCATTGTGCAAACAGGTACTTTGTATTTTAACAATTTAGAGATTCACACTCAGAACAAAACTTACAACTGTAACATGTAACTTTGCCACTACCGAGGCATTTGAATGCCTTGATTAGGCCTTCAATATAAGTTAAACATGTATCTTTCTTTACTACACTGTTTCATATTCTAATTGAAATCCCAAGTATTTTCTAACCAGAGTATTTTTCACCCGAGGTTGACGTATACATTTTGCCAGCAGAAAGATGAAAAGGACCCAGGAAAGAACAAAACAAAGCCAGTTCTCTTTAAAGAAGGTTTTTTTTTTTTTTAAAAAAAAAGAAAGGAAACAGTGGTGTTAGGTTCATAAAGCTCTATATATGCAATGCTCACCTGTGCCTCTGGAGGGCCCCCTTCATCTCTAATCAGCAGCAGATAGCTTTGTCCATCAACTACTATCTCTTTCTTGAATCTCCCACCTGTCACACAAAATAACTCATTACAGAACAGAAAAGGCAAACAAATACAACAGAAAAAGGCTTCGCTTGCGGAAAAAAAAAAAAAGGTGTCCTTAAGATCTTTTGCAAATTAATGAACTAGTGTAAATATAAATTAAGTTCATACGCATAGAAATTACGCAAGAAAGGTAACTCCCATACTTTAAAAATAAGGCTCATGTGGAAAAAGCCAATATTTGTGTTGGCTTTTTCCCCACTAACTCCCATGTCAGGTGTACTTGGTTTTGACACATACAGTTAAAAGACAGTCACCTTTGTTTTATGTAATGGTGAGAAATGTACCTCTAAAAGGCAAACATGGGACAGTTGCATACAATAAACAGTGTATTAGAACTACACTAAATTTCTTGTGCGAATCAGCATTTCCTCAAGAGAAGCCCAGTTCTTACAGCACACATGTAATGTTATGAAAATGGTAATTCTATATTCACAAACCACAGTTAGGGGAAAATACTAGACACATGTTAGACAAAAAAACTACAATGGTGGTACCTCTGTAGAGATGTACTAAACTAACGGAGAATGTTGTGCCACTTACTAGCAGGATGAATTAAAGACCTACTTTGGAGATTTAGATAAAAAGAGCAGAGTCACAGCCTTCAGCCGGCTTCTATTCCTGACCCTGTTATTTCAGGGAGATGTAGAGCATTGAGTGCTTGTGGTGACCAAAGGGCTGGCACTGAACCTAAGAGACCAAACAGGGGCATGCAGCTGCATCGTTACCTTCTCTCACCACTGGCCTGATGGGGACTTCAAGCATGACCCAAGGGCAGAATTAGGATAGCTTTCCTTTGGAGTTAAGCATATTTTGGGCATCCTGCTGTGCCTCATGACAGCCTTCAGATAATGACAAATCACATTTTGGATTTCTGGTGTGACCAAGCCTAAGCCAGGATTAGCAACCTTGGCCTGCCTAAGTAGTTGGGTTACATTTAGGGTCCTCTCCTGGAAGCAAAAGCACCTTTATCTCCCCCCACCTAAGCCACAAAGGCCCCAAGGCCTCATCCTCCAATAGCATCATCCAACTGCCTCACATCTGAATTTACCAGACGAAGATAAAACATACCTACTGCCACACGCTAAACTTCTGTCTTCACCCCCCCTTTTTTTTTTTTAAACTGGAATTATTTCCAATTGGAACCCTATTTCCCAACTACACTTACTTCAAAACTTGTCGTACTATCAAAATCAATGCATTTAAACACGTGATAGGCGAGTGAACAACTCTTTTTCCTCCAAAGAAGCCCTCTAAGCAACTAAGTCAGCACATATAGGCTAACGCTGATCCTCAAAACATTTGCACAAAAATTGTTAGCCCTAGGGAAACAACAAACTGGCTTAGACCCACCACTCCCCCAGTCCAACCATTACAGCAGGCTGTAAATCAAGATCACTCAATAGTTCAGCTATGTGCAATATTTACGCATGTTTAAACATTCATGTTTAATAGAAGACGTAAGAACAGGGGGGGTTTGTTTGTGGTTTTGTGTTGGCTTTTTGGGTTTTTTGGGTGTTTGTCAATTTTTAATTTTTTTTTTTTACATTATTTTCTTTCTAAACCTACCCTATTACGAGCAGGTTAGCAGTACCAAACATGCAATAATTAACACTGTCACATTTCTGGTTCTTTAATTGCACAGGAGTAGAAAAGCTATGTATAGATTTTCATTACCTTGCTCACAAACTGGATTTCAATTTTGCCTTTGAAGATCAAGTGGCAGATAAACATATATCATTAGTGAACTTGAAAAGAATAATCAAAACCAAGCGTAAAACTTTGAAAGGAAACTAGCGTCAGGTCTCAGGAACTGGATTTCTATTAAGCAGATCATTATTCCTATATGTCATCAATTAATTGTATATAATTCATAATGAAATATTAAATACGATTAATTACCTAATATACAGCCCTCCAGAGAGGCCCTTTAAAGCTGTAAGTAACAATGGAAACGCAGTATATATGTGATCGAAGAGTGAAAGTTCTGTGTAATTGCCATTTCCCATTTCCTTTTTTTAAACACTGAAAGTTCACACACCTAATTATAAAATACCATCAACGGAATACATTTAAGAGCCAACTCATTATTCCCTCTTGCCAATAGGATGCCTTTCAAGTCTCACTGTACCTTCAAACTGTCCTCAGAGGCATAACAAAGGTACAGACAAGGTGAAATAAAAAGCTTAAGTAGAGAATTGAAGAAAAAGAAATAAAATCTATGGATGTAGTATTAAAATGTACATAAGCAGATCATAAATGTGAGCACTACAAGATTTATTATTGAGAGCTACTTCATGGTCACCAAAGGTTTTGTTTGCAGAAGCAGGTTTGACAAGCGTACCGTATTTAACAAATACAGTAAAAAGTTATCCACAGTAAGCGACCAGCTTGTATACCTGTTCCTTGCCTTCCCCAAAAACACTGCGCATGGAGCTTGGTACAATGGCAATGTATTTTTATTTTCATTATTAAATTCAGATCTTGACATCCTGTAGCACTTCACGGTCTGTCACGCTGGAAGAGCAGTGCTGCAGTCAACAAGCATACAGTCAATTCAAATCTATTCAAGTGGCTCCTTTGCCCTTAAAGGCTGAATGTGCTCGTTATCTAGAATACACACTAGTTCCTTGCACATCCTCACGCGTTTGTTTATTTATGTTTGAGTTTAGGTATTTCAAGATAAATAGTTTAATAACCCTCTCAACCAAAATATTTAAAAGACTGCCCTGCATTCCCAACCTGTGGTATTTCAAATCAAATCTGAAGATCCAAAAATGTAACAGCAGACTCACGCTCACTCCCCAAATACAAAATATTTTATGCAAATTTGAGATCAAAGCAGGATGCATCCCCATCAACTTATGTTTCTACACCATTAAAGAGCCCGTATCATGAGCACATCAGAACAGCAGGTACTACATAGGGCAGAGATTGAGAAAACCTACCTCGATACCAAGAATTTACACATCCAAAAGTATAAACACTGAAGAATATACAGACTTCTGCCAGCGCATGAAACCAAGGCTACGTGGGTTTCCTGCAGACATCTGTGGTCATAAGATTAAGAGAAACAATAGAGCTATTCTGCCTTTGACTTGATGAGCCCTGATGTGACCCATCTCCAGGCCAGGCAAGGAAAAGCAGCGCAAGGGCAGTGATTTGGGGATGGTTTGGCTTGGACAGCACCGCACTAGTAATTTTTTTTTTTTTTTTTTTAAAAAACACATCTTTGGAGTTTGTAAAGCATCACAGGGCCATCAGGAAAGATGAATTCAACAGATCAGCCAGTTCAAATATTGAACTGCCGCGACCTGCCAAAGACGTCAAGTCTCTCACAGCTACAAAATACCACTGTATTTTTTGAAATACCTGATGAAGCCGCAAAATACTGTCTAAATTGATGACACTGAAAACAAAGGAATGACCTTAAAGAATGAGCTCATCAAACCACAGCAGCATTCCCACGGGAGGTCGCTAGCTTTGTTCTAGCCCCATCAGTATCGTGACACACGCAGCTTTTTAACGAGGGAGTTTCTCGACTCCCCTATGTACCTGCCAAAGGGAAGTCATTGAAAGAGAAAGCCTGGCAGCCTGGACCACCGCTCGGAGGGACGGAGTGCTCGCTCCTGCTATGTGCTAACGGGCACGATGCAGCACAAAGACGCTGGAGTGCAAGGCGTGCGGTCAACAGCTGAACTGCACTGACTCGCAAGCCCCAACCCCGTCCATAAAGCCCTAGAAAAGACGTGCCAGTGAATTGCTAAATAACTCTCTACGGCCAGACAGACCGAGCTGGAAACTGTTTTCATGAAATATCACAGCGAATTTGTAAAAATGAAATCACTGAAACTGTGTGGAAGCTTTAATTTGGGAGTGCTTTAGTACGTGGTTTATTTATTTTCTCTAAAACTCTGTATTTTCTCTAAAACACTCCATTCTTCTCAGCTTTCCAGGACAAGATCATTGTCAGTTTGCACAGGCTCCCTTTCAGACACATCCAGAATTTCCCAGAAGGCGGCAAATATCACTCCTGCGTTGGAACCACACACGATACCCACCAAAAGATAGAGTGGTGCCTCTGATGCAACCCGTAAACCCACCCAGTCTCTCATGTGCACTAGCCCAGATTCCTCCTAGAAAATGCTCCAGATAAAAAAAATAAAGCTTGAATCAATATCAAGCCAAATAAATTCTATCCATCAGCGATTTACAACCAGGGCTAAAGACCCAGCACAAGTCAGAATACCAGGCTGAGGGAATCAACAAAAGCTTCTTAATCTCATTTCTATGCACGACATCCCGCAAAGGTTAGTGCCTTGAATCAGCAGTAGGAGGAAATGGTCCTTCAGTAAAAACTGATACTCCTTTTAAATACCGCACGCATTTGCCATCAAAGGTGCTCTGCACTGCGAAAGCTTTGTATTACACAGGGAATTCCTTGGATGAAGGTTTTCATACAGCCCTGAAAGCCTGGCTGCCTCTTCCTCTAGCTGATAGCTGTTTCACTGCATAATTGCTCGCTGAAGCAACCACTGATTTTCATACTGTATCCCCAGGCTCGACTGCATTCGCCAGGCTCTTTATTCAAGCAAATTGCCACGGGGATGAAGTTATTTGGCCATATGAGAAAGATAAATTTGGAGGTGGGGGCTGGCCACATGATAAACCCATGCAGCAGCTGAATGTCTACCACAACCATGGGGGCAGGGCAGGCGGGAGCAGAGAGAGAGAAGATAAGTAGCACGTAGAAGCCTGTTATTTTATATTCCCAAAGCCATGTGAATTTTGACAACAGCGATCAGTTGTCTTACATGCTCAGATTCTCTCCTTTTTTTCCCCCCTATGATAGAAAAGGCAGTGCCAAGAATCTGGCTCCTCTTCAGGGAAACACGTTAAGAAGTCATTTTTCCCCTCCATTCATACATACCTCATTTCGGGACCAAATACATGAAAATTATTGACTAAGCTCAGAAGAAAAGAAATGCTTGCAAGATCATCTAAAACAGAAGCACTAAAGAATGACGACTGCAACAGCCCAGTAACAAATGTCAGCATTGCAGTTCATTGTTACCCCAATTTTTTATTTAAATAAACTACTTCAAAAATGTTTCTCTCAGCATTTTCCAAGAAAGCATATTATTACACAAGAAGAGTTAAAACCGAATTTTCACCAAATCAAGTTGCGCTCGGTGCCTGATGTCAATTCATATTGGTATTAGCAGCAGGGAAGCTATCACAAGCTATTATTCAGCCACACGGAAAATTAGCTTTGGGGTATTTCCTTAACGCAAACACTGTGCTGAGCAATACTTAAGGAACTAAATGTGGTTAAGCTGGGTTGGGCGTATGACCACAGAAGTGCAAAGATTGGGGAACCATCCCTCTCACAACAAGACTGTAGCCGCAAGCAGATAACCGCACCAGCCCCCCAACAAAGTACTCGGGTAAAAAAACCAAAACCCACCCCAAACCAACAAAGCAACCTAGACTGAGCCTTTCAAAACCCACCATCTGCTTCTCTCAACAGGTTTATGATACGTTTTAGAAGACACATGGATCAAATCATGAGCTAGAATATGAGTTCTCCTTGAAGTATCAAGCCATACCCAAGCAAAGCAAGGTCCACCCAGGGGCACCACGTATGATGTAATATTATTACATCATATAGATAATCTCATTACATAAAAACTGGCAAGGAAGCACTAATATATGATTTTGCAATTCCATAAAAAAAGATTTAGAGCCCTTTACCGCTGGAATTTTAATAGCGGCTGCAATGACATTCAACAACTTAATTTTGATATACATTCATTGACATCTTTGCAGTGCTTCTACAGAAGGCCAGATCTCATGGGTCCACAAAACCTGGCAGCAATTTCAATGGAGATAACTGAATTTTAAGTTTTGAAGCTTTCAGGAAAACATTACATTTCATTAATTACATTCTTACATTTCAAAAAAAAGTTATTAACTACTCAAGTTGCACAGAATCAGAGACAATAATTAATGTTTAGACAGAAAATGAGGCGGGGTGTGTGATGGTGTCATCTTGGGGACCTGTCAAGGCACTGATGCTGAATGACGTTTCTGCAAAGGTATTGGTCTCATTTCCAAGTGGTATAAAACTGTTTAACAAAGAGCAATGCGGTCCTGAACAGACCGAGATTGCGAATTTAGCAAACAAGGAGCAGTCATCTGAGAGGAGGACATCCTGCTGCAACCCCCCCTTGGCTCAACACCAGCCAACTGGAATGAAGTACACAGCAGTTGCTTCCATTAACTTTAAGCAGTTGCAAGCATCTAAAGAAAACAAAAAATTGTGGTGCTTCACAGACCAGTCTGGAAAGAGCATTTATTTGAGCCAACCCCACGTTATTACACACAAATGCAGTTATTAGACATTTGAGCGCAGGGAAGGCAGACGCCCTCTCCGTTAGAAGAGCTGGGCGAAAGGAAAAGGAGAAGCCAGAAGTACAGTAAACAGGCTGAGATTCCCATCCAATGTTGTATTTCAGATAGGAGAAGAAAATGACGGACTAACCACCAAGGTAAGTGAGAAAAAAAAAAAAAAAAAAGAGCCAGCCTCTGAGCAATTATTTCTTCACTACATGGAGACAGGACTGGGAGAGTAGTGCATGTTATATTTTCACTATAAAGCTTTTGACAGTCAGTGGAATACTGCTTGTAAGCCAATTAGAAAAGCCCAGTGCTAATAACATTACTGTAATGCGAGGGCAGGAGGAGAGGTAAGCCGCACTCGGTACTCGTAGAACGATTCATCTTTTAAAGAAGTATGACACCAGTGCAAGTTTCTGCGGGAGTTTCCAGCCTCATGTAAGTATTTTATTAATAACCTAGAAGACGGAAGTAACAGGCTATTTAACTTCTAGATAATGAAGCAGGAGGGACTGCAATTATATTAGAAAATTTGATTGTACTTCAACGTGACCGTAACAAGCTAGAAAAACAAGAGTGGAAAAAACAAAAGCAGCATCGTAAGGACTAATGGAGAGTCTTCCACCTAAGCAGGTCCAACCAGCTGTAGAAACACAGGGTTGGGATGGTAAACCACTGGCATTGAAGACCAGCAACTGTGGATTCCTGAGGAGCGCAGACAAGCAGGTAGCCCATCCAAGCCCTCACGTTGCCAGCAGCTCACAGAGCCTCAGCTGGCACCCCCTGTATTGCTCCGGGTAGTGCATTACACAGAAGATAAGGACTGAATGAAAAGCGCTTGTAAGCACTCGGGGAAAAAAAGAAACCAAACAAAACATTGCCCAGAAAATACACAGTAAGACAAATAAACCTGTGAATTGTGGTTATTTATTGTGGTTATTTAAGAGAACAGACTAGAAAGAGACAAGGGGCGAGTGTTCTTACTAAGAAATAATCTGCCGATCCCATTTTAGGGCAAGGGAAAGACATTATAATTTTTTTCAGTTCCTATTTTATCGCGATCCCAGGTAAACAGGCAAAAGTATCATGTGGAAGTAGACATACAAAGCTCTACTCAAAAGTCAAGTCACCACGATTCTAGGTATAAGCCTTGGGATCTATAGCCCAGCAGCACAGCTGGTAAGCACAATGGGATTCTGGAAAGCACAGGCTGCCAATGGGCATTTTAGAACAGTTTTCCCTCAGAGCATTTAAAATCTTGTATGATTTCAGTTCTCCTGGCTGGAAGCATCCCTGTACCTCGGGGTGCCCAGCTTATCACATAATCAGTTATCTGATTAACTGTTTGACAAACTAGAGACTCTATTAAACTTGTCTGGTTTAGGGACCAGTACTTGGTTTCCCTTTTCTACAGAAGCCGTAGAGGTAGCACTTCTCTCAAAGACAGCTTAAAAAAGGTGGTTAGGTAACACTGAAGTATATGACACAGCAGAAGCAGTCCCATGGCACCATACAGACCTCAACATTTAGCATCACAGACAAAAGTATTCAGGTTCAAAGCAGCCCACTGGTTTTTAGCACATACACCAGAATTACACCTGTCACTTCACGCTTGCCTGGAAAGAATCTATAGTTGTCTTTCCTCCTAAGAAAGGCACACCACCAACCTATATATGATTTTCAAATAGGATAAATAGGTTTAAGATTTTAATGGTGTTCAAGGTTGTAGTGTGAATTTGCAAAATTCTGAAACGTTTTCTACAAAGTGATAAAGCACCCGTGCCCTGCACGTAAGCCCTCACATCTCTGAAATTACTCCACAAACAAGGTATTAGACATCCATCAATTCCACATGATGAATAACACATTTTCATCTGACACCTACCGCACATGAATACACAAAAATTACGGCACTGAGCAAATAAAAGCTGAATACATTACATGTTGTGAGTATGCCCTTCTTCATAGTTCATTCACACCAGAAAATATTTCTAACGGTTTGAAAGAGAGGAAAAATGAGCAGCAGGAACCTCCTCCTCCAACGGTCACCCAGATCCCTTGTATTCACCCCAACCTCCCGAGGACCAGGAGCCTCTTGCAGTCACGCTTACCATTGCAACACCTCCAGGACTTTGGTTGTACACTGAATTTTGCCACTACAATCCGAAAGTATTTTAAGATTCCTGCACCGCTGTTTTTGTTCCTTGAATTTAGCATGCTCTCCAGCACCATAATCTCTTCACTCAGCACAGCTTTATTTAAATTTCATCACGACACAGCTAGGAATGTCAGATGTTTGAGCTTAATCAGACAGTAAAACTCTTCAGATGAACATGCTCAAGTATTTTAAAAGCTATGCCTTATTAAGTATTAAAATGGAAAAGAGAAAGAAAAAAAAAAAAGGTAATTCTACACTTATAGGGCTGTGACCAGTGTCCCCTGCTCCTGAGCCCTGGTCACCATAACTAATGCCATTTTATAAGGCAAACAGCCATACATAGTGATGCCATCATCCTGCCCAGGACCTGTCTGACCCAATAGCGTCAGGTGAGAAGGGCCTACAATTGAATTAATGGTTTGAAATCAGGCATATATCATAGCTTTTTTTATTGTTAATTGTTTCTCTTTTTTTTTTGGTTTATTTTCTGGACAGCAGGTGCAGACAGATGCTTACACACATCAGACACACTAACTGTATATACACTACAAGTCTAATTTTAAAAACTTATTTTTAGCAAGACAGCTGGAGACAAACAAAAACCAAACAGCAGCAAACAACTACTCTGGGCAGGATGTGATACTACTTTAGTGCATTCCTACCTGTTTCCATCACCAGCCCTTTCAAGTTTAAAAAGTATACACCCCAAAAGGTCACTTTCCAAACAAAGGTCCTTACAAAATTAGCCCAGTGACTTAAAATATCATAGCTACTTTTTACTGTTAAAAATTGGTTTATCACACAGTTCATCTTCCGTACACTAACTCATTCAGCCAAATATTCAAACAGCTTCTACCTCTCAGTCTAACATAAATCATCTCCTGTCCACAGCTGCTCAAAACCTCTGTATGTAAGTTCAACATTATAAGTTTCCAACAAAATTTCAAATATCTTAACGTACCTGCTAACAAACCCTGAAATGCAGAACCAAAATAAGCCAAAACTTAACTCCTATAGGCACAGATTTCAGGCTTTCCCCCCACCCCTTCTTTTTCTTTTTTCTTTTTAAAATACCCCTTCATTTTTTATACTTAGTTTATAGCTGCCTTCTATAATATCTGTCCTTTCATTACAGTATTACATTACGAATAGTAAGCCTGAAGTTAAAATTGGACTTAGCTAGCTGTGATTATACTATAATCTGTCTGAACACACACCAAAAAAAAAATCATACTGAGATCTGCTAAGGAAATCCAGAAAAAGCAACTATCTTTTTTTTTTTTTTTTTTTTTAAATTGCCTCCCAAAATATTCTAATTCAAATATGAGCACAGAAGAGTCATTACATAATAGCATACCACATCTTACGGGGTAGGAAAATCTATTTTCCATCTGTATTCTGTATTTCACTCAACACCTTTCGTATTGCTATCACTCAGAACTAAGGGGGAGTTAGGAGGCCGAAAAGAGAATACCAATACTAAAGTAAATTACAAGTTTTTTTTCAGATGGATGTTACCTAATGCCAAGTGGCAGCCCTACAAATACACATGGAAAATTTTAAAATTAGCAGCATTGAGGAAACCAGGTTCCCTATATAAAAGTCTCACTATGAAGGAAAGCCAGACCGTGAGTCAGGACCTCTCTCCCTCCATCCCTTTTTCCTCCTTTTCCCCCCAACATGTAGTGTTGATGGAGCAGGGACAGCTCCACACCTCCTGCCGAATTACCTGCCTTTGCAGCAGGGTGGTGAAGGTGGAGTGTAGGAACCTGATGAACTTCAACAAAGGCAAGTGTAGGGTGCTGCACTTGGGGAGGAGTAAACCCCCTGCACCAGTACATGTTGGAGGCTGACCTGCTGGAGAGCACCTCTGAGGAGAAAGACCTAGGAGTCCTGGTGGACAATAGGATGACCATGAGCCAACAATGTGCCCTTGTGGCCAAGAAGGCCAATGGCATCCTGGGGGGCATCAGGAAGAGTGTGACTAGCAGGTGGAGGGAGGTCATCCTGCCCCTCTGCTCTGCCCTGGGGAGGCCCCATCTGGAGCCCTGGGTCCAGTTCTGGGCTCCCCAGTTCAAGAAGGACAGGGAACTGCTGGAGAGGGTACAGCAGAGGGCTACAAGGATGATGAGGGGCCTGGAGCATCTCACTTATGAGGAGAGGCTGAGGGACTTGGGTCTTTTTAGTCTGGAGAAGAGAAGACTGAGGGGGGATCTGATCAATGCTTATAAATACTTCAAGGGAGGGTGTCAAGAGGATGGGGCCGTTCTTTTTTCAGTGGTGCCCAGGGATAGGACAAGAGGAAAAGGGCACAAACTTGAATAGAAGAAGTTCCACCCAAACATAAGGAGGAACTTTGAGGTGGCAGAGCACTGGAAGAGGCTGCCCAGGGAGGTGGTGGAGTCTCCTTCTCTGGAGACATTCAAAACCCACCTGGACACGTTCCTGTGTAACCTGCTCTGGGTGGGCCTGCTTTTGGCAGGACTAGACGATCTCCAGAGGTCCCTTCCAACCCCATGTGATTCTGTGAGTGCAGTCAATCACTTAGTCAAGATCTAATCTTGCCATCCTGCAACTTGGGAGGCCCTTAGCAATCCTAGAACGGGTGGAAAACCCGGTGACAGCCTGTGCTATAGCAGAAAAATAAAGAAATCTGTTGAGAATTAAACATATTGTGAATAAAATCAGCTAACTACTATGCCCTACTTTCCGATACAACTTCCCAAAACAACAAAAGCTGAAAAAGAAGCATGTTCAAAGAACATATTAAAATTCTGCTTTAATATCAAGAGCTAAACATTGGGCTGTGATTGAGAAATACATCCAGAAGGAATATTTGAAAAATAAAGTGGAAGGCAGGCCCCCTCTAGCTGCAGCCACTCCAGACCGGCTTCTGATTCAACAGCAGCAGAAAGCAAAGAGCATCGGACATCTAAGAGCCTGAAGTTGTAATAGCAGCTATAAATCTGAATTGCAGTTTTTTACCTGGGACGCAACCTTCAAAGGAGCCCGTCAAGAGAAGGGCACAAATCCTACAGACGTTATTTGTTAAAACCTTTGAGTATCCATGGTGCCATGCATTAAAAAGACATCATCTTAAAGATCAGTCAACCCTCAAGGCGCACAACTGAAAGGGTAGGTCCCTGGTAGGAAACTGCTTTTTCAGCACCTTCTCCCCAGGAAAAGAGCAAGTACTTCACTTCTTCCTTTAATTAACATAGTTCCTTATTCGTGCAACACTTGAAACAGCAGCCAACTTGACGGCTAGAACAGAGAGGTTTTCAAAGAATTTGTTAAACCACACAGCCAGTCTCAGGGGGACAAGGAGAGGGAAGGGCTGGAGAGGGGAGATGGTGGAATATATAAACACACTCTTTTATGCTAAGCCTGAAAGGCTCCAAAAGCCCAAGAGAGCCAACTGCAGCAACACTTTAAAATTATCAAAAGAGACAAGTGTTATCTTATATCTGGATGTCAGCATGAAATGCCAAATAAAAATAATCAGCTGACAGTATTATAGCAAAACAGAAGACAAAGAACTGCAAAGAGATAATTTTGAACCACGTGTCTAAAGGCACCCTTGTCTCCTGCGCACTACACAGCGTTTGTCTGTGTTTTTACAGGCACAGGACTCTAAGATTTATGTTGCTTTTTTAAACTCCTATGTACTTGGAATTCTTGCAAAATCTCCCCCATATTAAGCTAAGTGAAAATTTATACATGCATGATGACAGTTTTATGGAATTCCAAGAAATCGCGAGTGAAAACAAATCCTATGAAGAGCGGTTGAAGGAGCTGGGACTGTTCAGTTTGAGGAAGAGGAGGCTGAGGGGAGACCTCATCACTCTCTACAACTACTTGAGAGGACATTGTAGAGAGGTTGGTGCTGGTCTCTTCTCACAGATAATTAATGACAGAACGAGAGGGAATGGCTTCAGGCTCCAGCAGGGTAGGTTTAGAGTGGACATTAGGAAAGAATTTTTCACAGAATGAGTGGTCAGACACTGGAACAGGCTGCCCAGGGAGGTGGTTGAGTCACCATCCCTGGATGTGTTTAAGAGCCGTTTAGATGTGGTGTTGGGGGATATGGTATAGGGGAGAACTTTGTAGAGTAGGGTAGATGGTTGGACTCGATGATCCCAAGGGTGTCTTCCAACCTAGACGATTCTATGATTTCTGAAACAGGATTCAGGGCTGCTTTCTTCCCAACAAGCTTAAACAGATGATTCTACATGAGCGTACGCAAGATCTGATTGAAAAACACGGCCCATGACTATTGCAATGCCTATTTCCTGCAGGCCATAAACCAACATTATTTAAACTCGGGGAAAACTTTGGGCGGAGAATGGCTGGAGAGCAGCCCTGAGGAGAAGGACTTTGGGAGTGTTGGTGGATGAGAAGCTCAACATGAGCCGGCAATGTGCACTGGCAGCCCAGAAAGCCAACCGCATCCTGGGCTGCATCAAGAGAAGCGTGGCCAGCAGGTTGTGGAAGGTGATTCTACCCCTCTACTCTGCGCTCGTGAGACCCCACCTGGAATACTGTGTCCAGCTTTGGAGTCCTCAACACAGGAAGGACATGGACCTGTTGGAACGGGTCCAGCGGAGGGCCACGAAGATGATGAGAGGGATGGAGCACCTCCCCTATGACTGTCGACAGGCTGAGAGAGCTGGGGTTGTTCAGCCTGGAGAAGAGAAGGCTCCGGGGAGACCTCACAGCAGCCTTCCAACATCTGAAGGGAGCCCACAGGAGAGCCGGAGAGGGACTCTGTCAGGGAGTGTAGTGACAGGACAAGGGGTAATGGTTTTAAATTGGAAGAGGGGAGATTTAGATTAGATATTAGGAGGAAATTCTTTCCTGTGAGGGTGGTGAGGCACTGGAACAGGTTGCCCAGGGAAGTTGTGGCTGCCCCATCCCTGGAAGTGTTTAAGGCCAGGCTGGATGGGGCTTTGAGCAACCTGGTCTGGTGGGAGGTGTCCCTGCCCATGGCAGGGGGGTTGGAACTCGATGATCTTTAAGGTCCCTTCCAACTCTAACCATTCTATGATTCTATGAAAAAGCATGGGAGTTTCTCTTTAGGAAAAGCATGCAAATACATACTGAGAGGACAAATCTCTCTGCTCTTCATTTACATTTCAGCTAGCTTGTTCACCGAGAACAGAACACGCAGATTAGTCTGGGACACATCCTCTTTTTACTCATGAAAGATAAAATTGTTTAGTAAATCTGCCCTCCAGGTTCCTACCTATTCGAAAAAAAATTATCTGTGAAGAAAAAATATCTGTGAAGAGATTTGCAACCTTGGGAACCTTTGTAAGCAGAAGGAAGAATTAAAAAATGTAATTTTACCCAAAATTACATTTTACCTGCATTCTTGTACCCTGCACACGAATCATGGGAAGAAGGGGACAACAATCACTGTAACAGAAGAGGCTTTCCAATTCTGCTGTAGCCCCAATGTTCTATCCAACCTGAAACACCAATCTGCAACGACCCCCATATCTCACTATTAAACCTCCTAGCACATCCAGGTACAAAGAATATCAAAACATAGTATTCCTTTCCTGTCCTGCTTGTCTGAACACTTCATTTAACACAATGCAAGGAAAGAAGAATCATATTTTTCTCTTCTTTTTTTTTTTTTTTTTTTTCCCTAGGAGAACAAGCTCCGTGGTTGGTTTCGTCTGAGAGTCCAGCAACTGAAGCACTAGACCTTTTCCATGAATGAAGCCAACTGGAAGGTTATCTAGGTTAATAGATTATGCCCATACTTTTTGTATACATATTTTGTCAAGAGTTTATGGCCACAGAAAAATCTCATGAGGGGATGCTGAACAATAGCAGCTGGAAGTAGCCTTCTTCTCAATCCTCCTTGCATAATTACACTCTGCTGAAGTAACACGATATGGAAATAGTTACTAGATGGAAATTGAAAAACATGGACATCCATCCCCCAATATGGAATTTCTACACGTTTTGGTAATAGTTTAGAAACTTAATTTCATGCTACTTTCATTACATTCCTCCTTCTTTAAAAGGAAAGACTGAAGGTGACGCTTTGTTTAGTATTTTAATAATAAATGTTAAGTTTTATGACCATTCTTACTATTCAAGTGATACACTGTTCATTGTAAGCACTGAAAGAAGTTACTCACTGAAGGATGCTACCTTATAAAGTTATTTTCAGGTCAACTTTGGAAAGAAAGTAAATGATCACAGCTTTCTGGAAAACACATAAAGGCTTCATTCTATACCTCTGACTGGGGGGATATATTTATTGTAGCCCTTAACACGTAAGAGACCTCTAACTGAAATTAACTTTAAATCTGATGTGTCCTACCCTTCTGGGACAGACTAAGGGTTGCGGTGTGCTGGTACTCTGCTGGGCTTGTAGCTCACCTGGGACGCAGCAGAGGCTACACCATAGCCTGGTCACAGCCACGATACACCAACCAGAATTAAACACCCAATGCAATGGCTTTCAACTCTTTCTACTGATGAGAAAAAGAATTAAAATAGGCTATAACTACAAAAAGGAAATGGGAAAGAAGAAACCAAAGGCAACAACTTTATATCACATAAGCAACAAAGAAATACATAGATAAAAAAAACTACAGAGAGTTAAAAAAAAGATACTTATTAGTGCTAAAAGGACTCTCTGTAAGAGCTTCCAGTGTCTGTCTTTTATACCGTGTACTACAAGGGAAGTCTAAGCTCAATCAACCTAGAAAACAAGGAACAGACAGTATTGCAAAGATTCACATACTACATTGTCATTTATATTATATATTTATAAGTTCCTCCACACAGATACATGAACCTTCCACCAACTGCAGGAGCTACTTGCTGGCACTGGGCTGCCTTTATGTTTTTGAGAGGACAAAAACATTTCGCTCTTCCGAAGGGGTGGTGGTGGGTGTAAAGGAGATCTTAAATACACCCCAACATTTAGTTATTAAAATGGGACGCAAATGTTTTAAATAGGTTAACGTCAAAGTAGAGCAGATCGCCACTAGATAATCATCAATTCTGGGAAAACTAGCAGCAGAAAAAGGTAATTTCCAGTTTCAAGAGGGAAGTTACTCTTTAAGTTACTTTAAAGCCAGACTCATAAGTGTACATTACAATGGAGACGTGCACCCTTAAATTTTTTCCAGAACTGCTAAAGATACAACCAAAACAGTTGCTATGCCTCCCACGCTGGCTTTCTCCCTTTGTTTGTACTGCTCTCTTCCGAACTCTTATTTCAACTACTCTGCATCTTCAAATTAAAGGGCATTTTGTCAACCTGACCTCAGGTCCCCTTCCTGGTTTTCTTAAACAGAAGATATACTGGACAGATTTAGCAGTTCACATTCACATCAGCTGTCTGTTCTAGCACCTCACTTTGCTGTGGCAGCAGGGGGGGGAGAGAAAAAAAATCCCTCCTTCTTCCTCATCCCAGCTGAGACACCTTGGACCACAACTTATTTGCTTTTTTTATTACGTTCACTGGAAAAAAACAAATACTGAAATAATCATGACATAAACTGGGGTTTTCACAAACACACCAGAGATGTGCAAAAGCCTTTATGTCATGTAACAGAATACTTCTGACACTCACTATTCCTGTAAACTTCAATTCACCTCGGTCTGCAAAGTACTTTGTCTCAAATTCTGTGCACGCCACGTTTCATTTTGTTCCTACAGGTAAAATTAAATTTTAGACAGGTGAAAAAAGATACCAGGTTCCACACATCTTACTCCTTCTTTCAGCTATATAAAAAACCCAGCACACTGTTTAGTAGCAGTTTTTCTTCCAGTCACTTGGAAAGTTCTTAGAAGATCACAAATCACTAAAATACCCATCACTTCCTCGTTGTATCATTACAGCAAAAAATTGCCAGTCCCAGACTACTGAAATTCCCACTTGTTACAGGGCAATGCATCGCTTTTCTTCTTATATCAAAACACATCTGATTTAAAATCATGTCACAGGAGTACAGCTGCGTGCATGTAAAAATATGCAAAGGAAGAGCCTTGAAGTTAATCCTCTCCCCAAGACAAACTTGTTCCATGACAAAAGTTTTTCATGTTACAATCACACTAGAGACCAAAATTAATTCTGAAGAGAAAACAGAAGTTGGGCCAGACAATGACAGAAAGCTGCTTTATACTTTAACATTTTACGATTCCTCTTGGTGGGGGGGAAGGATCAGGCAGCAAGAGAAATGTTTTGTCTTAAAGCAAAGAGCTGAAGGAAACATGAAACCATCTTTATATACTTAAGATTAATTTACTGGAATGCTGAAGCTACCTTAAAGGTCTACAGGAACTCTGGCACTTGTCTAATTCAGGGCAGGTTTCACGGTAATTGTAGTAATTTCGAAGGCAAGGGATGGCAGAAATAGCGGTGCTGGGTCATAATCACCATTTTCACCTGAAGTATGCATCCATCATTATACCAATTAGATACTAATTAAATGATGCCTGATAAATTTTGCTGTTAGTAAGCCATTCAAAGTCAATAAACTTTGGTTTTTCTTAAACAGTCAAGCAGCTGACAGCTTAACGCCTCATACACATACTATTCTTTAACCAATCTAACAATCTGGCACATTTAAAAGACCTCAAAAGAAGGAAAAGAGGAAGATTCACGCGTCTCCAACATAAATCCTCGATTTATCAAAAGCTATGTTTCCCATGCAGAATATAAAAATCAAAAGTTCCGCACCACACCGCAACAGAACCACCTGCACTGCTGCTGTATTTTCTACAGAACGGACCTACGCTTGGATGAGAAAGAAAGAAAACACTAACAAATAACTATTGCAGATTTTTACTAAGCATAATTCATATGAGCTGAATTTCCTTTAGTACTAACTTGATTAGAAATCTTGACCCTATCCCTTACAAGGTGAATTAGAGCTCTTAATTATTCCAGTTTTTTCACTGTTAATGAAATGGAATGGGTGTCATTAGTGAGGCTTGTCAGCTACACTTATGTGCAAAGAAATGATTTGACACTGCTTTTGTCATCTAATCCTTTCAGGAAAAACACTCTGAACATCACTCAAACACTGTAAATAAAAATCCTTGAAGACAAAGAGGACAGATGGCAACACTCTCAAGGAACACCATCTAAAACATTCATAGTTTAGGAGGAGGGGACTGTTGAACCTGTGAACAATCAATACATTTGAATCTTACAAGAAAAAAAACAACCCCAAAATATTTGGTGTTCATGAAATGAGGAAAGAGCTCTGCAGAGATATTCCTATTTGCTCAAGCCTTATTGTATTCGGTGGATCTACATATTACAGAACCATTTCTCACTATCAGCATCCAGAAGCAGGGGGCATAAAATAAAGGTGACCTACAGGCAGTTCTGTTGCACGGCTCGATTACCACCCCATCAGCCCTAGCTACAAAGCAGCAAAAACATTTAAGGCAAGCTTACAACGTGGAAGACTTCAACTTTACTGCAATTTCACAAGAAAAAGCCTTGTCCATCCCTCCCTTTCCCTCTCCTCCTGTTTTAACTACAATTTAAGGCTGTTAAAACGTCAAGTGTTACGCTTAATAGCTTCCTTGGGTAAGAGTTAATTCGAAACAAATGTTATTGTAAATGCATGAAGCTACAAACTATTGCTGAAAAGACAACTACAGCAAGAGACAAAACAGTGAGATGTACTAAAGACTTGAAATCAAAAGGAAACAAATCAAAATGATACACAAAACAAGGGGAAAACACTATAGTACAGAAACTGCCGTCTGTCTCTTCAAAACAAGAGCTGCCATGAAGACAATGTATAGTTACCTGCATCCATATCTGCAAAGAATGGAACAGCCAGTAAGGAAAAGAAGGAACCAGAAATTCAGTGTCTCAGAGTTGGATTTAAAAATTCATAAGGAGAATAGATAAAAAAAAAAATAATCAAAAAGTATTTAGTGTAAGATACACCTCTATAAGGAACTATGATATTTTTGATCTCAAGCTATAAACTTGGATTAACGTTAAACACTACAACGTTTTCAGGTAGAAATTAATTTTCTGTGGAATAAGAACTTTTTTTTAAAAAAAAAACAAAACAAACTTCAAGAGCAAAGAGTTAATATATTAAACAAGGAACAAGTTACTTCTTTAGTTTAAGCTTGTGAAGTTTTTTATTCTCCCAACACCACAAACCAAAGGGCCCGATTCTGCAGAAATCCAGTGCTAGATACAGCAATTGGGGCTTTCAACAACCCAACTGAAAGCAGCAGCACGACTGACAGCAATCAACTCTTCTCCATACAGGAACAGAAGCTTCCCACAGGATGCCTAAGTATTTAAGGATGCTAAGGAGTTATGAAAAAGGTACAATTATACTCATCATATACTTATCTCAGTCTGGAGAATGTTAAAGCAAAACAAATCTCCACGAATGCTGAAATAGTAAATTGGATTCTTTACCGATTCATTTCTGCATGATCATAAATGGATAAAGATGTAGTTTGTGGGGAAAAAAAAAAACCAACCCCACAGTGAAATTCGCATATCCACGTACCTTCAGGTGATTCCTCCTGGACATACGTGCCAGTCAGATACCGGTGTACGAGCGCAGACTTGCCACTCGCTAGGTTGCCCACAATCCCCTGGGGAAAGAAAGGAGAAAGTTAAACTTCAGTTAATCCCTATAAAAACCAGTATATTCAAGCAAAACCTTAAGGCAGAAATAACTTCTCTGCACTCAAGGAGAAAGCCCACACAATAAAACCGCACTGAAATATACCAAACAGATAAAAATATCTGCCAAAAACTTAAGGTTACAGGAGAGCGTATAGATGACAAAACATATAAACCAGAACCAGCTTATGCTAGTGGCGCTCCTGTATTCACCTCGCCACTAATGCTAAGTGGGAACATCAGGCAACACACAGATGTTCTTTGGGGAAGAAGCCTGAAGCTCGGAGCAAGCTTGCCACCTCTTTACTGAAAAACATAAAAACATCACTAAAAAATCTCACCCTGGAAATCTCATACTCACAAGGACTTGCTACTTCAGCCCACACATGGTACGTCTATGGCTACACACAGATAGATCTTGGCACGTTAAGCACGACTCAAAGTCCCTTACTTCACCGACAAGCTTACAGCTCCAACCACCCATGCCCAAACATCTGCAGCGCTGGGAGCACCCAACAATCAAATAGATGGACTCAATCTTAAAGCAGATGTGGTTTTTCCGTTAAGCTGGTCAGCTGGCATTTTCTTTTAAAAACCCAGGCAGCCCATCACCAAAACAGTTTTCTTCCCAGAGGTGCTCAAATGCCAAAGACTCGGAAGTTTGTTTTTTTTCCTGCTTTACAAGGGGTGCCAGGGAGCTATGAAGCGTGCCGGTGTTACTCCCACAATACCCAACAAGCTAGCCCTCTCAAGTCACAGCCTCGCGTTGCCGGCCAGTACAAGTCCTGCTGATTTGTCCCTGGGCCTGACCGTCGACCAAAAGCAGACCGAGAGATGCAGCAAGCAAGATCCAAGCCTGGCTGCCTGCCCTGCTCTGCACGCTCCAGAGGACAGGAGGGTTGGGAGAACATACCTTCTCCACGTTTTAAATAAATGTTGTGTGTGGTTTTTTGTCCTTTTTTTTTCCTTGCTCAGTTGTCGTTTGCTTATTCAGACGCCCCTCCCCGCTGCTGAACCCAACTCTGAGAATGCTATACTTTTTGGGGGAGGAGATGGGAACTTATTTTGTCCTTTAAACAAACCTAAGCCTATTCTGTTCTTACATGTTTATCTTGACTCTAACCAAAAGGTTCAGAACATAAGATCCCTGGAGACAGAATGAACTCTGCTCATCTGAGTTTGCCAAATGACAGAGGCAGCATGAATAAGTCACACGTTAATAGGCACTTCCTATTCCATTTTCATAATCCTAATTGGTGAGCAACTATCCTCCTTACCAAAAATTACTTACACCAGCACAGTGGTGCCACCTTAAACTAATCTAATGACAGTTGGGGGGCGGGGAGAACCGGGGGAAGGACGGGTGGAAGGAATGGGGAGCAAAACAATTATTTATTCTCTACAAGCAAGAACAACCTTCAAAAAAAGAAGGGTAACAGTGCTGCATAGGAAGCCCACTTTATCTCTATGGCTGATGTGCAAGAACACCTCAGATGATAAAGCAGAAACTTCAGCAGAGAGCATCTGGAAGGCACTTGCATCACCCTCCAGACCCTACGATACCATATAATCATAGAATGGTTTGGGTTGGAAGGGACCTTAAAGATCATGGAGTTCCAACCCCACCTCCCACTAGAGCAGGTTGCTCAAAGCCCCATCCAGCCTGGCCTTAAACACTTCCAAGGATGGGACATCCACAACTTCTCTCAGAAGCCTGGGCCAGTGCTTCACCACCCTCACAGGAAAGAATTTCTTCCCTGATATCTAATCTACATCTCCCTTCTTTCAGTTTAAAACTGTTAGACCTCGTCCTATCACTACACTCCCTGACAAAGAGTCCCTCCCCATCTCTCCTGTAGGCTCCCTTCAGATATTGGAAGGCTGCTGTAGGGTCTCCCTGGAGCCTTCTCTTCTCCAGGCTGAACAACCCCAACTCTCTCAGCCTGTCTTCATGGGAGAGCTGCTCCAGCCCTCCCATCATTTTTGTGGCCCTCCACTGGACCCGTTCCAACAGGTCCATGTCCTTCCTGTGTTGAGGACTCCAAAGCTGGACACAGTATTCCAGGTGGGGTCTCACCAGAGTGGAGCAGAGGGGCAGAATCACCTTCCTCGACCTGCTGGCCACACTTCTCTTGATGCAGCCCAGGATGCAGTTGGCTTTCTGGGCTGCCAGTGCACACTGCCGGCTCATGTTGAGCTTCTCATCCACCAACACCCCTAAGTCCTTCTCCTCAGGGCTGCTCTCCAGCCATTCTCCACCCAACCTGTATTTGTGCCTGGGATTGCCACCTCCCAGGTGCAGGACCCCGCACTTGGCCTGGTTGAACTTCATGAGGTTTGCACGAGCCCACCTCTCAAGCCTGTCCAGGTCCCTCTGGATGGCATCCCTTCCCTCCAGCGGGTCGACCGCGCCACCGAGCTTGGTGTCGTCGGCAAACTGGCTGAGGCTGCACTCTATCCCACTGTCCAGGTCTCTGACAAAGATGTTAAACAGCACTGGTCCCAGTACTGACCCCTGAGGAACACCACTCATCACTGGCTTCCACTTGGACACTGAGCTGTTGATCGCAACCCTTTGCGTGTGGCCATCCAGCCAGTTCCTTATCCACCGAGTGGTCCATCCATGAAATCCATGCCTTTCCAACTTAGAGACCAGAATATCTTGTGGGACAGTGTCAAATGCTTTGCATAAGTCCAGGTAGATGACGTCTGTTGCTTTCCCCTTATCTACCAATGCTGTGGCAACATTGTAGAAGGCCACCAAATTTGTAAGGCATGACTTGCCCTTGGCAAAGCCATTTTCCACATGCCTTAGCATAGATTCCAGGAGGATCTGCTCCATGATCTTGCCAGGCACAGAGGTGAGACTGACCGGCCTGTAGTTCACCTTGCCTTCTTTTTTTCCCTTTTTGAAAATGGGGGTTATGTTTCCCCTTTTCCAGTCAGACTTTCCCTTTTTCCTGACCTCTTTGTTGGCATGCACCACTCCTGAGCTTGGAGGAGGTGACCCTTGAATATTAACCAGTTTTCTTGGGCCCCTCGCCCCTCCAGTACTTTTTCCCGTGTTATCCTGACAAACAGGTTTCTCAAGAGGCCAAAGTCTGCTCTCCTGGAGTCCAGGGTAATGAGCTTGCTGCACACCTTCCTCGCTGCCCTAAGAATCTTGAACTCTACCATTTCATGATCACTGCAGGCAAGGCTACCTTTGAGCTTGACATTCCCCACCAGCCCCTCCTTGTTGGTAAGGATGAGGTCCAGCATGGCTCCTCTACCATTTGAAGAAGAAAGTTGTCATCAACACATTCCAAGAACTTCCTGGATTTCTTGTGCCCTGTTGTGTTGTCCTTCCAACAGATATCAGAGTGGCTGAAGTCCCCCATGAGGGCCAGGGTCTGTGAACGCAATGCTGTTCTTGTCTGCCTATAGAGGGCCTCATCCACTCTGTTGTCTTGGTCAAGAGGTCTGTAGCAGACCCCCACTGTAACATCATCTGCCCCTGTGTTCCCTTTAATCCTGACCCATAAGCTCTCTGTTGGGTCTTCATCCATTCCCAGGTGGAGCTCCATGCACTCCAGCTGGTTATTGACATAGAGGGCAACACCCCCTCCTCATCTCCCCAGCCTGTCCTTCCTGAAGAGTCTGTACCTCTCCATTCCAGCACTCCAATCACAGGAGCCATCCCACCATGTCTCTGTGACAAGATCATAGCCCTGGAGGTGTGCGCACATCTCTAACTCTTCTTGCTTGTTTCCTGTGCTACGTGTATTTGCATACAGGCACTTCAGCTGGGCACCCGATGGAGCTGACTTACTGGCTGGAGTGGCTGCATTTCCTTCACGCTGCTCTTCGGGTGGCCTTCCTTTGAGGTGTTTTATCTGTGTCTCCCCAGTTCCTATTGCCTCAGGGGCTCCTGGCTCACCTTCACGAGACTTCAAGTGTGCTGCAGCACATGATCCAGCACATCTCAGAAAAACAGGTTGAGGGCCTTCGCTAGTGACCCATCCCTCAGATCTCAGAGCATCATCCCATGGCTTGTCACGAGGACGCCGGATAATATCCCCCTCCCCCAACAAGCCTAGTTTAAAGTTCAGTCAATGGGCCCCGCTAGCTCATGAGCAAACACTCGCTTCCCCCTTTCAGAAAGACGAACCCCATCTGACGCCAGCAAGCCTGGTGCCGTGTAGGCCATCCCATTGCTGAAAAACCCAAAATTGTGGTGGTGACACCAACCACGGAGCCATGTATGGACAGACTACATACATCCGTTTCTTTCGGCGTCCCTGCCTTTAACCAGGAGAACAGACTTTCCTAAGAAGAGGGTCAGCCCGGCATATTGGGCCCTCTGATCCCCTCAGAAGGGAGTCACCCACAACTACAACCCACATCTTCCTCCTTGTGGAGGTGTTTTTTAAACAGGGGGTAGGCCTTGCCAGTCCTGGCAACTCTTCTGGCCTAGTTGAACCATCTTCCATATCATCCATGGGCTGCCCTACCTCCTTGAGAGACTCATACCTATTGTACAGAGGCACCTGGTTAGGGGAGGTGGGCAGGGAGGGGGTTCGATTGCCACCCCTAGCATGGACTTGCCTTCATTCACAGTTCTCCTTCTGGCCAGTGCCTTCAGTCTGGCAGGGGGAGGGTACCAGATCTCCTTCAGCTCAGGGTTTTTTTGGTGGCTCTCCTGGTTTTTCTCTCAGGGAGGTCAGAGCCTGATTCTACCAATCTATTTCTTTCTCACCCTCCCTGATGCTCCCCAGCCTTTCTACCTCCTCTTTGAGTTCTGCTACCAGGCTGAGGAGATCATCCACCTGGTTGCACCTCACACAGCTGTCAGCCCTTCTACCACCCATTAGCCATGAGAGGTTAAAGACTCCCTGCTGCCAGAGACCTGGGTGGCTGCGTGCTTCCACAGGAGCTCCATCTATGTGGCTACATCTGCTCTGGCAAGCACAGAAGACACAGCTTTCTGCATCTCTCAGGTAGAAACCATGGGCTGACCATAGGCTTTAAGCATGATGAACAGCAGGAGCTACAGCGAAGGAAAAAAAGAAAAACCAGGAACCCCAAAACAGATTTCGAAAGTAATAGCCAACAAGACAAAAACATGACCCAACTTGGGGGCGTGCAGGGAAAAGAAGAGACACCGGATCCTACACTGGCCTAGTGCTACAAGAAGCTTCACCCTCTCTTTGTTCAGGTTTGCAGGAAAGAAAACAGGTTGTAATTAAAAAAAAAAAAAAGAGAGATATAAAAAGAAATATAAACCAGGAAACCCACAGCAGGCACAGCTGCTATCGAAGAGCAGTCCCACAAAAGTAAAAAGGAAGCCACAGCCCAAGCGGTTAGACAACACACATCTGCTTATTGGGCTTTGTACTGACTTTGAAGAGCGTTTAAACCAGTGTACCATACTGGAAGCTTTTAATCTAACCTATACCTAAGAGAAATTACAGGCCATGCTAGTATTTACACCTAAAAGCGAGTGCAAGATTGTGACCGAGGCAAACACCACTTGCGTTCTCAGATCCCACCTCCATGGGAGAACGCTCTCTGGAAACACACTGCAGGGCTTCACTCAAGTCTGGCTGAGACAAACCTATTAATCAGATCTGATTTGCCCTTCAAGACTAACAAGCTTCACTTGGAATCCAGGAAAAAAAGAAGTTACAGAAGATACCCTCTGAACAAGACATACTTTTGCAACTTCACAGAAAAGAACAAGCAACCGATAATCCTTTTAAGGAGAAGGGTAACTTCTACAGGTGCCCAACTTCATCTACCCAAACTTCATGATATAGGATGCTAAATACTGACAAGACAAGGACACAGCTGATTCCTCAAAACCTCCTAAATCATTAGTATGCTCTCCATACCCTGCTCTGCAAGCAGGTCAGACCTGCAATGTGACCAAGGCTGTTGCCTGCAAGATGCCCACACCTACTGGTTGAAAACAGAGGTTTTGAAAGAGTCTAGAGAGAAGGTCCCTTGGTTTGAGCAAAAAAAACATTTTGGGTACACAGATTTTTTAAGTCCTCTGGGCAATTTATTCAGAAAAAAACTACAACATGAGGTCACTATGACTCCCATGGTTTGCCAACATGAGAGACAACAGCTACACATGAGTGGTAGAAGAAGTGAAAGTGATCTTTCTCTCTAGCACCCACATTTTCAAGATTTTTCTTTCACCTCCCAGGGGCATTGAAATGTATACGGTGTGTCACTGAAAATCAAACGACGAGACCTAAACAAGAATTAATACAGAAACAAGTTGCTGTATTCAAACCAGAATGTGAATAGTGGGCAATAAGTAAAGCCCTAAGATTCTGTCACAAGAACACCGACAATATTTATTAGTTAATTTTTTTTATTATTATTAACACTGATCCCCAATTCCTCCATTCAATGTATAGGGATGATAATCAGAAGGGGCGAAAAACAGCTTGGGACTTCCATCTACTCATACAAAGAACAAAAACTAAAGCAATATTGCACAGACATCCAAATCCTGTATTTCCACTCTGAATACTTAACCACAACTTCAGCTTTCTCCAATGTTCAACCAGGTATCCAGTGAGAGGTAATAGGAAGCAAATACCATCTCTAACATTTGTCCTTTAACCCTAAAACATCAAACAACCTCTTGAGTGAATGACTTTTCCCTCCATTATATGCCAATAAACTACAGGAAGCTTGTCTACTCATATGTTTCCCTATACAAGCAAAATATTCAAATAACTCTCCATATTTCTCAGACAAAACCCAACGTGATGCCTGAGGAAACCCTGTGAATAACAGCCTCTGCACCCCTCCTTTTCTCATCACAGAACTGACACCCTCTCCCTTTCCATGCAAAGCCTCCCAGTGAGAGGTCACTTCCCATCTCTTTCCCTTCACCTTGAATGACATATTCCTCACTCTTCAGGATTCACGACCACTCAAATAGTTAAGATTTGTATGTGAAAACTTATTTAACTGTTTGGTTTTTTTTTTAAATTAAATCAAAGTGGTCAAGGCACAGTTTTCCACATTTTAACGGATTTCCAATTGTTTTAAAAGAGATTAACTTAGCTGCTTGCTATTTGCCTGCTTTCTTCATCAGTAGGCTGTATTCATTACAGCAGAAGCTCAACACCACATTCTCAAGGCGAGCGTCCCCCTCTCCTGCTTCCCCACCAGCTCTGTATTATGACCAGTCTGGGCCAAAACCAGCAAGCAAACCAAAAATCCCGTCTGGAAATCAACAGATTAGACATACCTCTGCAGATAAATAGCCAGGCTAAGGTACTTTCTGAGCATCACAATTCCTGACGAATTGGAAAGCAAGCAAGCTTCACACGAGTTTGCTGGGAAAATACTAAGAGAGAAGAGAGTCTTATGTTTTCACTTCAGAAGTCGTCACTCTAGACCTTTGGGAACAACATACCAAAGCTAGTAGAGCACCAACGCATCCATAAAAAGCCTCCATTACACCAGGAGATATAATCAGTCATGCAGACACCTTCACAGCAGATATTGACACCTTCATTTAAAAGGGATTAGTCCTGCGTGTATGCAAATTAATGATATTTTATATTAGACCTGTGCCAAAAATATAACCAGAGGGCAAAACTGTCAGAAACAACAAAAAAGCATCAACCTGGGCTCCAGTAAGAGCAAACACGCCATGTCCTTTCCTCGTGGCTAGGATGTGTCACTGTATTTAGTCAGAGACCCTGAATATTTAAAAGATGTCCAGTGATTTGAGAATACAATTTTATGTTATTTTTTTTTCAAGAAATCCAAGGACCATATCAGCATATGTAATTTTACAGCACTTCAGGTTCTCCAGTACGTTCTTTCATACAGGCTCCCACAAAGACAAAAGATGCCTGGCCAGAAGAGCATTATTAAACACGATGCTACAAACTGATGCAGAAAGCAGTGATCAAGAGGAGCAAGATATGTAATTTCAATTATGAAACCACTGCACGAACTCATGTAGTAAAATTAGAGTCTTCTTCCCTTAAGATATGTTATTAAAAACCATGGACAATCCTCAAAGAAAGGCAGTGAGTTTCCACTCTTCATTTCCCAGATTGTCTCAAGATTGAGAATAAAGTGTTGGCATTTTAAAGATAACGCAGTACTGATTTTCTTGAGCAGAATATTCATCTGTTTCTTAATAGAGTTCCTGGATTTGCTTTAATCAGTTTTAAACTACCCACCAAACTGACAAAAGTTCCTTAGGGGCTTAAATGGAGAAAAAAAATTGAACATGAAAAAAGCACAAACACAATAGTTCTGTGTTGGAATACTAATGTTAACTTCTCAAAAATCACATGAACCCAAAGCAACGTTCCTCAAAACCTGACTATAAAATCTACATTTGCAGCATGGCTTCATTTTTTTCGCTAGACAACTACTTCAGAAAGCATTCAGGAGACATTTACCTCCTCCTCCTCCTCATCTGGAAAGAGAGAGAGGATTCCTTAAGATCTCACCTCAGTGCCTGCATTTGAAGAGACAAGGCAGCCAACTCTTTGACAGAACGAGAGGGAATGGCTTCAAGCTCCAACAGGGTAGGTTTAGACTGGACATTAGGAAAGAATTTTTCACAGAAAGAGTGGTCGGACACTGGAACAGGCTGCCCAGGGAGGTGGTTGAGTCACCATCCCTGGATGTGTTTAAGAGCCGTTTAGATGTGGTGTTGGGGGATATGGTGTAGGGGAGAACTTTGTAGAGTAGGGTAGATGGTTGGACTCGATGATCCCAAGGATCTCTTCCAACCTGAACGATTCTATGATTCTATGAACTCTTTTCTACCAGCTATGAAACCAGCACATGAAATTAAAATTTAGCAGAATCGGCCAGATCTCTGCATGCTATTAACCTCTGAAAATCAGGAGCAGTAAACTTTACATTGGAAAAATCTGAATTCCAATACAATTACTTTCCTAATCAGGATTAATACTTGTTTTAAGGATGATCCCTCACAGTATGACAAATACGCCAGCGTGTTTTCAGAGCAGTCATATTCCTGTCATGTTTTATATACAAACAATCCAAGTCATTTCTGTTTATTTATGGATAAATCTGAAATGCACGCAGTTATGACAAGCATGTTAGGGAACAAAAATACCACCCTAACCCAGTTCAGAAACGGGAAAGTTCAACTAACAAGGCTACAACGCAACGCTCTGTCAGTTACGACTTGTGCAACACTGAATCATTTATTTGCATGTGCCAGATAAAATAAATCCAAACAACTCTGCCCTCATCCTACTAAAGCCTGTTTGTAGAAATGCATAAATGTATCGATGGAATTTGGCGTTTTAAAGCTACCCAGCACAGAAGCCTGACTGCGCTTTGCATGGGTTTTTTTGGAACAAATTAAAATTATTTTGTCCAAAAAGATCTCGTATTTATTCTGCCTAACACATCCTTATTTTACATCTGGCTAAAGGGGATCCAGGAATACCACCATCGCTCAGGAATGGTCTCACACAGCTGGCCCAGCACGCTCTTGACCGGAATAGAAGCATCAACATCCATAAGTTAAACTCTGTGATAGCATCTGATCAGCAGAAACAAATATCCTTCTGAAAACTGGACAGAAATCAAGCCCAACGCATATTGCTAAAAAAGGAGGCAGAGGGAAAGACTTTCCTCAGAAGTATGTTGAAAAATACATCCATTGGCTTTTCCTTACTGCAATGCTGTGTGCTTTCTCTGCTCTCCCAGAGTTCCTTTCCATTCCCCTCAAACTTCTGTAGAGCCTTAGGGTGTAACAACAGCCGCTATAAAAATCAAACCACCACCTCAATTTCAGGCCTCTACGGAGAAGACAATCTCTCCCGGTGAGCTAATAACCATCTGGTGAAGGGCCTGGAGAATAAGTCGTACGAAGAACGATTGAGGGAGCTGGGACTGTTCAGTTTGAGGAAGAGGAGACTGAGGGGAGACCTCGTCACTCTCTACAACTACTTGAAAGGACATTGTAGAGAGGTTGGTGCTGGTCTCTTCTCACAAGCAAACAGCGATAGAACAAGAGGGAATGGCTTCAAGCTGCAACAGGGTAGGTTTAGACTGGACATTAGGAAGAAATTCTTCACAGAAAGAGCGGTCAGACACTGGAACAGGCTGCCCAGGGAGGTGGCCGAGTCGCTATCCTTGGATGTGTTTAAGAGTTGCTTAGATGTGGTGTTGGGGGATATGGTGTAGGGGAGAACTTTGTAGAGTAGGATAGATGGTTGGACTCGACAATCCCAAGGGTCTTTTCCAACCTAGATGATTCTATGATCTTCTCCTGAGGAGCACAGCCCACTCCAGCAGCTAAAGCTGGGGCTCCTTCATAACCTTGCAATGTTAAGCCTCATCCCCCCATCTGCATCGCCACACGGCACAGCGGCGGGGGCAAATACCCCACACTTCCCACACCCCCGACACAGCCACCCACCCACGGTTACCCTTGGCGGTGAACGTAACGATAGCGCTGTGGCAGAAGAGGCAGGTTTGGCTTTTAACGTGGCCCTTGCCTTCCTCAGCCACCAGCGGGAGCCAAGGACGAGGCTGGAAGCAGGAGAAGGACACGGAGATGACCCACTGCACCAACCCCTTCCCAAGGGCAGATGTCCAGGAAAGGCGGAGTGGATTTCAGAAGGAGCTCCTTAATTTGCCCTTTCTGCTGGAACGTAAGTTCACAGCCACAGCTGGTGCTGCTAGCTTCAGTAATTTGCAGTGGTATAATCGAATTATTATTTTTGTAATGGTAAGAGTTGTTCTTTTATCCAGGATGATACAAACTGAGGCCTCAGACGACTCACGCATGCTGACCACTTAAAATCAATTCTCTATGGCAGCCGTTCAGCAGAAATTTATTTTCCTACCACTGGTTCACACAACATGGGGGCAAGATACCCAAGGAAAAGTATTCACATAATACAGCCATGGAATCACAGAAATACCTGTATCCTGAGGCCATTAGCTAATGCTCTGCAATCGTTTGTGTTCTCTATTACACGCATAATTGCGGCTTTGGTCTCACCCGCGAGCCCTAAGCTTATCGCTGGGAGTTGTGAATTGGTAGGGCTAAAAGAAGGGGAAGGGATGGACAAGGAAATACTCTCCAGATCCTCCACACCATAAGCTGGCTAATGCCACAGCAGACGGGACTCACATCCAACCAACACCTTCCAGTCCTACGTTCTTCATATTTTCTTGTGTGAGCTATTTTAAGAGATATTTGTCTTCCAAATTATGTCATCACTTGAACTGAACCTGGTGACGCTCTGCAGGCCTTTCTTGTATTATATAGCTACATCCACTGACTGTCCTATTTCTCTTTTACTTACCTCGTGCATTGCTAAAATCAAAACAGAAACGTAACTACAGCCGTGAGGAAGCTGCTTCAATTAAAATGCCATTCTGTGATAAGTGCATTTATCATGTTAAGGGACCTATGCTTTTCTCTCCCCTCCGCAAACACTATTATCAACTCAGATTTGGAAAAAGACATCTACCACATGAGAAATGGATTAGTGAAGCAAGGTCCCAGCTGCCCACTCTTAAACTCCGATGGTTTTGTCCCATTCACTTTGCCACTCAGCAAACGGGTGCTTGGATCCGAGCAGATGGTCCAGCTCCAGCTGGACAACAGGAGCTAAGCAGACGCCTACCGAAAGCATTACCAAGTTCTCCATCTCGTGTCCCGCAGTCGTTTCGTAGGGTTTGAGAAAGTGATTTGTGTTTAATTAAAACACTTCCATGTGGTAAACATCAGAGTGATCTGGCCTGAACAGCTCTGTGCCGCTGGTCGTTTTGGTATCCGCTATGGTGGACAAGCTGTCATTTTGGTATCCACTATGAGGAGGTTTTAGCTCTCATCTCCAGCCTCCACATTCATAACGTTTCAAAGGACAAATACGTGAAAATTCCCCCAATCTCTCTCTGTGTTATTTTTGCCTTTTCTTCCACCTATAGGGAAAACGGCTCAGCCAAGGGAAAAGTTATTGTAAGCAGCTATTAGATCACTCTTCATTCTTATAGTAAAATGTAGGTTTTGGTTCACTATATGAATCTTCAAAATAATCTTTTTTTTTTTTAATTATTCCATATAAATTCAGTTTAATTCTTCTGAGAGAGGGGGAAAAGGTATTTGGTCCTTGAAGAAATTTTGAAAAACTACTACAGTGATAAAGAAGAAGCTTTTTCTTACAGAAGCGTAAGACTTCCCTACTCAAAAGACCACCCTAGGAAACTGGCTCATGAAGCCAAACAAGTAGAAACAGCAATACAATACAAATAGATGCATGATTACAAAAATAGAAAATACATAAATTCCATAAAGAAAGTTTTGTTGAAGGAAAACGCTTTACTTTTTAGAATTGCTTTCCATATTTTTTTCCCAACAGTAGATTCAACAAAACTTACAAGATTTTTCACTTGTGCATAACATTTTCAGAGATAGAAAAGAATTCAGAAATATAAACTCACCACTTTCAGTTCTGGCACAGATCGGCTTAGTGTCCATTCCTGGCTATTTACAAAGGCATCTGTAAAAGTGGACAACATTCACAAAATCAGTACAGTGACATTTAATGGTCTGCCGCACAGAACTTCACGCCGAGACTTTGGGGACACGAGACTAAAAGTCACACCCAATCTTACAAGACTGACAGTCCAACGTGAAAAACACTGGGAGCTTGGATAAATTATATAAAAATTCAAGAATACCAGAACGCAGTTAAACTGCTTCCCATCCACCACGATACATTTTTTTCTCTACAAGAAAAGCCCTGGATGGCTCATCAGGCTAAATCTAGCAACTGCGGTCGCCACCATCAGCAGTTATTTCGCCACTCAGGTAAACAAGAATATTTGCCTGTTCTAAAAACACGCTATTTTTTACTGCACGTCATACTTCATGTCAACAACTGCAACTACCAGCGCCATCCCTGCCCAGGTAAGAAGAGTATCGGCTTATTCCAGAAACATGCTATTTCTCAGTAGCACAATCTAGAGAGAAATAAACCACAGAGCCACTTCCTATGAAATTAAATAAAAACTACTTGGGGGCAGAAGGAGGTCGATTTCTGGAAAACCAACAAGTTAAGTTCATCATTGCCCCCAAGAGAAATGAAGTCCTTATGGCAGCACTCACCATCCTCATTGACAATTCCACACCAAAAGAATAGAAATAAGGCTCCATTTTTTCTATCTCCAAAAACATTTATCATATTGTTCCTTCTGTAAAGGAAGGAAATCGAAAGCAAACAGGTAATGGCGTTTCCATTACAAACCCAGGCAGCATTACTCCAAATCGTTGATTTAACCTTCTCCAAAACCATGCAAACCAGATGAATAACCGCGTGTCGCGTGCACGGAATGCTCCTACCAAGCAGATTAGATGCAACTCCACAGTATTTAAACAGCACTGAAGAAGTCCTGGTGTTACAACAAATCCCTAATGTTATAGAAAATAACAGGTGAAAAGTTACACCTCACCACATTGTCCGTAAGCAAGTAAAGGTTTTGCAAGCCATTGCTTCCCCTCCGATAGACCCACCAGGAAAAGGAGAAGGTTATTTATCTTTTGATCTAGAGAATAAATAAGTTGGAAGCAATTTCCTACCCTAGATGGTATCCTCATTAACTTAAGAAACCATCAGCTGTAAGCAAGCTTTCCCAGTACCCAACTAAAAACAACCTCAAGGCAAACTTGTACTTTGCACTGCATCTCTACTCCCCACGAAATACATTACTTTTGCTCAATATTACAAAAAGACATATTAGCCATGAATTTGGATGCTTTCTCCATTTTTATTTAACATATCGCTTTTATTTCAGTTACAAACAGAACCTTGTGTGCACTAGCTGGATACCAGCCCCATCCCTGGAGGTGTTCAAGGCCAGGCTGATTGGGCTTTGAGCAACCTGCTCTAGTGGAGGTGTCCCTGCCCATGGCAGGGGGTTGGAACTGGATGATCTTTAAGGTCCCTTCCAACTCTAGCCATTCTATGATTCTATGATATGCGTATTTATACGAAAACACTTTGGAAAGAGTAAGTATTTTAGTATATTACAATCTTGAGCTGCTTCCCACTCACTCCCTGGAAGGAGAAGGAAAAATAAAGCCGCAGATTAAGATACTCTAAAGGCTTGGGTAAACCTTTCGGTATTCCAGCGGCAAGAGAAGACACTTATGGTCACTAGGCTCCTGTTGCATGATCTGAAGAAGTCCAATTTGATCAATACCTGAAGTCCCAGGTTTATGGCTCTATTGAACGGGGCTGTACACCACTTAAAACAAGTGCCTCGTGTTAGTCAGGCCTGACCATGAGGCAGCACACAAATAATTTTTCCGCAACCCAAAGCTCGTCAATTCTGGTTTACCTAGTAAAGGTTTCAAAAAGCAAATACTGCTTAAGTATTTTTCTTTTTTCCTCCATTATTATATCAGTATTTCTTACCACAGAAGAAAGCCCAAGGATTACTAAATACACTTGGGAAAAGCAAACTAAGCATTTTAGAGCTAAATATTATGATTTCAACGACTTGAAGCGCTATCAAACGGTGGAAATGAACAGCACCTTCCAGTTACCACCTCATCCTGAGCTCAGAAAGAGCTGTTTATGTTGACATAGCAGGGAAGGATTTGTCAAACATCATCACAGTCTCAGACCAAACAAAGGCTCCAAGCCAAGAAAGGGAAAGATGAGGACAGAGAGGATGGCAAAGTCTGAATTGTGCTTTGAGAGTCCGGGTGAAGAGGAAAAACGTACGTCTCGAGCTGTTGCAGTCCTCTTCTCCAAAAACATTCCTCCTTTTTAAGTAACTCAGTGCAGCCGGGATATACGTTATTCACTGCATGGCTTAGAAACTACCCCGTCAGCACATAAAAAGGCTGCACCAGGTTAGACCAAAGATTCAGCTCTGGCAGTATCCTTTTACTACTACTACCAGCAGATGATACTTACTGAAGGACAGGAGACACGTAAGAATATATTTTTTCCCCACAAACCAGCAGCAATTGAGTCCAAAGACTTCTGGAGTCAAAGGTGTCCCTCCATTTAAACAGGCAGGGACACGGGGTTCGCCCAGGTACAGATACCTGAGCTGAGCAGCCACTGCCCTGTTTTCTTGCCCCCAGCCAGGAGACAATCTGAAAACCAGAAATGCATGAAAATGCAAGCCTCAGACCAGAGAAGTCAGGAAGATCTTTTTGCAGCTCGCCCAGCTGAAAATAACTGGAAATGCAGACAAAGCAGCAGCAATTGAAATTCAGGAACGCTGCCTGTGAGTCCTGCTCTAGAAGCCTTCTGATTAAGGCACTCAAAAGGGACGACAACTTGGTCTAGATGTTTTCCTAGCTTCCTGTGGAATGGAACACTTTCCCTTACAGTGAGCAATGGAAGGTATCGGATCACAGAAGCGTGGATAGGAGTGCCCAAACTGAGGTGACAATCAGTGCCTTTCTGCCTAGTGGCTTTTGTGTGCTTCAGATTCGGTAAGAAAGGAATATCAATAATGCATATTGTTTTAGTTGTTACTACTTTTTCCAGCTTCCCATAGCAGCTCAGAAGGAGCACAGACAGAACAATGGAATGGCCATGGAATATTCCGTACCATAGGCGTCATGTTCAGTGTAGGAATGGGGGCTGGCCCGGGCTGTAAATCCGCAATCACTGCTCAGGACAGGCTGGGCAACCCACCCACCAGGTGGTGAGAGCGACTCGTGTTGTATTACTTTAGCAATAATGGTAAAAGAATGTACAAGATATTATTATCCTTTTTCATCATTGTTTTATTAAACTGTCTTTATCTCAATCCACTAGTAGTTTGGTTTCTTCCTTTCCTTTTCCCTCCTTTTCTCCCTCCCCTTCTCGGGGGGAGGGAAGCGGGAGAACTGCACAAGCGGCTGCTGGGCTTAAACCAGGACACTCGGGCTCCTCTCCTGCTGTCAGAGGGCAGAGCTGAACATACAACCACCCTTGTCACTGCCTTATTCCAGGTCCCAGAGCTTCTCCAACACTCCCTGGAAAGCCCGTAAAGGACTAAAACTGCAGGAATCAAACGCCAGCTCCAGAAACCGGATATAGTCTTTTACAGGAAGGGAATCCTTCCCAAACTTTCCCTGACAGTAAACTACCAATTTTCATGGTTTTGCTTTGAACTATTGCTGGCTTGGGAAGCAGTGAAAAAGGAGCAGAAATTGCCTTCCAGCCCAACCACAACAGGAAAGAACTGACTGCAAAAACCTGGGTATCAGATCAAGAAAGACTGTTCCAGTTAAGCCCGATTCCATGAAACGGTTTTTACTAGATATTAATTACATGTAACTGCATGACAGATCGAAGTTACCCAGTGTTTCTCTTCATAACCCTAAGTACCATTTATATTCCAAAGCTCTGTTCCAAAACACTTTCTCCTGACAATTAATTCCAGAACTATGCATTTGTACGGTTTGATGATACGTTTGTATAGCATGATTTGAACATGCCTGTCTCTCCCTTCCCCATACCTGTGCATGCATAATTCCTTTCTTCATTATTATCTGCAAAAGATGGATAAATGGATACAACTTAGAAGATGGATAAAGAGATAAAAATTAAACTTGCCATTTTATCTACAACACTCAGCAGCAGGAAGAACTAGAATCGTAGAATCATAGAATTGTCTAGGTTAGAAGGGACCTTTCAGATCATCTAGTCCAACCATCAACCTAACTCTGATAAAAAAACCAAAGAAAACCATACAACCCTCTTCCCCCCATTACTAAACTACGTCTCTAAGAACTATGTCAATCCATCTTTTGAAAAGCTCCAGGGACTAGCCATGGCCATAAAATACAAGGAAGTTTCAGCTTATCTCCAGATTCTCAGGTATTGAGGAAAACCATTAGTCTCAGGCAAGTATTATGCCTGTGAAACAAAACATGAGAACTCCCTATTAATGTCAACAAGCTTCAATTAAAAAAAAAAAATAAAAAAAATTGTAAGATCTCTACATTTTAAAAGCAGAAATCAGATAGGAGAGGCAATGAAAGGTAAGTTTCCAAAAAGCCAAGAGGCCAAAAGACAAAGCAGAAGGGTGGCAGCTGACTATAGAGGTAGAACGATCCAGCCTGAGGACAGGGATTTATTCAGCCTGCTTGGTCCCTCCTTCCTTGAACTGCACCAAGAACCTACACAATGACTTTCCAAAACAATCTGGTCTCAGACAACCTGTACCCTCAATACAGGAAATATATGCACTTTAATTCCCATCAGCTACAGGGTAAAAGAAATATAATAACAGTAACTTGACAAGGTGCTGGACTTCTTGACACAGCTACCTTCTTTTTGTTAAGTACATGCTTATTGCTACGTACAGGAGTTTTGAGTGTCCAAAATAGTTGAGAGTATTTGAAGCACCATTTTATTGCAAAAATATGCCTGTTGAAACAGAAAAAGCATGACCTTAACCCAACTAATTTAAACTAAAATTTCAGAATACTATTTGTAGTTAAATTACAGAAGGTCTTCCACTGCCCTTCTGAAAAAAAAAAAAAAAAAAAAAAAAAAAAAAGGCAAAACAAAACAACACATTTCTATTAGGAGATCTACGAGTTGATCTTCCCTCCCAAGTATAATTTACACTGGCATGTTTACAAGGAATAACGACAGTTAAAACCAGAACATGTCATGAAACAGCATCTGGTCTCTTTAGCAAAAAGAGGTTAATGTACCATCATTTGTATGGATGCTGAAGCACCCAGCTAACCAATTTAGTTCTAGTACAAATACCTCAGAAAGAAGTGATTTATTCTGAGTTAATCCCAAGACCCATAGAAGTTAAGGTGAAAAGGTCAAATACTTGCAGACAGAACATGACAAACAAGCTTGGGGATTTGCCTTTTTTTTTTTTTTAATTAAAAAAAACCCAAACCTATAACTATGGCATGATTATGAAATATTGGATGCATCAGACTGCAGCATGCAAAGCACAAATTGGGTAGTCCATAAACATATTCTGGTGAAAAAAACAAAAACCCCACTACCGCATGTTGATTTAAACATATTGGAAGAGATTTGCATAATAAATAGAACCACATGCATGAAGTTGATCAACTGGAGTCTTGTTTGCATTACTTTCTGACTTTGGAATTCAAGTGAACTCAACCTTCACATCTAACTACAGACTATACATATGAAAGGAATGACTTGTCAATAATTAATCACAGTTGTATGTCCTGTTCATTTACCTTCTGCATCAATGATCAAAAGCTTCAAATATGGATGGTGTCAATCATTTATTTTTAAAATGTGCACCAAGACGACAGTTTAAATTGCATTTTATTCACCAAGTTTGCTTTTCCACAAAACAGCCATCATTTTTTTTCTTATTTCTTTTTCCCTTTGTTCTTTTTTTTTCCTTTCCTTTTTTTTTTTTCCCCCTTCAATTTCTACATTTTGAGTTTCTCGGTTCCACTTACACATCATTACACCAAAGCACAAACTACAATAAGATTCTTGGCTATTTTCAAACCTCAGTTTAGTAACCTAGCTCCGGCCAGAGGAACCTTCGCTATCAGTACCAATATTAAGAATCAGATGTACATGCTATTTTGGTTCCCATTAACACAACATTGTGGTGAAATCTTGGGACTCAATGGCCGCTTTTGGCAAGATCCACGGACTCCGTGGCAGAGCGCAGCAGCAGACTTCCCAGGAGGTCTGGCTATTTCACCACTCTGTATTGGTGTGGTTTCGGCCAAATTTACCAAAACCAAACCGACAGATGGCCCTACCCCCCCCCTTCACCCCCCCCCCTAAAAAAAAGAGGAGAGAGGAGGAGAAAGAGATAAGGAGATTCAGAAGTTTAGAATGAACTAAAGTACTTCAATGAAGAATTAATATTAAAATAAAAATAAAGATGAAAATTATGAAATAGATACAGTATATACAAAACCGTGTCAAGCTCCCAGGATGACGGTCACGTCACCGGCAGGCACTGGGGAAGTCCCAGACTGGACTCTGCGACGGATGGGAACCAGATTCCAGCTCTGGAGTCAGGAACACACGGATTGGGATCAAAGGCAGATGAACAGACAGAGTCCTCTCTGGACGTCAGCCATCGCAGGAAGGGGCTGACCCTTTGATCCCTCACCCTTTATACTGAGCATGGGGCACATGGGATGGAACACCCCAGTTGGTCAGGTTTGGGTCACCTCTCCTGTCCACTCCTCCCCACCGATGTGACCCCTTTACGTTTTTTCCGTTTCCGACCCTCTAAGGGGGCAAATAAGGAAATTGGCTGCCCTTGGTTGTTACAGCAATAAGGATAAGCAAGGGCCTCCCTGCACACCATCCCTTGGCACGGAGCACAAACATTGGGCTTATCATTCTGAGAAGGAGCAGTTTTCTCCCCAATGTGCCGTTAATTTCAGAGAGTTAGAGGAGGCCGAGCTAGGATGTAAAGTTACAGAACAGAAAATTGGTTCGGTTTTACTTCAAACCGGGACATGTATACGCAAGTCCTGCTTAGAATAACTTTTCAAATAGAAAAAACAAATTTCCTTCTTCAAAACACCAGTAACAACCACTAAAACCTAAATAATTATTAGCAAAACAACGTTATTGAGAGACAACAGGTTCAAGGTTAATTCAACCGCCCATGATTCAGAAGATGGGAGGGAAGTCAAATATGAAAACCTTAGAAGTTCTGTAGCAATTACAGAAATAACCACAGGAATAGCCTGTCTTAGGTGTTCAGCAGCCTGTTTCATCCCATACTTGATTTTTAACGCTGGAGGCCTTCTGCTAACCTCAATGAACTCAATTTGCCGCCACGGGCAATAGCAGCAAGGCAGCTAATCAGACCACAGAGTAAACACTTTTAACTGGGGCCAATTAGACTTACACCACCCTCACCATCCTTGGGTTCCCTTTCGCTTAAAAAAAAAAAAAAAAGAAAAAAAGAAAAAAAAAAATCCACACGCGCCAACAAAGTCTGTCTGTCGATTAATGCTTTGGGACAGCCTGAACTGCCCCAGTGCTCTCATGGCAGTCCACGGCCCGCTGTCAGGAGCCGCTGCCTCATTCCTTGTACCCACACTGGTCCTTGCTCCACTAACCTTGTTTTGTCCTCTACTGGCACCAAAATGCCTCACCCTGGACTAGCAATTTAATCCAAAACCGGAGAAGCTCACAGATTTCTCTTTGTCTGATTGAGATGAAAACCTCGTGGCAAACGCGTCCAAAAGAAGAGCAGGCAGATGTCTCCGCAGTATAACATGAAAAGACTTAAATCTTCCATGATTCTTGGAAAGCTTCTTAGTAAGAGCTTCCCTGAGGCCATCCTAAAGTCCCTTTGCCGTCCTTCTAAATGAGGAAAAGCTATTAAAAAAAAAGCAAAACCGAGGGATTTCTCTGGAAACCCTCAGCAAAAGATCCTTTTCTTTTTTGATAAGAACAGGAGCCCTGAACAACGCATGAATGAAGTTAAAATACCAATAACTGCATCACACCCTGATCCCCCCCCAATAATTTCTGCGTTAGAAGCAATAGTTAGAGTTACTCCCTTCTTTGAAATAAAAACCTGAGAGCAACCAGGCACAGAAAATATTCCTACAAGTTCCCACTCGTCCATGAAGATGCAGATAAAACCAAGCATCTCTCTGGTGGAGCCGTATCAAAGGAGCCCTTTCAGAACGTATTTCCCAAAGCTCGTGTGCTAATTTTCTCAGCGAAGAGGGAAACACGCAACTTTTGGGTCGAGACTTGTGATACTAATAAAACATGCATTTTTCAGGGGAGGGGTAATCTCTCGGCATACATCCTCTCCAACTCAGCTCCCAGTACTTTAAGTCAAAGCACCAACGCAATTCCAACACACTACAACAGAAAAACCATTCTGGCGTGCTTATTTTTAAGCTTTGCATAAAATATTATTTGGAAGAGTGTGCCATATTCCAAAAGGCCCTTTTTATATACTAATTTTCTTATTCATCTTATACTTGCTTTAAAAGAAATCAGGCAGCTTTTGATATGGATCCTCTCTGCTTATACATTCAGTTCCATACACAAACAATAACTACAAAGCAGTAACAAATAAAACATTTAGAAAACCATCCATATCAGTATGAGGAAAAGTTAAGTCGTCCCCCCCAAAGCAATTCAATTACAATCATAAAACAAGAGGGATTGTTGTGAGCTGTCAGTTTAAAAGACTCCTCCATTCCTCCCAGCGCTCTCAGAAAGGATAAAATCCCATGAGCTCTTACAGTTCCAACATAAATGTTTGATATTGGTCAGATTTATCCCTGGCAAATCCTTCTTGCTAATTATGAGATGGAAAACTGCTCAAACCTGCTGGAGTCAAGTTCTGAAGAGAAAGATCTGGGAGTCCTGGTAGACAGCAAAATGACAATGAGCAATCAGTGTGCTCTTGTGGCCAGGAAGGCCAACGGAATCCTGGGCTGCCTAGGGAAGAGTGCGGCCAGTAGGTCGAGGGAAGTCATTCTCCCCCTCTACTCTGCACTGGTGAGGCCACAACTGGAATACTGCATCCAGTTCTGGGCTCCCCAATTCAAGAAGGACAGGGAACTACTAGAAAGAGTCCAGCAAAGGGCAATGAGGATGATTCAAGGATTGGAGCATCTCCCTTATGAAGAAAGGCTGAGAGAGCTGGGACTCTTTAGCCTGGAGAAGAGAAGGCTGAGGGGAGGCCTTATTAATGCCTATAAGTATCTAAAGGGTGGGTTGAAGGAGGAGGGAGCCGGACTCTTTTCAGTGGTTTCCAGTGACAGGACGAGGGGCAACGGGCACAAGCTGGAACATAGGAGGTTCCACTCAAATATGAGAAGAAACTTCTTTCCGGTGAGGGTGCCAGAGCCCTGGAACAGGCTGCCCAGGGAGGGTGTGGAGTCCCCTTCTCTGGAGATTTTCAAGACCCGCCTGGATGCAGTCCTGAGTGACATCCTCTGACATGCTCTGGGCAATCCTGCTTCGGCAGGGGAGTTGGACTAGATGATCTTCATGGTCCCTTCCAACTCTAAAAATTCAGTGAAATTCAGTGAAAGTCAGCTTCTTTAAGGCATCAGGCATCTCAGCTGAAACTCATTAGAGCCACACATATATTTAACATGTGAAAAACCATGACTTGTCACCAAGAACTACATTAAACAGATATTTAGGTCAAACCCAAAATCTATTTTCCAATAGCAACGGGCAGCTGCAACAGTGTTATCCTTTGTGCTGCCATGGAAACAAAAGGAGGACCAGTGATGGAAAGAGCTATATAACCTTAACAGTCAACGCATCAGTCTTTCCTAAAATACATTTTTGGGCTTGGGCATTTAAAAAGCACTTCTCTGTAACCACAGCACTTTGGTTTTCTCCTGAATTTTTAAATTGTTGAAATTGAAAAGTATTTTGTTGCCGATAATATTCCCCACTCCCCCCCCCATCTGTTTTATTACCTACAGCTATACTTAACCTCGCTGAACACACAGCTTTCGGGTGATTTCAAAGACACGATCTCCTTAGCGTCCACAGCTGGAAAAAGTCCCACCCTTCCTACAACAGGACTGAGATGATGTATAATGTTCCCAAGAATATTCCCCAAACCAGTTTCACGCTTTAAGTTTTACACATAACACCACCAAGATATTTGTTTTGTCCTGAACTATAACATAGTTCCAAACAAGACTAATCATCTGAACATACACCACCCCCACCCCCCCCCCCAAAAAAAAGCCAAAGCGAAAACAAACAAATAGGTGATTTTTTCATTGTAAATAGTTTACAGTCTAAATAAATGACGTGATCAACAAGAAAAAGCTTCACATTCCCTGTATTTTCACAGCGGGTCAGGTTCTGGAGCTGACGCACAATTAGTTTAAGAAAAATTAAAATCCCACAGATAAAGCCACTGTTTTCTCTGCCATCAGAGAAGTACACCTCAAAGAGGGATGTCCCGAGTGGGGATGATCTGGATTACAACTTAATTCTAAGAAAATGCACGTTCCTTAATACTCAGCAGCAGCCTTTGGAGAAACGTGACACTGAAAAACACTGGTCCCAGCTGGCCCCTTTTATAACAGCTCACTGCTGACCACAACAAGAAGTTGAAAGGAATATAAAAAGTAGAAAAAAAGAAAAATTAAAGTATCATTGTAGCGAAGCTGTTCCCTACCCCACTGAAACTGGGAAAGTAAATGATCAATTTGAAATTAAGGATATATATATTTTTTTTTTCAATCTTATAAGTCCTTATCAAGTCTTAGCTTTTTTTTTTTTTCTTTTTTTTTAAATGCAAAATGTGCTACCAAAAAGACCCTCACTAAGCACAAGAGAAAAAACATCCCTGCCAAAGCAGATTCATACAAACCAGCCCGCCTCCACCAAGCTGGCGGTGCCACCCCATCCATCCCACCGCCCCCTCGGCCTCCACCAAGCACGCCGGAGAAAGCCCTTTTCCCAAGCAAACCTGGAGGCATCACATTCAACAGCGGAGGGGAATAAAACACATCCTTGGCTTAAACTGTTTCTACAGTTACGTCAGCTAGAGCAATCCTATCAAATGCACACGGCTAAACTCTACTGCGTTGCTTCATACTCTTGCACCAGGAGGCTCAGCAGAAAGCAGCACTGCTTACGTACCAGGGCTCCGGGCTGTCCTGATGCCCCAAGTTACATCTGTCCCCTGCAATGAAGTATCATAGAATCATAGAACGGTTAGAGTTGGAAGGGACCTTAAAGATCATCGAGTTCCAACCCTCCTGCCATGGGCAGGGACACCTCCACTAGACAAGGTTGCTCAAAGCCCCATCCAGCCTGGCCTTGAACACTTCCAGGGATGGGGCAGCCACAACTTCTCTCAGAAGCCTGGGCCAGTGTCTCACCACCCTCACAGCAAAGAATTTCCTCCTAATATCTAATCTAAATCTCCCCTCTTCCAATTTAAAACCATTACCCCTTGTCTTATCACTACATCTCCTGACAAAGAGTCCCTCTCCGGCTCTCCTGTAGGCTCCTTTCAGGTACTGGAAGGCTGCTACGAGGTCTCCCCGGAGCCTTCTCTTCTCCAGGCTGAACAACCCCAGCTCTCTCAGCCTGTCTTCATAGGAGAGGTGCTCCATCCCTCTGATCATCTTCATGGCCCTCCACTGGACCCGTTCCAACAGGTCCATGTCCTTCCTGTGTTGAGGACTCCAAAGCTGGACACAGTACTCCAGGTGGGGTCTCACGAGCGCAGAGTAGAGGGGCAGAACCACCTCCCGCGACCTGATGGCCACACTTCTCTTGATGCAGCCCAGGATGCGGTTGGCTTTCTGGGCTGCCAGTGCGCACTGCCGGCTCATGTTGAGCTTCTCATCCACCAACACCCCCAAGTCCTTCTCCTCAGGGCTGCTCTCCAGCCATTCTCCACCCAACCTGTATTTGTGCCTGGGATTGCCACCTCCCAGGTGCAGGACCCTGCACTTGGCCTGGCTGAACTTCATGAGGTTTGCACGAGCCCACCTCACAAGCCTGTCCAGGTCCCTCTGGATGGCATCCCTTCCCTCCAGCGGGTCGACCGCGCCACCGAGCTTGGTGTCATCGGCAAACTGGCTGAGGCTGCACTCTATCCCACTGTCCAGGTCTCTGACAAAGATGTTAAACAGCACTGGTCCCAGTACTGACCCCTGAGGAACACCACTCATCACTGGCTGCCAATTGGACATTGAACCATTGACCACAACCCTTTGAGTCCGGTCATCCAGCCAGTTCCTTATCCACCGAGTGGTCCATCCATCGAACCCATGACTTTCCAATTTTGAGACCAGTAGTGTTTTGGGTTTTTTTTTTTCCACAATATTTCTGTAATATTTCACCAAAGCCTCAGAGAATGCAGATAAATTTGTTTGTGGTTTTGGGGTTTTTTTGTGGTTTTTTATTTTTCATTTTTTTTCGTGGTTGGAGTCAATGATCTCAAAGGCCCCTTCCAACCAAGAAGATTCTGTGATTCTGTAAAACAAGTAACCACAGTAACATTGGACTCCCGTAAGAAAAATAAGCCACCGGAGATGAAATGGGTGGTAAATGTCTTACTGTGGTGGGTCCCACCAGAACCCAGGTCAGTGTGAAAGGGGAGGTCTGTTTTATACCGTCTCCTGTCCCAAGGGCAGGGTTAACGCCAGCACAGGAAAGATTACCCCAAATGTCACTAAGTGAAGATGTGGCGGTAAGATTTTGAGCTGTAACGAGCCATGCTCAAAACATCAAGGGAGTGATGTCCTCCTTAAAACTGCCGAACAGCAGTGGTGAAAACACAGGACTAAACCCACATCGTAGCAAAGGTGTTCGAAGTACCCAAAACAAGACACTTCCAAAATCATAGCCTGCGTTGTCTTTCCTGACTGCAGGCATAAAGAAGGAATTAGCCTTTCTCATTTAAACCTGAATGTTAATGAGAAACCTTCCTACAGTGCATCAAAGATGAAGAGGGACAGCTCATACAGTTGGCAAAAGAAGAATCAATGTCAAAGTATAAATTAAAATAAGATGAAGTGGGGGAAATCATAAAAACATTCTAAGTGAATATAGGAAAAAGATTCTTCCTTCTGGCTTGCCAAATAAAAAGTCACAACAGAGATGCAAAGAAATGATTGAGACTCATTGCTCGGCAGACTGAAAAGACTTTCACTTTTCAGATAGATAAGAATGGCTGTAACCAAAAACCAGAGCAAAAAATAAAAAAGGGGAACTCGGTGACTGCTTTGTAGAGGAGAAAATAGGTATTTTATAGGTAAAACAGCAACAATACTAAATAAAAACCAAGTACGCAGTGAGTAAGTCAGCCTACTCAGGACTCCCACCACTGGGATTCCACGGAAGAGATTATACTGGGGCAACATCTGAGCATCACCAAAATCTAAGCAGCAGAAGGTGAAGCAGGTAGCAGTAAATGAGCAAAACCAGAGCAGCTGGGGATGGGTAGGCACAGGACAATGGAAATAACAGGACTATCAAGTCCTTAAGAGTGATGTCCTCCTTAAAACTGCCATCACAAACTCTTAAGAGTGGCAAACACCAGAACCCAGACTAATAATTCAACGTCCTGTTTTGGCGCAGGTCAGCAGCAGACATGAACAGACAAGGTGGTATCACACACCTTGCCCCTGCTCTCCCCCCAACTTAGCTCAACGCGCAGTTCAGATAGAAGTAGCCTCTTCATATCAATACAGCCCTTCACATCTTCTATCCGTCAGCTAACAGCTGTGCATCCCTGCTAAGGACTGACATTCCCAAGGTCCTACAGGGACTCACAGCTCAATCACCTGTTGGATTATAACACAAAAAAAAAAAAAAATTCAGCTGGTTTTTAATCTGCCTCTTACTAGTCTCACAAGACACTGCTTAATTCTTGTGTAAGAAGGGATAACCAAGAGTGATTCCATCTTTACCCTGCTCCTCTCCCACAACGATCCCTCCTGCCTTCCCCTTCCCAGGCTGGACCACCTGCCTGGACCACAGGTACTGCCCTTCTAATGCACCTTTGTGTTCTGCTACACTTCTGTCATAGAATTGTCTGGGTTGGAAGGGACTTGTAAGATCATCTAGTCAAATCATCAACCTAACACTGACAAAAACAAGAAAAACACATCACTAAACCATGTCACTGAGCACTATGTCAACCCGGCTTTTCAATACCTCCAGGGATGGTGCCTCAACCACTTCCCTGGGCAGCCCATTCCAAGGCTTAATAACCCTTTCAGTGTAAAAATTCTTCCTAATATCCAACCTGAACCTCCCCTGGCGCAACTTGAGGCCATCTCCTCTTGTCCCATTGACTGTTCCTTGGGAGAAGAGACCGACCCCCCCTGGCTACACCCTCCTTTCAGGGAGTTGGAGAGGGCGAGAAGGTCTCCCCTCAGCCTCCTCTTCTCCAGGCTGAACACCCCCAGCTCCCTCAGCCTCTCCTCACAAGACTTGGGCTCCAGACCCCTCACCAGCTCCGTTGCCCTTCTCTGGACCCGCTCCAGCACCTGTCTTTTTTGTGGTGAGGGGCCCAAAACTGGACACAGCCCTCGAGGTGGGGCCTCACCAGTGCCCAGTCCAGGGGGACCATCACCTCCCGAGTCCTACTCACCACGCTGTTCCTGACACAGGACAGGATGCTGGTGGCCTCCTTGGCCACCTGGGCACACTGCTGGCTCATGTTCAGCCCACAGTCCACCAACACACCCAGGTCCTTTTCTGCCGGGCAGCTCCAGCCACTCTGCCCCAAGCCTGGAGTGCCGCAGGGGGTTGGTGTGACCCAAGGGCAGGACCCAGCACTTGGCCTTGTTGGACCTCATGCTGCTGGTCTCAGCCCATCCATCCAGCCTGCCCAGATCCCTCTGCAAAGCCTTTCTACCCTCCAGCAGGTCGACACTCCCACCCAACTTGGTGTCATCTGCAAACTTACTGGGGTGCACTCCATCCCCTCCTCCAGATCATTGATAAAGATATCAAAGATAAAGATATTATTTCCAGATGTGAGGATCACAATCGTCACCACCTCCAGAGATGGGCACGCTATTCCCCTTTAATAGAGGCATGACAACTTGCTCTGTTTTCTGTCCTTAACACTCTTTGCTTTGAGCCCTGCAGAGCATTTCTTCACCATTTCCACAAAGCTCTTACAGATGCCGGGATCTCTATTGAGACTTAGAGCTCATTCAGAGCTGCAATACACAAGTTAGGACTGCCCTCTCCCCATGCGACTCTGCACACATCCACATTAAGTTTAATTTGCCAGTACAGCCGCTAACCATCACAAGATTTTTCTGCAAATCTGCACAACTAGCTCCTTTTTTTGTTGTTGTTTTTAATACCTTGAATGAACAGTAAATTGCCGCCCTATTTTATCCCCTTTCCCAGGGCACTTAACGAGAAGAGACTGCAGCACAAATTCCTCCAAGACTCGATGCTGGGTTTTGTTTTGTTTTCCTAAGGGAAAAATCAACTATTTATTCCTGAATGTTATTTCCTACTTTTTAAAAAGTTATATATGCAAGAGGACCCTCCCTCTTATCTGATGGCAGCTCAGCTCAAGTCTCTAGCAAGAGCAATTCTTTCATTCACCAAAATAAACACCTTTCCCTTGTCCTGCCGTAAGGGACTCCAGTAGATGTGAGATGCGAGGCATGATTTGCCCCATAAAAGCCAAGTCCACCCCTCCCCAGCACATTATTTATCCATCCAGGTATAGGGTTTATTCTCAATTTCTCAGCCGGGTTGTGGGATGCTGTGTGACTAATGTGGCCGGAGGCAGATTCTACCCTGTGACACCCCCGCAGCCACGATGAAGTCATTATGGTTAAGAGGGGTGTGATCCAGTAACTCAGCTCGCAAACCGAGACTCCCCTACACGCCTGGTTATCTAAATGCTCTTCCCTTTCAAGCAACCCGCAAGCAAGCAGTGCTGAGACTGTGAAGTGAGCCATGGTGCGATCAGGGATGCTTTATTTTTCTGCGGGGTATCAACGCTGTCCTGGACCATCTGGCGCACTCACAGCATGCAAATGCAAAAATATGCAGTTTCAAAGTTCAATCACTTAAAAATTGACTTATGGCCTAACTTCTCCTTGCTTGTCAACCAAAATCTGTGCTCTGGCATCATACAACCATTGATTTACTTTTTCAGTTCTTTAAATTGTGGCTGCAGAAAATGGGTCCAGCATGTTTGTACAGAAGTACATCTAGAAAAACATTTTCCCCTCCACAAGGGAAATTATGACTTGTTTATGCAACACATTTCTGAAAACATTTTTTAGAACTAGAGTCATGTCTCTGAGATTGCTATGTTGGTTGTCAAAACAGAGCCTTTTTTTCCCTGACTATACCATATGTAATACTAAGTCCACTTTCCCTAACTCGATATCATCCATGCAAGATTTGGAGATGATTAGTGGAAAATACACAAATGAGACACTGTTCTTCAGAGAACAGCACAGCAGGAATAATCCGATGTTTCTATATTTATTAGCCTGATGCACATCTAACTTGTTTAAAGAAGGCAAAACGTCAAACGTCAAAAAAAATGTTAATGCGATCCAAGGCATGCTCTCCAAGGGAATTAATGCTGAACTGGAACCAACGCAAAAGCCTTAGCTACAGCAACAAGGAAACAGTGAAAAGGGGCCCTTTTTATTTCTGTTGCAAATGGATCCCCTAATGCAGAAGGTTTATTTCCTAATAGCTGAGATTGAGAACCCGGAGCAGGAAGCTGGGATGGGTGCAGGTATTGGAAACACCTGGTTTGTGTCTGTTTGGCAGACTGTCTCCCCAACCTCGTGGGACAAGGAGAGGGCCTCCCCTGAAGGCAGCTGAGGGACAGGCAGGTGCCCTGGATGCTCTCCCGTTCCCTCTCCATCCCCACGACTGCACAGGGACACCCACCGCTCAGCACATGTTGAAATGGTGCAGATACTCACCTCGTCCTTCAGAAGCCTGATTAGTTTTTATTCTCCTGTAATAAGGATAACGTCCACTTACTCAATATCGTTACCATTTTGCCTAAGAGACTGTTAAACCAGCAAAACATATAAACCACCACAGAACCCATCAAAGCATCCCTAAAAAACTGTGTCTTAAAACACCGCACAGCTGAGCACGAGACAGGGGCCTGAAGCAGAGAGAAAGCAAAGAGGGAAGGACTCCAGGCTGCCATTATCATTTGCCTTAAAACTGTTTATAATGTAACAGTTAAAAAAAGGTAATATGTGACTAAACACTCCATTGGAAGAGCGGCTTCCTTCCCCAGCTTCCCATTTAAAAAGCACCTGCTAGTACAAGGCACTTCAGAAAACAGCAGACCTATACAAGTAGGAATTATTTATCTTGGAAACTCAAAACATTTGCCAGATGAACTTTAGACTCCGTGACTAACCATAACACAAAGCCTCTTTCAACTTCCACTCACAGATAAAACCGCAAAGTTTGCAGGGAGCTGAAGGCAAGGGAATCAGTCGTTACGATTCCAAGACCCGCAACCATCCGCTACCACCACTCCTTCACCTTCTCCTCCCAGGCTGCGGGTATCCTGCCCTCACCCCCCCTCCGCCTCATCCAGCAGCAAGAGAACCTGGCAAAAAAAAGATGCTGCAAACCACACGTGAGCTCATGTTAAATTAAACTTTTTCCAAACCTCAACAGTTGCTGCGAAGTTCGAAAGGTCTGATGCATCACATAAGCCTGCGAGGGGAGATGGAGATTATCATCATTACTGCATTATCACCATCACATGAAGAATTAGTGCAAGACCTCAAATTGCTGGGACCTAAATCAAGGCATAAGCAGACACGCCGCTGAGGCTATCATGATATTCTATCGGAAGCAAAAAAATCCAGGCTACACACTAATATGAATTTACTGATACTTCTCCATTTGAGATTTATAAAGCTGAATTTTTAGCTTTGCTAAAACTGGTAATATCACTTTTTTAAAAAAAAAAAAACCACCACAAAACCACCAAACAAAACCCCAACGACCAAACAACATTCAGCCAGGAATAAAACTGTTCCTTGGTCTTTGCAAAAATCTTGCCCTCTGGCTATATTCTCATTAGCGTTTCCTGGCCAAAGCCAAGAAATTCAAGTATGTTTTCAGAGCTTCATCAGGTTCTCATCACCTCAGGCATGTACTTGAAACTCAAATGACCGTACTAGAAATAATATCTTTAAAGAAGCCCATGCAGAGCTCAGGAATCAGGAAACAATTTAGCCACACCTAAGAGACCTGCACCTCCTTCCTTACCAACCTGCTCTAATGGGTTTGGTACTGACTATTTTACAACATGCAAGTGAGCCCTATTAAAAGGGCAATTTAGAAAAAGAATCACTTTCAGCAAAAGTTCTCTTGCTGCATCTTCACGCTGTTCTGGCTTGACCTATGACACTGACCCCTTGTTAACTCCTGCATCCAAACACTTAAGAAATAACTCTCTCTTCATATTCTGTTTGCTATTAATGCTATGACGTCTTATTGCCTTTTCACGAGCTGAGAGAAGAAAGCTGGAGGCCAGTTATTCTATCACGGCTTTTATTCTTTTCCACCTTTGTATCGCTTCAACAGCATTAGTGACTGAAACTCATTAGGAGAAATTTTCTTTATGTTTGGGGAAAAAAAATGAAAGTCAAAACCACATAAAGATCTAAAACCTATTTCAAAGCTAACAAGAAAGGTGTCGGGCTCTGCCCTAGCAACACTAGCACACGCTCTTAAAAAAATAATTAAGACAAAAAAGCGCAGCCTTAAAACTGTAATAAAACACGGCCGTGTTTGGAAGCAGTACAATGGAAAAACTGAAATCAAACAGCTACAGTCTACGTATCTCAACAAAATCACTCAAAAAGCCGCAGCAGAACACACTACAGTAAATGCACACTTCCAGTGTCTTCAAAATCATCAGAGGGACCGGATCTACCCACTGCGTGAAGCTGTTCTGTTGGAGCCTTCAGATGGCTGCAGTGCTGCCTCACACGCTGCTAGCTTCATCCTCGGGGTGCAAAAATGGGAATTTCTCCATTTTTTTTTTTCCATTTAGGGATTCCCCTCTGATTCTGCAAAATAAGACTGTGCTATGAAAATCCTCTGGTCTCCCCACATCACCCTCTGCTAGACAGGAGCACCGGGAAAGGGCAAACAAAGGACAACATACACCAGCCAGCCAGATCTCAAATATTTTGACAATTTTGACAATATTTTGACAGGACGTTGAGACTGGGTTCAGCATATTCACCCGATCCACGGCTGCTGATTTTTTTGCAGTTGAATCGAGTTTGACAATTTCTCTTCAACCTTCCATGGTGCTACCAAAAGCTGAATCTGCCCGAAGGGGGAACTCAAACCATCTTGAGGATAGCATAGAGAGAACAGCATGCGGTTAGCACATCGAGTCAGCTACTAGTACAGATCAAAACAATTTTTGGCTCCTTCTCCCCGTTTAAACAGATGTATTTCTTCTCCAGGCAAAGGCAGGCAGCAGGAGGAGCACAGTGCACAGCGCAGCTGATGCAAACAGCTGTAGTAGGCCCTGTCATAGCTACATCATTTTATAAATTTTTTTTTTTTTTTTTTTTTTTTTTTAAACTCCAGTGCATAAGAGTTCACATCCCAAATTGAAAACAAAGCAAACCCCGAAATAAACTTCACCGTCTTACTAATTAAAGGGACTCGTTTCTTCAGCAAGGCTGACATAAACCACTGCTGCGGGGTTAAGGACGTATTTTTAGCGCTCAGTCCTTCCAACATTTTTAGGGAAAGACGGTGTGTGCGAGCCAGAGCCCGACTACCCCTGCAGCAGCATTAAAAGCTCTACCTAGGAAGTGGGTTTTCACCTAACTTGATTTGAAATGCCACAGGACATTTGCAGAAACAAAATCTCAACAATACAGGGATTTCTTTCTGCAGCACCCAGGTCTTCATTCCTGAACTGGAGCCAGCAAGCGTCCATGGTTGTCTTCAACTTGCCTCGCCAGGCTGGGTCAGGCACAGACGGTGACGAGAAACTTCCAACAAGCACAGCCGGATAGTTAACCCGGCAAGTCATGGCTCACAGAAAAGAGAGCTGGAAAAGCAAGGCGTCTCCTGCTCAGCATAGTCTATCTAGAGAAATCCAAAGCTAGTTTAATACAAAAGTCCTCAAATTAAGCAGATGCGCTCGTTAAACGCACATGCGGGAGAATAATGGGACAGGCCTTTTATCTCTCGTTATAACTCTAAAAATTAAATATTCCCAGTAGTGAAACCTCTCCATTCTGCACAATTGTAATGTTGTTCTTCCACGTTTATGGATAAACAAAATATTTTATACCCTAAATATCAACAAGAACCACCCAAGGAAACTCAACTCATTTTATAATAGGTGGTTTGGGTAAGTGATTCACAACATCTGAAATACAAGTCTCCAGACCATTTAATATAAGGCAGAGGTAACACAATTTTTATCAGCTGGCTCCAATTAACACTTCACCTTTATCACTTGCGAAAGTATTTCCTTATGGGCTGAGAACCACCCATTGCTCATGTCTCTGCTGACGCACAGAAATATTAATCAGCCTTTAAAAGGTGGTGTTCCACCATATTATGCAAATTACTGCCAACTCCTGAAGAAGGGGAGACCACAGCTAACATTAACAATTTGACAAGATACATCTAAGCATATAAAGGAATAGCCACTATAAAATAAAATCAGAATCTACAGCTTTAGTTTTTTAACTTCTGTTAAAACAGTTTTTCCAGTTAGCAAAATGTGCAGTAAAAATGGCAAAAGAATATGGTTTTCAGATAATCCATAGTGCCCACCTCACTTTCCTCTTATTCAGACAATAAGATGAATATCAAGTCTTGTGAGGAGAGGCTGAGGGAGCTGGGGGTGTTCAGCCTGGAGAAAAGGAGGCTGAGGGGAGACCTTCTCGCTCTCTCCAACTCCCTGAAAGGAGGGTGTAGCCGGGGGGGGTCGGTCTCTTCTCCCAAGGAACAGGCAATGGGACAAGAGGAAACAGCCTCAAGTTGTGCCAGGGGAGGCTTAGATTGGATATTAGGAACAATTTTTACATGGAAAGGGTTATTGCACATTGGAATGGGCTGCCCAGGGCAGTGGTTGAGGCACCATCCCTGGAGGTATTCAAAAGACGAGTTGACATGGTGCTCGGGAATATGGTTTAGTGTTGGTGGGTTTTGGGTTTTGTTTTTTGGTTTTTTTTAAGGTTGGACTAGATGATCTTGAAGGTCCCTTCCAACCTAGGCGATTCTGTGATTCTGTAGTATCTCGTGGCAATTTGTTCACCTTATCTGCCTCAGTGCCAGCCTCCAGTGCGAGTGCGTAATATTTACATATCATTGGGACTGGCCAGTGCTCTGGGGCTGCAGGTTCTCAGGAAACCTAATGCAATAATAAGAATATGAAATGATGCTGCCCTTTCCAAGACCATTCAACCAGACAACTCTCTTCTTCCCATGACTCCCAAAGGATGCTACAAGAAAAATTTATCTCCAGAATGACTGGGGAGCTAGACAGCTGCAGCCCAAGAGCAGTAACTACAACTAAAGTTGAGGGCATTTTCATCTAGAGAAGAAGCAAGCTTATGGAAGTTGAAGGGCAGACTGACACAGATAAACAGTCCACAGAACCACAGAATCATAGAATTGTCTGGGTTGGAAGGGACCTTTAAGATCATCTAGTCCAACCATCAACCTAACTCTGAAAAAAAAAAAGAAAAAAAGAACCAAACCAACAAAAAAACCAAAACACACCCACGTTACTAAACCATGTCCATCTGCAGTCACGCACCTTATCCTTCATATTAAACAGAAATTCACTATAATACTTAGCGATCATTTTTTTAAAAAAAAAAAAGGGATTATGTGAAATTGGTAATTATGGTAATTATATGAAATTACGAATTTCAAAACGAACTATTGCGAATCACATTTTTTAAAATGGAAAGCTGGTATCACCCCTTTCGAACTGGGAAAAGAAAACTCAAAGTTAGTCAGATTAGGAACTATAAGATTTTTCCGACAAAGAATAAAACAATATAAATACATTGCTGTAGACGTTGTATGTGAAAGTTGGCATCTTTAACCCTGTTAACACTGCACAGACACGCAGTAAGCATTATTTTAAGTATTGAAGTTAACATGAAAACTTTTGCCAGCTAGATCCACAGAAAGTCAGTCACCTCTTCCAGAACGTGAAGACAACACCTGCCACCGTAACAGACAAAGCCTCACACGAAACGTGCTGTAACACCGCAGTAAAAAACTCTCAATACCCACGCCAAAACTCACGGGGAGACTGAGCCCCTCAAGCTATGTTAAAGGAGACTCTTTATCAAAAGAGCAATACCTAAACCTGAGCGAAGCTACTCCAAACCACAAAAATCCCCCACCTCCCCCTAAACATAAAATCAACAATAAAGGAGAAATATGATGCCTTTCTTTCAAGGCTCCTTCAGCGCAGGATGTTTTCGCCTTGCAGCAATTCCAAGCCTGTTGAAGTTCTCTTCAGTAATTTCCAAATTATTTCCAGAAGTGATTTATAACATGCCCAGGGACAAAAGCTACAAACACCAGAAGAGTCTACTGAAAACTGGAACTTTGTGTTTCATTTTTCACACATGCCGTTTGAATAGCAGGACTAGAACATGCTCGACACATGCCCAACTCCAGTCAGATGCCCAACATGTCGATGAGAAGACCCGAACCAGGCTGCCACGGGTTCAGAACCACTGCTCCTACGGGTTCAGAAATCACAATTCAGTGGCATAACAACGCAACTGCTGCACTTCTCAATATCCTGTACTTAAATAATCTCTCGCTTTATACGAAGTTAAACAGCCTTAGCTCCTAGCTCAAAAATCTGCCGCAGAAATCAAATGACACGCTCATTCCCGAAGACTCAGGCGACCAGAAACTCATAGACTTCAAAAGCCATGCTGCAATTCAGGCTGCATTTACATGAATTGTCTCCGCTCCATGTACTAGTTACAGTCTCCCGGTTAAAAGTGTTCCCAACAGCTCTCACAAAAAAACCCCACAACCCTAAAACCCCCAACAAAGCAACCAAAGAAAGCCTCACAACCACCTTGAGGCCCAAGGTTTCAGGCTCAAGTCATCTGCTGGAAAAAAACCCAAGCCATCAAAATTAAAAAAAATGAGCGTTAAAAGACTGCTTATTTCAACACCCCGTGAATCTTCAGCTAATTTTATTGGTTCTGCAATCATATTTTCTTAGGTTTGGCCTGCCGAGTGCGTGTGTTGCTAAGCGAACATGATGAAGAAATCAGGGGGGTAAAACTGAGTCTAAATGATTTCATGATTGGAGTTTTAACACGAGTGCTTTTGTAACTCAAAAGCTTCCCTGCCTCCCGAGCCCGGAAAGGGAGCGCACAGGAACGGAGAGAAACGGAGTGTGCTGACTCCAAAATCATCATCACAGAGCCCACAAGCCTGACACAACCGTACGTTTATAAATACGCACAGAAATGTGGCTGAAATAAAAACCTGCAACCAGACTTTATATTTTTTTTAATATATGAATTTATTATAGAAAAACTGGTATATAAAATGTATTATACATCAATACGTTATACCTAACATCCCCTCAAAATGCTAAGCCATGGAAAAAAGGTATTTAAAAAAACCACCTCCTCTGTGATCGGCGGAAAAAGATACAAGAGCTGACATATAAGCTAAATTTTAGTGGTCTGACCACAAGCGTAGCCTTGGTGTACGAGGGAAGCCCTTTGTGGAAGTTACGTGAAGCTCCTTGAGCTCTCATCACACTCACAGCCTGTTAGTCAGGTATTTATTAGAGGGAGTCCTGTGACTGACTGAAAAAAATACACAAGAATTACGTTTTTACTAACCTTAACAGGAAAAAAGAAAACAAACAACAAAAAAAAGTTTTTACTGTGATTGCTGTTGAGTTTTTACTGCCCAGTTCTGCAAGAAAAACTTCCAGCATCCTCCCCCGATGGTGTTGCCAGAGCTGTTTGTCACGCCGGTACTACCGTGGGGGACAAGGAGCAGCACATGTAAACAGAAAACAGTGTTTGTGATGACGGCAGTGACACATTCCTGGGATTATTCTGCAAGAAAGGAGCTCGGATTAGGTCCAGAAAGAAATGAACTCTTTTTTTTTTTTTTTTTTTTTTTTTTAACTTTTGAGTCTGAACCACGTAACCCTGTTGTAACGGAGTGCAAGCACTACGCGGAGACAGCGGTACTGGGAATGTACATATACTGAATTTCAGTACATTCAGGTATATATACTGAATATTCAGTATATATATACACTGAATATAATATACTATATATATTATATATACTATACTATATATAATATACTGAATATATATAATATACTGAATATATATAATATACTGAATATTCAGTACATATACTGAATGATTTCACAATTATTTTCTTTCTTTCTTTTTCTTTTTTCTCTTTCCTTTTCTTTGCCATGTGAGTGGGCTGGCAAAGGAGCCTGCAAGCAGCCATAGGAGGAGAGAGGGCTGGAAAAGCCAATACAGACTAAGAGACAGTCCTACACATTCTTCAGAAACTACCAGCAAAACGCTTGCAGCACAACCAGGCAAAGAGTGGAGTATTTGGGGACAGGGATATGAACTTTGAAGAAAAGTAGAACCAAACAAAGACTGGTTTAAATCCTGCGGAAACAGGATTATTTTTGCACATTTTTGGAAGTCGGCAGTACATAGTAACCAGCTCTACCCCCCCCCACTACTAAACGCCATCAAGCCCCCGATGTCAAACTGTTTTCACCCGCAGTACTTTCACACAAAAGAGGTATCGTGTCTCCTTTATCCACGCTACAGCTGGGTAACGCCACCTCGACTGCAGAGTTGATGTCTCAACCTGGGGCCCTAAAAATACAAACCAGCACGCACGCTCAAAACACACTCGATTTCTTCTTTATTTGGGGATGGAAAGGGATTTGTTATCAGTCAATTCCTTGCATACTTTGCGAGGGTAGGGGTTAAGGCAAGCTGTGACAGGAACATACTCTATAAGTATAAAGAGGAGAAGCCCCGTCCCAGCACCTCTTCTTACAGGAAAAAGGGGATGGGAGGGTCGCTGCAGAAAACCTTGATGCGCGCCATCCGTGCTTCTGCCAAAGTAACTTCCAGGAGTGACTAAGAACGATTTCCTTCCATGGGCTTATTTCTTTAAGTCATCTTATTAAAAGGATTCCTAGGTGAAGGCCCACAATGTGCACACTGAGGACCTGCAGGGATTTCATAGCTAAGTTTGAATAATATAGTGTGCTTATATTAAATACTAACACACATGACAAAGTACATAATCCGCACGCACAATGAAACCTCCATTTTGATGGGAAAAAGCCATATAATCATAGGAGAGAGTTAACATAGTATCACTTAGCAGTTACCTAGAGTAAAACTGTAATTAACACAGCAACTAAATCCCGCTTCATTCAAAAGTCTCTTATTTTAAATGCAGGTTTCTGTTTCCCCTACCAAAATAATTCCAGAAAAATCCTACTTCCCACATGCTCCCGTGTACCCTCAGGAGCACTCAGGACAGCGAGCAAGGATCATATTCATTCTGCAGATGTTCCAGTGGTTGTGTGCAGCAAAGACAGATGGTGGAAGACAGAGAGTTGCACCACCTGGCTCAGCAGCAGAATCACCTTCTTCCTGCTCCTGATCGGGATTAACAACCAAGTTAAGGAATTGGGCTGGGAATGAATTTTCTGTAGCAAGGGAGCAGAAGGAAAGGGCTAATGAAAAGAACTAATAGGCTTTCCAGTCTCCGGGTAAAAATCATCACCAGTACCTCATTCCTTGTAGACTTTCAAGACTTGATTCAGAACTTAAAAAAAAAAAAAAAAAAAATTAAAAAAAATGATCAAGTATTGATATTTCACTGCACCCAAATGAGGAACAGTTTCAAATGCATCAGATGAAAACTACCCATAGACAGCTCTGGTAAAATACATCCAAAAGAAAGCTTCTCTTCCTCAACTAAAGCATCCGGTGCAGGTAATAAAAATACTGGTGCTACTCTGGTTGAGACCTATGTAGAAGATTCTGGAAAAAATCATGAGTGCTACTGGTATCTTGCTCACCTACCCAGGAAGACCCAGATTTGGAACACTTCACGTGCAAGAAGCATCTATTGAAGCACATCAAGAAGCATGCATTTAGAAAATGACCACTTCTGAAAGGCGTACCTACAGCTGAATGACAAAAACTGACCTGTACTTCAGTCCTCACTGTCCTTAAAGGTAAGATACTTGTTTCTGCTAGTAAGGTGCAAGTTTGAGTAGGGCATTTTGGGTTACGAACTGTTCTTACACAGACTGAGAGAGCTAATAAAAAAGATCTCCTCTTTATTTTAGCTTAGCCACTGAAATATAACTTGGCAATCACAGCAGAAATACACAGAACTGAGGACAAGGCAACACAGCACAACTACCTTATGACAGAAAAGAGCATGTCTGTCCAGGACCTCCGATACCTAAACCATCGTTAAATTGAATGACACCACTTGTCAAATTCTAACTATAGAGTTTTAACAGAATTGTTCTAAACCAGCAACCATTGTCCTTGCATCTCACAGGCACGACTGAAGTAAAAAAAAAAAAAAAAAAAAAAAAAAAAAAAAGAGGTTAGATTCTATCACAATAAATTATTTATGTATTTAAAATTTGGGAATGTCTCAAAATATTTTTCAGAACAAGTTCTTTGATTGTATCAGTTCTGTTTACTGGAGGAAGATGGCAGTTAGAGTAACAAGTCTTAAGATGACCGCAGTGCCCTGTGATCAGCCTCTGCTTACCATGAAGTCTCCTCCTTACTTCAGGTTAAAAAAAATAAAGAGTCTGTTCCAAGGGCTGGAGGTCAACTGCATTAGCAGGTAATTCACTCCCACACAGAAAACAGAAGGCACACATAAATCTCTGCTGCTGCAGACCTTCCACAAACCCAAGGTACCCAAGTGAAGAGGTAAAGCAGGTGGTAATATTAAAAGGTGGCAATAACCTCAGGAACACCTAAGTCTGAACATAAAGCAAACCAACTACGTGATTTTGCTTTTCACTCCCCACCCATTATGTTCACAAGACCAGGAGATAAGAAGGGGCAAGAAAAGGCAAGGATTCCCACAATCAAGTTTTCAACGCAGCTAAACGTACTCCCAGTATTTCCATGCCTACGGTACATACATACAGCAATAATCAAGCCTGCTTACAAATCTTTATACATAGTCAAGGCACCAAACATAGATCTCTCTTATCTGATCTCAACCTACTCTTTTCATAGCCTATCATTCTCAAACAACTTCATAACAACTTCACCTTGAGTCACCCGGGAAGCTTTGCAGATATCTAAACTGAAAATCAAGAATTTCTTCAGAGAGCTTCATGTCCCCTCCCAGAAGGCCCCATCCCCACCTAACCCAGCACCCGGAGTGCACCTCTTCATTCACAGCGACATCGTAATGCCAAACAGCATCACCCGCACTAAGCACTGAATCTTCAGCTAACTTCAAAATCCCAGAACCACAGAATGGTACAGGGTTGGAAGGGACCTCTGGAGATCATCTAGCCCAACCCCCTGCCAAATATCTAAGAATGTCTTAGATGTAAGACATGCTCAAATATTTTTAAGAGATTAAAATTGAATTCAGGAATAAATGTTATTTTACCCAGGACTGCTCACGTTCAATGGCATTTAGCTGACGCCCAGGTTAGCCCATGCCTTGAGCAATACAGGCTGCGCCTGCCATCGACGAGAAAGCACCGAGAAGAGCCAGCATTATACTTGTTGAAAGACAGTTCCCGTCCTGCAGGGCTTCCTTGCGTTAAATACAGACCACACGAACAGCACTGAAAACTGCCCAGTTCTCACATTTCCAAGCTTCTGCTTTCTCACCACTACCCAAACCGATGAGATATGTTATCGATTTGGTTTCTGCAAGGTGGGTATAAATAGCCAAGGCCACCTTTGATGGCCACCTGGAACATACACCTGAACAGAGACAGCTCCGTCTGCAACAGCACTGTAAACGTGAGCTGAAAGGGGCTGTTTGCTTCCACGGACTTTTAACCAGTGCTTTCAAAACGTCTTTTTCAGAAAAAGCTCTTTAGCATTACCTTCCTGCTTTGACATGCAGCAAACAATGCTGCTGCCACGCACAACTCCACATAGAAATGACTCCTCTAGCGCTGTGCCACTCGCCTTAACTCTCGAGCATCACACGGCTACCAAATACAATGCCGAAAATCGGAGGAACTTCCATCACCAACAGGACAAAACCCAAAAGTAACACATTCTCCGCAGGATAGAAATGAGCCTCCTTTTATTAAAACAAACTCTTCATTGAGAAATTTAACAAGGAAGGACATTTTTGGTACTAGGAAACCGGCAGCCAACATGCAAGGCACACTGAAGACATTGAACCAAAAAAATAATTATTTCATGGATATCACTTCTCTGAAGTAACCACACGAAGTAATAGCTTCAAAAAATCTCACTGGAAAACACACTTGACTGAGTCACCTTAGCAGAAAAACAGGACTATTAGTGTCAAGCTATGAATCAAATTCAAGGTTTCTTAAGCACTGGTGTGAGTACCTAACACCACAGCACCGGATTCGGTTCTCACTTGAGGAAATGAGAAGAAACCATCAGCACCTTCCCCGTAGCACAAAGCTACCATTAGAAGGTGGAGAGGCATTAGCCTGGCTAGCTGTAATACGGGGGGGAAGAAGAACCCCACAACAACAGCAGAGCAGTTGCGTTTCTCCGAATAACAGCAGTGGAGCAAGGCAACCTGAACAGACTCCTAGCTACGCTTTGACTTGGCGACCAAAAGTAGGCAGACAGAAGCTCTCAACTGCTTTTGACCCAGCACTTCAAATACCTCCTGAACGCCTCCTAAATAAAACAAGGCCTGCCCTTGCCTTCAGCAAAAGCTTTCCCCCAGCAAAGAGCAATCTCCATTCACAAAGCGGGAGACATCCAACAGCTGAGGTTCGGTTTTAAGAACATACGCGAGTCACTTGGGGTTACAAAACTGACGGTCCACCTGTACGGCTTCTGAAAGATGGGAAATACAAACGTGAAGGACTAGCAAAGCCATACAAATAGTTCAAGGAAGGTTTACCTATGGAAGAAGACACATACTTCTGCTGACTCTACGTGGCACCACTGACACTTGCTTACCCCGTGTCATGAAGCACACTGCTCACAGCTAGCGGGCTCCCTAACGGTTCCCAAAATCATACCTGTCGGAAAATAAATCTAGCTGTTTAGTTTAGCTTCAAATTGACTCTAAGCAAAAGGTTACAGCAGACTAACTTTTTCAACAGGGAAAGCGTTCATACAGAGATCCTCATTGTCCAGCACTTGGGAGTCACAAAAGTCTAAAGCTAACTCCAGAAATAGGCAGAATAACCGGCTGTCCCTTCACAGGAAAATTATTACAAACAGAGTGATTTGTCTCTCACCTGAGAACTGTCACTAGGTAACAAGACTTTGGGGGTTTATCACAGAATCATAGAATTGTCTGGGTTGGAAGGGACTTGTAAGATCATCTAGTCAAACCATCAACCTAACACTGACAAAAACGAAAAACACATCACTAAACCATGTCACTGAGCACTATGTCAACCCGGCTTTTCAATACCTCCAGGGATGGTGCCTCAACCACTTCCCTGGGCAGCCCGTTCCAAGGCTTAATAACCCTTTCAGTGTAAAAATTCTTCCTAATATCCAACCTGAACCTCCCCTGGCGCAACTTGAGGCCATTTCCTCTTGTCCTATCACCTGTTCCTTGGGAGAAGAGACCGACCCCCCCTGGCTACACCCTCCTTTCAGGGAGTTGGAGAGAGCGAGAAGGTCTCCCCTCAGCCTCCTCTTCTCCAGGCTGAACACCCCCAGCTCCCTCAGCCTCTCCTCACAAGACTTGTTCTCCAGACCCCTCACCAGCTCCGTTGCCCTTCTCTGGACCCGCTCCAGCCCCTCAATGTCTTTTTTGTGGTGAGGGGCCCAAAACTGGACACAGCCCTCGAGGTGGGGCCTCACCAGTGCCCAGTACAGGGGGACCATCACCTCCCGAGTCCTACTCACCACGCTGTTCCTGACACAGGACAGGAAGCTGGTGGCCTCCTTGGCCACCTGGGCACACTGCTGGCTCATGTTCAGCCCACAGTCCACCAACACACCCAGGTCCTTTTCTGCCAGGCAGCTCCAGCCGCTCTGCCCCAAGCCTGGAGCGCTGCGTGGGGTTGGTGTGACCCAAGGGCAGGACCCGGCACTCGGCCTTGTTGAACCTCATCCCTTTGGTCTCAGCCCATCCAGCCAGCCTGTCCAGATCCCTCTGCAAAGCCTTTCTACCCTCCAGCAGGTCGACACTCCCACCCAACTTGGTGTTTTTAGCTATTTAGTGAAAAACACTACCTTCATCTTCAAGAAACGAAGATGGAAGTCAGTGCTCAAAATCAGTGATTGGCCGGAAAAAGTTACTCTATTTTCTATCACGATAATACTTGGGGCTTCACAAGTTTGGGGGGATTGGAAAACAACCTCTATACAGAAAGGACCAGCAAGGGAACTAGAAGTAAACTAAGAAATATACTTTAAGATAGGAATTATACAGGACAGCCAAAGTGGAGGGAGTGAAAAGGACACCAATGACAGCCAGTACTGGTGGCCAGTGGCTGCCATACTGGAGCGCATGGACTGGAAGAGCAGCCTGAGCAAGGAAACCAACAATCTGCCACAGAGGATGTGGCAAAATGGGTGATTTTCAATTCAAGTGAGGTTAGGAAAAAAAATACCGAATTTCTGTCAAAGTCCTGGGCACAATCCCCTGGAAGTTGTGAAGAGCAATGCACATTTCTGTAGTTTTAATTATTAAAGCTGTTAAAATTGAAGAGTTAAACCTTGCATCTTCCATGAGCACAGAATAAGCTTCCCCCCCCATGCAGGACACAGAGATTGAGACAGAAAAGTCGTTGCCTTGCCAACAAAAATATTTCTGTATCGTTGAACAGAAGAGCTTCTGAATTAGGATGTTGCATAAGGAGCAGTTAGGTCAACATCCCAGTTTCCCAGCCAGTCTACTCTTGGTACAAATGCAGTAACAGCCCTGGAAGAGCGGGAGATGTTTCAGGCAGTATGTCATTCTAACACTCATTCCAAAGAAGGCTTTGGGTTTCGGGAGCTACAGGGAGAGCATCATCTCTGCAAGAATAATCTGTAATAGCAACACTAGGGTGCTAAGGGCCACTGATTTTTTGGGGTTCAATATATAAATAAAATAAATAAATAAATAAATGAAACGCTACTTAATAGTGAGAGTAATCAGTAACTCATTAATTTCACATACAAAGATGAAACATGATGCTCTTAGGACCCAAATAACATATGCACCCACAGAAAGCAGCAGAGAAACTAAGGAGTGCGTGCGTCTTGGTGGATGCATTACACATCCCTACAAATACAACCACAAATACAGCTGCACTGAGTGGTTTATCACCCACTTCCCTTATGTTTAATACATAAGCACTGCCAGCGACTGACTGCTTGCATGGGAATAAGACGGAAAAAAACATATGCATCAGTGCTACAGAACTCTCTCCTCAAAAACCACGCATTTGTTTGTACATACACACTAAGTCCAAGACAAGTAAACCAGTATTTTTAGGAATCCAGATTCTCCATCAAATCAGCCAGACAAGCCGACTGACAAATACATGTAAACAAATAAAGAGGGATTATAAATAACTTGGAAGTGCCAGAGTTGGCAGCAGTCAGCACAGTGTTTGAGCTCCCCTTCATATGCAAGTTGCAAAACACCAGCATCTAACACTTCCAAGAAGGAAAAGATCTGCTCTGGGTCTTCATTCACAAAATGGGAGAGTAGCTCAGAAGCATTCCAACCGCGGTGCATTTTGGGCGCTTCAAAGAACAAGAACCCTTTGCAAACACTAGGATCTTTCCAAGAAACTTCCACGTTATTTCTTAATAAGTGCCTCCAAGGCTGAAATTAACTTCACCAAGCTCAGGAGCTGAGATACATCATACGCCATCTGAAAATAGAGAAGTTGTTTGACGTAACTAGAACTGACGTTGCTGAGTTTTTGTATTTAATTTAATAGTTCTCTCTATAAGCTAGTGAAAATAAAGTTACAAATAACAGGTCTCGGGTAATTTACAAATAACATCTCCATATCCGTTAGATATAACTTTGTATACCACCCAAGTGGAGTATTTGCAACCAGGAAATACAGATGCGCCTACCTCATAAATCACAATAACTGTATCTGGCATTATGGGCAGATCCTAGGGGGGTTCCTCATAAAGACCTTTCTGTAATGTCTTAAAACGCTTGGAGATTTACTCCGTACTACAACCTCAGACAAGTGACCTTTACGTCTTTGCGTGTGCAACCTCAAAGTGAGGAAACCAAAACCACACGAAAACAAGTACTATCCATGAAGTTCAATGTGAACTGAAGTGCACGGATAACTCCTCCGCGTTAGGCTGCTCAAGAAGTTCAAGACTATTAACCGATGCGGGAACTAAGGTGACTAAACTCATGACAAATGAGTCCCTGCCCGCTGCAAACCCATTCCAGCCCTTACCGAAGAGGAGCAGCTGCAGCACGGGAAGTCTCTCCGCCTGGCTCGCCTTCTCATCCCCGCCAAAGAAAACCTCCAAAAATAACAAGGCCCACCATTTAAGCTTCACTAATGTCTTCTGCAATTAGTAAAATAAAATTGTAGGAAGCTGCATGGCACTGTATGCTTATTATCTTGATGGTATTTGTGGCCTGTTTTGCTGTGAGAAAACATTTGGTGCTATTTTGCCAATAAGGCAGACGTATTTGTCAAACACTGTCATTATATACCAGCCTGAAACATCAAAATCATCAAACACCCTATTTTAAACTTCCATCAAGATAATCGCTTTATGTTGGACGCTTTTCACGAACAGAATAGATGATAGTTTCTCGAGTTCAATATACTGACATTTCTTTTTCCTCACACATGAAAAAGCCCATTCTGTATTTTTTGGCAGACGCTGCCTTCACTGTGTGTTTACTGCAGTTGCCTAGGGGAAATCCTAACACCAATTATCAAAAGCAACACTAGTACATTAATAGTTTGCATTAATGCCTTTTTTTTTTTTTTTAACCCTACGCAGCTCAAAGTGAAAATGAACATGCAGGCATTTGAAAGAGATTTGCACTGACTCTCCACTTTCCAAATCTCTATTTCTAAGGTTATAACCATGCCAGAGAAAACACTAGTTATGTGCTATTTCAGCTATCATCTTTCACAAATCATTTGGTAACTGGAGAGTAATCAGTATTAAACTACCAGTGGCCACCGGCGCAATAGTATCAAAATTAGCTCTGCTCTGCAGCAAAGAGCCAAAGCGTTCGTTCAAAACGCACCCAAGCGATTCTTCAGGGGCGATCTAAGAATCCAAGACCTGAAAGCAACACTACTACCAAGCTCACACGCTGTGGCATGCAACATACTGCTTTGAAATTATTATTTTGTCAAATGGAGCAATTAAAAGTTCTGGCTGATTAACTACTACACAGAGTAAGGGTTCAGCATCTGGTACAAGCCATTCCACCTTCTAGGGCAAAACGACCATCACATCCAGTAAAAAACTGCTAATGCCTGAAGAAGCATTTGAAAAGTTTGAAGTTCTCCTCTATTTGCAGCAACTACGAGCAACTTAAACCCTTCCTTAGGTCTCAGAAAAGAGCTGACGTGCAACCCCACATACAGATTCCACTTCTGAAAAACCAAATGCTCGGTCATTAACTGGAGACTCGCTAGGATTATGAAACAGTTCCAGAGTAACCTTATCCTCCATGCCACACTGAGCACCCTCAAATTCAGGGCAAGCGATCACGAGGAGAGGAACAGGAATACCATGTTTTAAATGTTCTTTTCCTTGGTCATCGACATGAGCTTCATTAGATCAACACATCTTTACCTACAGCGATAAACCAAGCAACAGGCAGATCTCTGCCAAATGAAGAAGTGTGTCAATTTAATTCCCAGAGCTTGGTTTGTGAGGGAATGGTGACGAATGCCTGTACAACGCTTTTACACAAGCCTTCAGCGACCTGTCCCTAGAAAGCTACCCACTACCCAAGCCATCAGGTATTTAACTGCCAAGTTGGTATAGAACAACATTAAAATTCTACATTTCTTTTCAATTTCAACTGAAAAACAAAGACCACGACTGCTAGCATCTGGCACACACTCCAATATTGTGCAAACATTAATCCATCTCATTCTCTAATTCAGCCAGTGACCTTAATACCAGTTCAGTTCTTAATCATCTGGCTATATCAGTGCAGCTGGCATTCATTTTGCTCGACACAAGACCTACCCAATAAATAGTAATAAAAAACCCTCTTAGACAACGCTTCACAACGCTTAACCCCAATTGCAATCTATTTATCTGCTAGATTTTGTTTTCATAACAATGCCTAGACAACACTCACTCACAACAACTGAAACAGCTAGAAGAGTCCCAGAAGAGTTTTAATCCATTAAAGAAAGGGACTCTCCAGTGTTGAAAAAACAATATTCTTATACCAGCACGCCATCAAAAACCTTCAGCTACAAGATGGAGAACAATGCGGGACTAGTTCCAATACATTTGCATCATATCGCCCAAATTTCATGTGCCTCAAAGCTTTGCCTGCTCACCCACATGAGTGCACAGGGAGTTTACTGGGCTGGTGTTGGAAATACCAGTGGTTTTAAGTGTGGCAACTGTACTGGGGTAACAAGCAAGAGACAACACAGAACTAACAAGAATTCTCTCCAGTGAAGCTCTGCAAGAAAAGACTGGAGGTCTCCAACAGAGATCACTTGTCAGCTTGCTTCTACTTCCCATCGCCACAAACTGCAGAGAATTTGAGATAAGAGCTTAAAACTAATTCCTCTAAAACCTCAGGGGGGGAAAAAAAAAAATATATATATATATCTCAAAAGAGCGAGTTTATAATGATACTCCTTTTGATAGTCTACAATTTTGATTCACCCATCTGCTTAATACATCCTAAAGAAGGGTTATTCAAACAAAGTTATCTCAAAACAAAAGCCCCAAGTGAGAACCACTGAAAAAGAAGCTGCTATTTTAAAACCCCACTGCCCCAGAGCCGTCCTCCTCCGGAGCAGCAAGAGTTCCTCTTATTATGAAAGAATCAAGAAGACTTCAAAGGGGGAAAAAAAACAAACCAGAAACAACATTTTCCTTGACAAGTTCTCTAAAATAGTTTTAAGGCCAAAATAGCTTCTTTTGCTTCTCTGACTTGAAGTTGACGGAAGTTTCTTTTTTTTCCTTTGGGACTAGTGGTGGTGAATATGTAAAAACTTTTCTCGCTTCAAATAAATTAATTTACAGGTTGAACACCATGACATAAGACTATTAAAATCAGCGGCAAGTGAACTTCAAAACCAATCATTTGATATTAAGATGGAAAAAATATGCCAATATTAGAATAGCAGCACTGGCAGAGGATTAGCCTACTTTATAACAATTATTTCAAAACGGACAGAACTCCGTGTTTTTAACACAAAGCTAGCCATGAAGAAGGGGGCTTGCTAACATCACCGCCACAGTCTAGAAAACATTCCATTAACACGTTGCAATCCTCGCAAAAAAGAGGAGACAATGAACAACATCCAAAAGATAGGCACCAGCCTGGCTGACAGATGGACCACTTCATCTTCCCCACCCGTACCTTCAGCTTTTCTTCTTTTCTTTCCTACAAGCTACCTTTGTTATATTTGGTCAACACTTAAGTAACCTGGAAAACGGCAGTCCACCTTAGGTGAGAAGTAGGTGTTTGAACCCCCTGCCCTCCCACTGCTAACAAAAGCTTTGGGAATTGTTTTTTAGGTGGAACTTGAGGCCAAGGATGCCACAGTAAATGAGGTTTGCAAGTAGAAAAGGAAAACGCTTGATGCCCAAAGACCGTTTACTGACACTGTGAAGAACAATTCCCCCGAAAAATCAACATTTACCCACTTTACAGCATGAGTAACAGTAACATCAAAACCAGACATTGCTTTACTTTTGTATTCTTTACATTTTTGCTTTAAAAATTCCATACCTTCAGCTTGTTCGAAAGCGTATTACCTAAGCTAGTTAGGAACAGTTTTCCAAGAAATAGCACACAAGAAGATATTGTGATGTCTGGGTGATTATTTCCAGTTGAAAATGCCAACAAATACAGAGTTTAACACTTCTACTTTCTCTACAGACCTTTGCACTTTCTATACAAGGCCTGCCTAAGTCAAATAACTCACGTACAGCACCAAACATACAGAACACCAACGGCATGAGTGAAGCGAGTTTAAAGTAATAAAACTTCCTTTTGCAACTGGTTACACGGAGGGGGGCGGGAAACAAACATTAAAATCAAGATTTGACCTCCATCATTACCCTAAAACATAGGCACAGGATTGCCAAGAGCATACCAGTTTCACATCAACTAAAAGAAGCAAGAGACAAGCCTTGGCCGAATAGCCACTCATTCCAATCTTAAAATAGTAAAATGTATTTGGCATGCTACTCATATTATCTCATTAAACTTTACTTCCTAAGAAATAACAGAAGAAATTAAAGACAAATTAATTTAAACTTCGCTTTCTGGAGGACACCAATAAGCAACAGCTGAAACTGTGCACAGACTTTCCAATAGCAAAAGCCTTAACTGCACTTCTCCGGGGAGAAAGGCAGAAAGTGGCAGAGCACACCAGACCTGCTAACCCGTAACGCAAGCCTGCAACACCCCTACTAACCCATAACCACAGGCTTGGTCCCAAGACGCATTTTTTTTTCCTGGAAAACAAGACTCAAAGCTTTTTTTCACCAGATAAATTTGATACTAGCATATACAGGCAAAGCCGCTGTGGAACATCTTAATGCCGCGTATCAATGGTTACTGATTAACTGAAATCTTCAACTTATCCTGGGCTGTAAGGACTGTGCTCCGAGTATATGGCTGTACGCCGGTAAAACAGAGTAACAGTTTAAGCGTATTGGCACAGGACAGGCATAAATAGTTGTATGAAGTAACCCTCTGTTGTGGTTACCTCAAACTTTAACCAAGGTCAGACCACAATTTCCGTCAAGATTATTATAAGCCCACATGAATGCCTCTACATCAATAAAATATTACAGTCTTCAGTTACTAGGTCTAAATATTTGGCTTTGCTCCTTGTGCCTCAAACTCCGGGCATATTCCGCTCACAGCAAGACTTCTGGATGTGTAACAGGCTGGTAGCACCACCAAGCATCTCCTGCTGTTGCTTCCCCACAATAAACCTCCCTGTCCCAATTCTACACCATCCAATACCATACCTGTGGCTTACAGAAAGCTTGATCTTTCTAATTGGAGAACTGTATTTCCAGAAAAGCAGTGACTTACAGATCATTTGCCACTTTGATAAGCACTCAGTGAGCAACGTCTGCTATAATTACTAGTTAAATGTTTCATCACATATACCTGTTAAAGATTCGAAAAGCGCAGCTAGGAAGAAAGCACAATGTCTTACAGTGAAGCTCCACAACCAGCATTTCTGGTTAAACAATACTGTGATCCTTCCACATCCTCACAGAAAGCAGCTAGTCAGCTCTTGACTTCCATCCCACAGTAAGGTTAAGTTTCAAGTTTTTCTTGTATCCTAGGGATTCACAAACCCCAGAACTTCCCAATCTGCTTTCCATCTAGCATTAGCAACACTTTGGCTAATTAAAGATTTGTACACACCTATAAAAATAATTCAAAGAGCACAGCTTCTGAGTTTGTGCTGTATTTTTAAAAAAATATCAAACTCTGTTTAAGTTCTTTTGTTTCTAAGGCATTTTGGGTTTACAATACTTTTACATCATCAGTATTTACCTACTCCAAAGCAAGCAGGCATATTTCTGATCACCATAACCCATCTTTAGGATCACAAAAGTCTTTCCAGCAGGGGAAAGTCCTAGTGTTGCACGGCACTGGGCCACCCAGTGACCTATATACAGCAGCACTGGAGTTCAGCTTCTACTCCATAATTAAACGAGCGACACTTGCATCACCCACCTGCCCTAGAACGCATAATCAACCAACCCAGAGAGCACTTTTTGGTTCGTACAGTCCAACCTGCTCCCATCAGAGCTGCCAGGCAATACACCTGAGAAGAAAGCACTAGCACACGCTTTAAAACGCGCCATCCCCGCTACCGCGTACAGCCGTCACATATCCCACCGCAGCATCTCCCTCTCCTCCTCGTACGTAAAGGTGGTTTTATCCCACCATCCTTTACCACCCATTCAGAGCTTTGGAGCAAATACACCCACCCACACCCACCCCCCCCCTAAGATGAAACAAGGAAGGGCACCTTTGTGGGGAGACCCATTGATGCTCTCGGTGCTAGACTGCATGTCCACGGTGGCTCTCCTGAGGCTGCTAAAATAAGCCCTGGACCTGGAGAAGCTGCTGCGGGGGGACCGCCCGTGGGGGCTGCCGAAGAGGGCGGAGGTGCCGTCCTTGCGGGCAAAGATGCCACTGAAGAAGCGCAGCAGCCGGTGTTCGTGGGCGGCGGCGGGGCCCTCCCGGCCCAGCCGCTCGGAGAGCCGCTGCAGGTCGCTGTTATCCAGAGTCCGGTTCTTGCTCTTGCTCCGCTCCCAGCGCTCCAGCTGGGAGAGCGGGTCCGCCTGGCTCAGCACCTCGCCCACGTCCAGCGTGTTGCGCTTCTCGGGGGGGGGAAGGACGGCGGCGGCGGCGAGCGGCGAGCCCCGCGGCCCGGCCCCCTGGCTCGGCGGCGGCCCGGGCAGGCAGCCGGAGCTGCTGTGCCGCCGCACCCGGCCCAGCGCCCGCATCCGCGGCAGCTCTCCCCCGCTGCTCCAGTGCCTGAAGCTGAAGCTCCGCCGCAGCAGGCCCGGCTGCCGCCAGGGGCTCTGCCCCCGCTCCCCCGCCTGCGGGGCCCCACCCGAGCGGCCTGACGGTGGGCCGCGGGCCGCCGGCCCCCCATCCTCCTCATCCTCCTCCTCGGGGGAGGCTGTGGCTTCAGTCCCGCCACAGGTGGCCGCCGGCTCCCCGCCGCTCCCCTCCGGGGAAGAGCTGCCCCGCCGCCTCCCGAGGGCGAGCTCGACGGGGAAGGGCTGCCCCGCTCTCCGCGGCACCTTGAGGCGGCCCAGCTCCAGCTGCCCGGTGCTGAGGGTCCTGAAGTTGCGGAAGCCGCAGGGGCTGGGGACTCGGTCCCGCTCCTCGCCCTCCTCCTCCTCGCCTTCCTCTTCCTCCACCAGCAGCAGCCCGGCCCTGGTGAGGCTGGAGGAGCCCGGCGCCCGGCTCCCCCCGCGCCGCCCGCGGCGGGGCAGCTCCGGGCCGGGATGGCCGCTCTCCGGCCCCAGCAGCTCCTTCTTCACCATGGTCACGGAGATGCGGTAGACGGTTTTCCGCTGGGGGGTCCCCCGCTGCATCCTCTCCGGAGAGGAGGAGGAGGCGGCGGCGGCGGCCGGCGGCTCGCTGCTGTCCAGAAGATACATGTCTCCCCCCGCCGCTCTCCTCCCTTCAGGCAGCAGCATCCAGCCCGGGCATGGCAGCGCGCCCGCCGCCGGAGATGGAGGTGCCGGAGAGAGGTGGGTTTTCTGGAGCCGCGAATGGGAATGCAGAACCACCAACCACTGCAACCCCGTGAAAAAATAAAAAAATAAAAAAAAAATAAATCCTCCCCTGTCACACCCCGCTCGGGGAGTCGCACGGCGGCTGCGGCGGGGTTAGGCGGCAGCTCCGCTCCGGCATCGCTCCCCGCCGGCGGACGGCCTCCGTGTAAGCGCCATCCAGCCCCTTCCCAAGAGACGCCGAGGGACGATTTAAATCCGTGCAGCGACCGCACGCATCCTCCTGCGGATCCCCAAACGCAGCGCACGGTCCGGTGTTCAAGGGATTAGAGCAGCAGCAGCAGCAGCTTTCAATCTCATTGTTTACAGCAAGGCGGCACGTTTGCGGCTCTTGCGGCTTTTTTTTCTTTTTTTCTCCTTTTTTTTCCCCCCCACCCCCCCCCCCCTCCGCCGGGTAAATCCGATTAATATCCCTCCTCAGGAGAGAGGAAAGGGCGGGCAGCGTCAGGCCGGCAACCCGCTGCCCGGGCCGGGCTGGGCTGGACGGGGCGGGGAGGGAGGGATGGGGGGGGGGTCCGCTTTCGAAACGAAAACGCCGCCGGTTCCCAACCGCAGTGGGTGCAGGAGGGCCCGGCCCCGAGGCGCACGCCCCTGGGCGGGCAGAGCGGCGGCGGCGGGGAGGACGGGAGGGGATGAGGCGGCAGGGCGGGCGAGCGAGCGCTGGGCCGCGGCAGCCGGGGCTCTCCCAAGCGCCGGACTGGAGCCTCCGCCGCCGAGGAGCGGGAGGAAAGCGGCGCGGCAGGATGGAAAGGTGGAGAGAGGCGTCTGGCGGTCAGCGGACTGGCCTGGGAGGGGGAGTAGTGTCTGTGGTTCTCCCCCTTCTCCCAGATCCACCCTCTGAAGGGGAGCAATGTAGCTACACCTCACCAGAACCACAGAACCACAGAACCACAGAACCACAGAACCACAGAACCACAGAACCACAGAACCACAGAACCACAGAACCACAGAACCACAGAACCACAGAACCACAGAACCACAGAACCACAGAACCACAGAACCACAGAACCACAGAACCTTCATGGTTGGAAAAGGACCTTCGAGATCACCGTGTCCAACTATACACACACAAAACCTTATCAATGCTTATAAGTATCTAAAAGGTGGTTTGAGGGAGGATGGAGCCGACTCTTTTCAGTGGTTCCCAGTGAGAGGACGAGGGGCAACGGGCACAAGCTGGAACATGGGAAGTTCCATTCAAATATGAGGAGAAACTTCTTTCCGGTGAGGGTGCCAGAGCCCTGGAACAGGCTGCCCAGGGAGGTTGTGGAGTCCCCTTCTCTGGAGATCTTCAAGACCCGCCTGGATGCAGTCCTGAGTGATGTGCTCTGGGCAACCCTGCTTTGGCAGGGGAGTTGGACTAGCTGGTCTCTAGAAGGTCCCTTCCAACTTCAACAATTCTGTGATTCCGTGAAAAGACCCCCACAATCTCAGCCACTAGAGCATGCCCTGAAGTGCCACATCTACACGTCTCAAATACTTCCAGGGATGGTGACTCCACCGCCTCCCTGGGAAAGCTGTTCCAGTGCCTACTGGAATTCCAGTGCTTACCAGCCAATAGTCCCAGAATCGATCCAGGACCAAGCAAGGGCACGGTGTACACTGCCCATGAACCTGGGCCAAGACATAGACACCACCGGAGGCGAGTCGGCTGTGCATCCTGGGATCGTGGATGCCTCCTGGGATGGCAACACCCAGGGCAACTGAACCGAGGGCAACACCGCCTTCTCGACAACAAAGAGTCAAAATTCACAGAATTTATTTATATTCTTCATCCATGACAACTGTGATTGTCCTTAATAAATGTTTGTTTACCATAACACTTTGCACAATTAAAAAAAAAAACCCAACCACTCCTTTCACACCCAGCTTGCCCATTCTCTAGTAGTCCAGATCAGGGATACTGAAATTGTTAACAACCAATAGATGCCTATAGTAAAAAAAGTCATTAGTGAGCCATGATGACAGACACCAAAAATGATACAATATTGGGAATAAGATTTCTAGGTCCCATGGATAATATGCTTTTAAAAATCAAGCTTCACAAACTACCTTCAGCTGCCTTGCACATCCCTTCCAAGTCTACAGCCAAACATCTTCTACCAATGCCAGTAACGTTCAAAACCCGTGAACGTGAAAAAGAAGGAAAATGAAAATATAGCTCAAACAGAAGAGAAACCCAAAGCTCTCGAGGCAATTCACTCCCAGGATGGCTTCAAAAGTCAGACAGAAGAGAGCACAGAAGGCAAAAGCTTCTACTCAGGTGCTTCCCAGGCAAGTACCACGGCTCCAGCTCACAAGTCACACACGGCATGAGCTGGGCAGGACATGCCCTCGGGAGACTTTCCAGGCGGGAGGTTGTACCCTCACACCAGATGCACCCAAGAATAAAGGACGCTCTGGGTTCCAGCTACCATCCACACCAGTTTATTGATGATGTTAGGATCCTACGACATACCCCACAGGTCAATTCCCAGCTGGAACACAGTGAATTGCTGATTAAACCCACTTCACCAGGTATGACAGATGCTTTTATAGAATCATAGAATGGTTAGAGTTGGAAGGGACCTTAAAAATCATGGAGTTCCAACCCCGCCTCCCACCAGACCAGGTTGCTCAAAGCCCCATCCAGCCTGGCCTTGAACCCCTCCAGGGATGGGGCATCCACAGCTTCTCTGGGCAACCTGTTCCAGTGCCTCACCACCCTCACGGTAAAGAATTTCCTCCTAATATCTGATCTAAATCTCCCCTCTTCCAATTTAATTAATCTGTTGTCTCTAACCTTGAATAATTAACATTTATTGGATAATTAACATTTATTATTCATCCTGACGCTATTCATCACTGAATAGATCTGTACAGCAGATACCTGATCAAGACCAGCCGTAGAGAAAAAGTCTTAAGAACAAGCCCATGTAAGCTCACACTTGACCAGCCTGAAAAGTTTCCAGTTCCCTCTAAATGCTTGTTGGCTACCCGAGAACGGCAGGGAGAATTTCCCACTTCAGAGGACACTTCCAACAGGTACTGGGAAACAGGACGGAGGGCAGAGCCTGTTACGAAAAATGGGTCTAATGAGGGAAAAAAAAAAAGAAAGGGGGTGGGGGGGGGAGGGAGGGGAAGATACACGCTTTACTAAACGCCAAATACTTAAAACCGCCAGCCTTGAGCCGCCATAAGGCAGTGTAGCACGCCGACATCTACCACTTGCCCATCGCATCCTCCAAGCGAATCCGGGCCGCACTTTCCAGCGCGCCCGGCTCCAGGAAAACAGCCTCCTTACCCGGAGTTGGAATCAACCATTTTTCATCCGCCCGGGATGACAGATCCTCCCCCCCCACTCCTTCAGAGCAACCACTTTTAAGCGCAGACAAATAGCCGGCACATTCCTTCAACCCTCTCCGGAGCATGCACACACACTCTCACACACACACACTCTCACACACACACACTCTCACACACACACACTCTCACACACACACACTCTCACACACACACACTCTCACACACACACACTCTCACACACACACACTCTCACACACACACACTCTCACACACACACACTCTCACACACACACCCCCCCGCATCCCTCCCCGCGCTACAGTCACGCCGGGGGTGGAAATTATTTACATCGGGATCCTGGGCTGCATTGGGAAGAGTGCGGCCAGGAGGTGGAGGGAGGTCATTCTCCCCCTCTGCTCTGCACTGGTGAGGCCACAACTGGAATACTGTGTCCAGTTCTGGGCTCCCCAGTTCTAGAGAGACAGGGAACTACTGGAGAGAGTCCAGCGTAGGGCAACAAAGATGATTAAGGGATTGGAGCATCTCCCTGAGGAGGAAAGGCTCAAAGAGCTGGGACTCTTTAGCCTGGAGAAGGGAAGGCTGAGGGGAGACCTTATCTATGTTTACAAGTACCTAAAGGGTGGGTTGAAGGGGGATGGAGCCGGACTCTTTTCAGTGGTTCCCAGTGACAGGACGAGGGGCAACGGGCACAAGCTGGAACATGGGAAGTTCCATTCAAATATGAGGAGAAACTTCTCTCCTGTGAGGGTGCCAGAGCCCTGGAACAGGCTGCCCAGGGAGGTGGTGGAGTCCCCTTCCCTGGAGATCTTCAAGACCCTCCTGGATGCAGTCCTGAGTGATGTGCTCTGGGCAACCCTGCTTTGGCAGGGGAGTTGGAGTAGATGGTCTCTAGAGGTCCCTTCCAACTCTGACAATCCCATGATTCCGTGGTCATTGGTCCAGGATGCTGCAGCAGCTCTTCTACAGGTTATCAATCGTACTCAGAGGTTGCTCTGCTGCTCAAGCTGACTGCTCATCACAACCTACCGCCCTGCAACTTCTTGTAACGCTCCTTGTAAATAGGACTTCTTCTAACACAACCAACTTTGCCAGCAGTCCGAAGACCATCATCTGCAGGTCCCGTCTGGGACCATGGGACAGAGAAACCACACTAGCTTTAAAAAAATCTGTCATTACTTGGCCATACAATATTGGGTTATCTCAGAGCAGTGAGACTCACAGAAAGGATTTCACGGTTTAATATTCTCTAAGAGCTCCAAAGTTACCATGGAGGCCTATGCAACACCTTAACTCAAGAGGTTCTGCCCACAGCCCACACGCAGCATCGCTTCACTGCGCCCACCCCAATGGGGCTGAGATCCAAGCTGCAGCAGCGGCGCATTCCCTCCTGCCCTACTACTCCTCCCCGTTGAGCAATTAGCACAGATCCGGTCCCAGAACAGGAGAAGTCCCTCAGGCCCCAAGATAAGAGCAGCCAGAAGTCACGGCAGCCAACCCAAACAACTCATTTGGCTTAAAGCCTACGCCTTGTGTCCTGAAGGGCCCTCTGCAGCAGCACCTTTTATTCTGCAGGTGGCTGGAAGCACAGAGCACGATGCACACACACAATAAATATGGGGCTTCACCAACAGGGCCTGATGACACAAGGGTATATAACCCCTCGTTTATCCCACCTAACTCAAAAATTGCAAATTGCCATACTACCTTCTGCCAAGTACATGAAGTACCTCCAAAATACCGTGCTTGACGAAGTCTCATTGTCCCTCCAAGATACTCACACTGCAAAGCAGTACCATGTAAATCCCCCACTCAACATAGCTATTAAAGGGTCATGTTTGCCACTTTTCATTCTACTGCCGAGGCCAAGCCTATCTACACTACTTTGAGGATCTTCATCACCAACAAAACTAAACCCCAGTGCACCTCTGGAGGCAACAAACGTAAAGCCCTTTGCATATGTGGAATAGGGTATTTTGGTTTTTCACATAAGAAGTTTGCTCATCTCACAATATTGCCAGAAAACTGGGAAAACCCAGCCTCATGATTTAAAACGCATAAACATGAATCACGGAATCAGGAAATTGTCAGAGTTGGAAGAGCCCTCTAGAAACCATCTAGTCCAACTCCCCTGCCAAAGCAGGGTTGCCCAGAGCACATCACTCAGGACTGCATCCAGGCGGGTCTTGAAGATCTCCAGAGAAGGGGACTCCACCACCTCCCTGGGCAGCCTGTTCCAGGGCTCTCGCACCCTCACCAGAAAGAAGTTCTTCCTCATATTTGAATGGAACTTCCCATGTTCCAGCTTGTGCCCGTTGCCCCTCGTCCTCTCACTGGGAACCACTGAAAAGAGTCTGGCTCCCTCCTCCTTCAACCCACCCTTTAGGTACTTGTAAACATAGATAAGGTCTCCCCTCAGCCTTCTCTTCTGCAGGCTGAAGAGCCCCAGCTCTTTGAGCCTTTCCTCCTCAGGGAGATGCTGCAATCCCTCCATCATCTTAGTTGCCCTGCGCTGGACTCTTTCCAGTAGTTCCCTGTCTCTCTTGAACTGGGGAGCCCAGAACTGGACACAGTATTCCAGTTGTGGCCTCACCAACATGTTCCATACAACAGAAGCACTCTACTATCACTCAGTCTCACAATTTTCAGCAATAAAACCCAATCATATCTTTCAATTCATGTGGTGAAACACGGGTAACACGAGTGTCTCAAAGCTTTAAAATGCTTCAAGAAATCTTCACAGACTTCTGCCTCGCACAGCCTGCTTTGCTGTAAAACCACAGTGCTGCAGTACCAGCTGCGTCTGTAGTGAGACACTGGGCACCACTTAAAGGAAGCCAACAAATTAAATAAAAAAAATAAAAGGAAGATGAAAACTAAAATGACGAGGGAAAGTGCAGAGAGCTCTGTGAATACAGCATTCACAGAATGATATGGGGTTGGAAGGGACCTCTGGAGATCATCTAGTCCAAACCCCCTGCCAAAGCAGGTCCACCCAGAGCAGGTCCCACAGGAACGTGTCCAGGCAGGTTTGGAATGTCTCCAGAGAAGGAGACTCCACCACCTCCCTGGGCAGCCTCTTCCAGGGCTCTGCCATCCCCACAGGACAGAAGTTCCTCCTCATCTTTAGGTGGAAATTCTTCTATTCAAGTTTGTGCCCGTTCCCTCTTGTCCTGTCTCTGGGCACCACTGAAAAAAGACCGGCCCCATCCTCTTGACACCCTCCCTCTCAGTATTTACAAGCACTCATTGCTTCCCACTCTGAATGATGTTCCTGAGTTGAGTTTCACATCACTGCTGACCGGGTCACCAGCGCCCACCACTGACTGCTGAACACGAACAACTGCAGAGATGACAGTGCTTCGAGGAGAAGTGTTATTACTCTCCAACAACCTTAAAGCAAGTTCACTGTAAGTAACTAATATTACACTGGTAGTGACTTAATAAAGCAAGGAATTCTTATATCATCAAAAAGTGATGTAAGATGGGCTTTGCATTTTCTCTTTTCCCCAAGAACTCTTTGCAAAAAGATTCTTGAATAATTCTTTAATTCCTTACAAGAGTTTCACATTCCACCAGCTGATTCAATACAATCACCATTCAAATGTAAAAGCCCAGACAAGGAGGAACATACCTCATATATACCTTGGTAGCATCTGACCGTCACAATCTCCATCCTGAGACAGCATTTACAGGTTAGCCTGTTTTGCTGAAACCTTTAGGGGTGCACAATTCTTGTGATGCTGCTTGTTTATATGCCCATGTTTTGCTTTTTACTGGACAACTTCTAGTCATTCAAATCTTCACTGCTCTCATTCTTTAAGAAAAACAGACCTAAATTTAATGTTTTTGCACACTGCAGGTTAAACTACAGACACGCAGTATTGTTCCAAGTAGTTGTTCCTTTAACAAATTGATTGTGGAAGACAAAATTAGGTCACCTAAACAATTCTTACAGTAATTCGGACGTGATTTCACTTTTCTCTTCTAGAGATTCAGTGCTCCATCCGCTGTTTGTCATTACAGATCAGCGTTTGACGAGGAAACAAGAGAAGGCATCTGGACGAGAACAACATTGTGCTGGAGGGTACCAGCAATACAGAGACCAAACTCAAGGTCTCTCTCAAGCCACAGGGTTTGCATTAAGCCCACTGATCTGTGTTCTTCTGTCACTACGCACTTGTCCGTGAAACCAGGCCTGAATTCCACTGCAGGCAATTCTTTACTGAAAGACGAAGAACTGAGACATCTCATAACAATGCAGAGAATAGGAGCTACCAGCCAGAAGTCAGCATTCGCTGTCAATAATGATCTTACTGTCAGCATAATGAAACCAGATTCCTATCCTAAAAACACTGGATGCTGACCAGAAAAGGGAATAAGGGTGATGGGGATGTGCAGTAAAAATGCAAGTCAGTAATTTGTCTTTCAGCAGAAATCAGATGTTTGCACATCTGTATTTAAGGGAAAGTGAGGCTGCGGTAAGCCCATTCAAAGTCCATAAGACTTAACTATGCCTCCCATCCATTGCAGAGATCCCTGAGGGGCTTCACAGGCATCGGCTTCACCTGGTTAACCGCTTCGAGAAAAGCTAATACAGAACCAACATGCCGCATTATAGAAGCTCTTACATACATATAAGAAACATCCTAGAAAGCTACAGCTGTTCTTAGGCAAAGGTCTCGGCATCTAAACAGAAATGCCAGCAACCCCAACAGCAGTCCCCTTCCCTGGAGATCTTCGAGACCCACCTGGATGCAGTCCTGAGTGATGTGCTCTGGGGCAATCCTGCTTTAGCAGGGGAGTTGGACTAGATGATCTCCAGAGGTCCCTTCCAACTCTCACAATTCTGTGATTCCATGATTCCGTATGTACTAGCCAGCTAATAACAGCCCTGAGAGCCTGTCGGAGTTGAGTCGTCAAAAGTAATGCAGGACACGGGAATTTTAAAGCCGGGGGGTGGGAACATGATAAAAAAAAAAAAAACCCAAACCTCTGGCTAGCTTTGGGTAATAGCGGACCATCCTGTATCGGTCTTCTCAACAGTGCAGCAAGATCAGAGGTGAGAAACAAGTCAAGTTACGAGCACCTGCACTCACTGCAATAATCTCATCCGACACAACAAGCACGCGCCATGGAGACAGGTTTTTCCGTAACTCTTTAAAAGGCCATGGGACCGATTCCGCACACTTTTTTTAGGCCCTTTAGATATCACAATACAGTGGAAAATTTTCAAGTCCTTTTTACGCTGAAGGTGCAACAACGTGAGACAGCAGCCAAGGAAGCTGGAGGGGCTCGACTGTTTTCTTCCACGTTTGCAGGACTGCTAAGCAGGGGATGGGTGACAGGAGGCAGATATCTCAAACAAGTTTACATCAGCTGGAAAATCCTATTAAATACCAGCAGTCCAGTGCTTTTAACAGATTTCTGTAATGTTCAGTCTGTCTCTAAGTAATAGAGAGAGATACTACTCAAACCCAAGATTAAACCCTGAAGATCAGTATTTTCCACTGATGAAAGACACTTCTTACAGTAACCTTTAAAACATATATATTTGTCTCAATGCAGTAAGACGGTACACAAGTTCTCCCTTACAGATATACCATTTCACATACTATTTTTCACATCGCGTTGCTGGTAAGAAGCATTACGACAGATGACCTGGCTATTAACTGAAGACATACCAAATAGTTTTAACGGAGAAGTCTCACCTTTCATCACTTCAGAAGACCTGTCTGAAACAGAAGCATTTATTAACTCCGAGACCATCAGGAAACGCAGCTTTATCTATCACTTTTGATCAGACTAGTTTTTAAAGGATAAGCTAATTCCTGAAGCCAGCCCTTTCACCATACACAAGACTAGAGAACGTGCCGTTTCCTCCCTGTCCTCCACTTCTGCTCTTGCCCTCTCCCATTATTCAAATGGTTTTCCATGCCATTTCATTAACAGGAGAAAAAAAAAATTAACATAATTTTCTAACACGCAAAAAAAAGGCGGGGGGGTTGGAAAATTCACTTCCTTGCTTTTGCTGTTTTAGCTCCAAAGCTAAGCAAACCCAGCTGCTCAGGAAATACCATTGTAATGAACACATTATTGAACATGGAAGAATCAATCGAGATTTCTGTCAAAAATTTCACGTGCTGCGAACAGGCCAGCAATCAAGTGGCTCTTACGAAATACCTCTCAGCCATGTTTAACAACTTCATCTATCAAAATTCAGGCACGTGATCAAAATTACTTTAAAAAAAAAAAAAAGTCACACATAAAAGAACTGGAGTAATTTCAATAGCGATGAGGAGTAGCTCCTGGCTTCCTAACACCTGACAGAACACTACTGTTTCCTAGATACTGCATTTACTCCAGATCAAATGAGGAAAAAAGTTCTAGCTAAAAAACTACTTCCTTTCAAATAGCAAAACCTGTTCATTTTTTGACCGGTTTCATCTTGGATTCTTCTTACTGACCCATTTGTTGACAAAACAAAAAAAGGCATTTTGCATTAGTAGAGGGCAACTTCAGCCTATTTCGTTATAAATATCTTAATACTATGGAGGTTTCTCCTATTCAGCTGACTGTGATGAACAGTTTTACGATGCCAAAGTTCCTACAGCTGCCTGGGGCTCTCCACTACAGCTCCGATGAAGAAATTTCCCAGAACACGTATGCTTTTTATCCGGAAATTTTTTAATTCAATGTCACAAATACTTCCATCAGTCTTAAGATGAGAAAGCTAAGGGTAAATAAAGCATCTACAGCTACCTACCTAATGGCAAGGCAGAATCACAGAATAGGACTTTTATTGGAGCTGCACGCAAAAAGCACAAGGCAGAAAGCAGCGCAGCTGGCAGCAAGTGAAATACCAATTAGATAGTGGAAGAAAAGTTAAAAAAAAGGCAAACACTAACACCAAACCAAAAAAAACAAAAAAAAACCAAAAACCAAACACTAACACCACACTTCACCACCATGGTCACCATAGATCAGAACGCATTGCTGAGACAAGTTGTGAAGCCTCCATGCTTTGTGGTGGCTCTGCTTTTGTGGGGCTGGATCCAGGAACTCCAGAGGTTCCTTTCCAACTGCTCTCATTCTCTGCCTAAAATACCAGGTTTCACACGTACCAGTGCAACAGATTGGCTTGCTTATGGTTTCACTTGCGATTTTCAGAACGCTGTGCCACTCTGAGGTAAACATCTCTAGCAAGTCTGTTCTTCCTTGCATGAGCAGATGGAACATAACTGCCTATTCAGCTCCTTTTCCAAGCAAATCGTTGGGATTCTTACTAATTTCCAAGAGCCCTTTTGGTGACTTTCAAAATCCTGTAGTTCAGATCTTGCAACACAAAGGAGGATATTGTGAAACTGAAGTTCTTGCAAATTATATATTCCTCCATTACTAAGCTGAAATAACAACATTTTGCTGTGTTTTCTATTTTTCTGTCGACTGTGTTGACCATACTGCATTATCATCTCATAGAATATAGTTCTAGGATATTTTATTTTACAGTATTTGAAGTTTTTGTTTTGTTTAGTATCTAATATCTTGTGTGGTTAGTTACTCAACTGTTCCTAGCAAAGGTGCCGCCTCCTTCAGAAACTATCTACTTCCACAGGAAAAACTAGCACATCATGAAAAAGGAACAACCAACCCCCAGAGCACAGTATATTGAACAGAAAAGTACCCTCAACCACCTACCTTTTTCTCTTCTCACCCCCCAGCATCAAGATAGAAAGTTCTTTGGGAGAACAAAAGAATACCAAAGAGCCTTTTCCACCCCATATTCCTCCACTGATCCCCAAAACTTTTTGCTTATACAGTGTTTTCTACAAAGCTATCACAATAACTTCACATTGATAGAGGCATAGCCAGCCCTTAAACTGCACTGCATGTTGATGTCTCCTCCCGTTGCTCATGAGATGTTAAACTCATCTAAATTCACACAAACACCTAAGTTAGCAGTCGGTGATTTTTTTTTTTTTTTTCCTTTCATGGAACAAGCATGTTTAAAATCCCTTATCTATTTTCTAATCACAGAAGCTTGATGAACCATCAGGTACTTTAAGACCAGCTTATTAAAGGGTGATTTCTGTATGTATTCTAAGATATTTGAATCCCTTAAAATACAATAAAAGCAAAGACTCTACAGGGACCATTGAAAAGCCTCATGAGAAGCAGAGTATCTGACACAACTGGACAAAGTAGTCAAGTAATTGTGTAATTATTTCACAGCTTGAGAAGCTAAGAAAACGCTTGTCTTTTTCTGTCATTATTAGCGCTTTGATGTTTAGGAATCAAAGATGAATTTCCAAGCGAGATGCAGAACACTACAATAATAGGAGAAACACCACTGAAACAGTGGCACACGTACATTAATCCACCGAAAATCTTACACGCTGAATTGCTGTCATGTCAGAAAGCCACCCTGGGCTATGACAAGCCTATGTGCCAGTAAGAAGTAACTAACGCCAATTAAGCAAAAGAATCTTTAGTAGCTGTTATTAGCAGGTAGGGTATGACAACTGAGAAGTTATTTAATTTAAAGGTCTTCAATTTCTTAAGGGGTAACACAGATGAATTATTCGGAGAAATTGACTTCTATGCTTTCACTCGGATGGAGAGACCCCGTGTAATACAGTGCACCGGAGAGCACACTTACACACAACAGCTTTTTTTATCAATGCTATCACAAGGAAAGCCTAAGAGATTCACAGACAGCTCTGCATTATCGTTATCATCTTCGGATATTTCAGCGCAAACTTCATCAACTACGCATTTTCAGACTTTTATTCAGGACAACGGAGCTCAGGGTTTTTTGTCTTCAAATAATGTACATAATACTCCTGACTATATGGAGGATAGACGAGGGCATGTACTTTTATATATTTTAATATATATATAATATTTTTATATTTTTTTAATGTATATAATATATATTTATAATATATTAACAAGTATACTTTTGCTACATTCTGCTCTACAACAGTTTTGTTAACGCTAAGTACAGAGAGAAACAAAGCCATTCCATGACATAATTCTCTGGATGCAAACATGAGTTTCTAAATTCATCCAGCAAGATCAAGCATTCAAAAGAGTTCAAGTTGTGCGGCACATTCCTCATCAGGTTAAGGAGAACGCACCCTGGCTCCTGGTTTTCAACTTCTGCAGACACACCGGCTTGGAAGTCAGTCACTCACCTTGAGTTACACGTCCACTCCAACACCAGTCACCCCAGCTTACTCCAGTGTCACATTAATTATTGGTAATAAACCCAATAATTTTGGCTGCCGAGGTTATTCTTCTAAACTGACTTTTCTGTAGAAGAAATCATTGCTTTTAACACCTTTTTATTTTCAAGTTAGAAATACTTGACTCATCAGAACTTCTCCGCGAAGTAAATTTGATTTATAGAATTCCTAAAATATATGAACTGAAACATACCCGGATGGGTTCTCGCACTGCTGCCTGTAATTCTTGACACAGACCAGAAAGAGGTAAAGACGATGATGCAAACCCTTCGGTGAAAAAAGGGTGTACATATACGTACATATACAAAGGTGTACATATATGTACATATATACATATACGTACATATACGTGCCATATACACTGTCTTCTTGTCTTTGAACTATGACCTTCAGCTTTACTTCCTTCATCACAACTGTCACCTGTAACATCCAGACAGCATTCATCCTAAACGAATCTTTTAAAGGTACACGGAGACTAGCTTAAACAAGGGAACAACTTGTACGAAGACAGCTCCTAGCTACCAACAACATGATCAGAAAGAGGATGGAAGCTCAATTTAAGCAAGAATTTACTTTGCAGTCTGCTAGAGCATTTTGATATTCAGTGTTTTTTCTTTGTCCCTACTCTGAAAATTCTGTAGAAGCTTCTCGTATCAATCTAGCCAACGAGGTTAAGGCAGAGTTGGGTATAACTGGTGTCAGCCTTATACAAATATTTGCCCTTCCTACACCTGTAACTGATTAGATACAATGCCCCCTTTTTCTTTCTCCCTAAACACACAGCCAGGAAAGGTACAATTCAATCTGACAAAAAAAGGGGGAAAAAATTTTCCAGCAAATGCTCCAGAAACATAGGTATGTTCACTCTGATTTAGTGAGTGTGTAAGCATGGAAAGATGCCTCAACTCCAAATGAATGCCAGTTTATTCTGTCTTACCTGTTAGTTGCCACAGCATTTTTGCCAAGTTTGTTCCTACTTTCTAGAGGGCAGAGCTGCACAGAACCAACCTTCAATTCCGAATGGAAAGTCACGTTAATGACCGAGGTCTACAGAACGCTTGGTTTTTCACTTGCAGAACTGGGTCGTATCTTCCTACCATGAGTAAAAGTTTGCCAGATTTACCAGAGGTCCAGAAGACACAGACAGTGCTAATTCTGTATCAGCGCTCTTTCAGGCCAGGACCACATTAGTGATCCTCACAGCTCATCCGGGAACATTCAGAACTTGGACATCTACTAAACGACGTAGTGCAGCAAGTAAACAAGAGATGCTGCAACGCAAACACAAAGAAGCCACACTATGGTACTACAGCATCTACACACCTAGAAATCTAACGAGGCACACCTCAATGCTTCATATTGTGGGCTCTTCACACACAGCTTGACTGGAAAGAGAGCCCAGGATTCAAAAGCAAAACTTCTTAAACAAAGCTCACATGCAGCTGAAAGAAGGAAATACAGCAAGAACCAGAGTTCAGTGCTGGACAGTCAGTCCAAGCAGAACCTTTTAATCATCACCAGCATTAAAACAAACTTATTGCATACGCACTAACCAGATTCCTATTTTTTGTTTTGTATTGACTTTTAACCACTTTGAAGTCAAGCTATTCCTAGTGTTAGCAACTTCCATATGTAACTTTAGCAATAAGGGGAAGCCCATCTTTTTTTCTCTGATTCCAAAACATTCACGTTTCATCCCGCATCAACTTAAGCTACCATTTATATTTAGAGATGCTAGTAAGCATTCTGATCTCTAGTAAAAGGCTAGCCACCTAACCAACTGTGATTCATTAGCACCTCAAAGCACTGTGCCCAACACGTATTTGAAGACTGGGTCGTACAAATTGTTGCAAGAGGATGATGTGCACCCTTTCATTTAACTGACATTTATATACCAGTATACCAGACAGGGGGTTGAGTAAAGTCATAGAATCATAGAATTGTCTAGGTTGGAAGAGACCCTTGGGATCATCGAGTCCAACCATCTACCCTACTCTACAAAGTTCTCCCCTACGCCATATCCCTCAACACCACATCTAAACGGCTCTTAAACACATCCAGGGATGGTGACTCAACCACCTCCCTGGGCAGCCTGTTCCAGTGTCTGACCACTCTTTCTGTGAAAAATTCTTTCCTAATGTTCAGTCTAAACCTACCCTGTTGGAGCTTGAAGCCATTCCCTCTCGTTCTGTCATTAATTATCTGTGCGAAGAGACCAGCACCAACCTCTCTACAGTGCCCTTTCAAGTAGTTGTAGAGAGTGATGAGGTCTCCCCTCAGCCTCCTCTTCCTCATACTAAACAGTCCCAGCTCCTTCAACCGCTCTTCATATGATTTGTTTTCCAGTTAAAGTCCTTGTCAAAAAAGAAAAAAAAAAAAAAAAAAGAATTCCTGATAGGAGCAGCAGAGTACTGCTGATTATTTTGAACTACTCTTTTAACTTGAAGTCACAGCATTTTCTAATGGTCCAGATTACTTAGCAGAAAGTAATTTTTTCTTAAGAGTCTCTGAAGTTATGACCTTGGCATAGAACAAGCTTTTTGAACCGGAGTCCTGAAGACTGTAAGAAGCACAAGAAAATAAAAGTGGACACAAGTTTCAAAGCTGAAGATTAAAAGGCTTATTCTAAGCTAAGATTAGTCATAATAGATGAAAGCTGAAAAGATAATGCATTTGCCTTTCTGAGGAGAGAACATGATATGTCAAAAATTCATTCAAAAATTCAAGTCTCATCCACCTTGAAAAACAATGAATGGCTGTATTTTTCCTCCCCTTCTTATCAGGAAAAGATTTTCAAGTATGCTTCAACTTTTACTATGGCTTTTATGTCCAAGTTAAATAGTTTGCTCTTGGCGTTTGTGAAATCAAATTCTGACAGCTAATGACTGCAAGGAAATTCTTAATTGGATGATTTACACCCTCTTGATTCTAACAACAATCTCCATTAATACTTAATAGGTTAATGCAGTTTTATTTATATGCTTACTATATATAGCAATTTTAATAGTAGATACTGTAAAATGTGTTGAGATTCAACTCAGTCGAGACTGCCTGTGCACTATTTCTTACCCAATGCATACGAACTAAGACAGAGTCACATGAAGCACCACAGTAGGTGAATAAAGCAAACTGGTGCTGCTTCCCACCAGAGTGACTGAGTGCGTGCAAACACTCACTTAATGTCACCAAGTTGCGAGCAGTAAGGTCTTTTAACGCTTATTCAATACTTAAAGATCATCTTGTTACAGGACATTGTTATGCCAATTTAGACAAATATTATTAAGTCCCAGATTTGGGCTGTACACGCAGCCAGAATAGGCAAGCACTGATAAAACTCCCCCGTTTCCCACCCTAACTTTAAACATCTGAAAAAAAGTAGCCTTCAGAAAAGGATTTCTGGGAAGACAAAGAAGAAAAAAATATCACTACTGTTCACTAGTTCATTGAAAAACAGATGAATCGAGTAGGCTGGTTTGAAGATCTGACAGTTTGTTATATTTGGGAACTTTTAAGATACTTGGTATCTCGATTAATTTGTAACATTATGAACTGTATAATCAGAACACTTTTGAATAATGTCTAATGAAGACCCAAATGCCATAGCAAAGGTTATCAGGTCAAGGTATATTTAAAAGCACATTTTACCTGTGAAAAACCCTTCTTTATTCAAACTGTGAAGTGATCTGAAGTTCAGTCTATTTGGGAAATAATTTAATAAAGTAATTTTGCTAACTAAAAGACATGGATCTGCTGAAGAAATACTGACTTCCAGAACACACATGGTTTGCTGAGCAATCACAGAATCACATGGGGTTGGAAGGGACCTCTGCAGATCATCTAGTCCAACGCCCCTGCCAAAGCAGGTCCACCCAGAGCAGGTCCCACAGGAACGTGTCCAGGCGCGTTTTGAATGTCTCCAGAGAAGGAGACTCCACCACCTCCCTGGGCAGCCTCTTCCAGGGCTCTGCCACCCTCACAGGAAAGAAGTTCCTCCTCATCTTTAGGTGGAAATTCTTCTGTTCAAGTTTGCGCCCATTTCCTCTTGTCCTGTCCCTGGGCACCACTGAAAAAAGACCGGCCCCATCCTCCTGACACCCTCCCTTGAAGTATTTATAAGCATTGATCAGATCCCCCCTCAGTCTTCTCTTCTCCAGACTAAAAAGACCCAAGTCCCTCAGCCTCTCCTCCTAAGAGAGATGCTCCAGGCCCCTCATTATCTTTGTAGCCCCCTGCTGTACCCTCTCCAGCAGTTCCCTGTCCTTCTTGAACTGGGGAGCCCAGAACTGGACACAGTGCTCCCGATGGGGCCTCCCCAGGGCAGAGCAGAGGGGGAGGATGACCTCTCTCGACATGCTGGTCAGAGTATATAATATACATATATATATTACATTATCATATACATATATATAATAGTGTGTGTGTATATATAATTAGTATATATAACTTTGACCTCACCAAAAGAAAAATTGAAAAAGCAAATAGCAAGAAGGCCCTCAAATCTGAATTTGGAGGGTCTCACGTTCAAAAAACATAAATAGATGTGTGGGGTTACAGTCACACACTGCTTTCACCATGTACCCGTCACCTTTTACACTTAGTTGACAGCCACGGCTTTTCCTGGAGCAACCGGGAAGAACGCACCTGACGGCTGTAGCAGAAAAGGCTGTGCAATCACCAGGCAATCTTCCTTTCCTTGCCTCCAGCTACTCTCACAGGAGATTAAGATCACATTCAGAGAAGTCAGGAGAACAGAGAGAGACAGCTACCTTCGCAAGCCTACAGCTCAGACTGAGACCCCAGCAACTTATGGAAAAGCATTACTGACTGCTTACCTGGGCCAGCTGGACCTAACGTGGGGCTCATTCCTTTTCACATCTCAGTCTTCATGTATACTCTTGTTTATGCATGGGAGGTAAGACAATAGGACAGAAAACCTACCTGAAGAAGCTTTCTGCTTTGCTGACTTTCAAAACACCAGGGGTGGGGATAGAGCAGAGGAGGGCTAGAGAATGGAGAATACTTCCAAGAAAGTTACATTTTTTTTTCTCCAGCTGCAGGCAACAAACAAGATACGCTTTACCCAAGTTTTAAAACACTTGGTCTGACCTTGCTTTGTGCTGAAGGCAAGTCTAGATGATCTTCTGCAACCTCTTCTAACCCAAATTTTCCTACGATGCTATGATGTATAGGTTAAGGTTTTAAAATTGTCAAATACATTTTTGCTTTTTTGTTTCACATCCAATGAAAAACTCAACCCCCCCCCCCCCATATCTGCGTATTTATATAAAGAAAGGAAAACTAACTTGTCTCTGCCTCCTTTTTAACATTCTGCACCAAATGGTACGATGCTCCGCTGGAGAGAAAGTCATCCGCTCAGCAGATGCTGTCAAAGTACACGCAAACCTAGAAAGATCACCTCACAAATTTCAGAGTCCAGACTGCCTGTACACATTTGGTTCTCTTATCCTAGCAAAGGGAGTACCTGATTACTTCAATCTTCACGTTACATAGATGCAGCAGTAATTTACTCTTATACTACCTTATTTTGCTCCTCCTGCTTCATTCCCTTCATGTTTGAAGACAAAATGCATTCCATGTCTTCCCCAGTAGGTGTTCTGCAACGAAAGACTCTTCTATTCAAGCTACTCAAAAATGTTTTCTCCCCTGCTTCTGGATCATCGTGTGAAATTCTCGTATATTGAACTTAAGTTCATCGCCTCTTAAGGCAAAGAGACTGCTCCTCTGCGAAACATCCTCTCAACCAACTTTGTGGTTACTATCCTAGTTCTTGCAAAGCATTTGCAGATAGAAAAGGCTACCAAAGCACAAGGGATACGCTGTTACTGAATGAGTAAGGCTAAAGCCAGTTCCCTTCTATCTACAATTGATGCCTTTAAAAAAAAAAACCAAAACAAAACAAAAAACAAACCAACAACCCTCAACCACCCTTTCCTTCAGTAAATTCAAGAATCCTTGCATCACAATAGATGACCAAATCCTAGATCAGAAAGCAGTTCAAGGAGAGATCTGCACCCCTCCTAACCAGCACACATATCTGATGAAGGTTCAAGCTTAAGAAAACAAAAAAAGGACTATTCGTAACATATTAATGTTACAAGAAAAAAAAAAAAATCTCTCTAAAGCCATAGCAATATTACAACAATGCCTCCTGATGCAAGTAATCAAAAATGATTACGTTTAAATTCTATTTTATTTTGGAATATCATTTACAGAAGAGAAGAACCATGTTCAGAGTAACATTCTTCACAAAAGACACTGAACCCTCTTCTTTAAATATTTTGGAAGCAAAAACAAACAACTGCTCAGTACCAGAACTAAAGAGGCTTTACATCAAACACTAGATACTACTGCGTGGAATTAGAGGTCATTCAATCATATGCTCACCATGTGAAAGGCTGCTAGGTTGAGTTCCCATCACCTCCCAGGAAGAAAAGTGCTGAGAAAGGAAGAACTTACCCTTACCTTTGGAAAAGCAATACTGAGTGTTTTAGCCACAGGTAATGTTTTACCCTGAAGCTTTTCCAATTTGCATGGAGGTGCTTTTCCCTTCCTCTCGCTCCCCCCTTCCCAGAAGCTTCTCTCTGGCCCTTCAAGATTGAGACTGAAATTACATTTGTGCCTGATCTCTCTCCATTTTCCCCCCTGACAACCGAAGTGTTAAGGCAGCAGCTCTAGAGCAGGGACAACACACCACTCTTTGATTTAACACGTAACATTAGGTATTCCTTCCTGCTTGAAAGCAGTCTACCTCTTTTAGCCCCTATTTTTTATTTGCTTATAAAAATTCCTTATTAATTAGCTACACTATTTTCTGCAGAGAAACCCAGTTACTACTGCTAAAAGATGTGTGTACTCCTATAAAATGTACTAGCTTGCTTAATTGCTAGGTTAATATAACTACGTACGAGATTAATCCTATGAAAAAAGCAGTTTCAAGTCCATCACACAAGATGCAATTGCAAGACACAACACTTCCTTCCATTGGCAAAATTAGTAATCTATGGATCATCAATACTCTTACTTCAGAGACTGTCAAGTCTGCTGGCATCTCTGCTAGTTACGTGACAGTTTTCCTTAACTAGTTTTTCAAGTACTTGAAGTAAAACACAAGTTGTCAATCAGTAGAACCGCCTTTTCAGTTTCTTAATTACAATTAAAAATCTGTACACACTCATATCATTTGGGGCAGGGAGGAAGGCTCATGCACCCTGTCAAGTAAAAGCTAATTAACAACTGCTGTAGAATCATGACGGACACTTAAAATATTCAACACAGGTATTTAGACAGGTAGCTTTAAGAAAAAAAATAATTCTGTAGCTGCAACTAACAGTAAGCTTTGAGATAATTTCAGAATATTCTGAGGTTAACAAAATATCCAAGAGCTCAAAGTCACGCTAAAGGTTTGCACTCCTCCGAATCGCCCACTACTCAACATTGAGCATCAGCTGCAGGATTTAACACAGCAGCCAATAATGCTTTTCTCTTGGGTGGGGGGTGAGTACATGTTGAACGTTCAATGCAACTGGAACTTGCTACTCAGACCAAGGAACATGCAACTTCACCTCCTCTTACAAACATGCTGACATTGGTCAAGCAGACCCTAAAAGCAGAAATGTATTTAAATTTCTTCGTTGGTTTCTGCTGTGTGCAAGATGTTTCTTCTCTTAGAAGCTGAGTATTAAGTCACACTAGCTTGCTACCCAAAATATTAAAGCCACTGGCTTAAGAACAAGCTGTGTATACCTTGTCTCCTCTGCTCTTTCCAGTCATACAATCAGAGAAAACTCAAAGGTTGGACAGGACCTCTGAAGATCACCTACTCTAATCCACTGCTCAAAGCAGGTCCAATTACAGCAAGTTGCTCAGGTCCTTGCTCCCTCAAGTTTAAATATCTCAAAGGATCCTCCAACTCCTCTCAGCAACTTGTTCCGATATTTGACCATCTTCATGGTCAAAAAGTTTCTTCTTACCTCTACCCAGAACTTCCCGTTTCCCAACTTGTCTGTCACCTCTTGTCCTATTGCTGTGCACCTCTGAGAAGAGTATGGCTCATTCTTCTCCATATGCTCCCAAAAAGGTGCAGACAACAGTAAGATTGCCCTTATTACTCCTACTCTTAGAAGTATCACACTTCTCTTTGCCAGGCTGAACATACCCAGTCCAATTCACATCTCACCACAGGTCACGGGCATTCCATCCGTCTTGGCAGCTCTCCACTAACTCCAATATGTCAGTGTACTTCTTGCACAGGAGAGCCCAAAACTGGACACAGTTACCCAGACGTCATCTCAGAAGTACTAAATACAGGGCAAGGATGACCTTCCTTGACCTTCTGGCTACACACTTGCTAACAAGCCCAGAGTGCATTTGGCCTTCTCCGCAAGGCCATGCTGCTGACTCCCATTTGGCTTGTTGTCCATCCCAGATCTCACCAACTTGCCTATAAGGGTATGGCAGGAGATCATGTCAAAGGCCTTCCTAAAACCCAGGTATACAACATACACTGCTCCACTGCTGGCCACAGAACCAACCACATGATCACAGAAGGCAACTGGGTGAGGCACGATTTTCTCTTGGTAAACCTACCCTGGCTGTTCCCATTCACCTTCTTGTCTTTAATCTGCTTAGAAATGGCTTCCAGGAGAATTTACTCCATAAGCTTCCCTAACTGAAGTTAGGCTAAATATCCCCGTCATTCTCTGGGTTTCCCCTTTCATGTTTTGTTTTGTTTTTTTTTTTAAGATGAGTGCAGCATTCACCTTTCTCCTGTTACCAGGAGCTTCCCAAATTGTCATGATCTTTCAAAGACGACAAAGTAGCTTTGTAATTACATGGGCCAATTTTCAGCATCCTCAGATACATCATTTTGACCAGATGTCAGCTGGTGGAGCACCTTCATAATACTATTGAATTCAATTTTACTATTGCTAAGTAAACAAGTATTCTTGGTTTTGGTGGTGGGATTTCAGGAACTGAAACTGCACTCAAACAGAATACATCTACATTTTGGGGAGCTTACAGAACTAGGGGCAAAATAAGAAGTGACCGATCTAGATATTTACATTCTTTCAATTGTTTAACACGTACAAAGAGCTTTCTCTTCACACAAGCCTCAGAATGACTCACCAATAGATAAAAGCTGATGCTCACACAAGGCATTCTGATGTATTGAAAATGCATATTCATGGATATGAAACCCTTAATTCGTGAAAGATTTTATGCAGCTACTTGAAGACACCTAACACAACGTTCACTGCTCATTTCAAGAACTCAAGCCTTTTCCAATACATACCATCCTAGCTTAAGATATTAGTGATTATGTATATTCCTTCTTTACAGCAAATTATAATCTTGCTCATCTATTGCTTTAGGTATTTATATTCACAATGGAAAGAAAAAAAAAAAAACCTCTAGCAGTTTCGCATGTACTCATGATTTAACTGTTAGGCAAATATAATGCTAAAGGTTAATCTTGAGACAGGGAAACAGATGTTCAGTCAAAAGGCAATTTTTCTCAAGAGGAGATACCCAGGAAGTTTGTCTTTCCAATCTGCTCCCGCCCACAAAATTTCCCACCACACTTATCCAACTGGGAAAAATTATGAATTAGCCTGCAACTTAACTGTGTATATAGCAGAAATACCAACTTTGAGGACTTCAGCACGTAGCATTATAAAGCACTTATGTGAGTATCATACTAAGCATACACACTTTCTGTTGACAACATAATTCTTGTTACAAGCTTCAAAATAAACTTTCATTAGTCTAAAAGCCAAGCCATTGAGTTGTTTAAGTTTAAACGATAAACAGAGCACTCTGGCTTCTAAACAGCACAGCATTTCACAGGTACGCTAAACACCATTGGATAAGCTTGCTAAGAGCGGAAGAAGGCCTTCACAAAAGGAAGAGGGGTATTTTTTTTCTTTAGCTAGTTACAGCTACAGTATCCAACCAAACAAAACCAGCCAGCAGTTCCAAAGACATTTACAACTCACAGGAACCCTCTTCACACTGCTCACGGAACAGCTGAGGTCATAAGGAACATCTCCAGATCATCTAGTCCAAACCTCCTGCTGAAGCAGGGGTCACCAAGAGCAGGTTGCCCAGGACTGTGTCCAGTTGGGGTTTGAATACCTGCACAGGTGGAGACTCCACAGCCTCTCTGGGAAGCCTGCTCCAGTATTTCACCACTCCCGTGACCAAAAAGCGTTTCCTTGTGTTCAGATGGAGTTTCACGTGTTTCAGTTGTGCGTTTTTTCCCCATCAGTAGGCACCGACGAGCCTGCCTCCCTCTTCTTCACTCCCTCCTATCAGGTACTTAGACCCATTGATACGATCATCCCTGAACCTTCTCTTCTCCAGGCTAAGCAGTCCCAACTCTCTTAGCCTCTCATTATATGAGAGATGCTCTAGTCCCTTAATCTTCTTTCGGTTCTGCTCAAGTAAATCCATGTCTTAATTGTACAAGGAAGCCCAGAATTAATGGTAGTACTCCAGATGCAGCCCCACCGGTACTGGATAGAGAGGAAGAATCACCTCCCGCTACCTCCTTCAGTCTTTCTTCAGAAAAGGAATGAAATTGTGCCTTTCACTTCTTACAGCTATGGCAATCATTAGGAGTAAGTAATCTAAGGCTGAGGCTAGGTGAAGGACTACCATATCACGGTCTACTACATATGTTTCTTATGCCTAGCAGAATTTTTGTTTATGCTGAGCTCAGCCCCTTGTACTTGCCATATCTTGTATCGTTCAGCATGGGAAATAAAAAAATACTTAGATAAACCCATAATAACATAATATAATCATAACACACACTGCTAGCTTGCAAACCCTACGAGCTTACCTCTGGTTCAACTTCAGTGTTTTCAAATGGCCAACATGAAATATATATCAAGGTACCTTGTTTGGCAAGCACCCAACTGCAGTTGCAAACAGCCATTTCAGTTACTTGAGACAGTGGAAGGCTGTCCTTCAAAATGAGGATAAAACATCTATCCCCCAAAAGAAGAGGAATAGATATTCATTTAGGGTTTCTCATCTTACAGCCAGATCCCACTAATGACGGGATGCTCTTTAAAACAGTTCTAAACCCCTTCGTGGCTCTAACGCGTCCTATCGTCAAGATATTTTGCAATCCGACAGAACAAAAGAGCTCTTCACCAAGCCACTGTGCATAAAAAGAGGAGCTGAAGAAGGCAAGATGCAAACGGGAAAAATATAAAGTTTGTGGCTAATTACACAATACGTACTCAACTCCTGACCTTCAGATCGTCAGTACCCAATTGCACAAAGTTCTTTAAAAAAGGAAATCATTTGCAGAGTAATTTGAAAGGAAGTAGGATCAAATAAGCTTGGAAGTTCTTTCGTATTTAACTCATACTGCAACATAAAAACAAAAAGCAGCCTATAAAACAAATAAAGCTTTCAAAAAAAAAAAAAAAAGAGGCAGGCATTCAGGCGTTAAGTATTCAGGTATATACACTCACTGAAGGTATGGCAAGGACAAAGCAAATAAACCTGAATAGGAAGAGAAGCTTGTCATGTTCTCTTCATGCCAGCAACATTTGGCTTATACAGTGGACTACAGTTCAACCACATAAAGAGAAAATGTGAGTGATTTGAGGCTAATATGATACTAGCATATGAACAATAACCAACAGCTAGAGATTTAAGATATAAAGGTCAGCCTACTGGTACTTACAATCAAGCCACCATGCTCACATTGCGAAGGATGAAGATCATCAAATCACTACAAAGCTATAAAACCTATAATTTAGTGGTATGAACATGAGTGTCATATCCTGTAAGTCAGCCCAAAAGAAAATTTGAGAAAAGAACTTAGGTTTTGCATTCTTTATACATCGTAAAAGAAGGTAAGATGTTACAAAAAAAAATTTTGAATATTTTAGAACTCATAACTAAGGCCATGATATTAAACACAAAAAATGATAGGTCAAAGCAAAAGAAAAAACCCAAACATCTGCTAAGAAGCAAGCACAATTTTATTGGCTAAAAGAAACAACCCTAGAAGGAGTAGTGTGGGACCCAGAGTCTTATTTGGTCAAACCTTGCTTTCATTCCAATCTATTAATGGGGTTTGGTTGTCCTAAAATTAAAACGAGTGATATGTATCAACTGTGATCTAGGTCAGTGATATGAGTATCACTGATAGGGGAAAAAAGCAAAACACCACACACACACACATTTTTTTCCAGCCTGTGCTAGAAGGACTAAATTACTGAAGTTCTCAGTAGAAGCAGTATTATTAAATAATCACCATATAAGTGTTTAGGCAGAAGTATGACAGAAACATAAACCACTTTCTAGCATGTTTAATACTGGGGCTACCTAGCATCTGTATTTTATTTTTGGGTTGTTTTTTTTTTAGGGGGAAAGGGGAAGTCTGTAGCAATAGACAGCTTCTAGATAGGACTTCTCTGCTAATGCACTGCATTTTGTGGACCAACATCACCAGCCTTATACAGGCTTTGACATAGGTCGTTAACACTGTTAATGGCATTACCGCTGTAAGGAAAAACCCAACCAAAAGCTTCACTTCCATTTTGTTTTTTCTAGACTGTTTTCAGTCAAAGCATCACAGTTTCATTCTGTATAAATCCATCAGCAGCAGGACATGACATGACTTGTTTCAAGCATCTAGAGAAGCAGCATGATCATACTAAGGACAGATCACAGAATCACATGGGGTTGGAAGTGACCTCTGGAGATCATCTAGTCCAACCCCCCTGCCAAAGCAGGTCCACCCAGAACAGGTCCCACAGGAACGTGTCCAGGCGGGTTTGAATGTCTCCAGAGAAGGAGACTCCACCACCTCCCTGGGCAGCCTCTTCCAGGGCTCTGCCACCCTCACAGGAAAGAAATTACTCCTCATATTTAGATGGAACTTCTTCTATGCAAGTCTGTGCCCATTTCCTCTTGTCCTGTCCCTGGGCACCACTGGAAAAAGACCAGCCCCATCCTCCTGACACCCTCCCTTTAAGTATTTACAAGCATTGATCAGATCCCACCTCAGCCTTCTCTTCTCCAGACTAAAAAGACCCAAGGCCCTCAGCCTCTCCTCATAAGGGAGATGCTCCAGGGCCCTCATCATCTTTGTAGCCCTCTGCTGTACCCTCTCCAGCAGTTCCCTGTCCTTCTTGAACTGGGGAGCCCAGAACTGGACACAGTGCTCCAGATGGGGCCTCCCCAGGGCAGAGCAGAGGGGGAGGATGACCTCCCTCCATCTGCTGGCCACACTCTTCCTGATGCACCCCAGGATGCCATTGGCCTTCTTGGCCACAAGGGCACATTGTTGGCTCATGGTCATCCTGTTGTCCACCAGGACTCCCAGGTCTTTCTCCTCAGAGCTGCTCTCCAGCAGGTCAGCCCCCAACCTGTCCTGGGGCAGGGGGTTATTTCTCCCCAGGTGCAGCACCCTACACTTGTCCTTGTTGAATTTCATCAGGTTCCTCTCTGTCCAACTCTCCAGCCTGTCCAGGTCTCTGTATGGCGGCACAGCCTTCTGGTGTGTCAGCCACCCCTCCCAGTTTTGTATTGTCAGCAAACTTGCTGAGGGTACATTTCATCCCTTCATCCAGGTCATTGATGAATATATTGAAGAGGACTGGACCCAGTACTGACCCCTGGGGAACACCACTTGTTAGAGACCTCCAACTAGATTCTGTGCCACTAATCACAATCCTCTGAGCTCTGTCTTTCAGCCAGTTTTCAATCCACCTCACTGTCCATTCTTCTAATCCACACTTCCTAAGCTTACCTATGAGGATGCTGTGGGAGACTCTGTCAAAAACTTTACACACCTGGAAGAGAAATAAGTTTCAACAGCCTAGTGAGCAGCTTAAGGTTGCTGACGATAATAAAATGATCAGCAAAAATAGCAGAGCATACCAACTGAACCACACTTCAGAGTGCACATCTTATACCTTAACCTTTCTGAAATGCTCCAAACATAGTTAACTAAAACTGACCAATAATTACTTTGGAAAAGCAAAAGAACATGTTTTACATTTCTGTCAAAAAGATGTCGCTTTAAAATTCATAACCCTTTCAGAGCTTCACAGAAGGAGATACTTTCATATCTACAAATATTACAGGAATGTTCACTTCACTGTCTTTCCAAATAAACTGTAAAGGACATACCCATACTACAAACACAGTGTCATCAAACCATTCCCATGTACCACCCAATTCATTGTGGGAAGTACTTGTTTCCAATACTTGATATGCACAAAAAAGCCTCTAGCAAGTAGCTGCTTCCAACTGAAGCATTCATTTTCTGCAAACTGGTAGTATACCTGCCAAGACAAAAAAAAAAAATCTCATTTTCCTATTTTCGAATTTATGGATCAGAAACTCTGTAACAGCAAAAAAGATTGCTATCACTGCTAGCAATTGCTATCACTGATACTATGACTGCTTGTTTGCTTTTCCAGCCAAACTGTAAGACAGATATGACCATTTTAAGCTGTAGAAGTCTATTTCCCAAGAGACTCACAAACTACCTCATCCTGCCAACGTGCATACGTATATTTTCCTGTGTTCATCTTGGTAATATCCATTAAGCCATCTTCCCTAAGTTTGTTACAGCTATGTATTATCATTTGACCTTCATTTCTTTTGCAATACTGCGTGATATTACCTAGCATACTAAGGACGTGCTTCAGGTGCATACGCTCAGTCACATGTACAACAGAATATTTCTACTCTTACATGATTTTTTTCAAACAAGGCAGGAAAAGTGATTTGTATTTCATTTGGTATAATCAGCCCTTCAAGGCAGGTTTTTGCAATACCAAAAAAACTGCAGGTAATTGAGTGGCTCCTTCAGTTCAAACGTCGCTACCGCCTGCACAGGGAAAGAAAAGACACACTCACGTGCCTGCTAGAATATGAAGGAGCAGTATGACCTTCCCATTTCATAATATTTTCTATGTGTATTCTGTAACAGGATTCTATGCCTCAGTATCCACAGCTACCAAGTTCAGATCAACTACTTAAAATTACTAACTGCCTTGTCCATCATTCCAACAGAAACCAATTCTACACTTCCTTATCCACACTGAAGTCTACAAGCATTCGTTTCTTTTTCAAGTATTTTAAATATTTTCAGCTAAATTAACTTTTTTTTTTTTCCCCCTGTCCTTCCCACCAGCCAGAAGCGTGTTCTTCTGCAGTGCTTTTCTGCGGGAAACATTGGTTAGTTCCCCTCCCCATAACGCAATTATTTGAATTCTCTTAGTGAAACTTAGTGGAACAGCCTCCCGCTTTGTTCATAATATCCAGAGAGAAGAGAAATGATCACCCAGCATGACTTTTTTCAGGACGACCTTCAACCCCACTGTACCAAGCTTTTTGCAGAGGAAGAAAACAAACTGCCGGAAGACTATCTTTCTCCATCATTCTTTCTTAAAGATATAAAATCCTCAAAAAGTTCAAGTGCCAAAAAAAAAAAAAAATAGAAAAAGACGATTTTTTTTTTTAAAATACACTCCAGTATCCCAAACAAAGGTGCTTTTTGCCAGCCACAAGGAACAAAAGTGACACTCTTTTATTGTCTACAGGAAAGACAATTGAATTTGATGTATGTTGATAAACAGTGAACAGGAATACAAAGCTTGCAAAAAGCCATATACTTGCTGGAAGGCAAGTCTGAGGATCTGTCAGCCAAAATAAATATTAACATGTGCCCACAGAGACACACAGATTCCAAGATCAGGTGCTGAACAATGGATAAGCGTCCCAGGTATTCCCACATCAATTTGAGAGAAAAATTCAGAGGTACAAGTTAAATGCTGGGATTTCAAGTGTTCTGCATAGCAAAGGCCATCTAAGTGCTAAAAAATTAAGTGCCAAAACACAAGCCCGATAAATTCCAAGTACAGTTGTTTCAGCCATCATGACACAGCCAGCATTGTTAAACCAAAAAAACTTGAAAAATGGATTTTCTTACTGCTTACTGTAGAAAAGTACAACCCCGGTGAGGAATAAGAGGAGGAAGGTATCTGGAGTAATTGCAAACCAGCGCAACACGGAGTTCTGCTTCAGACTTTTAATTACAAAAGCGGCGGTGTGGAAAAACAAGCAGGAGACCTGCCTGTGGGAAGACCTTGGGTCAGCCTGCGCTGGAGGGGAGGCTGGGTGGGAGGGAGGACCGAGAAGGGAAGGAAGCAAAACAAGCGACTGATAAGATCGGACTCCTGCGCCCAAGAATCTGAAGCAACTCCAGCTTTCAGCCTAATAAAGAACATCTTTAAAAGCAATACTGAGCATCTCCGGAGAGAGAGCAAGCCCAAGAGGTCACACTTCAAAACTGGCCTTCAACTCTGCTCCTGAAAGGAATGTAAATTAATGTTCTCATTCCACTGCCTACTGCTAAGGCTGAAGGTGCCTTCTGGAGGTGATGTGACAAGGTATGATTAGGATTCATTTTTCAGAAGCAATCCGAGTGAGCAGTAAGTAGACCCACTTCATCTTCTGAAACCCATTTAAGATATTGAAAAGTACAGGAACATATAATTTCAAAAATCAAAAGCGACATCGTAAGCCAGTGAACTTCTCCGTCTCGAAAGATTTCATCTTTCTGGAGGACCTAGTAAAAGGATATGACTCTTCAGTGAAGAGAGCTGCTACTGCTTCTCTAACAAGCTTGGAAAAGTGTCCATCCCTCTGGCACCACCATGCAGGCTCCCGGAGCAGCAGCGTGACACGGGTCTGTGCAAAACAGCAACGTCAGCGGTCCCAGAAAACCAACCAGGTGGCAGCAGTAGTGGTAGCAAACCAAAAATAGGTTCCTTCACTTTCCTAAACACATCAGCAGCTCTTCTGAGAGATGTGAGAAGAGGCATCAAGCCCCATTACCTTTCTGAAGTCCATGTTTTCTCGTGCTAACTAGAAACAAGTCAAAAGACTTACTCCCAGTTTAGTGGTTCAGATAAAGCCGGGTCTCTTAACCTTGTCTTTTGCTTTAAATTTATTATTTGAGGTTTAGTTAGACATTTTTCAGCAATCTGTAAGTGAAATGAATTATTGCTTTGAGACCTCTTTAGGGTTACTTTGTAATTTCAGCCATGTACCTCAGTACTCCAAGGTCTACTGGATGTTTTCCATTTCCTTACTATATAATTAGACCTCTACTATGCTATGAATTTTTACCTCATCCCCGTTGTTTTACTTAAGACAACGCCACTTCATTTTGTCCACATTCCATACCTTACACGAGTTTAACTCGGTAAATGACATTCTTTGCAAATAGCGTCATTGCTTAAAATACAAGCTTCTCAAACTCAAAGAATATCCACCATGTCAGACAAAAACATTGCGGAAGGGGAGGCTGGTTCCCCCAGGAATGTACTATGCCTTTAAATCCAGTGGAATTAGTGTGCTTCAATTCGAATAAAAATATGAAACAGCAAAATATCCCCAGAAACGAACTCAGGAAGAGGTGCCAATAAGCAACGAAGAACTAGTAGGGGGAGAGGAGCAGAGTTAGGGCAGAACTGGGGATCACATCTCACCTCTAGCCAAAATTCTATATTTTCCAGTAACGCAGCCCAGCTAAGTCATAAGCCCGTCATAAACCAAGATTTGTTGGTTTGTGTCTGTTTGTAGGTGGGATGGTGTGTGGTTGTGGGTGTTTGTTTTGGTTTGGTTTTGGTGTTTGGTGTTCTGGAATTTTTTGGGGGTTTTTTTGGTTTTGGTGTGTGGGGTTTTTTTTTTGTTGTTTGTTTGGTTTGGTTTTTTTTGTTGGACTCGATCTCAAAGGTCCCATCCAACCAAAAATATTCTGTGATTCTGTGTCATGAAATCTAGTGTTCATAAAGCTATCAAAAGAGCAAGAAACAGAAACTCACTATTGTTTAATAGAAGTAGTAGTGACCGAGACCAGCAGTAAAGAAAACCTTAATATACAAAAATTTTGCTTGTAATTATTCCCTGTACTCAAGAAAGTAATTCACAGTTTACACAGCCGTTATTCACCGCTTCTATGCTGAACACATTTTAGGAAGTACAATAATAACTGTACAAACAAGCAGTATTTTAGTTGCATAATATTTAAAATTACACTTCTTTTTACTATTTTATAGCATTAAAACCGAAAGAAGATTGCCCTTACATGGAAGGGATCTAGGAATCCACAGAACCCACGACAGAGCCAGAAGGCAAATGCTTTTAAGAAGTAGGTCACTCCTGCCGCTTCAAAAATCATTTACAGTCCCTCAAACACCACATTACAAACACAACTAGCATTAGCGGTGTGGGCATGACGGTCAAACCAAGCACATCCACTTAAAGATAGGAAACAAAACGTTGCATTTCAGAAGTCACTCACAAATCACAGAATGGTATGGGGTTGGAAAGGACCTCTGGAGATCATCTAGTCCAATACCCTGCCAAAGCAGGTCCACCCAGAGCAGGTCCCACAGGAATGCGTCCAGGCGGGTTTGGAATGTCTCCAGCGACGGAGACTCCACCACCTCCCTGGGCAGCCTCTTTCAGGGCTCTGCCACCCTCACAGGAAAGAAATTACTCCTCATGTTTAGATGGAACTTCTTACATTCAAGTTTGTGCCCATTTCCTCTTGTCCTGTCCCTGGGCACCACTGAAAAAAGACCGGCCCCATCCTCCCGACACCCTCCCTTTAAGTATTTATAAGCATTGATCAGATCCCACCTCAGTCTTCTCCAGACTAAAAAGACCCAAGTCCCTCAGCCTCTCCTCATAAGGGAGATGCTCCAGGCCCCTCATCATCTTTGTAGCCCCCTGCTGTACCCTCTCCAGCGGTTCCCTGTCCTTCTTGAACTGGGGAGCCCAGAACTGGACACAGTGCTCCAGATGGGGCCTCCCCAGGGCAGAGCAGAGGGGGAGGATGACCTCCCTCCATCTGCTGGCCACACTCTTCCTGATGCACCCCAGGATGCCATTGGCCTTCTTGGCCACAAGGGCACATTGCTGGCTCATGGTCATCCTGTTGTCCACCAGGACTCCCAGGTCTTTCTCCTCAGAGCTGCTCTCCAGCAGGTCAGCCCCCAACCTGTCCTGGGGCAGGGGGTTATTTCTCCCCAGGTGCAGCACCCTACACTTGTCCTTGTTGAATTTCATCAGGTTCCTCTCTGTCCAATTCTCCAGCCTGTCCAGGTCATTAAACTGACTTCATATAGTCATCTTTCTTAAAACCCCACTGCACTAACGTAATAGCAGTGAATGTTATTTATTCAAAATGTTACTTAAGAGGTACAACTCTCAGAAGTGTGCTACACAAAATATCTAGGTGTGTTCCACAAGAATTTGGACTCGTGCTTTGGAAAGCATACATATGGACTCATGAAAAGGTCGTATTTGACTACTTTTCACTATTTTCTAGACAAGAAAAAAAAACAAACCAAGAATTACTTCCAAACTTCTGAATCACAGTAGTCCAGACATTTTTGCCAGGCCCCCAGGTCCCCATTAGCTTCAGCTGATCTGCACTAGCTCTTCTGGGATATCAACAGCATTTTTAAGACTAAGCCTTCACCACAACGCATTGCTCTCAGTTTTCTCACAGAACCGTGGCAAATCGTTGTTTATAGACAACCATCATACGCCAAAGAGCTAAAAAAAAAAAATTAAAAAGAAAATTATAAAAAACAGTGCTTTACAAACCCGATATTCAGACTACTACACTTGAAATAATACTGTAGCACACATTCAGCTTTACTTGCAGTCCAACTCCTCCCTTCCTAGTCTCCACATCAGAGTACGCTTTGGGCAGATACACTCTCTAAACCAACAAATTGAGGTCAACTCACAAAAGAAACATGACTTCCTAATATTTCATTCAGCTGGCAAACGAAAATGCTCCTGCAGCTGTAATAACCTTTGGACCCCAGTCATATATATGCCTTCACTTCCCAGCTAAAAACTAATATAATCTTTCCAGGATGCAGTACCATCAAGAAGGAAAAAACATGTCACCAGTACCATTTATCCTAAATAGGATGTGTATGTCTGTTTACCTAGAATGACCCCTCTTACCACACTCAACAAGGCACCAGATGGGATTTAAATACATTCCCCCCATCCTAATACTACTTAAGCATTTCCCACTGTGGTATAACGGAGAAATTAGTACCTGCTACAGAACAAAGGAAATGCAGTTCAGACCAATTCCTTCCTGAAATGATTTTTAGTGTAAAAAACAAAAACAAAACAACTCCTATGGTCATGCAGAAAACAACATACGATAGAGTCAGTCCACAAAACCAGTTAAAAACAAAATCCCTCATTACTTCAAACAGTGATATTAAATGTGTAGTTAAAACTGTATGGGCGGCACCAATGCGTTTTTAATTTTACATATACTTTTTCTTTTTTTTACAGGCATGCCAAGGCATCTGAATAATTAGTAACTTTTTAAAACCTGGCTTGGTCCAAGTAGTTGACTACAATCAACTGCAAAATAGTAAGACTTCAGGGTCTCTATAAAATCCCAGTCATTATCTGCTCAGTTGAATAAAACCACCACAAACCTGCAAAGTCCAAAAGCTTACCCTCAGTGCCAAGAACTCCAAATTTGTTGGCTACAGCTCTTACTACCTGCCACAGAAAATAAATTAAAAGCTACCTTGTAGTTTGGAAGGTCAGCAAGGCAAACTACGGGCATCTCAGAAATAAAACATGAAACCCAAATCACAATAGAATGTTGGGGGGTTTTGTCGGGGGGTGGTTGTTTGTTTAAATTACCACTGTCCATGACCTTATCAAAAGGGAAGAGACTTTCAAGGGAGATAAAGATCAACTAAAATACCAGACTTGGAAACTCCAGGCCTTTTTACTATAGAGGTAGAAGAGTAGAAGATTCATTGACAGGATGTATCTTATCAGAGACAACGGGTTCTGACACCAACATCCACCCAGCACGAAGTCATGATGGAATAATGTACACCTCGTAAATGAATCCCAAAGAGGCAGGTTAAGAGGAAGATGATGATGAATTCCAGTCAACTGGACCAGTAGATAAAGACTGCATCAGCTTCTTATCAAGCCAACCATTATCTTATCCTCATCTTCACTAAGCATGGGAAAAGTCAAATTCCACCAGGTGCTCAGGTACATGCTCAAGACGACATGTTGCCCAGAGAGGTTGTCCATGGAGCAAAAATGGTGCTTCTTTTCTACTGGAAGAGGTTGACCTGCACTACTTCTAATCCTAGAGATGAACTATGGTAGTTCTGGAAGTGGACCCTCTAGCCTAAAGTAACTAGCTCTTCACTAGTTTATTCAGGGTTCCCAAAAAGAGGCCACTGCTATGTAAATCCAACAGGAGACAAAAGTTTCTTGGAAGATCAACAGTTTTCTGACAAAGAGAGACTGTCTCACAGCAACTCTTCTGTTGTGGAGTTTTGTGTCAGTACCATCTTGCTGCTTGGCCATGTGAGCCTTTGAAGGCTGAAGCAGCAGTGTTCGATAAAAATGAGAGCTTCATCTTACAAAGAAAAAATTCACTCCTTAAGAGCATCAACTTCACATGCTGGCCTGTGATTGAAGTCAAAGGAATGCCCTACACACGCTGACTGGTCCTGTCAACCTAATAAGGAATATAGACCATCACCACAGTTTAGGAAGTCCTTACTAACCTAGCAAAAAAAAGGCTTTTCCAGGCACTGAAGTACCTTCTTGAGGAAGGCAGGACCTGGCCAAACAAGTGCAGAGTAGTTACGTACAACGTAACAGCATGCTTTCAAATCACACTGAGTATTTTCACTGTCACATCAGTCCCGAGCCCCTGACCCGCGTACAGGGCAGCCAAACTGCAACACAGAAACCACCACGTTAAATGTCAAGGTGGAAACCACACAATGCTATCACAGCCAGCACCCTGAACCTGAATGAGCAAACACCCACAGTTTCCTTGAATCCAAAGCAAGTCTGTCCTCCTTTCTTAATATCACCAGAAAATTACTCCAAAAGCCTCCTTCCCTTCGCTTCCCTTCATAAAACATAATTCCGTAACTATTTAGAGCTATAACAGTAGCTATCTGCTCCCAAACCAGATTGGACAAGGTCCCTGAGAAAAGAACAAAAAATGGATTAAGAAGCAAATTAGTATTTTATGTACCCATGACACTTGGCATTTGTGTCCAGGTAGTTGAGCACAATGCCATCCATCGTCCAAGAGGACAAAAACAAGGTACGGTCTACAACCTTGAGGAGGTTCTACTGTAGAAAGAAGCAGCCAGCAATATTTGTGAGCAAATGCCATCATTTGTAAAGAAGGAAGCCTGCAAAAGGTCAGAGTCAATCGAACAAAGCTTTTGCATTACATAAAACTTGCAATCTAGGGAGCTCTGTGACCCTTGCTATGAACACAATTTCTGAAGAAAATTGCTCAGGTATTCAAAGCCTGTGATTTGTCAGAGCCATGGGGCTTGTTAACTCTGTCAAGTCACTGCTACAGGAGACCTAGATGCTGGGGGAAAGAAAAAGAAAACCTACCTTAAGAGAAACGACCTGTTGTCTTCAACACTGCTTTTCACAACAGCACAAGAAGCATGGGCCAATATTAGGAGTGCACTAGCTAGACATGATCTTACAGGCTACCACCCATAAGCTGATTCAAGAGACAGGCACTAAATCTTTTCATTTGTATATATTTTGGTGAAATCTGATTAAATTCAGAACTTCTATGATGTTTGAAGTTTCGAAATTGAGTGCAAATATCCCAAATCTAGGTTATCTTCTGCAGATAAAAGCAGACTTTTTACTAAAAGAAGCCATTTAAAAAAAAGAAACAACATGTAAAATAAAATATACCCATGTTATCTTGGAGAACACACACTTGGAGGCAACAAACACAGTATTTTACACAGGATTTCAAACCAGTTGTTTCAGATAAGTTACTGCTATTGGTAGATGACCTGCTGGAGCAGACAGCATTTAAAGTTAATATAGATGTTTATCACAATTATATCTGAAAGTTTCTCTCATAGCAAAAGTAGTACAAAAACACTCTGAAAATTACACAAGTATTCAGCATTAATTTTACAAGAACACCACTTTTTTTTTATATGCCTTTTTTATATAATACACTGTTTATATGTCTCCCACATTACTTTTACTCTCCATGTATTTATAAGCTTTCTGAAAACCAATCTATCTAAACAACCCGTAACACTGGAGAAGGAACAGTCAATGCAAAAGAAAGTACTCGGACAGTGTATCTTCCACATATTTCACTAATACTAAACCTGGCAAGTTGCCTTTAAAAAAAGGAAATCCACAATGGAGTTCTGGATAGGGAAGTAACAAAATTTAAAGACAACCATTGCTTTGGTCTATCGATCCATCCAGGAACCATTCTGATTCTCAGTTCACACTTCAAAGCCAGTAGGTAGCAGAAAGGGAGGCTCTTTGCTTGAGAACTACTGAGGAGGTGATTATTAGGCTTCAGTAAGTCACTGTGAGCAATAGTGGAAGTTTATACGTAGCATGGAATGCTCAAGAAACGACAAAGCAGGGATCATACAGCAGTAATTATGTCATTTCATCCAACAGGCTTGAGTTATCAAAAAAATTAACAATTAGTTGCTTTCTAATAAAAGTTTAGCTCTGAAATATAATAAGCTATTATCATCATATTTCCCAAGAAAACAACAGGTCCTGCTTCTCCACTATGCATGGTTTTAAAAATAAATATGAATTCTTTTGCTTTATTAACATCACAAACCTTTCATACTCCGAAGCAAGGGACAAGCAAGCGGGGGAAGAAAAGAGCCTGGGGCATCCAACTTCACACCAAAAATAATTTTAAAGCTCGATCAAACCCCTTGCCTTACTGAAAATGTACTAGCAAACCCCAGATGAGTAGTGGCACTGTATTTACTCAAAACCAACACCTTAAAGGTACTATTTCACCTCTAATCCACCGTATTGCTGCAGCACACGAACTGTGTAACCACGGAAAGCTTTGAGATCATTCCAAAATCAGAAGGAAAGAGAATAAAACAAGAATCTGGTATATGCTCCTAAGAGACTCATACACACTTGGTACCTTAATTTTTATTTCCTTCTGAAGTGCTGTTACCTCTCATCTCCATTCCAAATAACAGTTGATCACATTGGTAATCAGTTTGGTTTCAATCAATTTGGATGGCCAGAAGTCAAAGCATCTTGTGCTATATTTTAGGTTACATTAACAAAATTCAAGGCAGCCTCTATCACAGCCTTGGCATAATTTTCCTTAGGTTCTCCTAGTTCCGCTCCAAGGTCATGTAGATATTCCATAGGGCACCTGCTCTAGAAGTACAGCTGTATGTTCAATTTAAAGACCACTTCCAAGTCCCTTAAATATTTGCTGGGGGTTTTTTTAAGCCTTCGTTAAAATACCAATGTATTCCATTATCCCTTATCTCTTAGGAGTAAAATTTATTTTCAATATTAACTGAGCCAGAAACCAGTTTCTAAAAATGTGTCCATCAATTTTTAAAGTTACAGTTCTTCTAAGAGTGAGAGCATGAGCTGAAAAGGTTTTTTTTTTGTGTGTGTGTAGTAAAGGCATATTAAAACAGACACAAAAAGCCTGACATATTAGAAAGCCAGGTGTCCAATTTTTCCTTAATGGCTGGAGGCAAAGAGGAAAAATAGCTTTGACCCACTTCTGCAGAAACCCATATGACCACTCCATGTTAAGCACACATGAAAACAGAATGCATTCCCATTCTGTTAACTCATTCTCTGCAGAAAACAGCTGAAACTAACGGATTTTTAATTCTCTTCACTTGTAAATATGCTCACAAAAGTTATCTCTGGTAAAAAAATAAAAATCAAGATTATTATTATTATTTTCAGACAAGAAGTACCATAGCACAGGTCTTACTGGAAAAGCTTGGAGAGAATCAAAAAACAAAATCACAATTCTCTTTCAAGAGTGATAGATAAAATCCTCACTGTAACAGCAGTGTGTGTATCATTCCCACTAGGGTTACTTTCCTGCAAAAGCAACACTTACAGTGAATAATCATCAGTATAGATACGGAATACTGATAACTGCTTTTGAGAATATGGAAGCTCAGAGTAACAGAGTTACCAGAATAAAGGCGGGTTATTTACATATATTGAGCTATCCCTTCTCATCCAGCTTTGTCCTTATTCTTAAAGCAACCCACCCGCCAGCACATTTTTTTCTATTACAATAGCAAAACCAAGCAGCTACCTGCATGCAAGCAATATAGGATATTTCCACATTCAAGAAAAACATTACATCTTTTTACAGCCCAGGTGAATCTGACATATCAAGCATATGTTCGATTTTGCTCTTTCAAGTTGCAGACGCTGAGGAGAGTCCCCTCAAATACCTTGCATTTGTAACAAACCCATTATTCTTTTCTCCATCTTAGAACACTTAAGAGCCTTACACCCTTTCTTTTGAGGTCAAGCACCAGAGTTGGTTTCCCCACGCTGACCTCAGCTGACTCAAAGTCTCAGCAGTTACAGACAACTGATCAAAAACTCTACACCTTGATTTAAAATGATGACCAAATCACCTTCCCTGGGTTCACCTCCTCTTCTACGTGTCTTTACATACATTGCACTGTTACCTAACAGACACCATTATCCTGGAAGTATATTGCCACAAGGACTTGTAAGGAGAGCCTAGAGTGAGGGAAAAGAGCAACCAAAAAAACCAAAAATCACTGTAAGCATTGTAACAACCTGTAAGGAAGAGTTATTCTTAACTGCACTTAGAAACACACTCAAGTTTACTGCTCCCAACAGATATGTATATCACGGCATTAAACAAAAAGCTAAAGAAGTGAACGTGACTAACAGCAGGGAAGCACAGAATCACAAGAGTTCCTAGAAAGTCACTTTTGACCTGTTATCGAAGAACCACAACCAGATGATAATTATTTAACAGAAGTTTAAAAAAAAAAAAAAAGTCTTTCATGCTCACTTATGTGGTGTACATTTTAAACATTCTGGAAGAGAAAAAAAACAAGGATCTCATCTTTAATAACCTCAGCAGATCCATGCACAGAAGACTGACAAGCCAAGCATCATGAGCAGCAGATGGGATAAGGTTCAGCAGAAACCTCAGCCATATGCTAATTTGCTATTAATTACAGAAGCTGTCAGGACTACTGCAGTACTATACACTAAGAAAGGGCGTCAATTAAACACATCCATTAAGAAACATTTTTGACTAACAGCAGCTTTTGATAAAAATATAAGTTTTTTTTTTACTGACCAAAACAATAGGGTAGGGAACCTACAGTGATTACATTTGCTGTTACACACACGGAGTAGGATGTCCAAGACTGGAAAAAGACATGCAAGGCATCAGCTCAAATGCTAAACCCAGTCCTTACTGGTTTAGGGTAGAACATTTACCATGACCTGCTCCCAAATAATCCTTCCTTGTATTAGCCTCCTTTATGAAGGTTTTGGAGTGCTGACTTGAAAGCTCAGGAGGATCAGATTTTAAGCAAATGTTGTCACTCATTGCTTTGCTTGCTCACTAGTTGGTAAGAAAAATACGCCAACAGGTGAAAACTAAAGCTTACTTCACAATTTCTTACCTCAGCGTCCTATCAGTGTGGACCATAACACAAATTACTGAATTTGTCCTGCCCAAATTTGCCTAAATGGAGGAACAAAGCTAACCAGAGCTACATATTCCTAAAGAGTTTAGCGGGTATGTAAACAGATGAAGTTTTTCCATCAATATTTTCACAACCCTCTCAAAGCAGAGAAAGATCAACACCTCTCCATGTATCTATCAACTTTCTTCCTCTTCAAAGAGAATTGCCAACAGATTTGGTAAAGAGCAGTTTGTCAATAAAAACATAATTTAGATTTATACCCCTACCTATGTTGCTTCCTAGAGATTTTAACCCAGGGGTGGTAGTCATTTGTCCTTCCAAGTCTTATCAGCCAGAGCTGCTCGAAGCTGAGGCAGGCAGGGAAAGAGATGTCAAGGAAGTATAGAAGCAACTAGAAAACTTAAGGAATTTCCTTCCCCTCGACACACAAATCCTTAGCTGCTAACTAAGTACTTGTCAGTGTGAATGAGTAACAGCAAAGAATATTTCATACATCATGTGGAAAGAGCCAAGCCCCTGAGATCTCATTATCAGAACCAAGTGCCCCAGCTGACATGAATTATTTACTGCAAACCAGTGCTTTTGATTATGCACATGCATTACATGCTGAAGGTGCATCTGTGCCCCAGTTTTAAAACAACCATGTGGAAACAAAGCCAGAAACTGAGCTAAAATATAACATTCATTCCACAAAACAAGACGATGCTCTTGGCTGATAAGATGAAGCTTACCTATCACATGTGATAGTACACAGATGTTTTCAATTCAACCTGAAGGTAAATGATAATAGGCTGGAGAATACATGCATTTTCTTTCCTTTTCTTTTGACAAACTGAGAGAAAATAAAATTCTTGGTCTTAATCACATGTACCCAAAGCACAAAGTAATTTATTTCATTTATCTGAGTGACATTACACAGGGAGACACAGAGACATCAAAATTCACTCCTTCTTATTACGCTCCTCTGTTTTAGGCCTGTTTCTATCCTCTACAGCGTGCTTTCAGAAGGAAATCTATTACCCAGCTGAGGCCCACTGCCTGACAGCTTACGAACCGCAGCATCCGAACTCAGACAGCAGGGCTTGCCCCATCTCTTCCCCTTCTTCCTCCACCAGACAGCAGCCATACGTAAGTGGGTGTCCTCCCCACAGTTTCATTAAAATAAACAGAATGAAACCTTACTTATTTCTCTCAGACCATACTATGCATTCAGGTTCATTTACTGCTTCATTTCATTAACATCACCAAAGTGGGATGTCTTCATACAGCGTCTTCATGCCTATTCCAGCCATCAAGGTGACTGCCAAACAGGAATGTGGTATCTTCCATTTTAGTATTAAATCCAGTCTTAAGCTTACTTAGAATCATTAATTTAACGTAAAAGAATTTAGGATATTTCTAACACTAGCCTGAAAAACAATCCAAGTACGCATGAATACAACAGTCATTCCTGAATGGGAAAATCGACAATTGTCAAATGAACATTGGGGTGCTCGTTCCCATCACTTTGCTAGGCTGATTTAAGATACCACAAGTGAGTTTTCACACATTTGAGTTGACTGAAGAAAATTTCTGAAGGTACAGCACCAAGTAAAAGAAATTAGAATGAGCCCCCAGTCCCGGGACAGTATTTCTTGAATCAAAACCTAGGACTTGGAGGCAAATACAATTCTGGACAATTTGTAACCTCTTTGCCTTTTCCAAAGCCTTCACTTGTGCAACACAAAGCCTTTGCTCCTATACAAGGAACTCTTAATTGTACTGCAAGTCTTTGTTCCCTTGTTTAGTGAACACCACACTGCCCTGAAGGTAGACGAGAAGTCATGTACACGTGTAATAAATAGAAAAAGAAGCTCAGCTCCCAACACCTATTTTAAAGCACAACTCCACCCCGTGAAGAGTTCAGATATGTTCAGTGCACACATTCAAATTTGTTCCCTTTGCTCTTAACAGCAAACACACAGAGTTTTTTTGAGGGGCCACAGGGAAGGAGGAGGAAAAGGAAGCCTGTATTGGTCATGCTGCAGCTTAACCAGGTGGACCAGGAGGAACATCTGTTTATAGTACCTCTTCAGAACTCCTTATCAACTTGGAGATATTTACATCCAAAACACGGCACAGAGCAATTATCAAGCCAACAAGGAATGGGAACACATCCTCTAGGGATCTGTAAGCATTCTACATTGTTAATTTTAACCACCAAACTAGACATCTCACAGGGGATCTTTTAAAAGCAATGGGATTTAATGTCCACAAGCTGTTCTGAAAACCTATCTACACGCTGAGAGCAGCCACAGAGAAACAGGATATACCCAGAGAATAACACCTCAGGTTACCTCCTGCATGCAGTGAGCACAGAATAACAACATTAGCACCTGAAAACAAACCAGTACTGACTTCTGCTATCTTACTTTCTAGGTTTACGGTGGTAAGGTTTAGTTTTCCCTAAATTACACAAAACTACATTCATATGTCAAATAGACACAAAGAACATTTTTAAAACTGTTGGTGCAAATGCAAAATACTCCGATGTCCCTGCTCTGCTACCAGATACACCTAAAATTAGTCAAGCACTTGAGACAAACATTGTGATCCAACCCTTTGCTATTTTTGCCCTCCCTAAAGCCTACCTTCTTCCAAATCTTCTAATTCCCACCATTTACATCCTCAAGACCCTCCCCAAAACACCAGCTTTCCTTTAAAAGCACCATGCCAAAGAGCCTTCCCCGCAGATTTCTATATTCCATCCTCTCTTGCAACAGTCACCAGTTGTCTTCTACAAGCTTTCTCCCCCAAAACAAAGGAGAAAGGACCCTGTACATTCAGTTAACAATCCTTGCATACACAAGGTTTTAAAATCTGTGGATTTGGAAGGTACATTGCCACAAGTGTTCTCACGTAATGCACTGTCTGCTGATCTCCCAGCAACCCAGGCAAGAGAAGGGAACTATTGAGCTCAGCTCTTGCATCTGTACACGGCTGCATCTTTACAGTTAACTACCACCCTTGTTTGAATGAAAGAATATGGCTTTAAAATTCAAGCGACCATTTCAATGAGCTTCTCAGTGCTATTGAGCAGTAATGAGAAGTCAAACTTCTTACCCAAGCTGAGCCTGTCTCGGATTAATATAGTCAGCACACCTCACGTTTCTAATCTATCACTGCAAATTTACAAACAGATTTAACAAGTATTATAGAAACAGAATTCTTACAGAGAAAATTACTGCTCATAGAAAGTTTGAAAAGCTGGAACAAGCATAAGACATAAATTGAGGTTATTTTGATTGCACCAAAACGTACAACCGAAACGGATACAGAATGAGGCACATTGGACACAGTCCCTCCCTTTAGCTGAACCGTCAGCACAAGCTCAGAAACAGAAATAGTCACCAAGCACGCACCGAGATGTCAATTATTAGGGCATCAGCCCAAAGATACGCTAAATTCAAGGTGTCCTTTTCACATAATCAAGGACCACTTTTTTTGCCAGCAGCATTAAACCTACCTAAACGTAAGGCCTGAATTGACAAACCACAGAAAAAGCTGACCTAATAAAGCAATGTCAGTTTGCAATCAGAATTTCTATGCCATGCCTTGCATAGTAACACTGCAAGTCTGAATCACACGGTTTAGGACGTTTCTATGGATTAAGCTCTATTACTGTGTGCACAGGCCAATACAACACTAAGAGGAAAGACTTGAGAACGCATTATGGTTTTTTTATGGCAATACCATTCTTTTATTTCTGACATTTAGGCTTATTTTATTTAGCTGCTCCAGTGCCAACTCACAAACCTCTACCTTGAGAAGTTACTTGGGACATCCAGGATGTCCAAGTCCAGGATGTCCATAAGTGATTTCCACATAACTGTTCTGTAATTCCTTCCTTCACTAGGTGTGAACTCTGGACATTTTAACATTACTTTCACATTAAGCAAGCCATAAAAGATATTCTCAACTACCAATGCCTTTACTTGCTCTAGATAGTTTTGGTACAGCAACCCAAGATACCCCCAGAACGCAAGCATTAACACCCTTGCATACACAAAAGCAGGCTGAAAGAAACATCCGTAAATTAGAATTACACATTTTTCTGCTGAGTGAGAGTTACTTGCACAAACTAGTGACTCCAGATGCTAATTCCACATCAGCAAGCACTCCTTTCAGGGCATTGTTTCCCATATGGCCTGGCAGAAACAAGCTCCTAGAAAGTCTGCAATTATTTTCGCTGCTGTGAAACAGGAGAGTAGGAGAAATACAGATGCATACCCATTGTTTTTCTAGCTTATATTAAGTTCATTTATTCCACAAGCAGTGTGTAACTGCCATAGTTCATCTTTAGTGGTAACTTTCCACAAGACCATATGACAGTCAACTTATGGCAAGTTCTACTTTTGCATATAAGGAAAAAAGAGTTCGTGCCAACACCTATGAAATTTGTGACAGTTCTAGGGAAGTGACACTTTCTTAGGCAAGGACTTGTTCTTTAAAAAAGAAAAAGTATCTCTGAACTCATTCTCTTACATCTCACTAAGTAAAAAAGGCCTGGGCACGTTCAAACACTGCTCTCTTGCTGTCTGACATCTCAAAACTGTTTCTTGGGTTTTTTTGGTGGGTTTTGTTTGTTTGTTTGTTTTAAACCTTGGCCAGTAAGGTGTAAGTGTCAGTCATACATCCCATAACTTTCTTCATGGAAGCAGTTTTAAAAGTTGGGAGAGAAGGGATCTGAGCTGTCTCTCCAAATCATTAACTGAGCATGAGGCTGAAGTTCTGCAACAGATACTTCCTTAATACCATTACTTCTGACACCTCTTCGTAATTTTCCAATTAAAACAAGTTGCTGAGAGATTCAGAGGCTCAAGTCTCATCTTATGCAGTAGCAAGATAAGGTGAGCATGGAATAATCTCAGGGATTCAAATCAAAAGCCGTCAGAGCAGCACATGAAAGAGCTATCATGCATCAAGCCATCCTAATGCCCTTTGAAAGCCTTCACAAAACCATGCAACTTATAAAATTGTTCACTTACAGAACTGATTTGTAGTATTTCTTTAGATATAAAGCATCGATGGGAACTGCAACATGCAAACAATTTATAGGGTCATCCTCAAAACTGATTTAAAGACTGTCCTAATGTTCTTTAATAAAATGGCAGCACTATGCTGCTGCAATTGCTATCATTTGCTAGATTAATAGTGTCTAAGAATCAGAGAAAAGGGGTTATAATTTGAAGGTTCTGAAGTTCATCAGAGGATTTTTATACTGTAAACAAGTCTCAGAGTCTTATCACACGAGATCAACCTTCACACAACTCCGACATGCACCCTAAGAGCCTGAATTCAGCTAAACCAATTTCCTTCCTTTATCTCATTTTAAAAAGCAGGATTAAAAGTTATAAACCAAAAGGCACACTAAAAAACTGCTGTAAGAGAATGAATTCTCATCCAGACTTACACTGTTAGAAAAGCCCCAAGGCACTCTTACAGAATCCTTATGACATGCATAAACCGTGAAGAAAAAGGAGTAAACCTGGGAAAATCCACAATAAAGAATACTTACACAGCAGCTTTTTCAGTTCGACTCCTATCAAAAACAAGGCCTTCTTAATTTCTTCTGCAAGTCCCATGAAATGTAAAAACAAACTTCCAGTTCTGCTTTCTGCTACATAACACTTAGCTTTTATTCCATCTCCAAAGGATTAGAGAACCTAGTTTCACTTACATATCTCATTACCTCCATCTACTGGTAAGAGTTGCTGCTCGTAAAAAAACAAAAAAAATCTCACCTATTTCACAGGCTTTACCATTTTTTAAATTTTTTAATTTCAGAGATATTGGTAATGAAAAAAGTGAGAGGGGAGAAGACAAAATTCAATTCAAAATACCCTGAGATACAGACAAGCTGATATACCTCACACCACCATTTTTAATGTCTAGAACTTATTCACCCCTAACAGTATATGAAATTTACCTTCGGATTGAAACTTAACAGCTGGAGTCAGCCATAGGTGTGTTCTCTTATTTGTTTCCAGCCTAAGAGTTAATTTAAGAGATCAATGTGATTTAACATTAAGCTTCACGGCTTTTACTGGTAAGACATTAGACATGTTTCTCCCCATATAGTATCGCTTATATCTCAGTTCCTTCTTAAACAGGAATAAGCCATTAGCCTCTAAAGTTCTTACACCTTGTTTTCTGTGTAGAAAAATCCACACACATTTTACGTTACTGAAATCACTCAGAACTTCATGCTTTTCATTCCAGATGCTACATTTCCTAAATTGAACAAAACACACATTAAATGAAACAAATCATGCTAAGCTGCTAACAGAATCACAGAATGGTTTGGGTCAGAAGGGACCTTAAAGATCATCGAGTTCCAACCCCCCTGCCATGGGCAGGGACACCTCCACTAGAGCAGGTTGCTCAAAGCCCCATCCAACCTGGCCTTGAACACTTCCAGGGATGGGGCATCCACAACTTCCCTGGGCAACCTGTTCCAGGGTCTCACCACCCTCACAGGAAAGAATTTCCTCCTAATATCTAATCTAAATCTCCCCTCTTTCAGTTTAAAACTGTTACCCCTCATCCAATTGCTCTACTCCCTGACAAAGAGTCCCTCCCCATCTCTCCTGTAGGCCCTCTTTAGGTACTGGAAGGCTGCTATGAGGTCTCCCCGGAGTCGTCTCTCCTCCAGGAGACCCCAGCTCTCCCAGCCTGTCTTCATGGGAGAGCTGCTCCAGCCCTCTGATCATCTTCATGGCCCTCCGCTGGACCCGTTCCAACAGGTCCATGTCCTTCCTGTGTTGAGGACTCCAAAGCTGGACACAGTACTCCAGGTGGGGTCTCACAAGCGCAGAGTAGAGGGGTAGAATCACCTCCCACGACCTGCTGGCCACACTTGATGCAGCTCAGGATGCAGTTGGCTTTCTGGGCTGCCAGTGCACATTGCTGGCTCATGTTTCTCATCCACCAACACCCCCAAGTCCTTCTCCTCAGGGCTGCTCTCCAGCCATTCTCCACCCAACCTGTATTTGTGCCTGGGATTGCCACGTCCCAGGTGCAGGACCTTGCACTTGGCCTGGTTGAACTTCATGCGGTTTGCACGGGCCCACCTCTCAAGCCTGTCCAGGTCCCTCTGGATGGCATCCCTTCCCTCCAGCGGGTCGACCGCGCCACACAGCTTGGCATCACCAGTAAACTTGCTGAGGATGCACTCTATCCCACTGTCCACATTGCCCACAAAGATGTTAAACAGCACTGGTCTCAGTACCAACCCCTGAGGCACACCACTTGTCACTGATCACCACTTGGACATTGAGCTGTTGACCACAACCCTTTGAGTGCGGCCATCCAGTCAGTTCCTTATCCACTGAGTGGTCCATGCATCAAATCCATGTTCTCCAATTTAGAGACAAGGATGTTGTGCAGGACAGTGTCAAATGTTTTGCACAAGTCCAGGCAGATGACATCAGTTGCTCTTCCCTTATCCAGCAACACTGTAATGCCACTGTAGAAGGCCAACAAATTTGTCAGGCACAATGTGCCCCTAGTGAAGCCATGTTGGCTGTCACTAATCACCTCCTTATTTTTCTTATGCCTAAGCATGGTTTCCAGTAGGATTTGCTCCACGATCTTGCTGCGCACAGAGGTGGGACTGACCAGCCTGTAGTTCCCCACATAATCTTTTTTTCCCCTTTTTAAAAACGGGGGTTATGCTTCCCTTTTTCCTTTGAGCAGGAACTTCACCAGACTGCCACAACTTCTTAAATATGATGCATAGTGGTTTGTCAGCTTCATCTGTTAGTTCCCTCAGGACCTGTGGTTGCATCTCATCATGTCCTATCTATTTGTGCACCTTCAGGTTCCTTAAATAGTCTCGTACTTGACCTTCTCCTACAACAAGCAGTTTTTCATGCTCCCAGCCCCTGCCTTTGCCTTCCATAACATCAGCGGTGTGGCTAGGAGCGCTTGCCAGGGAAGACCAGGGCAAAAAAAAGTCATTGAGTACCTCAGCCTTCTCCATAACCCGGAGACGGCTCTTTCAACCCCCTTCCCTTTGACCAGGATACTCCAGTAGCATCATAGTGGAAATAACTGGTCAATGTAGCTACTTGTTGGCACTGCTAGTTACATTTGTCAGTTCCATTACTGAAGTGATAGACAATTTCACAATCATGACATAAAAATAAGCCATTGTATTTTTATTTATTTTTTAATTATTTGCAAGCAAGTACCATCACATTTATTTATTCTGCTTAATTCAAAACTCAGGTTAGGTTGTAAACTGCTGTACACAGTGCCTCCTTTACTATATCAAGTATTTCCACCCATTCCTAAATGTGTTACGACAGACAGCTAAGCAAAGCTTTAAATTTTCAATGAGCAGCACTGGCCATGAATACGCTTATTACACCAAGTGCTACCTCTAAGAAGCAATAATAGCTTCTGTTTCAAAAAACTCCTAGCATCTTTCCTGGACTAGCACAAACGTACAAACTCCTCAGGGGCCAAGCACGCCTTGGAGCCATACATCAGCACACAGCCTCTACTCCTTCACACGACTACAAGCCTGCTCAGCCACACTTCTTCAAACCAGTGCTTTAGGAGTCAAAAGAAGTTAAGAAGAAACTAAATAATACACTACAAGTCAGTCACATAAGTGTTTTTAGTACTAAGTGAGCCTGGTAGTCTCCGAAATCTTGCTTCCCCCTGAATAAATTCTTATCAGATGTGATCTTCATATATGCCTGAAAGCTTTCCTTACATTCAGCTGTTCTTTTTAAAGTATTAGGGTTTTTTTTTAAGAGATCAAAACTATTTGTTCTAATTCAAAAACACATATGCTTTCTTTTTCTTCCAGATACTTCTATGTAATTTATTCTACTCCTCCCCATACCCAATTCTCATAGTTGTCAGTAACCAGAAGGGGGCAACATTTTAAATAGTATGTAAAAATCAATACCATTTTTATCAATTGACAAGCTATTTGACATACTTACTCTTCCCATCCCAAGTAAAAATCACTACGTTGTCTTAAAGCTCCTCACTTGTGATAATGAAAGGAAAATTTCCATTTCCTCTTTCTACTTACAGAGCCAAGAATTTCAATGAGTGATTTGATCATAAAACTTCTTGTAAGCAGTGAATTACGTAATTAGTGCACTGCTATGATGCTTCAGCTCAAGAACAGCAACTGTTCTGTAGAAACACCACTGTCAGCTTGAAGGAAATGACCGCAATTCATTATTTCATGCACTGAATTAAAGTTCAAAATTGAGACCTTTCCTGAAGCATTTCAGATTCTTTATTTACCATACCGAGTTCCTAAATTAGACTCCGTTAGCACAGCTGCCCCAGAATGAGATTATTTTTTCATGTAACACGCTTAACTTTCACACTGAAGTCAAACGGATTATCATTTTAAGACAAGGGAAATGCAAAAACTTTTCATCTCACGATAAATAAAATTTAATTAGCTGTTCTTTGAAATTCAGCATTTCTCTTGATCCATCCATTTCAAGATGGCACTATTCACTGATCCAAAAGCAGAGCCAAAAAATTCTCTACGAGAATGCTGCTATGGTGATGCCTCTTTACAAGCAAACTACGTCCAAAAAACCACTGTGGAGAACCAAGGCAAAAGCTCCTCTGGCTTTCAAATAGACTATTTCAATTTGGAGAGCAGGAGAGAAATGTTACCATAATGGAAAAATAGTTTCAAAAACTATACACAAGAAAATCTGAATGCTATCGATGAGAACTTAACCTGGGATTCACCTGAGGTTTATTTTACCTAATGTGGATGATAACAGGCTGCATTACTTGCATTTTTTCCAAAAAAATAGGTTTTGCCTTTTTAAGAAAACCGATTAGTGAGATTCACTCACTGCATATTTCCCTTATAATTTCAATAAACATGATAAATGCTAACACAGAGTTTCAAATGGACCATACGTGCTAGATACATTCGAGGGAAAGAATACTGGTGTTAAACGTCTTATTTTTAGCTGCTCCTCAACTCCTGGCACCGCTTACACCTGAGAAAGAATTTGCACCTATGGGCTTGTTCACACGGGGCTATGTTTGATCAAATCAGCTAACTTTGACACCTAGGAAATAAAAAAAATAAAAAAAAAAACCAAACCAAAAAAAGCCTAGTTTCAGGTTTCAAGCTGCCATTCGGGTTAGTGCTAGCTATGACGAAGCACAGCCAAACAAAACACCCATTGCTCGAGGCTCAGAGCAAACCCCCAGGCCAGGGGAAAACTGTTTCATCATCTGGAATTGGCACCTTTTCTAAGCAGGTATCTGAAGGCATTCAGGGAGTATGACTAACGCTCGCCCACTAATAGCGTGAGAAACACTTTGATTGATGGATGAGGCGATTGGTTGGTGTGAGGATGCAAGGACAGGATGCCTGGCGTTTTGAGACAGCATCAGAATCTTTCACGATTTTTAGCCCAGTTTTCATGAGAACTAGACACATAACTTATTTAAATATCAGGCTTCTTTCTTTAAATTCTCCATAGTTTACAGATGCATTGCATTTTAAAACCCAATAAAATATTTTTAACATATGCCACAAAAAGCAAATTTCATTTCATAATGGAGGGGATTCGCTCAGAATAAAAAAAGTCAAAATTTCAGAACAGAAAAGTAGGCCATTTTCCTAGAACTCAACGTTTTCAACTTAAGTAGTATTGAAAAAAAAAAAGTCAAAAATTAAGCCACAGAAACTGAAGTGGAAAGGCCACACTGATTTTCTAACGCTGGTTTAAATGCTCTAGTCCTAGCCTCATCTCTCCCTACTAATCCAGTAGGAAACTCCAAACACAAACTGTCCTTTTTATAGCCTGGCATTACACCAGCTTATTAATACCAAGAGTTGGGGACATGAAGTTTCACATTTTTTCCAGTATGACTGGATAAGCTACCCCCTCAAGGCCGACTCATTAGGCAGCTCTTTTAAGGAATAAAAAGGTCATGAACCGAAGAGATCCGAGATCAAACAGCTCAGTTTTGTATTTGTATGATCCCCCTCAGATGTTTCGCCAGAACTGCGCTTCCTGTGCAAAAGCTGCTTCAAGCAAAACATTTGCACGGACTTAAAGTTTAGAACGCAGGGCAAGCTTTTAAGCAAAAAGCTTTTTATTTAACTTCTGCTAAAGAAAAGGTATGTAGTTATTTCTACAATCATGTATTAATTGGCTGCTGAACTGTAACTGTTCGTTTTTAGCATAAGTAGCATCTCACACAGAGGTTCGAGAAGCACCTACCTCACTTCAACCACTACTCAACAGCTTCATTATTGAGGTACCTGACCCTCCAGCACATGAACAAAAATAGAGAGTGTCATCCTTATTTACTTCCCCCTTTGGGCTTCTCCTGCAACCACCACTCTTTCAATAATCAAATAAGCAGGTCTATAAATACCGTGTCAGATATCAATCTCGATAAATAGGGGTTTTTACTAGTTTGAAAATAATTTGAAATAATGTAACTTCACTCCTCTACCAGGATTATATGTTGTTGCTCATTTATTAAGTATTGACATTGCTATAATCTTCTGGTACTTTTGTCAAAGAGATAGTCATCATTAATTTAAAATAAAAGTCTACTAATAGTTAGGAACTGTTTTGATCATTACTATAAGGTATAAAACAAATAATAAGAAATCGATTTCTCTGGTCAAGCTTACCATAAAAATATGAATTAATTTAACACAAAACTAAGCATCTCTAGTTTAGGTCAGCTGTCACAATACCATCTTCACTGGTTTTATAAGCTCCCAGCTGGGTCAACACACACTACAGACTAGAGCTTGAAAAAGGTCAACAGGTACTGCCTGTTTAAGCACCATTCCTTTAAGTTTCAGATTAAATCCTGACTTCACTACTAAAAATTCTCAGGGTAACCTAAAGTGCTATTTTATAGTACTTTAAGCATGAAGTTACTTACAGGTTCTTTAATATAGATGGTCCCTAAAAGCACATACTTTTTTCTTCTCCCCAAGAAGCACACTCTTAACATACTGAGAGTTCATGATCAGAACACAGACTTTTCTTCTGCTATACGCAGCACATAGCTTATTTATAAAACTCTTTGCCTGCTGTATAGTATACCTGCTCTTCCGGATGGAGAAAAGGAACTGCATTTACAAGAGAGTATTGTACTATACATTAAGCTGTGCTCTTAATTAGATGACACACCAAAAAAAAAAAAGAGACGTTGAAGGCCTAGAGCCAGCATAAAGGGTTATGGGATTCCCATCCCTTGGATACCCACTAGCAGATGACGGTCTTCAATACTATGTTCCTAGAAGAAGACCCTAACCTCACTTGCCAGTTATCTTCAGAGTTTCACCGCACCGATACCACTGATACCACAGGAAACTCTCACCTCAGCATTCTTCTGCTTCCAAATGTCACCAGCATTATTGGTATTACAGTTCCTTGTGTACAAACCAATTCTGCATTTACTAGCGTACCAATGATTACTGTGAATTAACTTGCCATATCCCTATTTATAGAAGGTGATACTTGAGGATACCGGAACGATAAGACTCCACAAAATTCAACTGAAAACAGATGCATTAGCCTTTGTCTCACTTTCTTAGCCACGATTAGTGTATGTCCTGATAGTGGCAGTGGTAAATACTGTTTAGGTAAAGATTCTCAAACGAACATAATTCTTCCCCATGTAAGAGATTATTCACAACAGGAATCAATATTTCACCTTCAGAGATCATAAACAACATCTATGCCTTCTCTTCTGCAAGGGCACAACCTACTAATCAAGAATGATCTGCCCACAGCACAGTATTCACCTTGCTACTCTGTTCTACCAACAGACATACATATTGTCCACTTAAACAAAAAAATCCACCATGACCATCCACTTGCCAATCTCCTTATAACAAGATATATATATTATGAATGTTGCTAATCATGGTATAAAAAATCCTGCTCCACACCCATGTGCTAATTTTCATCTATATACACACAAGCCATGAGATTTTTTTTATTATTTTAAAACATTAAGCATGATTATTAAAAACACTTTGACAAACTGGAATGTTTTTTCTCTCATTAAAGAGCTCCCTCTCTTTCTTTAGTTTACTGCACAATTCTCAGCACACAAGTACTTTCAGTTAATCACTAAAGTCCCTACAAAAATGAAATGCTCCAATTATCCTGAATAGCCTGGGCATTCAGAAGTTTATCAAGATTTCTCTTTTCCATTTCCAGAACCAGGATGCTTTAAGCAGCTTGAAAATATTACTTTGATACAGCAGAGTTCACAAAAACCCCAGTTCATTTGTAACTCTACCACTTACGTTTGAGACCAAACATTAGGGCTGCATCTGCTAAATCCTTTTCTAGCAAGCATCTATCGCCTACATAATAGGAAACGAATGGAAAAACCCCACTCTATAAAACAGGTATTTCAGTTCCTATCACCTAAACTTCTGAAAGTTAAGAAAATCCTTAAAAGAAGTCGGTACCCATCTCCTAAACTATGTTGTCGAACTTATTCATAATGAAGATCTCTAAGTCCCAAGAGGCAAGCAGGCACCAATGCTGCCGAGAGCAAAAGCAGCTGATAAACATCAAGAAAATATCCCAGGACCTTTTATAAAAGTTGATATTAGAACACATTATGTAGCTGCACTACCAAACACAGTAAATAGTGTCAGCATGTATTTATATTTACCAAGAGCCCAGCAAAGAACTGTTAAAAGCATTGGAGCATCAATGGGTTTAGTACTTTTTTTTTTTTTCTTGTGTTATTAATCATATACAACATGTTGCTTTGACAGGTACCAAGCACAGCCAAGTTCATGTGCAGGAGTTAATTAGCACTTACCGCAAATAGTAGAAAAATATAACAGTTAGAATTTTGGATTTATCTGGGGGGTTTCTCTTGTTGGTGCTACTGTTGTTTTTAAAAAAGTAACAGTTTGCATATTTTTGTCTTCAAGAAAACACGATGTGAAGCAAAGGCATGAAATTTTGTTTATGATCAGACCCCTCAGCAGACAGCAAGCACTGTTCATGATCACTACCCTAGCATTTACTTCCACCAGTTGCTGCTGGGATAACAACAAAAGGTAATGAGGCTTGCAACTCACCTGAACTCCCAGAAAATGGAATTTCTTTATGTGGATACTCCATAAAGGAAAAAATTAAGACCTTCAAAAACAGAGAGCTCTTTTTTTTTTTTGTTGGACAAACAGATGGAATTTATTCATCATTAACAACAAACTTTCTATCACATCCCATGTTCTTTATTATTCACTAATTTAAGCGAACATTCAGAAGAATCTGCAGACATTACTATCAACTATTTCCGCTACATTTAGAACCGCAGATATTCTCCATATATAATATTTGTAAAAAGAAGCTCAAACTTGAACATTAGTGCAAGATTGCCTCTGCTGCATAAGTAATAGTGAAATCGTAGCACACAAGCAGAGAAGCTCTGCCAGCCAACTTTGTTTTGTTGTTGAGGCCTGTAACCAGTGGTGTCCCCCAGGGGTCAATACTTGGTCCAGTCCTGTTCAACATAGTCATCAGTGACCTGGACGAGGGGACAGAGTGTATCCTCAGCAAGTTTGCTGATGATACCAAGTTGGGTGGGGTGGCTGACACCCCGGAGGGACACGCTGCCATCCAGAGAGACCTGGACAGGCTGGAGAGCTGGGCAAGGAAGAACCTCATGAGGTTCAACAGGGAAAAGTGTAAGGTGCTACACCTGGGGAAGAAGAATGTTAGGCACCAATACAGGTTAGGCGTGGACCTGCTGGAGCCAAGCTCCGAAGAGAAAGATCTGGGAGTCCTGGCAGACAGCAAAATGACAATGAGCAAGCAGTGTGCTCTTGTGGCCGGGAAGGCCAACGGAATCCTGGGCTGCCTAGGGAAGAGTGTGGCCAGTAGGTCGAGGGAAGTCATTCTCCCCCTCTACTCTGCACTGGTGAGGCCACAACTGGAACACTGCATCCAGTTCTGGGCTCCCCAATTCAAGAGGGATAGGGAACTACTGGAAAGAGTCCAGCGAAGGGCAACGAGGATGATTCAAGGATTGGAGCATCTCCCTTATGAAGAAAGGCTGAGGGAGCTGGGACTCTTTAGCCTGGAGAAGAGAAGGCTGAGGGGAGACCTTATCAATGCTTAGAATTATCTAAAGGGTGGGTTGAAGGAGGAGGGAGCCAGACTCTTTTCAGTGGTTCCCAGTGAGAGGACGAGGGGCAACGGGCACAAGCTGGAACATGGGAGGTTCCACTCGAATATGAGAAAGAATTTCTTCACGGTGAGGGTGACAGAGCCCTGGAACAGGCTGCCCAGGGAGGTTGTGGAGTCCCCTTCTTTGGAGATTTTCAAGACCCGCCTGGATGCAGTCCTGAGTAGCATTCTCTAAGCAATCCTGCTTCAGCAGGGGAGTTGGACTAGATGATCTTTATGGTCCCTTCCAACTCTAAAAAAATTCAGTGAAATTCAGTGAAAGTTGGGAAATACAGCACCATATTCTTCGCCAGTATGTATCACAGTCACATGAAGTGCCAGAAATCTACAATCTGTACAACTAAAACTCTATTGCATGTTTTGGCTACAGTATACAAAAGATACACCTAAATAGGGTAAATTAAAAAAAAAAAAAAAGAAACGGGCAGAAGCCAGAACAACACAGCTTTGAGAAGCAAGGGGTTTACTTTCTAAATTCAGTATTTTTCTCAGTCACTCAGGAAAAAAAAAATAAACCTATGAACAGATATTTTGAAACATTTCAGCAGATGAAATGCTCATTTTCTCTTTTTACAGAGCTTTATCACAAAAAAAATCCTCAGCAGTCCTTAGTAGGCTTCTGTAGCTCATTACTACCACTGAAGTCAGACTATTTTCTAAGTAGTTTTCAGGAGAAGTCAACTGTCAATAAATCTGCTGTTGTTGGAGAGTAAGGAGAGCAGAGGCAAGCGTATCAACCAAGAAGCTTATGGGATCCACAGACCAAAACCAAGCTCCTATTTTCACAATTTTCTCAAACTCAAAGCATAATGTTTTGAAGCCTGTTACAGATTCAGTACTCAATTTTGCTTTCGTCTACTTGCGTTTAAAGTCTTTTTGTATATATAAGTCATGCTGCGATAGTACTCGAGATTTTTTTGTAAAGATTTAAAAATAAGTTCCTTGGCAATAAGAATCCTAACAGCATCAGGCAGTGAATCTCTACCTTACCAATGCATTTATTCCAGATATAAGCATAACAAGCATCCTGGAAGAACACGGTCCCGTTTCAGATCCCTAAAAATTATCTATTGATACAGAAGCTAACAGAAATAAGAAGAAAACACTTTAAGTAAATCTGTAACCAAAGATTTAGTCTCTCAATAGCTGTGTCTTAACAGGAAGATAAGGAATCCATCTAATCTCCTTTAGTCAGGCCCTCTCCAAGTCAGGCTCACAGAAATAGAGCAGGTCATGAATTTTCTGTAAGGAGAATTGTACAAGCCCATCAAATATTAAAAAGCACTGCAGATGTCTGCAGTCCTTTCCAAAAGCTTTTTTCAGACAACCAAAGAAGACGCATGAATTAATTAAATTAACCGTTTCCAAACATTCCACTTCTACAAACCCTTCTTCACATCTTTTAACTGAAAATTAGTCTGTTCCTCGCGCGTTTTCAGTCCAGAGCTCCTTTATAACTATTAACAGAGTGTTTGCTTATGAAGGCTTTCAAAAGACTTCATAGAAATCTATCACTCTCTGCATAACCGTAAGCAATAGTTGTGTCCCACTGAAGCTTTTCTGAAAGCCTCTAACTCCAGACTGCACGTCAGCCACGTATGCAGGTTATCACTTCCACAAGTGAAAACTTGAATACAAACATAAAATTACATGCACTGCCTAAAGAGCCTCTTAAAGATCTCAGGAACGCATACAAATCACAGTAATTCAAAAAGTTTAAGTATCTACCCCACAATACACTTAATGGATTTTCTTCTATTAAACCTCTTTCTGCCAAACACATCTCCATTTTAGAGTGGCACCAGCTGAATACCAACAGAGGGGGCTGAAATTTATTCAGATATAGCTGCAAGGTACTCTAAATAATTCTGAAAAGATGAACTTATTGTGTTCCAAGCAATCTTTCATTAGTGCATTACTTTAGAAACAGGCATCTTAGACTGATTTTTAATAGGAAACGTGCTCGAAGACATTATTTTCAGCACAGAGACTGTACTGCAAGCTAGAAAATATCATACCTATATTTGACGTGTCATCTTCTTCAAGTTCCTTTGCAATGAATAACATCCTTCCCAAGAAAAAGCAAGGTGCAGAAATCAGCTTGTGCACTACCTATATGCATATATGCTGGTTCAAACACACCGTCAAGACTTTAAATGAACTTGTCAAGAGAAGTACAGAGCTCTTCAAGGTTGTAACTTCAGCCATCCAAAGATATGCAGCTCCTCTTACATTATACCAGGCAATATTTTATTTTTTTTTTCCTCTTGCATAACAGGAAGAATTCCCAGTTACCACTGCTTCCACCCACTGCCTTGACTGCGAAGGAGCAGCCTGCCGCTGCCCTGCAGCCTCGCTGCGTGCCCACGCTCCACTCTCCAACAAGCTGACCCTGAGAGGCTACCAGATCAACGCTTTCAGATCATGGCTCCTCAGAGGCTTCTGAAAATAGAACACCAGCTGCTATTGGAATCCGTGTGCTCGATAGCTAGCACCGCTGATGAAGTCCTGCATATAAGACCTCCTATTGACTTCAGGCAACAGCCAGGCAGATTTATATCGCTCTCCACGTCTGCTGGCAAAAGACTGTCTTGTATCAATTTAGTTCTTAGTCTGAGAACTAAGGCAAAAAAAAAAAAAAAAACAAAAAAACAAAACAACAACAAACACCTTTTTTTAGCATAACATTGTATGTCAGTTGTCACTACTTCAGACTTTAGAAGCAAAGGGGCTGTTTCAGGCTTCAAGAAGCAGCCAAGCACGTTGAAAAAAGTGCAGACCCTATTCCACTTTTACCAGCACTACTGCAAAAGACCATTATGAATGCACAGTCCTCACGCTGACTTTACACATAATCGTCATCGACGCTTTTGCATCAAAAAACATGAATTTGTTATGAATTGAATCCGTTTTCAATTACTCAGATTATCACCACAGCTGTGAATATACATTCTTAGGAACCTTACTCCTGGACTGTGACCTACTGTTATCTTGCACTATCATAGCAATTTAATCTGTTAAACAATCCAGTATAAAGTCCATGTAATTTTATCTGCTTAAGTACAAATCCACATTTGGCAATAAGCCCTCAACAGGTACTTTTGTTCATCTGTCGGTCAAGTTTCATTCAAGTAATTACAGCCCCTTTCTCACTGGAACAGCTACTGATATTTGCAAAAAGCCTAGCCTGGTACTTTCAATTTTATGAACAGCAAATTCAAGCAAGTACATAAAGTCTGCATCACTGAGGCTTGCGATGGATTAGCCAGCCTATACTAACTGTAATAGGCATTTCACTGAATTTTTAGAGTTGGAAGGGACCATAAAGATCATCTAGTCCAACTCCCCTGCCGAAGCAGGATTGCCCAGAGCATGTCAGAGCATGTCACTCAGGACTGCATCCAGGCGGGTCTTGAAAATCTCCAAAGAAGGGGACTCCACACCCTCCCTGGGCAGCCTGTTCCAGGGCTCTGGCACCCTCACTGTAAAGAAGTTTCTTCTCATATTTGAGTGGAACCTCCCATGTTCCATCTTGTGCCCGTTGCCCCTCGTCCTCTCACTGGGAACCACTGAAAAGAGTCTGGCTCCCTCCTCCTTCAACCCACCCTTTAGATACTTAAAAGCATTGATAAGGTCTCCCCTCAGCCTTCTCTTCTCCAGGCTAAAGAGTCCCAGCTCTCTCAGCCTTTCTTCATAAGGGAGATGCTCCAATCCCTTAATCATCTTTGTTGCCCTTCGCTGGACTCTTTCCAGTAGTTCCCTATCCCTCTTGAATTGGGGAGCCCAGAACTGGATGCAGTATTCCAGTTGTGGCCTCACCAGTGCAGAGTAGAGGGGGAGAATGACTTCCCTCCACCTACTGGCCGCACTCTTCCCTAGGCAGCCCAGGATTCCATTGGCCTTCCTGGCCACAAGAGCACACTGTTTCATGTTTCATTAACGTTCACCACTAATTGGTTCAGCTACGAAATGCAGATCACGCTACACTCATTTTACGATTTGCAAGTTTTTCCACTTTTACCACCTGTACTTTATCTTTCCTAGAGGGAGAGTACTTGATCACTACTTCCATCTTTCCAGTTTTAGTGCTGACTCCTATACATGCCTCAGATGATTTGAAGTGGAACAGAGAAACAGAAACAGAGTACTAAGAAGTATTACAGAGGCAAAACATAAGCTAAAGCATGTCATATTCTGACTATTTCTTACAAAAATCTCTTATCTAGGTCTCTTCTTTTATTCCTTTCTCCCTCTAATTCTTAGCATGATTGTCATGCAAATTTCAGCTCAATTTGAAAACTATATGCATCGTACTTTAAGAAGTAGATCTTTAGTACACAGCAAGAAAGTAAAATTTGACCTCAGCTATAGCCTACGTGCTATTACAAAGAAGTGGTATAACTTTGAGTCAGAAAAATGAACAGGGATCAGACAGAATTTAGCCTTCTGTTTATTGCCTCCCCAGATTACAAATGCCCCACAGATTCTTTTCCAACATTACTCAATAGCACACTAGCTCTCACTTGCCATCTCCATTTACGATATTTTTTTAAGATATGCTAACCAGAAATACCCTCATCCCTTTCCATCCATTTCTGAAGCTTTAAGTACGTAACACCAATAGTTTTACGTTAGATAAATTAGATGAAACCGAATAAGCCAACTTATATAAGAAAATAAGCTTAACACAGTTCTTCAGTCTTTTTCCTCTCATTTAGTTGCTATTGAGGAGTTAACAGTTCACGTTTGGCTTTTTAGTTTCTGTAGTATGAGTCACATCAGGAGGTTTACTGACTCAGAGCTACTATTTATTTCCAGCTGAAAATGTGTTCAAAATGCTGTATTTTCAACCATTTTAAGATTTTCAATTTACTCCTAAATTATGACCATTTGGTTAATTTTCAATCCTTTAGCAAGTACTACCTAATTAGAGAATTGCTTAATATATTTGAAGCAGTCATGACCGACCAAACACCTAAGATGGAGTTTTATAATTATCTGAAGTCTAGGTCAACCTAGGTCTAAACATACTTTTTTTTTTTCAGTTATATATGATGCTTAAGTAAACCACTCGTGCACTTCCAAGTATGAGACAGTGATTTCTTAGCATTAGTTACCAGTTAAGGAAATTAATTCCTACTTGCTGGAATCATTTTAGAGCCGATTGTTAGAGCATTACATTATTAGCCAACTCAATGGAATTAAGTCACCATCGTTGCTTAAAAGGCTTTCTTGTTATTATAATCTGATAAATGTAATTCAACTATTACTCAGCATTGTATACTGACTGCTTTGGTTATTTGCTAGTTTTTTTGTTAATGCAGCAGGGCTAATCCTTCAGCAACAGTTTCAGTTCTTCTACATATCCCCCATCCTTACAGCAAAGCTTTCATTTCAATTATTCATACACAAGATACGACAGACAATTTTGGACCAACTACTTCAAGATTTAAATTATCTTACTTTTACATATCAGTTGTGTTCCTGCTACTTAAATGACACATAGCTCCTAGTTCAAGCAAACAGGCGGCTGCACTTTGCTGGTTTAGGCCCAAAGGTAAATCTAAATTAAACCATGGGCTTGTTTGGAGATCTACTCTGCAAGCGCATTTGGACGCACCATCTCACCATCTCCAATCCTCGCTTCCCACAGATGCCTTGAATGTGAGGTAAACCACAAAATGCACTGTCATGAACTGAGCAGCTTATCCTCAAAATACTTCAGGTTTTAACAGTGACCTCAGCCAACTACACCGGCAAAACTGAGCAAATTTCAGAACCACCCCCCCAGCAGTATTGTCTTCGGAAAATGGCTAGTACAATGCTTTCTGTATGTTTATCTTTTTACTACTGATGCTGCAATCTCATCTTCTAAAAGCTTCTGATACTTGCTTAACAGGAATAATAGACAGATAGATAGATAGATATCTCCTCGTGTTTTATTCCAAAATTGTATGATTTGGCTTTACATTTTTTCCAAAACTCAGCATTCCTATTGATGCAGGGTCAGCTCCCAATGTTAGTAATTGCAACAATGCTTGCAAGCAACCTTTTACAAGCACACTCAGTGCAGTACTCACCAGAGAAAGTCTATGGCAGCTACAAATCAACTTTTTCTATAGACCCTTTCCTCATCATCCTGACTTATGCTTCAAGTCAGTATTTCAACACAGTTTTCATCTATCAGCAATTGTTACGCTGAAAACTAGGTGCTACCATAGCTCTGTTTTTAAAGTTGCCTGCCAGAGCATGCCTCACTCAAAGCAGCCTGTCAAAGAAATCCATCCCCAATATTAACAGAGGTATGGAAGAAGTAGTTGATGTAATTTATTTTTTTTTTAATATGAGAACAAGCCCAGCAAGACAGATCTTGATTATTACAAACTATGATATATACTGCTATTTCCAAAGCCCACTGAAATTCAAAATTCAGGAATTTGCTAGAGAAAGGGTTTTGAAATTAATGCAATTATTGCATTGGATTAAATTGGTCTGTATTACATTTGGCACAGCCAACCACAGCTGCCACAACCCACACCTCAAAATGCTTACCCCATTCTAACACAAGGAATTCTCCCGTAACAAAGTTAATTTATGGAGAAGGCATTGGACTAATTTCCTGATGTCTTTAGTTTGGAACGAAAAGTTCACCAATAAAAGCAAAAGACAGCAAAGATGCGAGAAGACAAGCAAAGTCTGAATTCAACTGGGTTGTTCAATTTAAGGTAAGCTGAGGTTGAACTGAATCCTCTCCTCACTGGAACCTACTCTCAACAGCAACAATTCCTAGTAGTTCAAGATGTTTTCTCCATTTCTTCATTTCCTCCCTACCCATCAACCAATTCATGCCAATCATCACCGATTCCACTAGCATAGAGCTAGAGAACGCACTAAGAAGATTTGTCTTCAAATAATTAATCTCTCACACTGAACTGAGAAGGGTGGCTGCAGATGCGCCTTACTTTTCTCCTTCCATACAAAATCAAAGCACTTTTCTGAATGTGTTTATTAGCTTGGACACCCACCCGTTTCAGTCTTCTGCTTATCATCTGCTCTTCCATGCAAGTATAAGCACTAATAAAAGCCTGAAGAATCCTAAAGGTCTTTTTGGAGACCCCCTGTCCACCTCTACCATTAGCTATTAGTGTAAAGGATGCACGTTGCAAGGAAACTCATTAAGAGGGTTCTTCTAAAAAGAAGAGGGTGATCAATAAGGCAGTGGCTATCAATTACTTCAAGACTTACAATAAGGAGAATCACAGGCAGGAAAGGAAAAGCGTAGGATAAGGACAGCAAGCCAGAGTCCCTTCACACATTTCATTCAGGCCACTGCCCGAGTTTCAAATTAGAAGTCAGACACGGCTGATCTGTAAACAAATAAGCAAACTCATCTTAAAGCAATCACCTTCAACATCACCAACTTAATATTTGTAACAAAGCAAAAGGCAACAAGCCCTTATAGCTACTTAAAATAAGCAAAGACATCCAATTCTTATTGACAACCTTTTCATCTATTAGTGTACTCTCCTTAATACTAAGCATAAACTGAAAACATTCATTCACATTTGAGTGTCAGCCCATTGGCTTTTTTCTAGAATTGTATTTACTAGTGTTTAAAAACAAGCATCAGACACTCTTCCACAAGAATTTTTATTAATCTTAGGCAAAGGATTAATAATTATTAGGCCAATTCTGTCATTCTTGAAAAACAAACAAACCAGCCAACCCAGTCAAATCCCAATTAGTTCTAGCAGCACAGGACTTTCCTGGTAGCTTGACTTCCTACATTTCACTTTGGGTAACCTAAGTCAATATAAATTCTTTCCACTGCACAGTTACTAGGCCAAAGTCGAAATGCTTTTATTCCCGCTCAGCCACAAGAGCTTGCTCTTCATCCCTTTCCCAGAAATCTAATTAAGTAATTCTCATAACTGCTCAGAGAATGCAAGAAGATCCACATTCTTTGCAATATTTATTCCATGTATTATCTTGCACCAGTTATAGCCAAGTAAGCATCTGACAAAGGCCTAAAAAGTATCACTGTTTTGCTTAAAACCTTCTCCAAGCTACTCAGTCACAACTGATCTTAGACGTGACTCAACAGTGAAGGAATTCTGCAAATCCACAGCCTGATGTAATAAAAATTAGCTCCGAGTAGTAGCCAGTAGCAAAGTAAGAATAATCCCTGCCTCTGATCTGCATACAGATCACAGTTCATAGGCATCTCAGTTTTCTAAACAAGGTTCTGAAGGTGTCCAAAGTCTTTATGGCTTTGAATGGTAAAGCCCAGTGAACTTGTGTAGGGTTATAGTTACAGAGGATTATACTTGTATTTGATATACGTTCAGATATAGCTACATTACTTGAATTTTGCACAGTCTGTGCAGTTACTTGAAACTCCAACAGAAACCCGAGTGCAAGTCAGTCAAGAATTCCTGAGCTTCAGCCGTGACAGAATTAAACACAAGAACTTCTGCATAACATAATAATTTTTTTACACATCTTCCAGGGAGTGAAAAGTCTCATTATTTTCAATTTTAGTAAGTATGCAGCTACTACTGGCATTTCAAGAACACACGTTCTAAAATTAGCAGGAGCAGTTAATAGTACACATTTTTAAAAGGCCAACACTCCCTAGTAGTAAAATGGAATGTATTTTCATCAAGCCTCACCTACAACTGCAGCTCCAAGTCATTTGGAAGATGCTTTAATTTAATAGAGAAAAGCACTCGTTACTGAACTGCTAGGGAGTGCTATTAGTTTCTAACAGTGCTTGTCATTGAAGATGCACGCAAACTGAGAGAAGTCACTTCAGGGAGACTTTCATAATACTGTATATCGAAGCAGCAGACATGGCGTTCTACTCATACCTCTTGGGCGTTACTTGGTCATTTTTTCCATTTCCAGAAGGCAGAAAGTACCAATGAGAGCTAGAAAATCTAATTTAACCGTTTCTGCATTTCTCGGGCTTGTCTTCAAATCTGATTTTAGAATCAGTACAGCCACAGTGGCTATCAAGAAAATTACACAATTACTTGGAAAAAAGTCAATAACGTTGTATCAACAGATTTGTCTCAAACATCCATCATGGTCAGAATGACACAAATGCTGTAAGAGAAAATTTCCTTCTGCTTGCATACTCTGAATATCCAACAGTAACATGTTAGTCAGAAATCAGATTACCTTGTGTCTGGCAACACACAAAACACTGCTGTGCTGCGATGCTTTAAGAGTTTTACAGTATCAACATGGAAACCGTAAGTTTTAGGAAGGCCCCAGCCAGAATAAGCTGGAAAAAGGCTTCACAGAAATGCAGCACAAGAATACAATACTTAAAGTACATCAACAGCAAACATACCACAGCTAGCTATACTGAGAACTTTTATAAGAAAAAAAAAAAGTCTCATTACGTCATCTGAAACCTGAATATTCGGAAAAGACAGTAAATGAAACTTCCAAGCAGGTTTCCAAGGTCTAGCTTTACTGCAAGTCGAACAGCAAAGAAAACTCACTGCTGTACGCTATGGAAGCTATGGACGGGGCATTGCGCTCACAAGCACCGAATGTCACAAAGTCCCATACATTTCACTGAATCAGCAGAAATCAGCAAAAAAAAAAAGCCACTTCCATGTTCTAGATGACAATTATCTTTTACTTATCGCCTGCAGCTATAATTAGCTTTAAGTGATGCCCACTTTTACTGACCCACAACCACTAAAATCAGAAGATTCACGCTAACTGGAATTGTTTCTCTCCAACATTCCTCCTAGCACGGAGTGATTCAGCCATTTTCTGCAGTTCTGTTGCTTTGAGAACTAGGTATTTATTTCTCAGGCAACATCATTCCATGTATTTTTCTCCCTTTCAGTTTACATTTGGAACAAATTCAATATATGCAGACAGCTTAATTACTAGTAAAAGAAAGGTTCCGATTACCTTTAAAATACAGGTAAAAACCTAAGGGTGATTGTTCAGGGGTGTTGAGAATCTTTGACACAAATTTAACTTTTACTGAAAACCTAAAAACTTAAATCCTGTGTTATTTACTGAAACACAAAATCATATTTCTTAAAAAGATCAAGATTTATGCTTTGAGCAGACTTACTGCTCTAACTAGAATATATATACAGTCATCAGTTATCAGACTACCAAAACACTTCAGTATCAGGTCAGCTAGGAAAAAGGAAGTATTAAGACCACATGAGAAGGTTCATCTACTCTGGCCCCTCAGCTTATTTTTTCATTCAATAAAATTTCCTGACAAATGTTTCCTTGGAACGTGTACGTTGGCAGAATTCTCATCTCTACAGCACAGCAATGTCTTCCACGCTCACTGACAGAAGGCAGCAGTGACAGAGCAGTCTGTTTGTCCTATTAAAAAAATCAGATGAGGGGAACGTAAGCAGAGCCAGTCAAACGTATTTGGTACTCAGGCACTCAGACTTAGGGATAAATAAGCATTTTCCATAAAGCGTCAATTTTCCAAGGCAAAATTTAATTGCATGTTTTGGCCAACAGGTGTTCCTCTAAGTGCTGCAGTTATCTCAACATTCACAAATCACCACGGTCACCCATTAATTAAAAGATCACTCGCATTATAGGAAGATAGAATAGAATCATAGAATTATACCGTACAAAGTAGTCAACCCCAAGCAGCATTAGCATAAAACAACAATTCAACTTCAGAAATGTGCTTCTTACTTCATTCAAGCCCAGGACACAGCACATATTTACTGAGTTTTAGAAATCCTTCATTCTTCACTACAGTGCATGTCAAGCTTGCAACGACTTCACCCCTTTCATACTCCCCCAAAGGTGCCCATACCCTGCTCACAAGTCACTAACAAACTTGAGCATCCTCCAAAAAAGAAACAGGTGCAGATAGTCAAGGTCGATCAAAAAGGAAGGGTGTCAAGAGGATGGGGCCAGCCTTTTTTCAGTGGTGCCCAGAGACAGGACAAGAGGAAATGGGCACAAACTTGAATAGAAGAAGTTCCACCTAAACATGAGGAGGAACTTCTTTAGTTTGAGGGTGGCAGAGCCCTGGAACAGGCTGCTCGGGGAGGTGGTGGAGTCTCCTTCTCTGGAGACGTTCAAACCCCCCCTGGACACATTCCTGTGCAACCTGCTCTGGGTGGACCTGCTTTGGCAGGGGGGTTGGACTAGATGATCTCCAGAGGTCCCTTCCAACCCCATATCATTCTGTGATTCCGTGAAAAGATTAGGGTGATTATGGCTTAGAAATACTGATGACAAGACTTCCTTTCCTTAATATCTGCAGACATCAACAGATACTTAGGAAAGCCACAGACACTCAAGTTACCAGTAACTGCAACTGTCTCACTGTGTTCAGCTCAAAATCCTAAACATCCTGCCAGCATAAATAGGCTGCGCTGTATCAAATTTCAGCACTTTATTTGTATGATATACTTCTTCTTGCTGAAATAAAAATTGTGTTTAGCTGCATGACATGAATGCAGTACAACTTTAATGGTATTTTAATTCACACACAGAAAATGAAAAACAATCATAAGGACAATGCATAATAGCCTTTTGGCAAGATTAATTAAAACTTTAGACTGTTGATTATACAAGCAACTCCAGTTCAACATATTTATGATCAGCTGCAGATAAAGAGAACATGCATATACCATGCAGGGCTACAAAGATGATGAGGGGCCTGGAGCATCTCTCTTATGAGGAGAGGCTGAGGGACTTGGGTCTTTTTAGTCTGGAGAAGAGAAGGCTGAGGGGGGATCTGATCAATGCTTATAAATACTTCAAGGGAGGGTGTCGAGACGATGGGGCCGGCCTTTTTTCAGTGGTGCCCAGGGATAGGACAAGAGGAAATGGGCACAAACTTGAATAGAAGTTCCACCTAAAGATGAGGAGGAACTTCTTTCCTGTGAGGGTGGCAGAGCCCTGGAAGAGGCTGCCCAGGGATGTGGTGGAGTCTCCTTCTCTGGAGACATTCCAAACCCACCTGGACACGTTCCTGTGCAACCTGCTCTGGGTGGACCTGCTTTGGCAGGGGATTGGACTAGATGATCTCCAGAGGCCCCTTCCAACCCCATACCATTCTGTGATACCTCCTAGAGAAACAGGTTCAAGTTTGTTAGAAGTTATTTTACAGCCTGCTGCTCAGTTCAGCTGCAGTAGCTTCTGCGCAGCCCTCTGCTACCTTGCCCCTGTTGCTTAAGGAAAACAAGGTTTGGGTGCAGTCCAGCAATCCCATGAACAGAACCAGCACCCCTCTGACACCCCAACAAGCTGCCCCAGACCCTGCAGCGCAATCCCACACCCACTCCTGGAACAGCTCTGAAGCGAGCTTGTTCACCTTGCTACCCTAGAAAAGCAACTTTTTTTTTTACACTGAACAGGTTTCTGAAGGGCTAGAACCTGGGAAAGGGAGCTGGTGGGGTGGAAGGATCCTCCTCTTTTAGCAACAGCAAATTAATCATTACAAGGTCACCCCCTCTTAAGCTATACTCTCAGAAGACAGGAAGGATCTACATTGCTTTTGAGCAAGTTCATACTTTGTTGCCCCGACATACCAAAAGCCTCTCACATTCCGAGTATTATTTTCAGCTAAATCTGAACTGGGAATTAAGAAGCACATCACTTCAATTTGAATGGAAATTGTAATAATTCTAAGGCACAAAGGAGCATAGAAATATAACCCTCAGGTTTCAAACTTAACTTGCCTGACTAATCTAAAGAGGCTTTACCCCATGGGTTTTGTTTTTTTTAAGAGAATAAGAAAAAAAAAAAGCTTGCTTTTTTTTCCTCCCCAAAAGACTCTCATAGTGCTGCAGCAATTCTATTCATTATTAATCAGGCCTCATCTGCTCAATACATCATTTCCATGTTACAACATGGCAGCATATACTGTACCCTTTTCTCAACATAAAGCTTTCACCTCCTAAAGAGTAAACACAGAGCGCTGACACACAGGCAGCCTGGATGTTCCTCTTGTTCCACCAGCCATTTGGCTTACAGAAGGAAGCACGCAAGAGGGTGGACGAAGAGCACAGCATCACTGGCATCTTTACAGTGAAGCTCTCTAGAAGGAGGACAGAGCCACGGGGAACCAGACTTCATCAGTTCTGCCGCCCAACTAACCTAAAAACGTGAAGTTACTACTTGACTCCTGCTGAAAAACCTCTGGTTTGAGATAATTTGTTTCACTAAACAGGATCAGAAGTAAAATTGGTTTTGAATCTCAATTATTTCAATCTTGTATCACTATTTGTCATTGGTGAGGTACTTTAGGTATTCCTTCTTACAAATACTCCCGTCACATTTCACTTGAATGCAAAATAAAAGCAACTTGATTTAGCGTCACTGTTATTTTCAGGAAATTAATACACTACTTTTTTTAAACATTCAAAAATAACCGCAAATTCATATATTTCCTGACAAGTAGATGGAAGATGCAAATTAAATAAGTGCCATAGGGTACTTGTAGTTAAAAATCTTTGATTTTAAATGAGATGCTCATTATGACACAGTATATATAAATGTCTAAATACAGAAGTCAGTCCTGAAGTTGGCACTCACGGAGACCAGAAGCAGAATCAGGTCCAGCATCAAAGCCCTGCATAACGTCCAAACAGATCAAAGACTCCATGGAACAGCTGCTAGTCTTTTTGAGTATTGTGAGAATTTTGCTTCTTTTTATTTCCAAAAGCCATCAGCCTACAACCACCTGAAAAGTTTCCTACACTAAGTCCCCTATATTCTAGTCATCACCTACATTTCAATGGCCTGTTTGTCCTGCTTGGAGGCTGAGGAAAAAAAAAATAAATCTTATTTCATGGTAGGAAACCTCCAACTATCCCATACCTCAGGTGTATATAGATATCCTGACCATAAACATCTATTTTTACAGATTCATAGAAATTACTTACTTTCAAGCTGTCGTGGTTAAAAAATAAATCCTGTGCTCTCTCCCCAGGTGATGATTTTGCATCTCACATTTTTCGTCAGCATCAAAGTTTCTATTTGTCCATCCTTCCAAGGAGAAGATTAAACCTAATGCAGTTTTCTCAAATACAACTCCCACAAATTCAAATTCCATTTGCTTTCCCTTACTTTTTTTTTTTGTGCTCAAGACAACCACATCCGTATAGAAACTGTTTTAGCAATCGATTTGATCTCCAGGACCAGACAGAATGACCTTTCAGATCACTCCTGTACAAGGTAGAGGTGCTTATAGAACAGCTTGGCCACAGCGTCCAACACACAAAGCCCACCTTGGATGCAAACCAACAAGCCGCTATCACAAATTCAACATTTTCAAGCAGCTTACTGGACTACTTTCTAAGACTCAAATTTGATGTTCCACTTTAATTTAATTCCACAGTCCTTTAAAATACAGGACTATAATTAGACAAAAGACTTAACCGACGCTGGTTTTTATTTGAATCTGTACAGAACGGTACTGCTTCAATAACTAGGCGATACAAAACTTGAAGAACAGCTCATAATCAGCATTATCATGTTGCCATCTCTGCTGCTTTTTCAGAGCGATAAAGAAATTTAAATCAAGTATCTTCAAGTTTAAACCCACTATGCTCTTCTTGATTTTAGCTTTTTATACTTTAATGTTTCGACAAGTGCCTGTTAAGCATACAGGTAACAGCTTTTCTCAATCCAGAGGTGATCCAGAAACCCACCAACCACCCCAAGAACACAAGCATGGCTAAGAGAAGTCAACCCGACTAGACAGTCGTAAGATCTTGGAGAGTTTTTCTGGCACCCTATAGTTTTCTCCACACAGTGTCCCCAGCGAAACCTGTAATCACTGTCTGGGGAATATGTTCCCCTGAGGTCAATAAATCTCCTCTCTCTCTCTGCTGACATACATAGCTATGAACAGCCTTGTTACTGCCTTGATTAACGTTCACAGAGGCGAACAGACTGATAACTGAGGGAACTAACATAGTTCATGTTACTTACTGTTTTTCAAAACAAAACTGTTCTACAATTTGCAGGAAAACACATCTCAAAATTCATCACATTTAAAACTACAGTACTTTCTCTACGCATTTTAGCCCGCTTTAGTCTTTTTAGCTCAGGTTTTAGCAACACTGACAGCATGCAACATCAACACGGACTAACCATCCTGTACACAGCCCCTTCATGATCCCCACAATCTGCTCCGAGACCTCGGCATTAGCATTACCGTTTGCATCCAAGCTAAACAGTTGCGTGCCGACTCCAATAACCATACAGACATCGCCAAAGTCACCTTTACAACCAACATGTAGACAACGGGAAAGAAGTGGCTTTTCAAAGGCATTGCTTTCTCTAACACATTATAACACTCACACAATTAGTGCTGCTTCTCTCCCCCCCGCCCCCAGCCCAAGCTGTCTCCAAATCTCTTTAAGTAAACTAGATTTAGTACCTCTGATTTATTACATCACATACAACAGCACCTGGGGCCACCTGAGTGGCTACTGAGCTACCGAGTATTATTAATTAGAACTAAGCAAAAATATACAAGTCAGGAAGAACATAGATTTATACAGGTATCTCCATACCTGTTTGTAGCCACTTTGTTATATTACAGCCTCACCAGTGTTGTTTCTAAAGGATCTAATTCCACTTGTAATTGGATCTCTTTGTTTTGTCTACTGTGTCATCAATGAACAGCTTTTATCAAATATCACCACTTACCTAGTAAGAAAAATTCCCATCTGCTTAGTAGAAGAGTATTATGAAAGCTATACAAGAACAGCTGCACAATGTCAGACAATGCAGGAGAAATGTAAAATACAAACACTGGACAGGAACAGAGGTTCCTCCAACAGCACCTTTCACTGCAATTAAGGACTATCAGACAATTTCTAAATGCCTCGCTTCATTGTCGCTTTCTTCCAAGATGATGGTACCTGTATTCACATTTCTAGCAGATAACTGGCTCAGACTCAGTAAGTTACCCTATTTACATACTAATTAAAAAAAAATAAACGCAAAACACCACCAGTAAGCTACCCTGCTCTTTACAAATTCTGGCGATTGATTTTTCCCATTTATCTACTAGAGTTCTTTTAAAAAGGTACAGGACTGGCCTAGTTAGCAAATCAAAGGGTATTTATTTGAGTTTTTATTTTAATAGCATGTCATTACCTAACATCAAGTAATCCCTAAAGGGACATACTTGTACTTTTTAGGTCACTGAGGTATTTTGCCTCTTGCTGTTGACAGCCTATATTCAAGTTACAGTCAAAGACCAGTGTTTAAATGCATTTTTTCCTCCAAATTGACTAATTTCTTCCAGCTGCCACTACTGTAGTCTCCTTTCAATGCTTACTGGCTTGTTCCCACAGCAAGTCTCAAATTAGAAAACTTCTACTCAAAGTGTCTAAATCACCTCGGAATATTAAGTTCAAGGTAGATTAATGTACATTTTGTCAAACACATCTGTCAGGAACTTTAATTTAACATGTGAAGATATTTTTATTTCATCATAACAGACATTAACTGCAGTTACAGAGGAGATTCTGCCCAGCTACCCCATTCACACATACAGCAGCCTGTACAACTCTCAAAACTGAAGAATTGACTATTATTAAGCTCTCCTCAAACAGGTATTCCCTTATTTAAACGAAGATAAAAAGTAATCTCTTTATACTCCTGCATTCCATAATCCAACATTAATATTTGCCCTCGCCAGCCCAGAAATACAAAAGCTTTGCGGTTTACATTACAGTTAATTGGTTTGCCCAGTGTATAAAATACTTAATATACATTTCTTTTACCAGAATCAGAGACTGTCAACATACCTTATTATCTTAACACCATGGCACATGTTAATTTATCCTTATGTTTTATCCGCTGCAGTTTCCGCTGCACTGGCTGGCACGTAGGCACGAACACCAGTTCAAATGGGACACCACGTCTTTCGTTACCCAGAACTGTACAATCAAGCATTATACGTATCGTGCTCTTCCCATACAGATAATGGTATGGATCCAGTTGAGGAAAGACAAAAAAAAAAACAAAAAACCACACAACAGCGGTGCTCTGGAAAAGTATTTTCTAGAGGTTGTTGAAACGTCACAAAAGAACAACAATGAGCCTACATTAAAGCCACTGAAGTTTCCCTGAAACATTACAGCAACTAAAATGGGCCCGTACTTAGACTAGGCACTTAAATTAGGCACTTACAAGCAAAACAGGAGCCCCAAATTGTTAATGTTTGTATGCTGAACAGTTTTTAAGAAAACCACGTAATGCTCTATTTTAAAAGCTTTTGTCAGATAATTTGGAGAGGATTAGCAAGTGAGCAATTAGTACATGCAGTTCACATCAACTACCGCATCAATTAGCATCGTAAATCAAACCAGCAACCTTCTAACTGAATTCACTCTATTATGCAGGAAGGAAGATGTTCCAGTAAGCAAAATATTCCCAGAGAAATACTGTCTTTTTATAAGTCATGTAGGTCTCCTGGCTTGAGCTAAAATACTACCTTTAAAATGCATTAAGCAGTTATCAAGGCAGATGTCTGCTGTAAGTATTTGTCCATCTAACCTGGGTGGCATTGTTACCCAGGCAATTAACACACGTCATTTCACTCCCCTCTCAGAGGTTATGCACCTACGGATTCAGTGCATCCTTTGCCGCCAGCAAGTCGTGTCCTTTTGGTCAGCCCCACCCTACTCAAATTTAATTTTTCAAGGTAAGTCAATAGCAGTATCATTCCACCCATAAACTAATGTATTGTTATACATCTAGATGCCTTTAAATGCCGCAATCTCGTAGCGGTGAAGTATTTTTGAAGCTTAATTAATGCAGGTTAAAATTAGAATCTTACTTTGCATGAGAAAAGTAATGAAATGGGACTAAATAGATGAGTTGCCACAGGGTACAGGGATGTTTTTCCACCGCTCGTTTCTATTCCTTCCTGCTTTCATTTACCCAACTCCAAGGGTAAACCTACAGATTGATGTTTAAGTAACAGAATTGCCATAGAAAAGTGCTAAATGACTACGGGAAAGTCCCACACATGGTAAGGCTGCAGCTATAGATTTTCTTCATAGTCAGAGCATACCAGTAGCCCTAGTATTGTCAGTTTTTGCAATTTCATACAATGCAAAGCAGCTACCTGTCACTGTCACCATCCTGGGCAGAGGGGTCGGAAGCTTGCCTACAAACCCACAGAAGTCTTTCAATCCCAAGCTCGAACAGCAGTCTACAACAAATTTTCTAGGAGCAATGTATTTTGAAGGAAAAATATCACTCAGCTTTATTCTTGGTACCAAAAAAAGAAAATAAACCTATCAAGACTTTAGGGTGTATTGAAATTACTAGGAAAGCTTTACTATAAAAGCATTTTTAAACTCTACTACATCACTGATTTTATGTTCATGAAAGCAAAGGAACATTATTTTCCTTCACTGTCATTATTTATTAGTTTTGACAGTTGACACTTGTACCCTTGGCAATACAACCAAGTAGTAACACCTTTTAGCCAGAAGCAGAGATCGTCGCAATTATTAACAAAAATGTTTTAACTGCTTTATCTGAATTCTCACTATCAAATGCCCAGATCTATTAAGATTTTCCAAGCTGTCATTCTAGTTTTAGTGCTGAACAGTGAGATTATCCAAATATGAGATATATAGCCTGTCTTTCTCTGAAGAGCCTGACACCTGTTTTATAATATGCCTCCAAAAGTAGCTAGAACAGCAGATATGAAGCTGTATGCCAATCTAGTGATCGTGCATAGCTCCTATCTCTGACTTTTCCCTATTTCTTATCAGGACCAATTTGTCACGTTCTTTCAATTTTTTCTTTGCCTGAACATAGAATTCTACCAAATCTACAGGTGATCATGACAAGTACAATGACCAGACCGGAATACTAAGGCAGAAGTATCAGTTATTATTTAATCTTTACATATCATGAAACATTTAAGTCACTAAAGCCTAACTCATACCTTTATATTAGGTTTACAAAAGAAGAGACAACAATATTCAAATATAAGAATGAAATGTCAGCTCTATTACTGTCTAATGTCAGCTTTTCATACTCTTAGAACATCACTAAAGGCTTAGTTTTCAGGAGACCTTTGCATCCTGCACAGGGACCTTGACATTTTGAAAGCAATACAGGTAATTCAGTAGGCCAAGTTCACAACAAGAAATGCTGTAGGTTCCTACAAGTTGGCTTTCTGCTTCTCTTCACTGCATTAGTGTGTTACAACAGTGTATTCCTGAACTTTATTATCCCAGCCCAGAGGCAGTGCCATTTCGATCGGAGATGCCGGCTGACTATTCCAGGCCTTAAGGCTTGTGCTCCACCTAACCAGTCCATGGAGAGGAACAAGCTCTGACAGCAGAGAATACAGAAGCATATTAGTGATTTCATTCCTGTGCCAGCCAGCCATTTCAGTGTCTTAAGATCACTGAGTTCATTCGTATCAGACTCCGATGAGAACACAGGTGATCCTGCACTCAAATGCAACTACTTTCATGTGCCATCAGTGGGAAATGACATCTGCTGTCCAGTGCCATGCTGCGGTTACCCCAAGAACTACCATTCTGTGTATAAGCTTTCTTTCGATAATGAAACATTCCATAAAAAAAAAAAAAAAAGACATAAAACCACAAAGTAGGTGTATTCAGATAGGCAGCTGAAGTTTAACATCTAATATGTCTTCCTGCTATACTTGCTTTCCATTGTACACATTCATATGGAACATTCCACTGGAACAGGTTGCCCAGGGAAGCTGTGGATGCCCCATCCCTGGAAGTGTTTAAGGCCAGGCTGGATGGGGCTTTGAGCAACCTGCTCTAGTGGAGGTGTCCCTGCCCAGGGCAGGGGGGTTGGAACTCCATGATCTTTAAGGTCCTTTCCAACCCAAACCATTCTATGATTCTATGACATACCAGCCACCTCCTTATTTAAGGTCCTGAGACATCTTTCTTGGGTTACTGACCAAATGAGGCAAAAAGCCTTCCTTTTGGTTCACAACTAGTTAACTCAGATACACAAGCACTTGCAAAGTGGTATACAATTAAATGACTGCTGTCTGGGCACCCAGAGTGCCATGCTTTTAGCATATTTCCTCTAGAGACCACAGTTGCTGTGATACCTAAAAGACAGGCTTCCTGGCTGCTCTCCTGAGCACGGGAAGCTGAAGCAGTAAGATAATGGAAATCACACATTCATGTACTACTGTATCTGTTTAATGAAGCAGTAAGAGTAAAGGGTAGAAGTAAAAGTAGAGGGTGCTACAAAATCCTGCAAAAGCGTCTATATTGCTGTGTCCTCCTCCTGGTTATGTTACTGAAAAATACAGCTGCAAAGCATAGATATAGCCATATAAATTTACAAACAGGAAGAACTTCATCTGCAACTTTACTTTAATAGACAACATAATGCTACCAAGCTCAAGTCAAAGTGGATTTTCCTACAGGTTTGTTGCAGATGGAGTGATGCACTTCACTCACACAAGAGAAGCAGCCATATATTTATTGATATAAAACAGTGATTTAACAAAGTTTGATAATAAATGCAATACATTCTATGGTAAGGTACTGTCCTGGTTTGAAGTAAAACCAAACCAATTTTCTGTTCTGTAACTTTACATCCTAGCTCGGCCTCCTCTAACTCTCTGAAATTAACGGCATATTGTGGAGAAAACTGCTCGTTCTCAGAATGATAAGACCAATGTTTGTGCTCCATGCCAAGGAATGGTATGCAGAGTGGTTAATTACTGCATAGAGGACAGGGTGAGACAAAACCGTCAGGGAGACCTTCCAGTTGAGTCATGAGGTTCAGAAAGGTCCCCCTTGTCTTCTGAACTCCTTCTCAGAGAGGAGTTTAGACGCGACTGGATCCAATCCTAGTCCCAGACTTGGGCAATGGTTTATGTCTAAATAATTCTATGTGCGCAATAAATCTAAGACGCGATCTTAGTGAAGCTTCAAAGTTTAGCATGCTATTAGTCACTTACCGAAGATCTGTTGGGGCAAGGAATCTCTCAGCCTTGAGGAGTAACCTTTAGAGGTGTCCCTATTCAAGGGGAGATCCTGGCGTGCAGCCTGTTGCCCAGCAGGAGAGCACAACAGGCTCTCGGGCTGTTCACTATTTATACAGGTAAGATGATTGACTTAGTCATGTGTACATATCAACCACAGTACCCGTGTAGTGGTTAGGTGAGTGTACTGATCCCGTTAGCCCCTGGCTATTGTTGGTGTTGTCTGCCTCCCACAACCCGCTTTTGGGAGGGATGCACCCATCATGACCAGACGCACCCATGATGACCCCCATGGGTGGTTACCGCTTGGGCAGGGTTTTGGGAGATAAAGGTCGGGTTGTGGCGGGGAGAGAACACCCTCACAAGGCTTCAAGTTAAATTGTGTCGACCGTTGATTTGATAGACTGTAAACAGTCCTTTAATCCCTTCAAAATGATGAAAAAATAAATTAAAAAAAAAAGATGAAAAATTTGCATCTCAAGTTTCTCATAAATAAATACAAATATAAATCAATACAGCTAAAGCTATAGATTCAATTCCAGTACTCCTAAGAGTCACATTGCTTGCCTGTATTTTTCTGAAGTACAGAAGAGGAAATTACCAAACAAAAGGGCTGTCTAATCATTAGGTTTACATTCATAATCCAACTATGTAAACAAATAAAGCTACTAAACAAGACACTGAAATTACACATCTCATACACATCAACCCTGTATTTTCAGTACTTGCTTCCTTAAGTGGTTAACTGAAGCTTACTTAAACAACAGGAAAAGAAAAATGAAAAAAACCCAAGCCATTCACTGGGTTTGAAACGCACTGCCACCTTAACACCCTTTCATTTGTACCATTATACAGGCTCCAAATACGATACTAGTCAGAATCCTGAAGTGGCGTTGATGAGGTCAAATATGCACATACTGGTTAACTAACACATCTGCTTCCATCCACTTTTGGAAAAAAAAAAAAAAAAAAAAAAAGGGTATGAAACACTTCCAGAGGGCTTTGGAATTGCCAGCTGCCCACAACGGACTCCCTACCAACAAGGGAGGTTTCATGCTATGACAACAAGTGAAAATACAAAAGAGAAGTTTAGCCACAGTTCTCCCTCTGTATAGGTGACCTGAAGTACAAACAGTGCTTACGGGTAGTCAAAGATAAAACTAAATATTACAGAAAACAAATCATTTATCCCCAGAGGCGTTAAGATTATGAAAACTATTTAATGCAATACTTTCTCTCTCAGACTAGGGGAACTTATCCACTGTAGATTACTAAGTAATCATTTTAGATTTTTTTTCCACAGATGATGTAAAGCTATGCGTATGAAGGTCAGAAAGAATACCCTCAACATAAAAACTAACAATTGCAGAAACAGATGTTTGAAATGCACTGTCAGCAGAAGATTACACAGTTGAGATGCAAGCGAGTTCTCCATTTCAGCTACTAAGATTTTTGGAACTTACATTACCTTTTCTTCAAAGATTTGCCAAAAATACCAACACTGCCATTTACCATGCTTATAGGCAAGGACAAAACCAACTCCCCAGTAGTGATGCAGTAGAGAATGGAGTATTCCTGAGGTCTGACGAGTTCTTCATCTGCTTGCACTATTCCCAATCCCCATCATTCTCTCAAAATGGCAGGGTTTTTAACTTCACTTATAACTGTCCTACTACAGTATGTTTGTAAGTGCATCCCTTCATATTTGCAATTAATGAAATACACCGTACTCCCACGTCAGTTTTCACCTTGTGATCCAAGATTCAAACCACTGTCTTCGGGTGGTAAAGTTCAGACAAAGACTACAGACACCTCAAACTGTCAGATAATAAACCTTATTAGAGAGTAAATCTTGTGAACACACTTTGCTTGAGCACCTATGTTACCTTCAGGAAACAGCAATTGCCATTTTGGCCTTAGCAAAGTACAGTGCAGAACATAAACATTGCAACCAGCTTTACAAGGTGTGTTTCCTTTTCCCAAGCGCCTGAGATCAGCCAAAGCCAATTAAATGTCTAATCTGCTGCATTGCTGAGTGCCCCTTCTTCTCAGGGAGTAAGACTCATTTGCCAATTTAAATAGAAATAAAAACAGTGATCTGTATACACAGCAGCATGAACTCTTCTTTCAGCATTACTGCACGCTGCTTTAAACTAATCCCCCAAAGCAAACGGTGGGACAAGCCTGGCACACTCCCTGAAAAACCTAAAGCCTCACAACACATTTGTTCCAACATCAGTTGATCCACAGCATGTCTCCTCCTTTGCCACAGGAAAAAAAAAGCTATCCTCAGAAGTTAATGGTTTAAGGCTCTCCTCTCAATTTGTAACTTTTATGCACTCAGTCAAAAGCATCTGATATTTACTGATGCAGCTTTTGCTAAGAATGGCATATAACTTTATGCATATATAAATATATATATAAAAATATAAATGCATATAACTTAAAGCCAGAAAGCACAGTCATTTCAATTTGGAATACAACATTCCGGTAACTTTAAGACACGACTATCAAACCAAACTTTTAGCTCACAATGCAAGTAAAGCAAAGCATTTGAATTTTTTTCATCACTCATATGAACTCTATTACCTTCCACGTTAAAAAGAAATGTCTTTCCATTTTGATACTACCCACCAAAATGACAAAATACATACTGTGTTTCATCAGTTTGTCCACACTGGAGGTCTGCAGAGAGCAAGACAGAATCACAGCAGAAAAATGGTACTTTTTAGCCAGGTTAACGCACAACGTGGTACACAAAGTCGCACGTGCACAACCAGCAGAAAAAGGCAGTAAGAGACTTGTTCCAAAGTCATTGCACTGGCTCTTCAAAGCAGTGATCGCTACCCAAGTCAATGTATATTGTGTACACGCAAGCTCAGGATTTACCAAATGCACTCACACGCTAGGTAGCGATAATGTGTTCAGACTCCCTACACCTGAATCACACAAATTTAACCCCCCAGCAAACAAACACAAAAAAGCACATTCCCAGCATGCTCTATAGAAAGCATGCCCCCTCTCCCAGAAACAAGGCGGCTGTTTGGAGAATCAGCTTTATCAGTTCAAATCATATAGTTTGATCCACAGTTCAAAAAGGCAGCATGATAACAAAAGCTTGAAAACGGTGATTGCTATTAATGTTTCAACATGTAATTGTCATATGCAATACTTGGGTTTATTCAGCTTTGGTCATTTATGCCTAAATATCTCAACTATATCATCATTCTTTTCATCTATTGAAATAATACAAGGTGTACTCAAACTCCTCTCCTCAAGAGCCTGACTTAATTATTTACTTGCGTGGAGGTTCCCAGATACTGGTTCTCCTAAGTCTGTTTCAGCAAAATAGCTAAGTAAAAGGAGTGACTGGTATTCAAACAGTTTTCAGAGTGACAATTGCTGTTTCCAACTTGCAGCTTGATATAATTCTTTGCCACGTCTTGTACTGCATCAGCTTTTGCTCCTTGTCATGAGCTATTTGTACACCTGCAGGAAGGCTCAGGTTATTTAGAGGCTAGCACACAGCAGTGATTCACCCTCACCTTATCGCTAAGCTGGGAAGTTAAGAAGAGTCAATTAATAATGATACTCCTTCCATAAGTGTGAGGGCATCGAGCACACCCTCAGTAAGTTTGCAGACAAAATCAAGTTGGGTGGGAGTGCTGATCTGCTTGAGGGTAGGATTGCTCTACAGAGGGATCTGGACAGGCTGGATGGATGGGCTGAGGCCAACTGTGTGAGGTCCAACAAGGCCAAGTGCCGGGTCCTGCCCTTGGGTCACAGCAACCCCCTGCAGCACTACAGGCTTGGGGCAGAGTGGCTGGAGCTGCCCGGCAGAAAAGGACCCGGGGGTGTTGGTGGACTGTGGGCTGAACATGAGCCAGCAGTGTGCCCAGGTGGCCAAGGAGGCCACCAGCATCCTGGCCTGTTCCTGACACAGCGTGGTGAGTAGGACTCGGGAGGTGATGGTCCCCCTGGACTGGGCACTGGTGAGGCCCCACCTCGAGGGCTGTGTCCAGTTTTGGGCCCCTCACCACAAAAAAAGACATTGAGGGGCTGGAGCGGGTCCAGAGAAGGGCAACGGAGCTGGTGAGGGGTCTGGAGAACAAGTCTTGTGAGGAGAGGCTGAGGGAGCTGGGGGTGTTCAGCCTGGAGAAAAGGAGGCTGAGGGGAGACCTTCTCGCTCTCTCCAACTCCCTGAAAGGAGGGTGTAGCCAGGGGGGGTCAGTCTCTTCTCCCAAATAAAAAGCAATAGGACAAGAGGAAACCACCTCAAGTTGCACCAGTGAAGGTTTTGATTGGATATTAGGAAAAATTTCTCCACCTGAATGGTTATTAAGCATTGGAACGGGCTGCCCAGGGAACTGGTTGAGCCACCGTCCCTGAAGGTATTTAAAAGATGTGTAGACATGGTGCTGAGGGGCATGGCCTCATGGTGGCATTCGCAATACTAAGTTAACAGCTGAATTTGATCTTAGAGGTTTTTTCCAACCCAAAGGATTCTATGATTCTATAATTCAGAGCCAAAGAAGGTTGATCATTGAGGTGCCTGCCATTTTTCCGTCATCAAGTAGGAGAGAACAGGTACATTAAGCAGAAAAAACAGCCATAGTCTTGTATGTCCCAACAAACAATGCTTCTACAGCACATTCATTTTTCAACTCTTTTATCTCAGATCTCACTAAAAACAGAAACATTAAAATCCTATTGTTACCTCAACCCCAAAATTGACTGTAACTTCTGCTATAAGATAGTCCCGTGACAGCATTTCCTCCCTAACATACTTGATAGCAGCATTTAAGGAGCTGCAAAGTTAGAGGACTCCACGAAAAGAATGGCCACAACAGGTAGTAACACCGAAGTGGAGTCCTGCATCAGCTAATAACAGACCCCTCTAACGCATATCCACTTCAAGAGTTTTAGCTCCATCCTAAATTACTTTATTTTCAAGAAATGGTACTTTTAAAAGTGAGTAAAGAAAAAAATAAAGCAAAAAAAAAATATAAGTCTTTCACCATTTTCTCCCACCTACTCTCCCCATCAGGATCTCTGCACTGCCCTGAACAAGTACTTTCCAAGTGTACAAATTTCATATTTTCTCTAAGACTTAGATTACATCTGAAGTCCCAAGACTAAAGAAAAACACTTAGTTATCATAATTTTTAAACTCACGAGTAGCATTCACAACACTTTTCAAGTAATTTTTTTTTTCTTACCAGGAACATTAGCATAGAAATCACAAGATGCACTGAACACAGCAATTCATAACAGACTAACATCCCATACAGCATCCATAAGAAATAAAGCAACAACCTCCCTGTATATATAAAAAAAAAGTTTTTAAAAATCATATTTCCTATTTATTTAGAGGGGGGAATAATAATTTTTTAAAAAGCACAGGCTACAGGGAAGATCTTCAAATGACTCACAAGGTACACTGAAGCCAGTATCTTAAGCTTCATCACAAAAATTTTGTTTTACTAGTAGAGGACTCAAGATACTCCCCACCTTCTCCAGTTAGGAAAATCTGCTCAAACCCCATAATGAAGTAGAATCTGTTTTGATGGGCTTGCCACTGTGTAAAAGGATAGCAAACTATTTCAGATGCTCAGCGTCTGCTGCATTAGTATCTGCTAGTAGTGAGTATATTAGCAAAAGTGTTTTTATAGACTATCAGCCAAGAAGACATTGACACTGTGAAATTGTTTTAAAATCCCTTCATGAAGGATCAGAAACTAAATTTTCAGACTGCTTAACTTTCTTTCCCTGGTTTTGCGTCATTCTTCAAGTTTTATAAGAGTATGAAGCTAGTCTCAGCATCGATGATAGAAACTGGAACTGGCAAATTCAGCTATTACCTACCCTTACTAATCTACATGCACACCTTAAAACCATCGTACCTTGAAACCCCAAGATGTTTCCAGCAATTTAAAGACTGCTGAAGTCAATTCATGTTTTCTTCTCCCCGTTCCTAAGCAGAAAACATACTTGATATAAGTTTAATACTAATCAAGTACTGATGCATCTACTGGTGGAACTAAGCTCATGAACTACTGAACACGTGAAGACAATTTTTACTGCACAGTTTACAGTCAACTGTCATCACCTAAAATTGTTTGGCTACTTAGTATGAATTTCATACAAAGAAAACAGAATGAAAGTGCATGCTTTTAAACTGTTGACTTTGCAACGCTGTGAAATGCAAGAACCTGCAAGTAATCCATTTTTAGCATTTTTATCCAGTGAGGAAAAACTGACGAACTAGTATCACATAGACTTGTTTTACCCAGTATCACATCTAACTTTGAATAACATAAGGAAAGAAAGCTGTGCAAAATGTACCAACATGTCAATTTAGGACCCAATTTAGGAATGTTTAGCAGTTGCTCTCTTAGGATTAGATACAATTCATATACTTGAATACAAAGAATTGTATTCAAGTTTTACTTTCACATTATTTCAACAATCACTGGTACCGCAAGTGTGTCCAGACACTCCTATAATAGAACTCAAAACCTAAAAAGAAAGATTTACGCTGCCAATAAAGTCCAAAGTGTTGGGAAGATAGTGCCACTCTCTGTTGAAAATTGTGAGAATAAGCAATAGCATCTCCACTGAAATAACTCTCAAATCACTTTAGATTCCATCTACATTCTCCTCCACGTCTGTCCAACCTCTCTCAAGCGGGTAAATTGGTTAGAGTTACGGTTTAAAGCAGCCCGAACTAATGAGATTATATTATTTTCTTTTACAGGGTACAGGTCTCCTTCTGCTGGAAGGAACCATTTCAGCAGAGTTACTTAGTACGTTCTCATGCCAGCCACACGCCAACCACACCGTGATTCCTCACTGCCAGTGAAAAAGCCGAGTACCTTGAACTCAAAAAGGTTTTGTGATTTGGGGAGTACCATTATAACACTGAACTCTTTGCAGCAAAATCGGACTGCAACAGCCACAAAACAAATTACTGCCTCTAAGTTCTACATGCAATATGGCATTACCACATCGATCAAAAAGCTGGTATCAGTGGGAAATAGTTAGGTAAAGGAGGTTTACCAAAAACAAAACCTGGCAGAATTGTAATCTAAAGGAGCGAGATGTTATTTTTTAAAATATATGCCATGTTTATTATTTAAGAGTTAGCTGAAGAGCCCTCAGAACAGAAAAGACTTAAGATATACGCTTCTTCTAGATAACTCTTTCCCATGAATCAGATCTACTGGTTTCATGACTCAGTGTCCACTCTAAGTTAGACAGCAAATTGTCTATGAAAATTTTACTCATCGGCTCCGCTTTTGAAACACATTTGCAGGCTGCTATTTTGGTTTTAAAGTCTTCGTGACTGACAAATGAACTGAGCTACAGTCAGGCAATACAAATTATCAATACATGAAAAGACTAACAGAAGTCACATGCTATGAAGATAATGACATACTGTGCTTCACATCCTCCTCCCACTTCCACACAAACTTGGCTGTATCGCTATATCCCAAGCATCTTATTCAAGAAACATATTTATATCACATAAACATGTATTAATTACCACTTAAAAAAAAATAAAACAAAAAAACCTTCTGCTGAAGCCATCATCTACCCTGAAGAAATCCAAACACCAGTAGCACTGAGAAAGGAACAGCGGTGCCTGTGCCATATCCTTCCCACAATATACACTAATAAGTTTCCATCTCTTCAGTGAAAGAGGAGACCAAAGGGTAAGGACTCCCAGGGGACAACCCAGACTCCAAGAAGCTGAAAACCACACAGCATAATTTCAATAAAGTGACTAATACAACAGAGAATATGCACAAAACTCTACTGCATACTCAGTCGGATGCAGAGATTTAGCTGGGGACTGTGTTCTTTAATAAGTGACAGGCACTGTCAATCTCAGTGACTTGCTACAACAAGACACTTAAAGAGGGGGTTTTTGCCCCCCTGCCCATAAAACGTTAACAGTATTAAACATTACATCTGTCTATCCAAGCTGCATTGCTCGAGTCAGACGAATAAAGCAGCCTTTCAAATAACAATCTCACTAGCAGCTTTCCCAGCAGGATGTTTTTATTACATATAATTTAAGGACAGGATAGGCCAACAACGCAAGACAGTTTTAAGCAGTTCTCTATTTCAGCTGCTGTACCTCATACTCTGCCGGCTTGAATCCCTTCCAAAATAGTGGCAGACCATTTCAACTGCAAAAGCACACAACTCAAAGCTTACAAAGTTATCAGGCAAAATAACTCAAAAATTCCTTCTTAAAATACAATCTTCTCGGCAATACTGTTGGCTTTTTTCACCTCCAGTGACAGTTAAGAAAAAATATCTGCAGCGGTCCCAATGCTGACAAATTTTCCCTATTTTGCACATCCTGAGCGATTTAGAGTCACTGCAGCACTCCTTCGGGGACAGATGCATATGAATCTACGCTTAGAAGACTGTTATCTCCATCTTGCCTTCAAACCTGTTTTTATCCTGCTGCATAGACAGACTACCGCTCCGTAATCCAGTTGGACCTCTTGTTTACCCGCTTAACGCCACTAAAGCGGGAACCCCTACGCTTTAAATGTCAGAAACTGCACGGAGCACCTAAATAAATAAATAAATAAATAAATAAAATCTCTCATTTTCTCCAACCGGCAGGCAAAGCGAGCATCATAACCCTCCCCACCTTAACCCAGCCCGAACAAGTAGCAAAAACAACTTCTCCCCGCAGCGCCCGGCTTGCACGGGAAACCCGCACCGAAGGGTATTCGGTGCGGAGGAAGGGATGGGGACCAGGCCAAGGCACGCACACACATATATATACACACGCACACATATATACACACACACACATATATACACACACACACACCCCCCCCCCAAAAAAAGCCTGCCACGGGGGGGTGGAGGAAGGGAAGGCAGCCAGGAGGGCGCAGGCACCCACTTCCAAGTGAGCCCGCCAGTACCCCCGCACACAGGGCCACGGGCTTGCGGGAGGGGAGGGAGGGGAAACAGGGAGCACCCCCCCGCCGCCGGCTGGGCTCACCTTCGATGGCGATGACATGCTCGCGGATCTGGTTCTGCAGCACAGGCTCCTCCACCCGCTCCAGCAGCTCGTAGATGGAGTAGATGTTGGGGTGCACCGACTCGAAGCGCTGGATCTCGGCCCGGATGGCTGCCGAGTTGGCCAGCTGCTGCTGGTAGTTCATGGCGCGGCCGCTCCCCTCCGCCGCCTTCGCCACCTCCGGCCCGGCGCCCTTCCCCTCCGCGCACCCAGACCCCCCGCGCCGGCCGGCGGGCAGCGGCGGGGGGGGAGGCGGGGCGCGCAGGGCGGGGGAGGGGGTGAGCCCCGGCCGCCCGCCCGCCTCACTCACCGGACCCCCCCCGCCGCCCGCCCCGCGCCGGGCCGGGCCGGCAGCAGTCCTTCGCCTCGCAGCCTGCAAGGGGCGCCGCCGCCGTTCTCCGCCCGCCTGTCACTTCACCGCGGCGGCGGGGCAGGGTAAACCGGCCGCCCCCGGCCCCATGGAGGGCGGCAGCGCGGCGGCCGCCGCTGAGCTCCCGGCCGGCCCCCGCCGCCTCAAACTCCGCAGCGGCGGCCGGTCCCGCCGCCCCCTGCGCGCGCCGACAGCCAATGGCCGCGGCCCCTCCTGAGCCTCGCGCCCCCGGCCCGGCCTCGCTCTCGCGCGCGGCGGCGGCGGCGCACGCGGCCCCGCTCCCACCGGGACGAACCCCCACCACACACACCCCCTCCCCTCGCGCGCGCTCACCCCCGCTCCCCCCCCTCTACGTCCTTCTCTGCCCGCTTCACGCTCACGCAGACCACGCCCCCGGGTTACGTCACCGCGCAGGCCGCCCTCCTTCGCCCGTGCCGTGCTTGCTGAAGGGCACGCTGGGAAATGTAGTCCGGGCGCGCTGAGGGAGAGCGGGGGTCGCGCACGACTGCGACGGGGCCGGTCGCTCCCCCCACCCCTCCTTTTTCTCCTTCTCCTCTCGGACCAGGTCTCTCAGCTGCCTCCGCGGGAGGCCTGGAACGCCGTGCTTGCCCCGCCGGTGGCCCCGTGCTCCCAACAGCTGCTCGCCCCACAAACAAGCGGAGGAAGACCCCCGGTGCGGGGGACAGGCCGCGGCAGGCGGGCCGGAGGGGCCGCCGGCCAAGCCCCGCAGCGTGAGCCCGGTGGGCCCCTCCCCCCCGGACAGTGGAGTCGTGGAAAGGAGGTTTGTGCATAAAGTGCTCTATCCGAATTACTTGCAGCTGTAAGGGTTGCGCCAGCCGTCTCGCAGCTTAGAAGGCAGTAACCTGGGCAAGCCTTGACAAAAATGTGGTCGCGTCTCATCGTACATCATCGAGCGTGTAAAATAGCCCATAGCCCTGAAAGCGTCCTCACGACCCCGGCCAAAGACACAGAAGTGTTGAAAAAAAAAAAAACAAACCAGCGTTCTCAAGTCAAAAAGCCTGGAATGGTCAGAAATATCTTGTTTACTCTAGATAAATTATGGCATAATGAAGCGTCGCTATCGTTAGCATAAAAAATTGTTATTAACAATATCATTTGCCAGACAGCTATATGCAGGGTTAGGAATTCACCTCGATGAACCCTTCTTTAGGATCAATATTTTATGGATTTAAACTCCACAGTTGTAAAATGTGGAGCAAACTTTCATACACAGAACAGTTCAGCATAAGGACACCTTGGTAAGCAATAGCCTAAGGTTTTTGAAAAATTAATGCATTTATCAAATTCATCGATCTGTATTTTAAAAAAAATCAAACTGCTTGGTTTTGTTTTCTTTATTGTTTGAGTACATCTGGGAATGTAAGTAGTGTATACTATGGCATCTCCAGGGTGGAAATAGCTGTTTTTCTGCTGTAGCTGAATTCTTAAGCCGTTCAGCTTAAGATAAGAAAAGCTTGGTGAGCTTGGCAGCAAGAGGAAGAATGGGAGTATCATAAAAAATGGTGCTGAATTGTATCATGAGCAATAGCACTTAGTGTCATAGCAGGCATTTGTTCTCTGGCTTATCTGCTGATGCTCTGTTGCAGGTATTCCTTGTAAACCCGTGGTGACTTGACAGAGCCCAATGAAGGCTGCAGGGTGATCCTTCAATTAATGGCCATGGCAATGCTTCTATCAGTCACTTTTAAGTGAATTCTGTCACATAATACATGAGCTATTATGCCTGAGGAAAGCAGTTGCTACCAATTTATGCTGTACACACAGTATCTGATGTTTAAATAGTCCCAGTAACACTTGGGCATTAAGCTTCTTGATGTGATGGCTCACACCAAAAAACAAACTATAATGGTGACAAAGGAACCTGTGATATGCGACTGAGATTTTGGATACTCCTGAACGTGTTACTTGAAGAACAGATGTACCTAGTTAACAACAAATAGCCTTCAGCCTCACATGAATATGAAATGAACAGCCTTTATGTCTGCAACCAGTAAAGGGGACAGGGGTGGGGCTGAGGGTCCTCCCTCTCTGGGTCAGCGCCTGTGAATTTTACCAGAAATACTTCTGAGGATGTTATCTGCAGATGGGAACATGGTGGGGACAAAGCAGGAGGGAGGGAAGATATGACAAAGTAGCTTGTCACCACGTCCCTGGGGTGTCAGCAGTGTGGGGTGGTCTCAGTGGTGACTTCTCCTATCCCCTTGCAGGTGGGAAAGCCACAACCAGTAAAAGTGAGCTGCTTGTTTCAGTTTCAGAGGTTATTTTTCCCTAGGTAATCACATACTGCAAATTTTCTCATTCTGATCATCAGGTAGGGAAGTCTTTAATTCGAGCTGAGGGACTAAAGCTTTCTCAGCACTCATTGCTGTCTACTGCAAGAGTTGTCTTCTGCTCATTTGAACAGTTGAGGGGGAGAGGACAAATATGGTCGTGTTGACACAATATGTGTATCATCTTCCTTCTTCTCAACAGGAATTGGTATCATTTTTATTAGCTTTCTTGGTTTTATTTCCTAATCCTAGTAGAAAACTCTTGAGTGGACAAAAAAAAATGCGGGAAGAATATAGTTGCTGCTTCTACTAGTGAATGCCCCTCAAGGTATTAACGAAGATAAAAACTTACGAAATATAAAAGGATTTTTGCTTTCATTTACCTTAAACTGTTTGAATAAGCTAATGATATGTAGAAAGCTAGTAAATGAAAGCTATAATTCTCCCCTTTTCCTCCCTCTATCCTGATCTCGAGCAGAAGCATTACCTCACATTACTTATCTTTCCAGAAAATGCCAAAGTGAGCAGCAGAGTAAAGAGTTAGGCAATAGCCTCTGTTGGGGGGGGGGGCTGATTGTTTCCACTGCTGCTGCTGTACGCTTTGTATTCTTCCAGATCTAAAATTCATGGCAGGCTAAGATGTGGAAAAAAACTCCCAGAGTAGTCTCAATAGTAAATGAATGCAACTACTACACACAAATAATTGGAGCATTAAAACCCTGCGTTAATATAAAGCCTTTCTGTAATGCTCTGATCCATAGACCTTCTGTGAAGCTTTTGCTACCCTGTTGGTTTTTTTTCCTACATAATAGCTAGCATATAAGCTTTGTAAAATTTAAACAAAACATAAGCTACTGTTGCAGCTTACGTAGATTTCTCATGTAAGCAGGCCATAATAATAAGTAGCATTTTCTTATGCTTGCAGCTGAGATTAGCATGGAATACTGCTTGTGACGCACAGAGCGATACTGGATACATCTCTTTGCTATTAAACTCTGCTCTTTGCTATTAAACTCTTCTAGAGAGTCTGGCATCTAAAGTGCTCTGTCATCCTTTAATGTGAATTAGCAAAGGCAATGACTTTGGCACCACTGCTGTGAGCATTAACAAATCTAGATTGGTTTTTCTTTGGTCTAGGACAGGGCTAGCTTGGGCACTTTACAGCTTTTCTGATTCTGCTTTTATCAAAGGTGAGATGACCACTGAAACTGGTGCCCGTCCCCAAGTCCGGGGAGGTCATGAGACTCGGAAAAATTTTTACAAGTATTACAAGTATAGAAAAATTTTTACAAGTATATTTTTTTTGCTGATTGCTTTAAGCAAAGCATACAGGGTGGTCCTGGCCCCAGTGTAGGTTAGTCTTCTGTCACGGGTTTTCCTTTCTGAGAGTGAAAGCTGTCCAAAGGTGAAGCTTCCCACTGCACCATGCTCCCATGCAGTTGGTTCTGTGTTTAGGTCTGGAACAAAGTTCCATCTGTGCCGGCCTCCTCCTCCTCCTCCCCATATGGCAAATCTACTCATTGCCGTGACTACAGAAAGCTAAATCAGATGGTTTCATTCTGATTTTGGTACCTTGTTCCTTGAAGGTATTCAGTAACTGGAAAGCAGCATTGAATCAACATCTCAAACAGCTCTATCTCCTGTCAGATAACTATGCCGATCCATTTCATGCTATTCCCTCTCTGTCCGCCTTGGCCTAACTCTACAGAAAGCGTAGGAAACAATTTTGAGGATACGCAATCGATGAACTTGGACTTAGTGCATACGGACGATTAAATTTTGCTTTTGGAACTGAACCTGAATGCGTCGGTAGAAACAAGCAGCAGAGTTTGACCTTAATGGAAGTATGATTGTAGAAAAGATCTACAGAGAACTCGCAGGCGGGGTTCACAATCCATTAAGCTGATGTTCAAATACAGATGTTGGAAAGGGAGAACTCTCGTGGAATTTCATTTAAACACCGCCTGTTACCTTCCTCTAATGCTTTGTTATGACATGGCGGAGCATGCTTTCCTGGCTGCTGAAATGGAAATTAGGCAGGAATAGCTTTTAGTTACTAAACCAGGAGTTGAAATATTGACTGGGGGGGGGGGGGGGGGGGTGGAGAAAAAAGGAGTTGAAGCACCCTATCCTGATTGGTGAAAGGATTTAATATAAATACACTCAAGTATCACAGATAGCTAGACACAGAGGCTCAATTGCAGACCTAGCAGAAAGGGGATTACCTGAGAAAACCGAGAGCATAAGGACTCCTGGACCATCCAAGAGAAGTTCTAAGTCTAGCTGATAAGTTGTAAGCAACATTTAACTTAACTTGAAACTGTTTCAGTGTCTGTTTATGATCTTAAACCCCGGCGGTTTGTGTGATTACTGCTAGTATGAGCAGTGTTTTGTTTAATATGTAGGGTGTGTCTGGAAAAACACAGGAGAGAGAGAGATGGATCTTTGTGCCTATTAATAGTGATACTGCCATAAAGACTGAAATCAAACCTATCTGGAAAACAGATATGGAAACACCAAGTTATCCTGAATTATCTTTGTCATATTCTGCAGTGAAATGTCAGTATAAAAATTAAGTAGGTTAAGCTTCCTCTGGTAACAAATTGGGATGAAATTTTGTTATTTCACTGGATAAGGATTTGGGTCAGTCAGTTACTATTACAGAGTGATTAGAATGCTCAAGAGGCTTTGAAACAAATGTAACTAATGAATTAACCTCATTCACAGAGTGCGAAATCTGTTCCAGGAGAAATGCCAACTAGTTCAAACAATACTAATTACGGAGTAGCAACAACAAGTGGTTGTCGAATCTGTAGATCATTCCTCAGTGTTCGTGTCATAACTGGGAAAATGCTGTTCTGTACCAAATCTGCTTGTAAAAAGGTGGGAAGGCAAAAGCAACCTGTATTTATGAAGGCGGGAGCACAGATCAAATCCCTTGCAAGGTCAAATTATCCGACTTTAAGTCTTTTACTCAAAAGTGAACTACATACTAGCATTCTGCTGCAGAGCAATGAACTAGCAATAACTGTATGTGTTTACCCTGTGGGGAAAGGTGTCCTAGAGCCACCTCCTGATTCTAGCCCCAGGGACTTGGATTTTCACTAACCTGAAATATTAAAATGAACCATCACTTAAACTGCTCAAGTTTTGGCTATTTGTTAAGTTTCACTGTAAAACCATTTACAGTGTGTACAGATTTACAGACCTATTATCTTCGTTAAACCAAGGACATTGTTTCTGGAGTTGTGCTGTAGCTTTGCTTAGGCTGATAATTGTCTCTGTTCTAGTTTTAAAACAGGGACTTAAAATGTTTACAGTGAAAATAAATGGCTTCTTCAAATGAAGAAAGAAAGATAGTTTTAAGTCCTAAGTTCTACCCATGCTATTTAAAGCTTAGAGAGCTTCATTTCAGCAAAGTCTTGAATCATATGCAGTAAAAAAACTTGTTCAATTGCAAATTATGGGATATTGGTACCTCTGAATCAGGTCTCAGCTAAGATCCTGAATTATATACCGGGGCAAGTCCAGTGACAGCCTCATATGCCAGTACCTACATACTCAGCACTTTATTGAGCTCTTATCATGGCTAAATATGACTACACTGAAAGTGTTTCTAACCTTGTTGATGTCGTACTTTCTTGACAGAGAATTAATATTTGATTCACCACATAATTTCATGTGAAGCCTGGATCTCACTTCAGCTGTGGTATGATGACTGGGCTTTAAACATTAGGGAAAATTGTAGATTCAGTTGTTACCTTTGAACTTTCAGACATGTGCTATTGATTTAATGCAGAAAAAAACACAGGAGAAGTCACTCTAGATAAGTTCAAACTAATCTTTTAGAACAATTACCTTAATTTTGATTAACGTATTATATGCATAATGCTATAACATCCAGTGATGAGGATTGAACAAACAGGATAAAAAAATGATATCATAAGTCAAGACAACTAAGTCTGGCAAAACTGTGACCTGGACAAGGATCTGTAGGTGGCTATCAAGGAAGATCATGATCCTAGGACTGTCATAGTGAGTTGTACCTGTTGCTGAGACAGTAAGCATGCTCCATTACTGAAGGTCTAAAGAGCAGTATGGATCCTCCTGGTGGGAGAGAGGTAGTCTTGGTCTTCCCTCTCCCCCTCCAGAAAAGGAAGGTAGCAAAGGAGTCTTCACAGACTTTGTGCTGCCACAAAGGTTTTCTTCAGTCTGAGGGCAAGACAGAAATCAGAACCATGTGTCTCTTGCTGGTGAAGATCTCATGTGACTTATTGTAAGAGTATGACATTGTGCAAGTGGCTAACCCAGCATTCCCTAATATGGATCCTAGGTGACAGATTGCATTTGAAATATACAGCTGCAGAACATAACTATGTATCTCAACATCATCTGGTAAGAATCATAGAATCATGGAATGGTTTAGGTTGGAAGGGGCCTTAAACATCATCTAGTTCCAACCCCCCCCTGCCATGGGTGGGGACACCTCCCACTAGACCAGGTTTCTGGTGTTACAGGGAGCCATTACTAATTAGTGAAGGGATGCAAAAGAACATGAAAACAAAGCTGAGGATGGTAGTCAGGGCTGGTCATGGTACTTCCCTATATTTCAGATGGGAAACCTTGTTCTTTTTGCCCTGGACACTTGTGCGTGCCATGGCAGGGAAAGTGCTGCCTGTGAATACTAACATCAAAAAACCAGCAACAATAGACTGTAGCTTGAGAAGGCAGTAGCAGGCGCTTGACTATAGCTGTGCAACACCCTGCCTGGCCAAGAAGAACAGTGCTGTCAGGTAATACCAAATTCCATGGGAAGATGCGGTGGGTGTGTAGAATTGCTCACTTTAGTGCTTGTGCTCTCACAGGATAGCTATGGACTCCCAGCAGCAATGTCTGGAGTCCAGCCCTGCTGCTTTTTACAAACAGGTCTGGCTGTGTACCAAAGACAGTAGTTCTACTGATGGTGTTTATTCAGGAATGTATTTGACATCAGTGTAACTTGAAATTGCCTTTCTTTGGAACTTGCCTTTCAAAATCAGTGATATTTACCTGGCATAGTAACTCCAGCCCTTAAGCTTTCCCATGTGAGAAATTCCTCCATGGGATGACTTGCATACTGTAGCAGTACAGTTGGCCCCTCATCCCCAGTGGGCAGTACTTGGGAACACTGCACTGTGTCAGAGAAGAGTCCCTTAAAGGACTGTCATCTAGGACGTGGTCGCCAAAGAAACCGGTGGGATTTACTGTGTGTCTGTGTTCGTTGAAGTGCTTAACAGCTCACTGATAACAACTCACATTTTTGCAGCTCAAGGAGTGTCATGGCAGCGACAGAGCTCCCATGGCCTGCTTGCACTGCGGCGCAGTTTGTGGAAAGATCCCAGGAAGAATTCCCTGGAAAGGGTCTGATACTCACTGCTTGTATGCATCACCTTGTATGCCCCCTTTCTGTAGCTTGCTCATAAAGATGTAATAAAATCCCATGGGCTTTTTGTCTAGAGACAAGGAAGGGCTTCTGGCACATTTCCACTGTCACATTTTGCTTATGGTTTGACCAGGTTTGTCTGACCTAGTTCTGTTCTCTTCATAAACTGGGCTTAATGGTGAAGTCCTGGAAATGTTCCCAGCTGCTGAAGCCAGGCTATTCCCTCAGCAGTAATTAATTGCAGTTCAAAAGCCCTTCACCAGCTATGTATCATCACATTAACATAAAAAAAATCCCCATGCTCTCTGTGATTCTAAGCTTTGAACAAGCTTCTTATGGTGGCGAGACTTATATTCAATATCACAAGGGCACCATGGGACCCTGCTCGTCAGTTGCTTGCTGCTAAATACATACTGAACTGGAAAATCTCTTTCCTGTGTACCCATTACAGAACTGTTATCACAGAGTAAAATGAAGGTTTGGATTGTTTTTACTAAGCTGGGTGTGATTTTTCATTCCAGTGTAACTTTCCATCATTTGCAAAAAAAGAATTTGGGAACAAATATAATAAATTGAAACCTGATACCCAACAATAATTTGAATACCCTGGAGAGTGCTCAACAATTATTACTGACAGGGAGAATTGTTAGCACTAACCGTCTAGCAAAGAGGCAACTTTTGGTTGAATTAAGGGTACCTAAATCATACTCATTAGATCTAAATCATATAAAGGACATAGTAATGAAATGTCCTGTTTTCTATGTAGGGTTAGCTCCATCCAGAAATGCTTTGGACTTATCCAAATCTCAGGTCACCTTCCATGAACATGTACATGAATTTACTGGGTCAGTAAGTTAAAAACTACACAAGGGACCTCAGGTCCTAAACTTTCAAAGCTTCCCTAGCTCTTACAGTTTAAAATGCATGTTTCCTTCTTCTGCTTGCTGTTAGGAATATGCAACCTGCAACTCAAAACGTAGTGTCTGATTCCCCTTAATAGTTGAACTCTGTCCAGTGTGCCATTTAGTACACACATCTGCAACAGAGAGAGCAGGAGACTACTGTAAATCCTATTGATTCTACTGCATTATAAAAACCAAGAGGTTTTCATTTCCCTGGAAAAAAACATTCATGTGCTTAAATTACCTACTGACTAAGTGAATGGTAGAGGAACGTTCTCCTAGCATTACAGTTCCTGTGATGGTTCCTTTGAGATTTCCTGGACCTGGACTGTGTCAGCTGCACTTGCTTCCAGCTTACTGAGAAGCATGGAGCTAACGCCACGAGCTCGTACGGATTTCAAACTGGGAGCTGCTGGGTCCCTGCCCTGATGAGGAAAGGTTTTCTGAAATGCTACAGTTTGGGAAGGGTAAGTTGCTCCTAGTCAAGGTGCACAACCTGAGGCATATGTTTGATATCACTCAGTCAACATAGTTTGCGGCAAAGGCCAGAACTCCTGTATAAGGAGTGCTTCTTCGCATGGATGGAAGTGACTAGGATGGAAGTGACTACTTTAGAAGTTACAATGAATGCTCCCCTGTATAATTTATATCCCCTTCTTCAAAAAAAAAAATTGCATAATTTATGTGCAGTTCTAGCCTCTCAGCAGCATTACTTGTTGCTCATTATCTCTTGTGCAACTATTGAAGGAAGCTGGAGGATGAGATTTTAAAGCCTAAGGTTACAAAAGATTAATAGAGCTTTTTTGTTGAGAGGGTCTGATCCCTGACCCCACAGCCTTCCACTGCGGAGTGATCAGAGGCACCAGAAATGGATCTTTCAGCAGAGAAGTCCTGCATAAAAGGAATTGTCTTACTAACGGTCTGCTAGTAGGGAAGGCAGATAATACAGATGACCTTGCTAGTGTGCTTAGGGGGAGAAGGAATATATTGTGCTTGGGTTGTATTGCATGTTAAAGCAAGACAAACTCACTGGAAGTGAAGAGGAATAGAGGAGTTTGAAAAATAAGTAGGATCAGGGCCTTACGGAAATGTTAGCGATCAAAAACACTGCCATCAGCTCTACATTGAAAAGGGAAGCTTCTCAGAGCTGGACGTTGCTCATAGGTGCTGTTTCTGTAACTGCCACAGTGATCAGTTGAAGACTGATGTCAGGACACAGAGGTATGGGCTCAGATGTATTTTGTCTGCTGGAAAACATTTCCTCTACTTCGTAGAGGCTGCTTAGATCCCCTCTCCTGCCTTTGAGTTATTTGCAATGTTTGCCTTAGCTTTCATGACACACCAAGAGGGAAGGGCTGGTCTGCTTGGCCAATATCTGAAGGTGGACAGTGTGTTAAAAGGAGAGGTCAAGTGTGGTGCAGTAGCTTTTGAAAGAGGTCTTGGGTATTTTAACCACAACACTTCATTTATAATCCAAAAACTGAATTGTTACACCCTTCAAAGAAAGTTAAGTTGTTACTTTTAGGACAGGTCCTAAAAGCACTGTCATGTCCCTGAAAGTAGTTGCAAAAATACCACGGCTGCAGTGTGGAATCGGTTGCTTTCAAAGCACACAAAACTGAAACACCTCAAAGTTTAGCCTCATCTTATCTTGTCGTCTACAGTTTCAACTTGTGTCACTACTTTGAAATACAAGATAAAATGTAGACTTAGGTCTCCTTGAACTCAGCTGACTTGAGGAAACTACAGACATGATGGACTTGCATTTTGCAGGCAGGGGGCTAGTATGCAGACATCTGTCTACTCTTTGTCCCTAGTTCAATACATAATGCAACAGACTGCTATTGACCCAGATCTCAAGGGTCAAAAACCAGAGGAGTTTTGGCACTAGTTTTCCAAACAGTGGGATGGATGAAGTAAGATGAAAGTATGCCATGGATTCTTACTTGCTCCTTTTCAATCATCTGAGCTGTCACAAGTATGATTGTCTCATTATCCTTGGGCCCTCAGCTGAATTTTGATGACCTGTGTGGGGAGTGTTTAAAGCTGCCACTACAGACTGCTCAGTGCTCCACACAAGGCTGCAAAGTCTTCATCGCAACAGAAAGATTTAAAGTAGTGGTAAGCTACATGTAACACAGGATAGAGGGCTCTTGAAGCTGAGATAAACTATTGCGGCAGTGATTCTATTTCTTAGACTGGAAAATGGGATAGAAAACTCATTCCTTGTACAGCTGACAAACACATGTGCACATCTGCTGGAGCTATGCATGCTAAATAGACCTGGAATTGCTATTGCCTTGTAGAACATGAAATCTGGATGGAGAATGGTTGTCTAACAGGAAATATTTGGCAGAAGTCTCAAAAGCTAATTTCAGCTCTATACTTAGTTCTTTAAGAGAAATAGGTTTAATTGGAAGGTAATACTTATGCTAGACATATCGTGCTCAAAAGGACAAAAAATGTAACTGTTTTTTAGGAATAGCATAGGTCCTCTAGGTGCAAGTCATGGCCTGTTGGAATTAACAGAGGTAAAATCTCAAGCAAAGGTAATGCCCTTGCAGTTCTCAACTTGTATTTGACTGCTTTTCCATCTCTGGTACACTTCTCTTTTGGTTTTGAGCAGACTCAGAAGCTCACTTTTAAGCCAAGGGAGTCTCTTGCTCTGCCTACTTCCCTTACCTATAAAGGGAATGAACTGGTTTTGTCCTTCCAGGAGAGCGTTCTTGAAAAACTCTCAGCACCTGCAAGCTCCTTTATCCTCCATGGAAGCTTCCCACAGAATCCCTCTGAGCTGACCTCTGAGCAAGCTGAAGTTTGCTCTTCGAAAATGGAACAGGCTGCCCAGGGAGGTTGTGGAGTTCCCTTCTTTGGAGATTTTCAAGACCCGCCTGGATGCAGTCCTGAGTAGCATTCTCTAAGCAATCCTGCTTCAGCAGGGGAGTTGGACTAGGTGATCTTTATGGTCCCTTCCAACTCTAAAAAAAATTCAGTGAAATTCAGTGAAAATCTAAGACCTTTGTCTTTGTACTAACCGTCAGCATGCTCAGCAGGATCCCAAACTCCACAATATTGTGACCTCTGCAGCCAAGGCTATCACTAACCGAGATATTACAAAGCAGGTTTCCTTGGTTTGTGAGTAGCAAGTCCAGCAGTGCCTCCTTCCTGGTTGGCATGTCTAATATTTGTATAAGGAGGCAGTCCTCTACACATTCCAGTAGCCTGATGGATGTCATGTGAGCTGTTGTATTGTTCTTCCAACAAATGTCTGGGTAGTTGAAGTCACTCGTAAGAACCAGGTTCTGTTGACCCGAAGCTTGCTTAAGTGACCCACATAATGCTTCATTGGTCTTTTCATCTTGGTTTGGAGGTCGGTAGCAGATGCCTACTGTAAGATCCCCCTTGTAACTTGTAATAAACTTTTGACTTTCCTTAAGAACGTACTCCAAGGAGTAAACCTGTTTGTCTGATGCCAATCTGAATAGCTTATGTGGATGGAAACAATTGATTTCATGGCCTGAGACCCCACCTTTGGGGGACAGGGGTCAAAGTTCTAGCTGGAGTGGGTGCAGTGGACCAGTGGTCTCTTGGGTTGTAAAGCTTAGGAGGCTCACTGTTACGCAAATACTCACGCTGGTTACTGCTCTAGGAGCCAGGTTAGTCACCAAGGATCACTGTAAGGTATCGAGGTCTGCTAGTGGATAGAAAAACAGTGAAGAGCACAGCTTCAATAGTGATTACAATTGCATGCTAGTACTGCATTCTTTGAGTAGATCAACTGTTCCTGGCAGAGTGGAGGACCTAGTCTTTTCTCTAGGGTTATGGCTGGAATCCATCGAATGTTACAATACTTGTAGTAGCCTGTTCTTTCTTGGGTGCCTAATCGCAAGCAGAAAGCATGAAGCAGCAACTCTGCATCTTAGATCTTGTGAAAACAATACCAAGAGGAAGTGTGCCTCTGTGTGAAAATGGGGAAACCACTGGGAAGGACAGAGTAAAGTGAAGCAACTTCATAACCAAAACAGCTTTACAGAATTGCAGAGAAATACGGGGAAGTGAAGATTCACTTCCCAGTAAAATTTCCCTCTGTAACAGTCAGTTCATTTCCTATGGCAAGACTGAGCAGTCCTGGAGTGACTTGGAGCTTCCCTATCACAGTAACCAAGACAAAGATGTGATATAGAGTTGTTGGTTCCTCTAAACAGTCTGCATAGAAACCTTTCAAAGGGATTTTTCATTGCATAGCAGTAGAGGCAATCACCACTGCCTCTGATACTGGAAGAAAAACCAGGATCAACTCGGAAGTGTAGTATTTAGTGGGAAATGGAGCAGTTAAATACAAGAATTGATCACATTTGTCCAATGGCTATCTTTGTAACAGGACCGATAAAGGGCAGTCAGTAACACTATGTTTCTGCAGGAGACTCCAGGGGCTGTATATGACCACCTTCTGGTTGTGACCCCGTAACTGCTCTGAAGAGACATTTGAAACTTGATCCAAAATTCTGCTTGAGTGTTTATATATAATCTGTGGGAAGCATTCAGAGCAAAACAGATGTGCAAGCTATGTAATAGATGGGTCAGTTCTGGACCTGTGAGGACAAAATGTGGCACACATGAACTTGCAGTGTTCCAGTGGTTATGAATCTTCAACTGCAATGCACACTTTATGGATCACCTGGCACATGAATGCACTGGGAAAGGCATCTGGCCTGTTGTGGCCACTGGCACAGAGCACTGGGCTAGCATTTGCCTTTGGAAGTTGAGTTGTCTGCTTTTGCTAGACAGCTGGGTGACAGCAAGTAGGTTTTTTTTTTTCAGTGTAAAAAAGGAATACTGAAACCACTTGTAAGCCACTTGCTTCAAAATGTAATGATAGCCAAATCTGACATGTCTATCAGATGGAAGTGCATCTGTCTTGTTGCTGAACTGTATAGGTTGCAGGACAGGTTGCAGTCATGTTAAATATCATTAATCATATCTTATCTATATTGAAACAACAGTGTGGGCAATGTAAGGAATGAAACAAACTTGGGTTTTTTTCCAAGTAGGAGATACCAACAGGCTTGCATCCTGCTTCCACCCCAGTCTCCTGGGACAGATTGTCTGGAAATAATTAATCAAATGCTTGCCTGGATATGTATGAAGGGCTCAACATTCAAATTTTATGGCACATGGGTGTTGTAAATCAGCATAACCTGAAAGAAATTAACTGGGAACCTTCTAAAAGTGCTCTAAGCTTCTCTCAGCTGCTTCAAAGTACCTGTGTAACAGCAGTAGAAACAGAGTACCATTGCAAAGAAAATCAGCCCAGCAATTGTCGAATTGTGCTTGGTACTGAGTATAATGTAAAGAAAGGTGCTGAAGAAGTGCAACATGAGGAATAATTCAGTATGCACATGGTTTAGCACGATTTTTTGGCCCTCGAGAGGTTGATTCTCCAATAAGAAGTTACTGGCTATCTGGCAACAGAGGCTAACAGAGATCTCGTGGGTTTTTTGTAACTAATGCTAGCATTAAAGTAATGGTCAATTTTTAGTCCCGCTTTTAACCATGATGCAATAAGCTTTAATGAAATTATTAATTTGTCAGAGATCTCAGACTATTATCCGGAAAATTGTAATAATCTGGCATAATACATATGATAGAAGAACACTTTCTGTGTCTTGCCTGGCTCTTTCTATCTCTTTAACTTGCTGTTTGAAGTAAGAAGACACTGGAGTTCAGTTCCAGCAGAAGCTTGGGTGTCTAGTCAGCACGCTGCCTTCTGAAGAGTCCTGATGGTGATGCTCACTTCAGCATTTGTCTGATTGCAATATACCGTTAAAATGGGTTAAAAGTTAACTGGATCAGTTCTAGGCAAGCTAATGATGAACTCTTGGAAGCGAATAGTCATCTCCATGAATTAGACTTTAGACTTCAACTCTCAACTGAAAGAAAGAAAACATCCCAGCTCTTGCTCTGGAACAGTTTCTCGTCTCGTGTAAATTGCTTGCATACTACAGTCTAGTGTACAATGTCCTTGCAAAGATAAAAAAGGAAACAAAATAACTGGAGAAGCTATTTAGGACTTCCACATCCTTAGATGCTTTTTTATGAGTAGATTTTCTTGCAGGAAAGTCTGTTGTGAGGACACAATTTTAAGCCTGAAAACAATGGATTCGGAGAATACTAAAACTTTGCCAGAGAAAGCTTTCTGTAAACATGGCCTAAACTTAGTCAGTGAAGGTTCTCCTTGGTTTTAACTTCAGGCATTATATTTTACCCACTTAGCACTGGCAGCTGTACAGCTACAACCCAATTGCGTATTTCCTGCAAGGCTACTGGAGAAAACCCAGTGTTTTGCCAGAAATGAAAAGGTGCGCTTGGTTCATGTTGGCACTAGGTAATTGGCTGGTAAAATAGGAACCTATGCTATTCTTAATCAACCTGTCAACTTTTCATCTTGCACAGGGTAGTGCTATCAGGGCCCCGAGGGTTTTAACAGTCCTTGGTGGTTTTGACCAGCCTCACTAGGGCCTCCTCTCCCACACCCCTGGCTGTGACCTGGGAGCCCATTCAAGCTCAGGCCAGGGCCTTTGCTCACTTCCCGAGCACCATTGGTAGAGTGCTGGTCTCCAGCTCAGCCATAGAATCACAGAATCACAGAATGGTATGGGGTTGGAAGGGACCTCTGGAGATTATCTAGTCCAACCCCCTGCCAAAGCAGGTCCACCCAGAGCAGGTCCCACAGGAACGTGTCCAGGCGCGTTTTGAATGTCTCCAAAGAAGGAGACTCCACCACCTCCCTGGGCAGCCTCTTCCAGGGCTCTGCCACCCCCACAGGAAAGAAGTTCCTCCTCATCTTTAGGTGGAACTTCTTCTATTCAAGTTTGTGCCCATTTCCTCTTGTCCTGTCCCTGGGCACCACTGAAAAAAGACCGGCCCCATCCTCTTGACGCCCTCCCTTTAAGTATTTATAAGCATTGATCAGATCCCCCCTCAGCCTTCTTTTCTCCAGACTAAAAAGAACCAAGTGCCTCAGCCTCTCCTTGTAAGAGAGATGCTCCAGGCCCCTCATCATCTTTGTAGCCCTCTGCTGTACCCTCTCCAGCGGTTCCCTGTCCTTCTTGAACTGGGGAGCCCAGAACTGGACACAGTGCTCCAGATGGGGCCTCCCCAGGGCAGAGCAGAGGGGGAGGATGACCTCCCTCCACCTACTGGTCACACTCTTCCTGATGCACCCCAGGATGCCGTTGGCCTTCTTGGCCACAAGGGCACATTGCTGGCTCATGGTCATCCTGTTGTCCACCAGGACTCCCAGGTCTTTCTCCTCAGAGCTGCTCTCCAGCAGGTCAGCCCCCAACCTGTCCTGGTGCAGGGGGTTATTTCTCCCCAGGTGCAGCACCCTACACTTGCCTTTGTTGAAGTTCATCAGGTTCCTCTCTGCCCAGCTCTCCAGCCCATCCATTTCTGTGCCAAGGTCTGTGACTGACTATGTATCCTTGTGATCTTAACCCCAACATTTTGACTGACTTTCTTGCTTGACCTTGGGCCTATCTTGTCGCTATGAACCAGCCTGGTGGTCACTAGGCTGTGTCTGATGCTCAGATCCTCATTAGGCCCCACCCTGACCTATGGCTTGACTTCCCAGCTTGGCCTCGGACCTGCTTCATTGCCAGAAATGTGTCTGACCATTTGGACTCGTTGGTGTCCCCTGGTAAGAGCCTGGCAGGACCACACTAGGAAAAACCCATTCCATTGCACGGATTATTCTGTTTTTCAAATCTGGCTCAGTACTCTTTCCTGTTAAAGCTTTATGACACATGTAAAACAAGAAGCTAGCCTGGTTAATTTTCAGTGCTTTCAGTGAAGAACTTAGTGATGTCAATGAAGTTTGTCACCATATTTTTTTTACCTTGTTCCAAATCACTTGTTTGAGGCCTGGGAAGTGACGACTGAGGCTGAGCGGTTGAACCACTAGGGTTGCAGCCATGCTGCCTAGACAGGAAAACAGCAGAAGCAATTCAGTGTGGTCACCTCCTGTATTTACTCACTCTTAATTTTCATGTGTAATGAGCTCTCTTCAGACGATTTAGCATTCTGAAATGAGCTTTTCATTAGTTCTATGGAAACATGAGCTCTGTGGCAACCAAGGACAAAAAGGGAATTGAAAAGAACATTATGCATAAATCCGTACTACATGTGCATTTAAATACTGCATGTGGCATCTAACAGCAGGAATGGAAAGAGCTCAGAAGGGTAAGTGTAGCTATAGATATGCTTCTAATTTTTTTTTTTTAGTTGGGCATTCTTAGGTAAATTACTAAATACAAAAAGCCTTATCTGAGCTGAAGCTGGTTGGGGCTGAAGGAGTCACGATGTGATTCCTTTTATGTTCTTCACTAGGCAACTTCTTTTGGCTGTACCAAAATAGGCTGGTAGACTGAACTAACCTTTCCTGTGATCTGGCAAGGTGGTTAGTGATGCAGTGAAATACTGCTGGGCAATTCTAAGGGGTTATAAGACAATGACTATTTCCCAATCTTAGTGTTAGGTTGGACATTGACTAACTTGGGTTGGTCAGGGAAATGGACAGCCATGCCTATTTAAAACTTGGCAACAAGCAGCTTGCCATCATATGGACATATTAATTTTCTGAAAACAGAACTCTAACCGCATCCAAACGGAAAAGTATGCACTATATAAAAAAATATATACGAAGTCTCTAGCACTCTGATAAACTCATTCTGGCTGATTAAGCATACAGTAACATTTGACTGCCCTTGTCAGCTGGAGGGGTGAATGGATAAAATAAATGTACTTTCAGTCTCTGACTGAACATATTTCATATGCTGGGTAGGAGGTCAGTATGACTCATCCTTTTAATTTGCTGGATGGCCTGATATTTGTAGAGAAAAATCTGTCCTTCTGTTGAATGCTTGCAGGGATGTAATGCTTCTTGGTACCTGAATCCAGTACAGGTGCTTTTCCAAACTGATATCCAATTTCTGTCAAGCTGCCACACCTTAGCACGGCTCTCTGAAAGTGATTTAGTGTGAATACTGTGGTTTAGCCCTAAAGAGCAAGGATTCCCCCATACCAGAAGGCCAGTAGCTGACTGCATTCCTTAACATGCCATGGGCCACTGCAGCTTGAGAGTGCACCTGTCTGGATCCTACTGTCCAAATAGTGGAGTTGCTTCTAGAAGATCCCCTAATTTGGTCCTGATTTAAATAACACTGCCCTGAATGTGGAAAAGGGTGTGTGGCTTTTGTGCTTAACTAAACTCTGCATCTCATTTAATGAGACTGCCCTATACCAGGCTTGAAGAAGGCAGCAGGCTCAGCACAGGTCTAATGCTGTCCAGGTAACAGCAAACTGAGAAGAAACAGTAATCAGCTCTTAATGCCTCACTGAGAGCGTGGCTCAGTTTAATAACCTGCTTCTTAAAAAAGGTCCCTGAGGAAACAGTAATCTGTACATGAAGATCTCTATAGGAGTTTAATTAGGTGGTGTCCGAGAAACATACTTGCTTGTTCTCAAGTCTCTTTAAGAACTGGGCCTCTAGTTCCTAATTATCTTGTTCTTTTTGACTGGGACAGCTCAATAATTATGATCTGAGCTGGGTGAATGAATGCAGTAAAATGATGTTCTTAAATGCAATCAGCCACCCATTGCTCTGACAGAAAGTGGGATAGTGTAATAACACAGCCTTGCAAGAGATCAACATGAATGTAAGAATGCTGCAAAATGTTTGCAGAAGTTTGCTAGGAATTAATCATGTTAGCTTTATCTTGTAAGTCGATATAGGTCCTCCATGCTCCAGATGAAGCTTTAAGTGATTTCTAAATGAGCATGACGTTAAGTGAGCAGAAACCTAATCAGTAATTGATAGATCTAGTTGCATGTCCCTGTCACCACACTGTCTCTGATACGCAGACCAGATTGAGCCACTGAGCCCCTAGTGCAGCTTCTAAGTAGCTTTAATTGTACTACAGTGATGTTAGAGGCCTCATTATGCTAACAGTGATGAAAATTGAACTCCCAAAGTGAGAAAGTAGTGCAATAATAAAGTAAAATTTATCCAGCACCCTGGCCATTATTAGCTCTCACAGAAAGGCCAAATGCAAAAAGGAGATGGAGGATTACTATATGGAAATGGCTAATCTTTTGTTGTTGTTGTAGTTGTTCCAGCTGTCTAGACAGCTAGCCAAATGCCAGGTTAATTTTTCAAGACCCTGACTGCAAGATGTTTTAACACTTCATCCTTGATCATGAGTGCAATCTACTCAGATTGTCTGGCAGTTATTGATCCTATATTCAACAGACTAGAAGGTTTTTTCAAGGTTATATCACTTGATAAAGTAAAAAATATTCCCGTCGAAGCTTATAGTGAGTTTGGTATGTTTTTAAGTTGATGAATGAAATACAAAGGAGGCTGAGGTTGTGAAGATAATATAGGAGCAATGAAACCTTTGAACAGATTGGTCAGAATGACAGCTGTATGTCCAGATCTCCTCGTACTACTACAAGTGTTCTCAGACTTAAAACTTAGAAGTGAAGCAGTAGGAGAGTTCAGAAAAATTGTAATACTCAAGATTAAAGTATAAACGTACTACATCTGAAGTGAGAGTATACAGAAACATGGGTATACTCTCATAGCTGAGCAACTCACTCAACTGTCTCACCCTTCTCCCTCCCAATTCTGCTGTTGATGTCAATCTTCTCCAATCTGGTGCATGAAGAAGTGTTTTCTAGGTGTGAGAGCAAACACCAGACTTCACCAATATGTTTCTCTGTGCCTTGTGTCTGTTGCTTTGATGCCCTGCTGCAGCTAGCGAAGGCTGCAGTCTTATTTAGGCCTTAGTTTCTGCCTCTGACAGACTCCACCAAGGCCGGACCGGAGTCGTGGTATGTGAAATTCAAAAGGTGGCTGCTGGGGAAAACCTTTTCAGAACAAAACCCCAGTGTAGTCCATGCTGCTTTGCATGACAGTGTTATGTTTGGACTGAACAATGGCATTTGGCACAATATTATCGAGCAGGAGGCAACGGCACTGTAGACATATGATGGATAACAAGCTTGTGGCCCCGAGCAGTTGCTCGCATCAGACCTATGGAAATTCGTACGGTGTATGATTAACACTTGCTGTCAAGCAGAATCTTAAAAAGCTGTTCACAAAAAGGGAAGGAAAGCTTATAATGGTTCATAATGATAGCTCTTACAGAGATCTTGCTATCCACCACTTCGTATGAAGCCATCTGCCACACTGAGAGAGCACAATGGAGCTGCATCGTAATTCCTAATGTGGGGCATGACCTGCCATGTACCAGACAGAAACCTGGGTGTGACATTCCTTTGATGTAGCTGGGATTGTTACCCCCGCAGAGTCCATAAGCAAAATTTAAATGTGCTCTGTCAGTGGTTTGTTGCCCAACCTTGGAGTGTAACAGCTGAAACTGCTTTATGGCCTGCTGCAGAAGCAGCAAAGATGCTTCCCTAGCAGCTGCCGTGAGTCCCAGACTGTATTCTGTGCCCTTACCCTTTCAAGAATTAAAGAAGACTTAGATATGATACATTATTGCATCTTGAACGTTAGAGATCAGATCGGCACCAGAAGATTTCCCCCTTGGGTAGTTCATCTCTGTAGGGAAGCAGTAAAGCACAGTCTTTTACACATTCAGCAGCATAAATAATGACAGCGCCCAGGTTTGGTATGAGAGGGAGCACCAGTTATGGTTTGTTGAAGCATCAAATTGGAAGATGAAACTGGATACAGTGTGCTGGAAATAATCAGCTGATCGGCTTTTATGTTATACTCAAAATTTGTTTTCACTGTTCAAGCAAAACCACTCCACTACCCTTACACAAAAAGAAAACCAGTACTTTACTGCAGCGAAAGTAACTGTGAATGTAACTTTATTTATTAGCATAGAGCACTAGAATCATAGAATGGTTTGAGTTGGAAGGGACCTTAAAGATCATCGAGTTCCAACCCCCCTGCCATGGGCAGGGACACCTCCACTAGAGCAGGTTGCTCAAAGCCCCATCCAGCCTGGCCTTAAACACTTCCAGGGATGGGGCATCCACAACTTCCCTGGGCAACCTGTTCCAGTGTCTCACCACCCTCAAAGGAAAGAATTTCTCCTAATATCTAATCTAAATCTCCCCTCTTTCAGTTTAAAACTGTTACCCCTCATCCGATTGCTCTACTCCCTGACAAAGTCCCTCCCCATCTCTCCTGTAGGCCCTCTTTAGGTACTGGAAGGCTGCTATGAGGTCTCCCCGGAGTCGTCTCTCCTCCAGGAGACCCCAAGTCTCTCAGCCTGTCTTCATGGGAGAGCTGCTCCAGCCCTCTGATCATCTTCATGGCCCTCTGCTGGACCCATTCCAACAGGTCCCTGTCCTTCCTGTGTTGAGGACTCCAAGGCTGGACACAGTATTCCAGGTGGGGTCTCATGAGCGCAGAGTAGAGGGGTAGAATCACCTCCCGCGACCTGCTGGCCACCCTTCTCTTGATGCAGCCCAGGATATGGTTGGCTTTCTGGGCTGCCAGTGCACATTGCCGGCTCATGTTGAGCTTCTCATCCACCAACACCCCCAAGTCCTTCTCCTCAGGGCTGCTCTCCAGCCATTCTCTGCCCAACCTGTATTTGTGCCTGGGATTGCCACGTCCCAGGTGCAGGACCCTGCACTTGGCCTGGTTGAACTTCATGCGGTTTGCACAGGTCCGCCTGTCCAGGTCCCTCTGGATGGCATCCCTTCCCTCCAGCGGGTCGACTGTGCCACCGAGCTTGGTGTCGTCAGCAAACTGGCTGAGGGTGCACTCTATCCCACTGTCCATGTCTCCGACAAAGATGTTAAATAGCACTGGTCCCAGTACTGACCCCTGAGGAACTCCACTCATCACTGGCTTCCACTTGGACATTGAGCTGTTGACCACAACCCTTTGTGTGTGGCCATCCAGCCAGTTCCTTATCCACCGAGTGGTCCATCCATTGAATCCATGACTTTCCAATTTTGAGACCAGGATGTCATGTGGGACAGTGTCAAATACTTTGCATAAGTCCAGGTAGGTGAAGTATAGGAACATAGTAGAATGACCAGAATGAAATGACATGGTGGGCTGAAAAGCTTGTCATGTAATCTTTTCTGCAGCCAACACTCATTAGTGCTCCAGTGTAGTCTGGTCTGTATATGTTTCCGTTTAAATTTTCTATCAATTTCCTTACATAAGCTCAGTGCTAAGTGTCTGTTATGTGAGATGCCAGCAGACTTTGCTAGTGAGTGGCCACATCTCTATTACTTTATGTTCAGACATGCGTTCCTTCAACCTCTGACCCTTTTGCTTACTTCCATTCTCTTTAGGGTGCCTAGTTTGCATTTTTGCTTGAGTTTTGACTGCTGTTGTGTTCCTTTAACTGCTAATAACAGCTATGTGCTGGAAAAGCTGACTTGTACAGCCGTGCTTTTTCAGCAGGAGGGACTTGCTTGGGGAGACCTCAGAAGTTCATTGCTAAATAATCAATGAAGAGATAACATCCCAAATAGCAGTCTGCCCTGGCTTCAATGACAGCCAGGAATTTACTTGTATGGAGTGAAATAATGTTTCTTCTCAGGCATCAGGAAACAGCTTTATCTTTCGTAAAGATACTTGAGAGATGTGAGCAGGGAGTCTAATCTACTGTATGGGAATGCTATGGTGATAGTCAACATAGCTTAAACCTGGCTAGCAGGCCTGTCTCATAAACACATGACTAGTTTCCTTCCCTTTTTTAAGATGGATTAGCAAGTAAAACTACTAAGGGTGGATTCAAGCACTCAAAACTTTCTGAGAAATGGCTGTGTTTCAAGAGCACGTCTGTTATACGCATTGGTGGGCCAGTCGGTCCAACTGCAGTTGCCTCTTTCTTCTGGATTTTGGCAATACCTGTTTCTAACAAACTTTGTTGACAATGGACCTGCCAGCTTCTGTCTAACTGTACACCAAAAGAGCGATTCATGGCTACCAGTTATTCAGTCACAACTTTGCCAGACTTTACTCAGATTGCAGCAAAAAGACACTTTTTGAATGAAATGGACTGAGTTTTGGTGGACTTGGGAATAGAAGGACAAAATTCTGTCTTTTCCAGCTGTTTTCCCCTGAAATCCTGAGTATTGTCTTTTTACTTGTCTCAGATTCGGTGACTCCTCTCCGAATGCGACCATCGCAGCTGACAGCCCTGCCCATGAAATCTGTTCACTGCTCTTCACACACTTCTAATTCATTTCCCACAACCATATGGTTGTCATGAGGATTTAACCTCTATTCTCAGTGGGCTTTCATTTCCACTGGCAGATGAGAAGCTTGCCATGTATTATCCTGGAAAATACAATCGCCACAGACTAGTTACATGATCAGAAAAAACGCAAGCTGCTTTCTGAGAAATAAAATTACTAAAAGGCTAGAGCATGTGGAGAAATGCAAAAAAGAAGCTTCAGAAGAAAACCGAAATAAGCTTCTGGCAAAACCAGTAGGATTCTTGTCTTTGATTAATGATGGAAACTACTGCATAATTTTGGTAATGATGGTTCAAATGTAGGAAGTCAAATGCATCATAGTTCCCTGGGTCTATTACTATCTAGTTGTTTCTTATGGCTCCATCTCATTTTTGAAAGGCAGTATGATAATACTGCTCTGAGCACTGTGGCAATAGCTAAGCTTTAGCCACCATATCAGAGGCTTGAGGCAGAGAGAAGTCATTTAATATTTTTATCTCATCCGGCATATGTTTGTTATGTGACCCTCACATCGGAAGAGCCCTTCTTCCAAATTTGCACCATCCCACCCTGACTGATGAGTTTATAGCTGATGTGAGGAAGGGAAATGCCATTATGCCAAAATGCAAATAATTTTGTAAGTCAACTCATTCCATATTTTCTTTCACTCTTTCACACAAACTTCCCTGAATATCCAGCTTCATATGCTGGTTTTCAGGTCAGACTAACACTAAGTGTTGGTGTTAAGTGCTGCGTGTACAGGAAAGGAATATTCTAGCAGTGGTAGTTGTGGTGGCAGCAGGAGGTTTCTAAGAATATATTACATAGTAGGCGTGTTGTACTATAGCTGTCTTCTCTGAGCTCTGTGAATAGTGGACCGAACTATTAGAGACAGCTACTCCTCCCACAAAGCTAGTATTGATTAGAGAAAAGCAACACTAATTTAGTTTCTATATAATAAGGTTTCTTTAATGTTTGAAGTCGATGAGCTTTACAAAGTTCTGGGCATGGTATTTTGCAGCTAGATTCAAATACATAGGGCAAAATAAATGCATTCTTGAAACTTAAATTTAAGAATAAGCAAACCGAACTGATTAGACTAAAAAAGGAATTCTCTCCAACGGCAAAATGCATTTTGTGCTGATTCTATTGAGGATTTTATGACTTTAGATATGGCTGAGCATAATGCTTTTACATGGAGGAACAACATGATGGATGATGATTTTTAGAAGTGAAATAGCAGTGCTGCTCTTCAGCTGTGCTTGGAGTTGCTTACCAGCTTTTCTCTTGAGACTTAATTAAAAAGAATATACTGTCCATCTTCATATGGAAATACCGGCATACTAGAAAAATCGGTTTGCTTTGATGTTACTGGTTGGTGCTTAAAAAGCAGATGTATCAAGGTGTCATACTTTCGACTGATTATCATAAATACTGTTACTTTCTTATAGCTCATGAATCTCAGCATTATGGCCCTGGGAAGCTGCAGGAAGCGCAGCCTGAGGTTATGGACTTCGAAAGACAACATACTCCACAAACAGTAAGTTCAGTGTCGTCCGTCATCACAAAGAAATTCCTCTGCCCACTCCTTCCTGTTGCCTTCTGGATGGGATACGGTCTTGTGAGCTTGTGGGATGTTGCTGTTCACTCCTCATGACAACGCTGAGTTTTCCAGCTCCCCTTATGCTATGATGCAATCATATACACATATATCATGGCACCAAGCAAAATAATGAAATTCGGGCCGAAGTGGCAATTTCCCTCCAAAGTGAAGATGCCGATGACTTTCCAAAGCATGTTTTAGTAAGCAGGATGTGAGCTTTCCCTGCCCCGTTCCCTTGATCCTCAGGGCTACCTGAGCATTGAAGTGAAGTCAGGGTGCAGCATGTTGTCTGCATGCAGATTGTTCTTGAGAAAAGTAAAAATTGGGACTTCAAGAGGGCCCAAGTGAGTGTCTGGAAGGTTCAAGAATTATGTGTGTTAACATTAAGGGAGCAACAAGCAGGAGAAGTAGGTGAGGGAGAAAATATGAGTTAATATACAGTAAAGCAGCCAGAGCAGAACACGTGAGGACTTTGGAAGTGAGGCAGGCAGCTTGTAACCTGGTATGTCCACGTGCTGGACCAGACCTGCCTCTGCAAGCATGGTGCCCTAGCAGTGAGTGAATTCACCTGGCATCAGGCTGAGTCTCAGTTCTGGCTGTGACACTAGCAGGATACTTCTCTCTTTCTTGGTGTCCTGCTGTGGCCGAGCAGACTTCAAACTTTTTACGGCAATATCTGACAAGTCTGTTCCACTACTTGCACATACTCCAGGAGTTTGAACCCTATGTGGCCTTACAGTAATTAAGATACATAAGATGATAAAGGTAAGGATAGATGTGATGGGGCTGCAATGAAAAAAGAATTAATAATTAAGCTTTAACTTTGATTGAAATGTATTTGTAGATTAGCTTCAGTATGAGTGTTGTATTTCTTTAGTGAGTAAAGCCTTTGCTTGACTGCAGGAAAGTCATAGCTTCGTGTATCTCTTCTATAGTAACCATTAAATATATAACTGATACATATGCATTAGTGAAGCATCAAAGCCAGCTCAGCAGCAAATTAGTGACTATATCTGTTGTTGAAAAGGTTGGGAGACTGCTCATTCTTATAAGATGCCCATTGTTATATTTCTGCTAAGCCAGTATCAACAACCTTTTTTGTAATTGACTGCTATTTGGGATGATTCTGCTTCTGAAAGTTCAGTCTTAACGAAGTGATTATTTCTGGAATAGATGTATGCTTGTCTGGAATAAACATCAGGTAAGAGCAAGAAAGACTTGATCCATCAGACACAGAATTATGAATAGCGGTTCAGATGTTCAAGCTTTCAATTGGTCATATCAGGAAGCCTTCAACTAGTTAAATTCTTTGGAGAAAAGGTGTAAGAAACTGCCATTTCAGTTGTGTTAGTACCTCTGTTAGTACTATATAGATAATGAAAATGTTGAATAACTACCTTTGTAGATGTATCTGCAGAAAAACACAGCTAAAACGTACGTCATTAATGATGAATTTCTGGCAGTTGTGCATTTCGATCTTGTGTTGAAACTACTTCAAAATCAGACTTTTCTTGTCCTCTCTTTCCCAGGCAACAGCTTCAATCATTTCTACTAACAGAAGTCTTTTTTTGCTGGTATTACAGGAAATAGAACTTAATGGTCTCTAACCAAGCAATGGAACAGTATTTCCCATAATAGACCCTAGGTCATCGCCAACATTTGCCATATACTACTGGCAGTTAGGACAGATGAGTTTTTTTGACCATTGTAGTAAACAAGATTTAGAGTATCTTGGGAATAACAGAGGCAAGGCCTAACAGCTTGGTAATTGCTAATAGGGGATTACCTTCCCTTCTCTAAGCTCTAGGAGGGGATTCCCACTCAAAGCTGTTGCAGCCAGATAATTTGTACATCTCACAATCTACTGCTCATCCTTTGTCTAAGAAATTATTTAAAAGAAGATAACACTGTCTCTGTCCCAGTTTTCCCTGCTGCATTTTAAGTGCCACTAGCAAACAGGGACGTGGTAAACTGTTTATTTGAACTTCATATTACAATTTCAGGTCCATGGAGCCGGAGCAAGTTTGCTTTGGGAGCGCAACTAATATTTTTGAGCCTTGAGCATTCACTAAAGCCTTCCTCTGTATTCCTGACTGTGACATTTGGAGTGGAAAAGCACAGTCATATCTGCTCAAATCTTTTCAACTGCATCTACTATAATTGCCAGATTGAGTCTTGTGATAACTTCAGTGCTTGATTTATTGAAGCCAGCCTGTGAGATTTCTAATAAAAGTTGCATAATGCTAGGCTGCTGTACAAAGCCTGGTATCTGCAATTACATGAGAACAGCTCTTTTCCTGTGGGAAAGGTGGTTGTAGTGACATTTGAAATGTGGCTTGTGGGAACACTACTGGCTAAAAAGGAGCAGCTGATTTTTTGTTATTCTGGGAGGCTGAGCATATGGTGAAGCACAAGGCCAAACAAGTTTCTCCCTGTGCTTTGCCAACCTGTCTCATAGTGTTCCCTGCAGTCTTCTCTCCCCACTTGGCAGGCAAAAGTTTTGCATGCCACTTTTCCAATTTACTAGATATAGTGGTAAGAAATTGCCTTTCCCTATAAAGCTTGCTTCATCAAACATGCTAGGAAGTCATGGCCAAGTAGCCATCTGGGCAGTCTAATGCCTGTATTAGAAATGGGTGGATGCCTTTCATTTCATTCCTCGCGCTGAGCTTCGTTGAACCTATTGCTGTATTTTTCCACAATATTATCAACTGTGGTGTCCAAATTATATTCACAAAGTACTAATACCGGCCTGTGCTCCACTGTTTCCTCTCTCTCTTATTATAGCCTGAGCTCAAAGATGAAGAAAGCATTTGTTCTAGAATAAAATTAAGTGGCAAGGAGAACTGATTTGAGTCTAGATTAGAGCCAAGACCCTTCCACAGAAACAGTTTACTAAAGGAACCTTTATATTTCCTTGACATTAACTTTATCTGGAAGGTTAGATCTGGCTGACAATGAATTATTCTGTTGCAATTCTGTGAGACTGAAGCATGACACAAGCTTATTAGACAAATTCTATGAAATCAACAACATGGGAAAGTCTAAAAAAGAGGAAATAAAGTGATGTAGCATTGGGCTGGTAATTCATTTGATCAGATTTCAGGCACTGAGTTAATACTTTGTGGTGGAGAGTTGATACTTCCAGTGGAGAGCTCAACCACTTAACTGTGTTTAGGTGGATTACGCTGATGCTGGGTGCTCTGCACAAGGCAGAATCTCAAATCTCCAGACAAATATGCACTTTTGAATGCTTGTCTCCACAGCTGCAATGTCTTCAATCTCCAGTGCAAATGTCTTGCTCAGTTTTCTAATAGTACAGCTCAAACATACTAATGATTTGGTTTCTGGGGCAGCATAGCCACTGCCCTTGTCCTTTAAATTGCAGTATGCTTTAGGAGAATGAATGCTTTAGGAGACAAATTATTTGGGACTCTGAAAAATTAATCCAAATGTTTGAAAGAATCAAGGTGTGCAGTCCATATCCAGCGTTTCGTACACTGTGCAGTTAGGAAGCATCTCTTCCTTGAGTTGAGCTGGATGCCTGTTGTATTAGCACAGGAAGCTCAACATTGCAAGTGGCTTCTTGGAAGCAGAAACACTGTCAAATGAGCTCTGAAGCCCTGCAGCTCATGAAGTGTGTATCTAGCTGAAGGCAGCAAAAAATTGTGCAGCTTCTTTGAGATCAGTGTGCTACTGATTGATTAAAAAACAGAAAAAAAACCCCAAGAAAAGATCAAGCCAGAGGGGGCTGGCAGTAATAGCGCCACCGGTTCCACTCTGATTAGCCTGATTTTACTTACATTTAGGTATCAATTGTGACTAATGCAGTGGATTTGGGCAATAGCTTGCCATGACTTTCATGTTTCGTCCTTCTAACTGGAATGTAGTGCACTGTCTGTCGTCCTATTAGAAATGCATACAAGAAATTAATTATTCAAGCTGTTGTGGTGAGCCTTATATTTCTTGCAGCCCAGTATTGTGAAAGAAAAGCTTTTGTGAGCTTTTAAAAGCTTTCCTTGGTGGAAAGTAGATGTTTTAAAACCTGTAGATTGTATAAGAATTTACTCCAGGAATAATGTCTAGCTTGTCTTGCGTAGCACTACTGGCATTCTGCTTTAGTCCTTGACATGAGCAGCAAGGCACAGTCCTGTTAAAAAACACCTTCATCCTGATTAAAAGTTTACAGGATCCTGATTCTATAAAAATGGTTAGGAATCCAGCCTATCTCAGCATGCTGTCGCCGTCTAGAACTGACATCAAATACTTCTCTCAAATTATTTTCTTGTATTCCAACTGTGCAATTTCGCTCTCAGAAGGAACTTAAAAATGTACCTAACCAAATAGCATTGTTCATTTTGCTTCTTATCTGGTTCAACAGGACAGTCTGATTAGTTTTCTGTACGGTTGTGCTTCTTTCACACTTTAACACATTGCAAAGTTTCCTTCCTCCTCTCACTGGATAAGCTAAATGGGCACTTCAGTTCTTCAGAATGTGAACCCATCAGGTTGTGCATGGGACAGACTCAGTCACTAGCACATCACATGTAATGTACCAGGCTGTTCTCAACAGACATGAGGCATAATCTCTTTTAGTAGCTATACTATGTACCAAAAGTACTTTAGTTTCAGCAAGGTTAAACCTGAAATGGGTTTGTCCCTCCTAGAATCAGAGTCGGCCATTAATAGACCTAAATCAGTCCATTTGCAGAGCTGAGAGATGGCTTCTTGAGCGCTCTACCCTCTGACCAAGAGTTGTAGATTGAAAAGCCATGAAAAATAGCTTTTGTAGCCATAGCCGATAGTTTGGAGGTTACGATAATGCCCCAAGCAATGGGGGAGCAATTCCAGCAGCTGACTGAAGAGACAGCGTGAGTTTGCACTGAACTTCTTGGTGGAGACAGACTCTGCTGTTAGTTTGGAGCTACTATGTCTATAAAAGGACTAATTAACATTCAAGGTGAAAAATTATTACATCTTAAACATAGCTTTTATTCTCTAACAGATATGGGATCAGCTATCATGTAATGTGAACCTTGAGAGAAATGCTTTTGTAAGAATTCCACTTTAGCTTGTCAGGCTAACTTGCACCATCTAACTTACTGAACAGATTTAATGAGTCAAAAGTCTCGTTCACAGATTCCTACGGCAAGTATTCTGAATATTTTGCTGGTATACACACCGGGCATTAAAAGACTCCAGCATGAAATCTTCTGGCATCGTTACAAAAGTCAAATCGTAACTATCTCCTTCCTGGGAGCAAACAGAGGTGCCTCACTAAAATGGTGTAGTACTTTAGAAATTCTATAGTTAAGAGTCGTACAGCTCAACATGACATTGGCGGCTGGGAATTATAAAGAAGAGTATAAGGATAGGAAAAAGAAATAAGTTCTTCATAAAGAGAGTGGTCAAAGCTTTAAACAGCTTTCTGAGAGTGGCTGTGAAATTTCCATCCAGGGAGATACTCAGAATTCAAACTAGATAAATTCCTGAGCAGTCTGATCTAGCTTTGAAATTAGCCTTGTCTTGGGCAAGGAGTGGAGGTTCTTGGACCAGGTGGCCTCCAAAGGTCCTTGCTGCCCTAAAGTAACCTATGATTGTCATATTCCTCATGTCTATCTGTGGCAGGTGGGGCTTCCTGAACCAGATGTATGGGTATGTATGTAGTAGCCCTTCGTGTTTCAATTATCTTCTGTGAATTTGTCCACTGTCTTTTTTGAACATCTATAAACTTCTGTTGCCCATAACATCTTGGAGCAAAGTGTTCTACAGCTTGTCTGTCCTGATAGCTGCTGCCTTCAGTTTTCATTGAAACTGCTTGTTTCCTGTGATGCCTTCCACCTCCTGTGTTGTAAAATACAATAAATGTCATGTCATTTTATAAAGAACTAGCATGTTCCCTATCCTTCCTGCTTTATAGGAAGAGAAAGCTTGTCCTCGGGCAGAGATCCTACTTATGGTCTTCAGAGGCCTGGCACATGACAAAGAGTTGTGGAGGCAGACTGCATGCTTGGCTTTATGCAGCCCAAAAGTAACTTGGTGTTCTTGCCTGTATGAATAGCATGGCTTGTCCTTGCTCGAACTGAATGGTTTAAAACATGCCATGGATGACGACAGCTCTCTTCAGTTGGCCAGACCCTCAGGTAAAATGTCCAGAGCTTGTTTATCTTGCATCTTAATTATCCTGCGAGACATATTGTGCAGTTGTTTCCCTGATTCTGTCTGGTCTTCTAAAGAACTTGAAAGCTGTGTGACAAAGGTTGTGTCATGGACCAAATGTATTCCTTGGGTGAATGCCCAGGAAGCCAAGTCTGGCACATTCTGCCCTTTATTGACATGAAGAAATCGAGAAGTAAGTATGAGGAATTGTCTTTTATGCAAAAGACAGGAATATTCATCCAATATCCATAAAAACTAAAAGATAGTATTCTGATTAATCCTCTGTGTGTGAAAGGAGAAAATCAAAAGACAGAAGGATGGCTTGTGTTGGCTTTGTTCTCCTCGTGCAGTCAGTGCTGGAGCTGGGCATGGCATTAGCAGACCTGCTAATAAAATATTCCATAACAGCCAGAGCAGCTCATGCTTAATGGAAAAACATGAAATGTTCCATTGGGAAACAATTGCTCTTTATGCAAGATGCATTTCTTCTCTCTCCCTTTTGTTCAAGGAATCTTACTTGGAACAAAAAAATGCTTGTCCCTTCAGACGTCCTCTGTTCATGCTGCTTACTCCCCAAACCAGAATCATAATCCCTTGTTTGGATGAAATAATCAGGAACACAAATATCAGTTGAGATAGCACAGACAGATTATAGCTTCCAGCAGGACAAGGGAGGATGGGTCAAGCTTTAAATACCTCTCCCTTTATGCAACTGTTTTTCCTAAGGATAAAACAAGGGGAATATAAACAAAAATTCTTTAGGCAGATGGCCTTTAGTAACCTCTGCACAAGGCATCGGCAGCTTGTAAATAACGAGTGGTCCAGAGAGCAAGCCCTGACTGAAAGGGCTTTCCAGACCTGGGTGCGGAAAGCCTTGTTGCACAGCTCAGGGGGCAGATGCTATTGGAAAACTTAATGTACTAAAACCACCAGGCAGATATTTAGCAGTAAAGAGTGAAAGCCAATGAAGAAGATAAAATTCTTGCTCAATTTTCGACCGTAGTTGACAGCTGACTCTTATAGCTATTTAGTCCAATGGTGGTTAATTTGGGAAGATGGAGGATACTTTTAGGAGCCATAAACTGTAGGTTGCTTCATTTTCCCAGTTGATGTGACACGGAGCTATCCTGCCCTTGGTGTCGGTCATGCTTCTGTCTCCTTAAGGGCATTGCTAAACTTGTAAGGAAAAAGGGAAGTTTGATCTGTTGGGATTTACATATCGGGTGCAATGTAATGTGTGACAAGCACCTGTTTCTAATCCAGATCCATAAATAGATCCTCGGGAGTCCCTACAAATCCTGCCTATTTTCCTGACAAATTTCTCCTTATATATCCTTCAGATTTTGCATGACTAAGCTCAAAAATTGAAAGATTGAAATCCTTTGCTGATGACCATTTTCAAGAATTGTCATTTTGCAAACTAAGTTAAGGGATGCTCAAGCTGTACAAATTGGAATGGGATGCAACAGCATGAATAAAATCTCCAGAAAAAAATTTAAAGATTTCTCTTAGACTGTACTGGAACTGGTACATCTCAAAAGTGGCTCACCTCAATTACTATCTGTTCATTTAACAGTCCAGTTGGCTGCTATCCATGTATATTTATATAAGGCATATAGAAGGACTTCTAGGCTGTGAGGAGTCTGGAGGTAGAGGAGATAACAATGGAGAGGAGGGGTTTGGTTAAGATGAAGACCATTGAAGTAGTGTGGACAGAGGTCTGGAAACGCTTGTTCAGCAGCAGATGTGAATGCGAAGCAGGTAACTTGCCCAAATGTCTGCTTTGGGTTCTGATTGCCATACGTTAATTTTTTTTTTGGATCCTCAGATTCCTAGCTGGAAAAGGACATTGCTTGAGACTTCCCAATGAGTTCACTTCTGTCTTGGTTGTCTAGCAGTTGTTTAAGCCAGTATTTTTGGTTACTTGTACAGGAAAGAGTGCAGATAAAATTCATTCTTACATCTTACTGAGACCTTCATCTCCTAAGTCTAGCCTGGTAGTCATTGACAGATTTTAGTCAGAAGCCAGAAATAAATAACATAAGCTGCTTGATATTATTTGTGCTATCAGACAACTATTTATGTGGGAATATGTTCTGCATAGGATTTGGAGACAGCTGTTGCCTCTGTAATATTGGATCTGAGATGCTGCGTGCAGAGCTGTGAATCACAGCTAACCATGTCGGGTACTTAAATTGGGTAGGAAAACTGTAGCTAAGTAATCATTGCCCTCTTGGAATGATGTCACTGGAGGAGAATTAAATGTACAAAGGCATGCAGAGTTAGATGACCATTTTTGTGAAGTGTTTCCATACTTGATTGAAAAACTGTAGTGGGTAAAGATGCTTATTTTCCCAGAAAAACACAGTAATAATGAAAAAGCCAGGTTTGACTGCATTAACCTGAGTCTTTGTGAGATGTAATTCTAAACTAGCCTTTACCTTTAGCATGCCACAGTAAAAACTGGACACTTGGGGAAGAGATTATAATAAATGAATTAGGAAAATTGTCTGGCAAAGCTTTTTTCACCTTTTACCAACACACATGTAAATAGTGGAGGCTGCATGCCCAGTGTGGGTGTAAGGCTTAGTTATGATTCAGCTAAATGGAATGTAAATGAAGTCTTCGATAATGAAATGAGTGGGAACATTTTGGACTTTCATTAACTTCATCCTTATAAAAAAGATAATTCAAAGAGCTGCTTCTAGCTCCTGAAAGATAGTTTTCAAAAACCTGATTAGAGATGGAAAGAATTGGGGCTTTTGTTGAACTTAAACCTTCGATGAGAAATGTCTGTAAAATCCTCTTATCCCTGGTGCCAAGCATGATCCAAGAAGTGAAATCTTGAGTGTCTGAAAAGCATAGACAAATTGAATTTAACACGGAAAGGTTGCCAATAGCTGGAGCTAGGCACTGTCTCTGAACTGAAGAGCTATTGGAAGTGGCAGCGATTTTTAGTAAAACCAGTATTGAAGTAGTGACACCTCAATAACTTCAGCCAAGGGTCAAAAAGAATAGATGACAAAGTGGGATGGTGTCAGTTAACTATGAATCGGTTGGGTTGACTACCACCAGCTCTGAAGTAGTTCTGAACCAGTGAGTAGGAATTTAGCCATGAGCTTTACCTAAAGCCAACAGCAGGACATTTGTTAGATGTGTACTTCGACATTCTTCTAAAGATGGCCTGATGCTGCAGGTGGTCTTGCAGTTGCCCATAGCTGCACTTGGTCAGATTTTAGAAAAAAAAACATCTTTAGCAGCTGAGACAGTCGACTCTCTACTGTCCCCCCCCTGTTTTCTGAACTGCAGTTTGTACGCTCAGCAGGTGGAATAATGCAAACAAGACAGTAGATCTTGTGAGGAGTGATTGTATAGTCCAAATTAAATTGTAGCATCTCCAAACTTGTAGTATATATACATGTAGTAGATATATATATGTAGTATATGTACTTAAGATACATTTGCTGAAAGAATTACCAGAAGACATCGGGATAATCATGTGTGTTATACCACCAACTGGACGCTGACGAAGACAGGATATAAAATGAATATAAATATAATCGTAGGGGACATGAAGAGGCGCATGAGCCTTAGGTAATTTTGTAGAGCTGATCCAGAGTACTGTTGAAAATTAGCTGTTCCAATAGCAGATTGTTTGCACAGACCTTTTTTCCTTCCTTTTCCTGGAGGAGGAAAAGCTGGTTTTATTCAAAGATGTTAGGGCAGGTTAGAGGCTGGAGGACAAGCTATGGCCAATTTCAGGGATATAGCTGCCAAGGCACCTGCCCCGTGCACAACTGCTACAAGCCTGGGCACTGACAGAAGAGTAGGAACCACAGCAGAGTGTGCAAGGTGAAGGAGCTGTTGCACAGGAGCCGCAACCAACAGCGAAGCGGCCATAGGGCTGTAACAGCCACTGGAGCAGAGCAACATGCCATGTGCGGACCCCTTGGGGGCAAGGAGGAAAACCGTGACAGCAGCAGGAAGGCGCTTTGAAATTAAATGAGAAGATAGTCCTCCGTAAAGAGAGCACAGGGTAGATGCTACACTGCAAGTTCTCCGGTTGTGCGCACAGACATACACAATGGTACGCAATCACAGGCAGTACTCAGCACTGATGATCTTGAAGTAACTTATGTATGTGAAAGGTAGAGGCCTTACAGGGTAGAGAGGTCTGGTAGTCTCTGTATTTGTGTTACATTACAGGCATGAGCCATTAGATAAGCTTGAAGAATCTGGCTTTCACTTCATGAAAGCCTATAAAAATAATTATGCCCTTTCCTTGGAGGGTAATAGCTCAGCCAAGCAGTACATTACAGCGTGCTGCTGACTATCCTAGCTGTGATTTACTCTTCTGCCCCATTTCAATATACTCCTGGTTGTCAGCCTTGGGACTGGCTAATGCATTTGCACTGTCAGTATTCGTGTCTTAAAGCTCATGTTATGGCACATGTCCTATTTAATAGGAGTGAAGATGCCTGAAAATTAGCCTGATATCTGGAAGTCTGTCCTTATGTTTAGGTGCTAGTAGACTGTACTGAAGTGCTGCCCGATCAAACTGAAGTGATCAAATTAAAATTCTGTGGCACTGGCATTTCTGAACTAAAATTTAGAAGTCACAAATGGAGCTGGCTGGAAAAAGCCCAGCTGACTAGAAAAAGAGTCTGGGACAAGACAGAGTCGAGGTTGTTTCCTTGAGCTGAGAAAATGGCCAAGCCACAGCTGCTAGCCTTGTCTGGAGCAGACAGCTGTAGGAAACATTTTGCTGTGCAGCAAAAGGGCAAATATTAGGATGCCATAAGACCGACTTGTAGTTTGGCTTGCATAGCTGAACTCTATGTTCAGCTCTTGCCTTCCCCTTGTACCAGCACTATTCTTAGGGGTGAAGCAAGAGCAGAATTTGCCCTGCTGGCAAGCAACCATGAAGGTCCTGATTTTATAGTTGAATGATAAAGTACTCATTAATATTACACTGCAATCCCTGTGCGGAGGCTGTCACCTAACACCTACATGGCAACAAGAGCGACAGGACGAGGTCTCAGTGCTAACCTTCAGTAAGTTAAGTGAATTATAGAAATAAGCATGAGCAAAAAAAAAAAAAAATAATGCTAGGTGTAGCTTTCCAGTAAGAGATGTGACTTTGAACAGTGGTTAGATAGAGAGGTGAAAAGATGGCCTGCTCTGCTTTTGGCTTGCAACACAAGAAAATAAATCTTAGGCTCTCGTGGGTTGTGTCTATGTGAAAAAATTAAAAGGATTTAATCTGGACTAGCATAAACTAAACTTGCTCAAGGGAGCATCTCTGTGTTGATGCAAGAGAACACCTTCAAGGGAGAAATTATTTTGATGCAAATAATGCGGTGATTCACAAGTGTCTTTTAAAAAGTGAAATGTTGGTGTGCAGCTCTGATGCTGGGTAACTGCATGGAAGCAAAAATATCTCAGCATAGGATCTGTCACTCCAGTGATCCCAACCAGTGAACGTTCATACACTTCAGCAGAGCAGTGCTAGGAAACAGATCGGGGCAGGCAGTAGATACAGGGATTGAGTATAAATCCACAAGTGTCATTACCTCAGTACCCATAGAATAAAATCGTATGTCTTTAAAAAATATTCTTTTTTCTTCAAAACCAGTGGTAGATTAGCAAAATGTTAAAACTTATGAAGAGTAAGAAGCTTTAGACATGCTCATGACATAGTATATGTTTCTTGTGGTCTTTTCCTTTTTCTTTTCTTTTTTTTTTTTTTTTGGCACTAGAATAAGGTTGTAACATTCAAAACTGCCCCGATGTTTTCTTCCTGTGGATTTCTGAGAGCAGCTGGATCTGGAGGTTAAACAATTGCAGCTTTTGAAAAGAGAATGGGTTGGGAGCACCAGTGTCATGATGCGCAGCCGGAAAAGAATTTTTTCAACAAAAAGATCTGTTAATGAATTCTGAGTATTTATAGCTCTGTGAGCTTTCCTGCAGAGTTTATCTCCATGGGAAGTTATTAGCTCAAAAGTGAGCTTAGTCACAAGCCGCTTATAGGGAATATTTCTATTTATAATATTCTCATTTCAGTACCTGGTGCTTCTATGACGTGATTATTTACTAGTTGAGGTGTCCAGTACTGCTCAGGCCAAAATTTATTCCTTTAGACGTAACTGTCTTAATGGGGAAAGAGCTATGCAACCGTGAAAGGTAGAGGAACACATACTATGTGAGGGTGGGATGGAAGCGGAGAGAGAGATGTTGAAGCCCTATTACTTGTCCAGTAACCCTGTATTTACGCTGAGCAGCCAAACAGGGGTTCCCATGGCAAAAGGAGTGGAATAATGGGAAATATATCAGTGCTAATGTTGTACATGTTATTTTTTCATCCATTTACTGCTTTATCCGATCAGTGGTTTCTGAAGCAAATATGCCTTTTGCAGCGCAGGGTGAACGGGGTGTACATATGTCAGCACAGTAGAACAGCTTGGAGCGTGAACTGATATTAAGGCCATTCATGCATGAGGTAATTTGTTTTATAATAGCAGCAGAAAGCCTGCTTATGCATCGGTGAGATGCAGCAGCCTGCTAGCCATCAGGGAATTAAATACGATTGTTGACTGGGTATGCTAATAAATACGAACTTACGCCCGGATGGATTTTATTGGGTGTATGGCCGTGCAGAACTTCCCGGTTTGTTGCCACCGCCCCAGTTCCGGGACATGAATCTTTCGGCTGGTTTTGCAAGCATCTTTCTGTGGCAAGTCGTGTCTGAAGAAGCTGTACCCCTTTCTCCCAGTTGGAGCTCTTGGTGTGGATCTGGCTCCATTGCTACTGCTGGAATGCACCCACGCTAGCCTGCAAGCGGCAGCTGCAGCTCGGTTGATAGGATGGTTTATGCTATTCGCAGTCTGATAATGCCCTTCAGGGACTGGCAAAGGGGGAGGGAGGAGAGAAAGTGAGAAATGAGGAAAATGAAGGATCGAGCCTGGGTAGCATTTGTGAATAAATAAAACTTGATTCTTCCATCTTAATTCTGGTTTTGGCACCCCACTCATATGTGCCTTCTGCAGGCTTTTTTTAGGTTTTTCGGAGGTTTGGCTTAGAGGAAGGCCTTAAGATCAAGCATTGCCTCAGTGACCCACTACCCTTCTAGAGCAGCTTTCAGTACCAGCATATCAAGAAAGTTGAGGTTTTATTTTGAGCACCAGTAGTATTCATTGCTGTTTTACTGAATGGAAGAAGTTACTCGTTCTTTTCACAAGGTGCACAACGTCAGTATTTGTGACTTCCTAGTCACTGAAGGTCATGACGAAGAGGGTTTCAAACTAGATTGACTTTAATTATAGCAGAAGAGTAAAAGTGAAATTGAAGTGTTGAAGCCCATTATGGAAAATGGGGAATGTAGGTGTAGGTCTGTGTAGCGTTTCCATGAGGTCAAATGATGTTGGTGTCCAAGTGTGCTGTCAGTGGCAATGTGCTAGAGTGCCCTTGCCACAGAAAAACCCCAGGCTATAGCCAGGACAAGCTGGGAACCCAGGTAACCCCCAGCACAAGAAGTAATCTTAAACAAAGGGAAGCAGTCCCACAGGGGCTAAACACTGCAGCAGCCCATGTGCCAGGAGCAGGCTCTGGCCAAAGCCTAAGGCAAGGTGAGGTGATGGACCAGGGATGGAATCCAACCATGGGGCCAGAGACAGTGCTGGAGACAAGCTATCTGCATGCTGGAGAGAGGTGCTCAGGCCAGGACTAGGCACACAAGGATGAGCCCCTGACCCAAAGGAAGGGGTTCAGGTATAGACCCACCATGCAGGGCAATTAGGACCTATTGGTACCCTTAGGGCACTGGCAGATTATCAACAGAAACTCTTCTACCCAAAGCTGAAGTCAAGAAACATGTTGAACTTCAGGTAGAAGGGTTTCTGTTGATAAGGTTTAGGATGTTACTGCATCATTCATCATTGTCAAAGCAAGGGTGATTTACTGTGTGTCTTTTTTTCCCTCTCATACAGGGAGCTATAAACACTGACTCAGCTGTTTGCATTTAGAGAGTTTATCACTCAGTGCTTAGGCTGCCTTAGCAATCGCAGAATCAATGAAGATTGCAATATCAGGTTCCCCTCAAATCCAGCTCCTAGCAGCCTCTGTCTACTGTGGTTAAAGCCATTAGTTGAGCTCCTTTACCAAAAACTCTACAATGCCACTCATTTACTGTCACTGGGTGTTATTAACTGTTGCTCATATCCCTGGGGGTATATTTTTCCTTTATTAAATATGCTAAATGGCATTCTAGACAACCCTTCGGGAAGGTGAGGTTGACTTGAGTTCTTGGTGAGGCAGGACTGTGATTCATAAAACCGCAGCAGTTCAACTAAAGCTTGCCCTGCAGTGCCTGAGTTTTATGCCATCAAGGCTCTCAAAATGTGGTTCATGAACTTGAAATACTCCAGTGCTAACATCTCCATTTGCAGTGGCTTTCACTGAAAAGTTCAGAAAGGTCTGCAAACCCCGCTGCCAGATTGCTGGGCTGTAAAACATCATTTTTTGACAGATTTATTTTGGGTTTTGACATAGACTGAAGGCTGTCTGCTACCTTAAACGTTCGTGAGACTTAACGGAGAATCAGTCTTATTGTAGCAAGAGGGAGAACTGGAGCTGCAGACGACTTTACAGCTGAAAGGTCAGCTGGAAGCACAGACTGCCACTAATAAGCCTTGTCACAGGCCGATCTTTTATGGGATGCCTGTACTGATGGGTCCTTGACTCCAGCAAAACATGATCTGCTAAGCCATTGCTTTGATGGTCAGCCTGAGAAATAAGACTCCTAACCTTCATTTATCTCCTTGATGTTATTCCTGATGATGCTTCTTTCTTTCAAGACCAGAAGAAACTTGCTACCATAGGAATGTGTGTTCCCAAACATCTCCATCTCCGTATCCTAAATGTGGGGAGAAGTCTGCCAATCCACAACAAACATGCTTTGGCAACCCTGATAATGAAGAGGCAACATTCCAAACAAAACAAGGCAGTGACAAATTTTTAATGCTGCTATAAACCACTTTGAAATGAAGCATGTCGATGCCTTAGGTGGAAAACTAAAATGATGCAAATAGGACTCAGGAGCTGGCAGTATTTCACAGTTTTTTACTCTCATCTCACATGGAACCAGCTTTATTTCTAGTTGCACATGCAGGTTTTGACCCCTCAGCCTTGCTGATGTCTCTTGTTGACAGAAGAAGCCTTCATCAAATACATTTGTCTCTATACTGATACTTTTTATAGAATTGGGCTGCTTGCCACTCAAGGAAATTGTCGTTTCAGAGGAGCTCGAGTGGTTCCTCAGTATAATTCATTCCCTGAGAAGATTAAGAAAAGCTTAGATCTGGCAGCGTGACTGCTTTGCCTGTAGGAAGCAATGGGTGTTTCTTACCTAATCTGACAGAAGAAATCTAAGACTCATTTGAGTTTTTAATGAAAAACAGTGTCACTAAATGTAAATCCAAACTTTAGTGGCCTTCTGCAGAGGAGAAACTTCTCAGTGTTGCCTTTAGACAGCTACCATTCTTTGACCCGTTTAACCCTCAGCTAAACAGAGCAGGACTCTATACGCATGCAGAAGAATGGCAGCGATGTTTATTTCCTCAGAAGAGGAAGCTACGAAATGTTCCCTTGCTGAATAACAGTGAAGATGCATGTGGAGCACCCTGGGGCAGGAAACATCAGACAATTCATAATTTTGTTTTCCAAGAGAACTTAAAGCTTTAAGTGAAAGTGGATATACAGTAGCTTCCGAGATCTGTCCGGTCAAAGCCTCCGGAGGGTGCTAACCCTTTCATTTGTGCAATGCACAAGTTGTGCAAAGCCGTTTGTGCAAGTTGCGCAAAGCAGGAGGAGTTAGGGCACAAATGTCAAGTGCTCCTCTCTTGCATGCTGTTACTTGCCAGGAGAGGAATATCTATCTGGCTAAAGGGCAACTACTTGGTTATCAGTCAATCTAAAGGAGCAGGCTTGTACTAACAGCCGATGTTTTGTAACTATTACCAAGTATGAATTAAAAACCTGCTTATAAATGCCTGAGAGGTTAAGTAACTTGTTAGCTTTACGATATTGAATGTTTGATATTACAGACAATCACATGCCTCTGGAAATAGATAGCAGTATGGAACTTCTGCTTGTCCAAATCTTATCAGATGCACTGAAAGGAAAAAATATTCTTCTCTGCTATTCCACACTTTAATGTCCTTTTGCTCGGGTTTTGGTTGGAATTGGAAATGTAGTCTGAGGTTTGTCCCCTTTTTTTCCTGCAGAAGTTGTTTGGCTTTTAAGTGCTATGGAAGAAAATGGTGTGTGCTGCAACAGGGCACTGCCTGAGCCTTTCCCCAATATTTTGAGGAAGAGAGGTAATTGTTTGCTTAGCTGATGGCTTAAGGAATGGAGTTGGGCTCTCCAAAAGCCAAAGTAACAGTTCAGGTGGTAATGGCAAACTAATAAAATTGGATCTTAACTGTTTATAGGCTGGAAGAAAACAGTAGGGAAATAGTATTTTCTACTACAAGGGGACTGAGTTGGTGTTTCAATTTGAACTTTTGTCTAAGCATGCACAGAAGCTAAACTGGACAAAGAATGTGAATAAAAACTGTTTCATGGGTGCCAGTAAAACTAGTCATTAACTAAAGACTGCTTGCTGCTTCCAGCCAAGTCATCAGAGTCAGGACCCTTCCTCCACCTCTGTGGCAGAGGGTGCTGGTTTGAAGTCAGCGTGTGTTTCACCCCGATGGCAGGACTTTTCACAAATGCATGAGCTGGTATAAGAAGTTTACCCTACTTGGACTTAGCAGCGTAAACCTTTAGTACCCTTTTGTAATCCTGGCTGTGCAGCTTTCCCCCATGTGGCTCCCCTGGCGGGGGTACTTGAAGAAATAAGAAACTTGTGACTAAATGTAGTGTGAACCCCTGAAGTGCATGCATAGTTCCTCAAGGGTTAACATTTGAGTCCCTTGCAGTACTTTGCTTGAATAGTTTTCTTGGCAGAAGTGACTATCAGTACACCAGGCTTGGAAGTATTGATTTAACTGCAGAACTCTTATCTTGAAGTTTTTAAAGACCTAGCCTCCTGTCTCTCACTCTCTGATCCTCACATAAAGGCACGCTTTCCTGTGAGCCAGCTGAGAACTAAGCCCCAGAACTGCTTTGTAGAGGCGCTTCTCCTTTCTCTGAGCAGGGCTTGCCATGTGTTCGTGGCTAAGGGTTTGCATTCCTCTCTCAATCTCCGAGGATCTCAACTCGACTTTTTGACTCTCAGTTGCAGATTTGTAGTCTGAGGGAAGGTCAGTGTAGAAAATTTCGTTCTTAAAAGGGAAAGCTGACATGCAAATGTCACTTCAGTGAAAAGAAGGAAGGCTTTAAGTAAGTGTTTCTCAATTATCAGTAATAACCTTTGATGTGCAAAGCTGAGTATCTAAGAATCCTATACTGAAAAGTCTCAAAATGATCTGCAGCTGGGAGAATGTATTGAGCCATCTGAAGTGTATCGGTTTTCTGACAATCATAGCTTATTGACAGCAAGACAGATCCGTACTCAGTTGTGCTTACGTGATGATCTGTTGCCACTATCTCTTTGTGTGGGTATGTACTTGCCAATATTATTCCACAGCAGCTTCCTTTCCTTTCGCCTGCAAAGACCTCTTTCCGCAACGGTGTGTATATACCACTGGTTTGGAGGCTGAGACACAGCTCCCGGTGCCGTACCACAGAACAGAGCCAAATTCATGCCTGGCCTAAGAGTGAAGTGAAATAGTTCTGCTCTGGGAATCAGTTCAGCATGGGACCAGGCCGTATTCAAGTCTTGATTGGTTCACTGTTTAAAAAAAAAAAGGGTTCACTAAACTTGGCTGAAGTGTAGCTGTGAACAGTCGAGCTATTTAGCCGGAGTGCTTAGGATGGAGCTCTACAAACTTACAAACTTCATCATAACTTTCATAACTCATGGTTTGTCCCTTTCCTCTGCAAAGGGGAAATTTACTGATGTACATTTTCTCTCTTTTTTTTTTTTTTTTTGCCATTAAGATAACAGAATCAAGCAGTTACGCAGTTTGTAGACTGCGCAGGAAAAGAATAAGTAACTTGGTTATTGTACTTTATTTTCAAATGCTCTGATAGCTAAGCACTCCTACGCACTGTGAGTTGATGAATACTTAATGTATAAATGTGATCGATTCTGCATAAGCTTATGCATAATTCTGCATAAGCTCCAGCATTTGCACAACTGGAAGTGACGCTAATGCCACACAGGACAAAGCTGCGCCAAAGGTTAGGACACTGTGGGGCAATGTGACTGGCTGCAGCTGGCGAGCTTCCAGCCTCACGGGCACCAGCGGCTTCAACCACTGCCATAGAAAGTATAAGCAAATAAAACTGTTTGTCCTGAAGTTTGAAGTAGTTTTGAGCTTACGGCCTGGGAAGAGGAAAAAGCCTTTTATTGTCAATTCAGATTGTGTGAGGGACCCTATAAAAGCTGACGGCAGTTAAAGCAACGTATCCAACTGTCACGATTGCATTGAAGGAAGGACTCGCTGAGCACGCAGTACTGCTGACTGCTGCTGTATCATAGAAAGCTTTTTGTTATAGCTCAAGCTCTCTGAATGGCGTTCAAAGAAGCCACTGAGCCAGGAACAATTCAGGTTAAGGTGACCCTAGTGTTACAGTTCACGTTCCCAATGTTTAGGCTATTTTTATCTCGTTGCCCATCTGTGCGAAGTCTGTGGCTTTCTCGGTGTACTTGTGTAACATGCTCTGGCAATGCAGTTTATCAGTCAAGTGTATTTACTGCACGAGTCCGTACAGTCTATGCTGGCTGACATAAGTAACAGTCCAAAAGCTGTTCATGTGCTTGACCTGAGTGGCGATGAGGCAGGTGCAGGCGCTGAGGGCCTGTTGGCAGTTGAATACTGGTTCACTGCATAAATTTGATAAAATGGTGAAAATACATAGATTCTTGAGTAGTCGCTTAAGCTTCTTGTAACTGTTGATAGCTTGCTCGCTTGAAGTTGATATATGTGATTTCAAAAACTGTTAAATAATTATTTCCTGATTTGTGTGGTGCAAAAATGTCAGTTTTACTCGGAGGGAAAGAACATGCAGAAAAGCTAGGAAAAGCTGAAGCTTGCTTTCCAGTACCTGCTGCAGGAGGATGAAGTATAAAGAAGACAACACATACATGTGTACCTTCTTGGTACAGTTTGAGGATCCCTTGGTACTGTTTGCCTCATGGCAAAACTAGGGCAGAAATGTTTGCTGGGAAGCTCTGCATGCCTGGTGGGAGAGGAGATGCTGTTTGCTACTACCTAAATTAATCAGCTTGCAGTATCCCCAGCTTTGACTTTTCCAGGTTGTTGTGGATATTACCCTTTAAAAAGAGAAATAAGTAAGACGGGGAAGGAGGAGTGTGGTGGAGGATGATGACAGCAGATAGGAGAAGGAACATATTAGATCACTACTGCCCTCTAAAAAGGAGAATAGCTGGGCTACATGGCTTCTCTAAGATAATACAGGACCAACAGTGTGCATTGCAGCTGGGAGAACAAGAAAGGATGTGGCAATCAAGTGTAAAGGTCATTCTGGAAGCAAATGACTTAGCCATGCTCTAAGCTGAGATGGTTTTGTCTTTAGAACTTTTGCTTTTACAATTTAGCACTTATAAGTGCAAGAAACAGTGAAGTGCAACTTTCCAATGCAAGTCTGTGCATCCTGGGAATGTGTATAAAGGATTGCCTTTATGGATTTCCAGTGAAAGTACTTCTAGGGACTTAAACCATCCAAGCAAATCTTTTGAGTCAGCTAAGGGGCTAATGTCCCATAGCACTGTATGGTGCAGCATGCAGAGAGAAAGGCTTTTGCCAAGAATAAAACAGGGAACAGAAGAATAAAAGTATTGTTCTTGCTCTCAAGACAGACTATCCAGGATCTCAAACATGAACCAGTCATGGGAGGTGCAAAAGTGAAGTTACCATCCCACTAACGAAGTGGAATGGATGGTTAATGGAGGGAAGATTCCAACATGAGACTAAACTGAGTGCTCAGGTTGGACTGCAATCTTAACAGCAAGTTTTTGCTTCTGTCTCTTCAGGAAGGACTTGAATCAGGAGGTATTAATGACTCTGAAAACAGATAAAAAGGGCATACTGTGATTTTGGTGTCTGGGAAGTGGGACAAAAGAACAGATAGTTGCTAGTAGTGAGGTAGGATAACTAGCATTGGAGCGAGCAGATCAGGTTTAAAGAGTAGACTTTTCTTTTTGAACAATAATTGATTATTTTCATTGCATATCAGTTACTTATCGAAAAAACAGAATTCCATTTCAATGAAGAGGGTCTGGAACATGTTCCCTTACTGGTTGCTCTACGCAGCTCCAGGGTAGGTGAGCTAGTTGGTAAGAGCACACTAGTAAGCCGTTTGACTAACAGAAGTATCTAGAAAAATCAGTTCAGGCTTCCATGGAAAACATGTTGATGGTATGGGAGGTAGCAGAAAGACGAGGCGTAGCTGGAGGAGAAGTACAGGCAGAAACTCATCTGTGTGAGGATGACGGACAGGGCCCCAAGCAGCAGAAACAGATTTCCTGTCACGTGGACTTCTGTTCCCGCTATTTAATTTGTTACATGCAAATTTGTATGCTTCACTGCCAAGAGATCTGAGTTTTTTGAACAGGATGACATGACTATAAAGCAGTTTGAGAGACAGAGGTTAGAAGGCAGGTCAGACCAGGTCATGGGTAAAATCTGAAGGCAAACTGAGATTCAGCGGAGAAGAGTTGGAGAAGGAAGAATGACCAACAGGAAATGAAGCTACAACAATAAACCTTATCCTGAAAAATGCCAGATTGTTTGTCATTCCAGTAGGAATATCTGCCTTGGTTCTCAGGGTAGGACTCCATTTGGTAGGACAGTAAAGAAACAACTAATTCTCTGGGGGAAATGTGATGTGCCAAATGTCCAGATGCTGGGTGAAGTGCTGCGCTCTTCCTGCTGAAGCCAGATTTAAAAAAACATGAAATTTAGATTGAACTAAAGATATGGAATGACAAATGACTCCATACGGACCCTAAAAACATATGCACTGTCCTGTGCCCTTGCACTGAGCTAGGGCTAGAGCCCGTTTCTGCAACTTTCTCCACTGCATGAGAGGTGTGATGGAGAGAACAGAGTCTACTTCACGCAAAGGCAAATTGTATGCCAGCTGGGAACTATCCCTATCTGCACTGAGAATGACAACACTTGCTATAGAAGAGGAGTCATGAAACTGCAGAAGAAGAGGGAGAGAGCTGCTTGTAGTTCCCAGTGCTCCCTTGAGACCAAGGTTTACTTGCTTCATCTCTTGATGTAGCAGTCCTCACAGCCTGTGGTTTCCTTGGACTGATACTGGTGTAACATAATGCTTTTTTTGAGAATAATAGCTATGTGTTATTTTGTGTATAATAGTTATGGCTCACTGAATTTTAACAGTCTCGTCAGCTGGAGCATGGAGCCCTTTAAGCCGCACATTCCCCGTGTAAAAACTTTGTTCAGAGATGACCTTGTTGCCTCACTTGCTGCAGAAAAACCCAAGATTCAGCAGCAATGGTTTATAGCATGTGTTTTCGGATGCTGCCTGGCTCAGTACTACATGTATTCAAAGGTACTAAGACAAAAAGTCTTTTTGTCTATAGAGACTGATGGCCAGCCATCGCTGCTCTTTCCCTGTGTTTGGTGGATTAGGTTTTGTTCACTCAGTGTTAATTTAAGGACCAAGTTTGGCATGTGAAGATGTTTGAGCAAATTTAATAATAATTAGGAACTGTAATATATACTTACACCTATGGTAGGAATCTACCTTACAGTTCTTTTGAAAAAATGGGAGAGATTGTTCTCTTTTTCAAATCCTTTGGCAGTTAGATTTTACTTAGAAGGCCATTGTACTTCCTGCTAGGTAACAATCTTTTTGTTTCAAAAAGGTTATCTGGAGGAGAAGGGGAGATGGAACAAGGCTCCATTGCCCATTCGGTTGTTGACAGCAATGTAACACGAGGAAATCTGAGCTTTCAGGCTGACAAATAATTTAACTATCTAGGCTTTAGAAGGAAGGCTGCTTGATTTGTTTTGCCAGCTATCTAGATATTAGAAATATAAAACATCGCACGACAGCACTCTTATAGAAATTTGAGTAGTTTCTTTTTGCTTGCCAGTCTTCTCTGGTGGCTTTATAGCCTTTGCAGTTGCAGAGTGCCGTTGGGAGGATTAAGTCATGATTTGCCAATCTTTGATACAAACTAAAATGTAGGCAAAGGCTTTTAGGCCTGAGACTTACAGGATATCATGCCAGGACATGCCAAAGAAGCTCTAGGAAGATGGAAATGCTTGTGGGTTTATTAAGAAATGTAAGGAATGTGGAGTATTTCACTTCAATAAATGTCAGTCTCTGGCTTCCAGCTCACTACCGCTGAGACAATTTCCTCTTACTTGAGCAGAAGTCTGGGAGGGTAACAACCAAGCTAGAAAATGTTGGCTATTAGCCTCTGTCATGAACTGGAGGAAAAAAAAACATATCGATGTTTTTTTCTTTCCAGTAATCCCATCATCTTTGAGATATTGACACAGGAGTAGAAATCTGGTTAGTAGTAGAAAATAAAAGTGCCTTAACCTTTCAGAGGCTAAAGTTCACCCTGAATAACAACATAGCACATATTGCCAGGGGGTGCTTCCTGCACAGAAACTCAACAGCAAAATATACAGAAAAGGGCCAAAACTCTGCAAATGCAATTCATAAGCAACTTCAGCAGAAGAGCTGGGGGCCAAGTGGTTGGAGAAGGGGGGAAGGGTATAGAAGGAAGAAGGAAAGAGGTAGAGGGATGGCACTGAAGTATCAGATAAGCTGAACTCCTTCCCCATTGACGTTTGCAGCCACAGTAACAAGGACTTTGTCCTGTATCAACCCAACAGATATTTCTCTAGGTCAGAGTGTCCTGCCCCAGCTACTCGCTGGGAAGTTTTCTGTATTTGTCATCCATGGAATTAAGTCCCGTCATCTGTTTTCGCTGCATACCTGTACTGCTGTATCTACTGTACACCTACCCGACTGGGGAATGGGAAGGTTCTCCCATAGTCGTCACGTGCTGCAGGAGTAGCTGCCCAATGGGAATGCTTGGGGTTTTGGCCTTCATTACAATCAACTGGAATTTGCAGCTCTGTGGCCAAAGAGTACCCAGACAGTGAAGGGCATTTTAATACCAAATCCACGAACAAATCAATTTACTGCAGTAAGCTACTTAGGGGGCCCATCTGGTAGCTGCTAATTTACGGACTGGGCCATCTGCCACTATCACAAGCGGGGAGGACTAGAAAAGTTACCCAACATAGCCAACAGTTTAGCTTTGTTTTCATTTTTTCTTTTTTTTTTTTTTTTTCCCTCTCAATGCTGTTTTTTGTTTTGCTGCTAACTGACAGCAATGGCAGTGGTTTCTGTTCTGAAATCCGGTTTTCTCAAACCTTGGATAATCTTGTGCGGCTGGGAGACGCTGCTGCTGTGACTCAGCGGTCGTCCCTGGATATGTTTATGCAGCGTTCGAGCTGCTGACAGCAGGATGGTTTGGGATGCTGTGTTTCTACCCGGTGCCTGCATATTTTAGCTTGGTGTGACAGGATATGTGGAAAACGTATTTTAAATGTATGTTATTAAAGCCTTACTCCTCTTGAGTTGCAGAATGCCTTCTGCTCTAGTGAAAACAAGGAGAGGAAGAGAGGCTGTGTGATATGGGGACTAAATCTGTTAAGAGCTGCAGATTTGTTCTGTGTTTGGGTTGGTTTTGAACATGTGTGGGGCGTGAGAGATGAAGGTAGTTTGCAGATTCTTCAGGAAAGGTCAGCTCTGAACAGTGATGTTTTCGTAGTCCTTGCAAAACGTGCCATGTCAATGTGGGGTCAGTCAAGTACTGCTGGTGCTCAGGAGGCTGTGACAACCTTAGAGTTCAGCTGCTCGTATCTGGAATAGGATGTGTCCCCTAGCTCCACGGCATGCTGCCATTGTGTTCCTCAAGGTGGGCAGCACTTGCTGGGGTCTTCATTCAAATCAGAAGGCAAATCAGCCACCAGCTTCCTCTGTCAGAGTGTTAGCGCTTCTCTGATGTTGTGCCTGTGCAATCTGAATGCTTAGTTAAGGCCAGTTTAATTTCTTCTTCTTAATTTCTTCTCTTACTATGTGGCATCCATCTCCATGAATGCTCATCCGCTCTGGTTGGGCACTCTACCCTGCATGAGTGAGCTAACGGTTGTCTTTGTTCAAGGTCTACGTGACTAGGTCTCGTCATCTGCTCTTGGGGGATGGCAACTCTCACAGAGCTTGTAACTTGGATACAGTTTTCTGTGTGAAGATGATGTGGTGAAGCTGAGCTAGATGTCTTACTACAGGAGAAAATTCCGACTAGGAAAAGCCTTAGTTTTCCTTTGAGAATCTATTTATGTGCCCTTCAAAAAGGGTTGGAATTTAATCCATGCTTGTTTTGTGCTGACTGGATAATGTTTTAGGCTCTGGCAACCCGAGCAGTAGAAGTGGTGGCATATAGGATTTACATATTCTTCAACTGTTAGCTGTACAGATGGTGAAAACTGAATCAGCGCAACAGACCCAACACTGATCTTCTGAAGGTTTGACCCTGAGAACTCCTTTGGGCTTCCCTGGATTAAGATGGAAGGTCATCCTAAGAGGGAAAAAACTCAGCAACAACAAAGCCCTGCAAAATCAGGTCTTTTTTTTGACAAGGCAAAGACCCGAAGCCTTTCCTTACTTCATGAGACTAATGGTATTCTGCCTATGGGGACAAAGGCTTTCTACTGGGAATTTGGGGCTGCAATTTCTTTTGCATCTGAACATGCTTTTCCTCATTTACTGTGATTGAACGTGCAATCCTTAGGGGGCACATTAATTGAATTCTCCATCAGGCTCTGCTTTAAGAACTGGGAGGGCCCAGAGGAAAGATTACCAATAGGGGTCCTGTGGCTAATGTGGTTAAAAATTATTTGGCTGCCAAAGAGAGAATGTTGTTGTTCTCTATTGTATTTCTCTGCAAAGAGATAACACTGTTGCTGACTACAGAAGTGACAGGTCATACATGTTTAATTTGAACAGCTATAAAAAGAAACTTGCAGTAGGACTGCTCACTGGGAATTTAATAAATAAAAGTTATTACCAGAGCTCAGTATAATCCCAAGGATATCTCTTTACGTACTCTTCTTGGAACCCAAGCTATCAAAAAATTAAGCTAGGAAGTTGTTGTGTTAAAGGCAGATTAGATCTGAAAGGCAGAATTATCTTTTTTTATGATGGAATTTGGGTGCTGATCACTGATCTGTTTTTTCCTCACAAAGCTTGTACGTCAATACTGGTAGACTATTTTACAGCTGGGTAACTACAGGCTCAAATGAAATAACCAGCCCAAGGTTACCCTGGGTCTCTTTGTAATGGTGGTGGTGGGTGCTATGCCTATTAAGCTGTCATTATCTCTTGGTAGTTCCCTGTTGGAGTCATAATGAGCATAATGGCTATTCATGTGATTGAAACGATCCTTCAGGTGCAGCTATTTGGGTTTAAGTGGCTGTGAAGACTCAGGCTCTGCCCCAGCTGTGTCTCGTTTTTCACAAGGCTATAAATGAGGTTGAAAGGCTGTATGCCGGCTGTAACAGGGGTGGGTAGGTAGGGATAAGGAGAGAGGAAGGGGAAGCCCCTGGCCCTGAAACCTACTCCTGACTTTCTGTGTTCTGGTCTACCTTCTGTGCCACGCAGGAGTATGAGTTTCATGTCCCTGGTGTCCTGGAGGATCCCCCTGGCCAGATATTGGACTCCCTGGGTCTCTGTGCTGTTGGGAGAGCTGAAGGACTCCAGGCTTTTGTGATGATCCACAGGCTCTGCTATAAGATGCTTTAATATTTCTGGTTTAGACCTGAATGTGAAGACAGGTACACATCCCACCACAAGTGGGATCCCTATGTGCTGTAAGATTACAAAATACACTTTAGGGGTTTAGTCTGTTTTATTGAAGTCTGTGGTTTGTTTTTGCCTGCTTTGGTCAGGAACGCGCTCCTGTGAGAGGCACTGCACCTCCTGCAGTGTTTAAACCTGAGGAAATTGGCCACAGCACCAGGAGCTGTGATTTCCTTCTGTGATTCCACAGCTTTTCCACTGCTATGAGTGTGGCATTGCTGAAGTGATAAAACAACTGCAGCAGATAAGTCTCAAATGTTTAATCAGCGCACCAAGGCAAAGAGTTGAATGTAGATACCATAGCGGACTTTTTGTCTCTGAAAGTAAGTTGAGTAGCTACCCAGGTCTTACAGCTTTGCGATGTCCATAACTTGGAAAGGATGGCGAGAGGTGCTTCAGCCTCATTTGTGGTGTTCTGGCCCCATGCTGGCATTCTGCAATGAAAATGGACCAACATAAGTTCCTTATGTTTCTTGGTCTGGAAGATACTCTGTGGGTGATCAAAGCTCCTCTGTCTTTTGAATAAGTTAATCACTGACTTATTTTCGTGATTATTGCTTGCTTTATTGTAAATTTCTTTGCTCAGTAAAATTTCAGGTGTCTTTAACCCATGTTTTTCATCTATAATTTCAAAGCCTTGTTTCCCTGTTTTATGGAGGGAATAAAATCTTGCTATGTGTAAAGTGTCCTGGAAAGTCTTGAGCAGAGATGTATGCAAACTATGCACACGTAGGGAGTTTTACGTAGCGAGGGGAAAAATCCTTGCAAGAGGTGAAATGTGCCTTTAAAAACCGTTTAAGAAAAGTCATTTCCTCATGCTGAGTCTAGGCTCCTCTGTTTGTTTTTTGAGAATTATTGCTGCCTGTCTGTCACTACCCCTGTGTGTTTCAGCTTGTAAAATAATCACGTAGAAACTCAAGGGATTGGCACTGCAATAATCTAACAAGTTCTAATAATACGTTGTCTGTTGTCTTTGAGCTGGCCATCAGCTTCTTGCTTTGCTGGTTCCTTTGATGCAGAGAGGAGCAAAGTGCCAGCTGGCAATGCTTGACTTTCGGGTACTTGGAATGTCCCGTTAGAGCTTTCCTTTTTCTTGCCTTAGGAAATAGGTTTAAATTAGCCTAACAAAGAATTCCAGGATCTTCCTGAGTCAAAAAACTTGGTTGGACTTGGTCTGCTGTGGATAGAAATGGACATCTTAGAGGCAAGAGTGTGTACAGTGGGTAATAGATAATCTCTCTGGTAAACAGATGGGTGAGATTGAAGTACTAGACACAAACCCAGGTGTGAAGTGCTTTGTCTGTTCAAAGGCTGGATTAGTGGTGAAATTCTGTGTTTCATTCAAGAAGAAGCAAGGGGAAATTCAAGAGTCAACCGGGTATGAAAGAGGAAGCTGGTGTGAGACTTGAGGACATCTCATAAGATGAGAAAATGCCCAGGGAATTTGTGGATGCCCCATCCCTGGAAGTGTTCAAGGCCAGGCTGGATGGGGCTTTGAGCAACCTGCTCTAGTGGAGGTGTCCCTGCCCATGGCAGGGGGGTTGGAGCTCGATTATCTTTAAGGTCCCTTCCAACTCTAACCATTCTATGATTCTATGAAATGTGCAGTAATTTTGTATCTTCCTCTGTTTGCACTGGTTTCAAATGCCAGTACGAGAGGTAGGGCATTAAGCATTGGCAATTTCTTGTTTTTCCTGAACTGGACACTTTGAGACATTTGGTGTGCCTGTCTGGAGGCTGTGGTATTGCTACGCTGTTAGTGGAGCTGGGCAGGAACGAGTAGGGAACAGGGCTCAGCTGAAGAGAGCCAAGTTGGGAAGCTGTCACTCTATTTGTCAGATATTCTTTTTAGAAATAAATCTGTTATGACATGGGTTTTCCAGATTCCTAAATGCAGCCATGGCTTGGGGCTGCCAAGCCTTTGTTTTTCAGAGGCTATGAGCAATGAGCTCTTAACTGCAGATATGTGTAGAGATTGGAGAACATTTCCCCCAAACTCAGTAGAAAAGTGTCATACATAGCAAAATGACTTATTTTAGGGTTGATGTAAATCTTGAAATGAAATAGTTCAACTTAATCAAGCAATGCAATGTTTTAATAAACCTGCCAAGAAAGAAGTTAGGACTGTAGTTCTGTTCATTATTGCACAGAATAAATCTTTCAAGCTCCGTGCAGAAACAGGAACAGAAGGCAAACTGAATTTCCTATTTCTAGGCTCAACAACATATCAAGGCTTTAAGACTGGCTACTGCTTGCAGTGTGACAAAAGGTGGTTTTCTATCCTTTCCCAGCAAAATAACATTGTTATGCCCCTAAAGGGACAGCTTTAGCTCTAGTGTATTTGAGCTCAACTGGTATGAATTTAAGTGGCAGTCTGTGTACAGAGGTTTAACTTGGTCCTGGCCGAATCCTTCTTGGGGGCATCCATTTGACACTCAACCCATTTTCTGTAATATAATTGCCCTCACTGCCCCTCTTGCCAGGGCCTCCTACAGAAGCTTTATGTACAGGTAAGCTTCTGGCTGGTGTTGCTCTGAGACTACTCTTCGCCCTTCCTAGCTGAAAAGGGATGTGTTTTTATACCATGACATCTTCAAGAGCTTTGAGCCCAAAGATGTCTGTGCTTGTGGTCTCCTGATAGGTGAATGAGCTCATGGCTGGTAGCATTTATCCCTTTCACATGGCTTGCTTATCCAGATGCCTTGTAGCAATGAAGGTGTTTGTGCTGTGCATATTGGTGTATAAGAAAAGGTAAATTCCTGCTCCAAAGATGAGGGGTGGTGTGAAAGGACTTGCCTTGAGCGAAGGAGGAGGTGGAGGAGAGCTGGCCCCAGAACCAGCTCTGAAAGAAAAGGCTGCTTCAGAGCACATGGGGAGTTTAGCCCAAATGGGAAAGGTCATGGGCTGCAAAACTGTCTGGCTGGTTCCCAGGCCATCAGCTGTTAAGGGATGCAGTGCAGATGTCTCTGCAGTTGCGATCTAAATATCTGCTTGCGCTGGCTCAAGCGGCCTGGGGAAGTGCCACGGAAGAGCCCTGGAGGGTGAAGCCCAGGTGCAGCGAGCACTTCAGTTCAGCATGGGAAGAGCAAGGTGCAACCTGTGACTTGACTGCCACCCAGCCATGAGCAGCTGCGGTCAGTACAATGGGATGGAGTATGCTTGGGCTCACTAGGGTTTACACAAGTTGTTTCAGGTACTTAGACACAGCATTTTGCATGTTGTGTGCTTTTCAGATAGCATGAGTGCTTTTCCGCAGGTTCCTCTCTTCTGCTGCTCCACATGATGGCCCTGATAACATCAGTGTTAGTTTCTGGATGCAATTAATAATTTGGATTTATAATGCTTTTGTAAGAGTTGTGAAGAGGAATCACCTTTGGCAGGTTGGTGTTGTCAGGCTTTGGCTTGGTCACGCACTATGAGGGGAGGCATCTGGCAGAAGAAAAGGTAACTTTTTTCTGTATAATGCGTATGACTTTCTTAATAATTAAACTTTTACTTACCTTGGGATTTTATGATGTAATATTAGTTCAATTTTTGTATTTTTAAACTTTTCCTAGGGAATTTTGAAGTGTGGTTTGAAACCAAATCTGATTTTATTTTTTTTCCACTCAACTGTCAATCAGTTAACTACATTTTGTTGACTACGTGATGAATGCCTTTAATTTCAACTCCCAATAAAAAGTGTTTTTTTTTTTTTTATGCACTGTCTGTCCAGCTTTTAAAAGGAGCGTAGTTAGCTCTACTGACTCAAGGTATGCACTAACTTGTGTGAGAACGGAGCAGTTTACTTGGCTGACGATAGTCAAGGCCACTAGTCGGGACTTGCAGGTTAAGATTTATGAAATAAAACCAAAACCTCTGGAAGTACTGGATGGTCTCTCCTGTGTTAGGCAATTAAGGAAGTTGCAGTTAAGACAGGAGGTAAGTTTGCTTGCTGTGACACTTGGCATATATCCGTTATTGCTTAACTGAAGAACTGTGAACCAGCCACAGGTAGCATTTAGAAACAAATAGGAGTAGAAAAGGATCTGTCCTTCAGACCTATCAAATCTTCATTCTTCAAACAAGGGTGTGTTAGTGGCTAGCATCTGTTTGAACCATAGCCATTTCATCAGAACTCTTTTTTTTTTTTATAAGTGGAGTCAATGTGTAACACCGTCTCTGCTGTTGTCCGCACACAAGTGTCCAAAGCTGAACCAGATGCTGCTCAAGGCAAGCTGATTTATCTCTTTCGCCCGGCTCTTCAGGGAGGTATGTATTTGGGCTCTGAGAAATGCACATCAAAAGCTGCAGACAATCAGCGTTCCTGTCCAGTGAGGAAAAGATAAATTCCATGTAATTGGCATTTCCAGTCACAGAGAGGACTGGGTGAGAGTTTGGATGAGATTTTCCAGCTGCTCCCTGGTCAGTGCATGAAGGAGGCATGGGCTGCAGAAGTGTTTCCTGCATGAGCTAGAATCCAGCCCTGGTCCTAGCTTGGGGCCTTTTTGATAACTGGTGGGGCAGTATCACTTATATATGTTTTGCCTAATGTCACAGACATACTCACTCTGAATTACAGTATTGTTTAGGTTGAAAGGGATAATCTAATCCAAACCTCCAGCTGAAGCGGGGTCACCAGGTTGCCCAGGACTGTGTCCAGTTGGGGTTTGAACATCCACACAGGTGGAGACTCCACAACCTGTCTGATAAGCTGTTCCAGTATTTGATCACTCTTGCAGTCAAAGAAGTGTTTTCTTGTTTTCAGGTGGATTTTCACATGTGTCAGTGTGTGCCCGTTGCCTCTTGTCCCATCAATGGGCACTAGTGAGAAGAGCCTGCCTCCTTTTCATTCCCTCCCATCAGGTACTTATGCACATTGATACCGTCATCCCTGAGCCTTCTCTTGAGGCTGAGCAGTGCCAGCTCTCTTAGCCTCGTGTCTTATGAGACTATTTGTTGCCTGCATGAAGCTAGACTTCTTGTATCTGAAAAGAAATACGTGTAATGGAAGGGAGAGAGAGAAAAATACTGACTATAGGTTTTGTGAGTGATGTGAGTTCCAGTGATGGGCTGTAGGGGGGCAAAATGCGTTTGTTTTACAAAGAAATAGCTAGATAAAGGACAGTGAGTAAAATGAGTGTTGGATGAATAAATAGACACAAGGAATTGTAAATCCAGATAGTGGGAAGGGTGCGAACTTGTTCTGGCTAAATAAATGGGTGGAAAATGCCATTTGTCCACAACTGTAAACTCGGAGGTTGCCATTTTTGGACTTGCTATTCCTATTTAAGTGGGTTATTTTGAGTCTAGTGAATTGGAGATGTGAATTGCTGGAGGTGTAGAAGACCTGGCAGTCAACCTTTCTTTGCAGTGCAGAGATGAAGTTCGTGAGACTAGCTGCCAGGTTTTCAGGGAAAGAAGGACTTTACCTGACAATTGGCCACAACTTAGGCCTATGACCAAACTCCAGTATACAGCACCTGAGAGCTGACAAACCTGGGGAAAACAGAGATTAGGTTTTCAAAAAAAAAAACACCGGGGATGTGAGTATCTCTGTTTTTTTCCCATCAAAACTGTATCTGTGATGACATTCACAAAACCCTGCTGCTATAGATGTTCTTCTCCAATAGTTCATATCTTCACTAACTCAAGATGGTAAATAGAATCATAGAATCGCCGAGGTTGGAAGGGACCTTTCAGATCATCTAGTCCAACCATCAAGCTAACTCTGACAAAACCATCACTAAACCATGTCTCTAAGCACTATGTCTACCTGTCTTTTAAATACCACCAGGGATGGTGCCTCAACCACTTCCCTGGGCAGCCTGTTCCAATGCTTGACAACCCTTTCAGTGAGGGAATTTTTCCTAATATCCACCTTAAACCTCCCCTGCTGCAACTTGAGATCCTTTCCTCTTATGTCCTATCACTTCTTACTTGGGAGAAGAGACCGACCCCCACCTCGCTACGCCCTCCTTTCGGGTAGTTGTAGAGAGCGAGAAGGTCTCCCCTCAGCCTCCAGGCTGAACACCCCCAGCTCCCTTAGCTGCTCCTCAGAAGACTTGTTCTCCAGACCCCTCACCAGCTTCATTGCCCTTTTTTTAGGAAAAACTTCAGCACCTCAATGTCTTTCTTGTAGTGAAGGGCCCAAAACTGGAGACAGCCCTCGAGGTGGGGCCTCACCGGTGCTGAGTATGGGGGGATGATCACCTCCTGAGTCCTGATGGCCAACAGCATCCTGGCCTGTTTCTTGGCCACCTGGGCACACTGTTGGCTCATGTTCAGCTGACTGTTGACCAATGCCCCTGGGTCCTTTTCTGCCGGGCAGCTCCAGCCACTCTGCCCCAAGCTTGTCTCACTGCAAGGGGTTGTTGTGACCCAAGTGCAGGACCTGGCACATGGCCTTGTTGAACCTCATGCCATGGGCTTCCGCCCATGGATCCAGCCTGTCCACATCCCTCTGTAATGCCTTGCTACCCTCCAGCAGGTCAACACTCCCACCCAACCTGGTGTTGTCAAGTTAATCCTGTGTTCCTGGGAGGCCACACTCTGAAACTTTCACTGAAGAGGTTTGAGTACCAGCAGCTCCTGCTGATGTTAATCACACATGTAGTGATGACTGTGGTCATGCTTCAGGAAGGCATAGCAGCAAAGGTGAGCAGCTGCCAAGTCAGCTTCATGTGTGGTCACTGAGCAGAGTGGTTGTGCTGATCCTGTGAAGAAAAGGCAAATGGCCCTTGGAATGCGCCTTCCCAGTATTTAACTAGCCAGCCTTCCCTCTTTTATCTCCATGTTCCCCAAACCAAAGGTGCAAAATTCACCCCAGGTGAGGTTGTTTTGAGGGTTCCGTTTGCAAATGTAATACCCCCCCATAACTGTAAGTCTGGTCCTTGCAGTGACGGTAGCACTGGTATAGTTTTCTGCTTGTGCCACCCATCCTATTTCCTCTCAACACTGCCTTTCAGGCTTTCCTACAGGAAAGTGCTATGTGCCCAAATAAACTATCAAGATCAAAGGATGATCATCAACACTTTTTTTTTTAATGCAGGGAACAGAAACTTTACTTGCCAAAGCTCTCTTCTCCTGTCAGTTTAACCTGTCACCTCTGGGGTGTTGATGTACATTGGCATCCCTCAGGGCTTTAATTTCTCTTTAGCTACTCTGTTGTGACTGCTGCCCAGCCACAAGTGGTGTACTCTCCTTTGAAATAAGTGGCTTCTGATGAAATTTTTAGAGTCATATATTGACAAGTGGGTTTGTGATTTACTTTTTTTTGTTTCCCTTTGTTGACTACCAAATGACACTAGAAAACACCGAGGGAAAGCATGATAAAATTAATGACAACGAGAGGGAATGGCTTCAAGCTCCAGCAGGGTAGGTTTGGACTGAACATTAGGAAAGAATTTTTCACAGAACGAGTGGTCGGGCATTGGAACAGGCTGCCCAGGGAGGTGGTTGAGTCACCATCCCTGGATGTGTTTAAGAGTCGTTTAGATGTGGTGTTGGGGGTGTAGAGTAGGGCAGATGGTTGGACTCGATGATCCCAAGGGTCTTTTCCAACCTAGACGATTCTATGATTCTATGATTCTATGAAAACATTAAATGACCTGCAGTGCCACTGAAAGAGGAATCAGAGAATGATGTTACTACAATTCTGCCTCCAAGACCAAAGCGTTTGTATATTATGAACTTCAAATGAAATAATATCAATAGTGGCTACTGTGAATGCAGCGTAAATCCCATTCGGATGGAGGACTGAAGGTGAAATCACACCGTGTTGGCTTTCAGGAGGGTGTATGCGCAGGCTTTTGTGAGCAAAGCTGTCCGTGCTGTTTGGCGTGCCTCTCCCTGCTGCAGACCTGTGTACCATCTGCAGGTGAGCAGCCAGTGATGGGCCGGCAGGTCCAAGCAGGAGCACTTTGCATATGGCTTAGAGGACAGCAGGAAAAAGTGGTGGGAGTCCTGGTGGGCTGAGGACTGTGACTTAATTCCTCTTGCAGATACGTGTCCTAGCAAGTGCTTATTAGCTGGTACATAGAAGTTGGCATGGTTCGTCTATTTACAGCTCCTTATTGTGTTTCAGACGAGGAGCTTTAATGGTAGTCTACTATCTCGAAACTGCCATTTGAAAGCGGTGTTATATTTAGCTGTTTTTTATTACTAGCAACTCCAGCAGTTGAAATTGGACCTTGGGGCTTCAAAGCAGCTGCTCGGTTAAGGAAGCGTTGCTGAATAAAAGCTCCCTGCTCTGCTACCCTCCCCCTGCTTTTCTACGCTACCAGCTGTGTCAGCCCAGCAGCAAGGATGGGAAGTTGGCCTTGAAGTGAATCTAAGAGGAAAGAGAGTGAGAAGAGGAGAGGTGGAGTTAGCCACCTAAATGCAATAGCAGCCCGCAGCGTGGGAAGATGAGAAAGCAGAAGCAAAGAGATTGATGCTTGAATCTCTGTGTGGGTGAGCTCTGCAGAGCAAGGTCTGAATAGAGGGGAGGACCAAGGAGTTTAAAGACTGAACGCACTCAGTGAAAAGGCAGGGATTACACTCCCTTTTCTTTCTGGAATAACAATCAAAGGAAAAAGGTAAGAGGGGCAAAGAGGAAGTGAGTAAAATCAGTGCCAAATTCCAGTTAAAATATGAGTCTTTAACAAACAAGGACTGTGAAATGGGAAGACACTCTAAAATCTTTTTGGCGTAATGCAGAAAGCAAAGAAAAACAAACAGGCATGTGAGAATACTGTAGGCATGACACTTCTATTTCACTATATTCTTATTTTGGTTGTGTAATTCTGTGTTCTAAGGTGTTGCTGGCAGTACTTGTTTTAAGCCTTAGTGCAGCCTGAGTGTTATGGTCTTTCACAGTAAAAAAGAAACCGGCAAATACAATTTCTTTTTTTTTCTTTTCCTTTGTTAACCCTTTTTTTTTTTTTTTTTTTTTTGGTAAGATGAGACCAGCAGAAACCTGGAGACAATAGGATGACATTTACTTTCTTACTTTCTATAGCACTCCTGGCTTCAATAGAGAAGAGTGCGGCTTTTAGCCAAGTCTAGCACATTCAAGTTGAATTCCACAGACTTTAGGCAGCTTGAGGTAAATAAATCAGAATCTTAAATGTACTGAGTAAAAGTAGTCAGTCTCAAAGGTCACTTTGAACTGCTGCAAGTGACTTGACTGTAGCTTCGATGGCTTGGAGGGAGTTGAAAGTATGTACAAAAGTAAACAAAATCAAGGGAAAACCCTGTTTATACCTTCTAGGGTAAAGCAATAGCTAGTCTGCAATCCCATTTTGTCAGAAGTGCTGCTGCTATATGTGTAATCAGTCCCCTGCAATTGCTAATGGCTCTTACCTTACAGTAAGAGAGTATTCCCCCCCTTTTGAACTAGAAGGAAGCGCAGCACAGAAGTGGCTTGTTCAGCTTTTCCACGGTGGTTGAAGTAGGTACTTAGTGCGGGGTCCTGTGCCCCAGCCAGCATCTTACCACAAAGACGTTACTTTTATCCGAGATCTGCGAGGCTGGTAATAGGGTTTGGGGTTGAGGGGTAGTTTGAAGAGGGTGGTCAGAGGAACAGAGCCATTTTCTTGCTGTGCTGCAGAGCAGCTGTGAGCGCAGCCCCTCCAGTCCAGCCGTATCTACCCCTGGTTACCAAACCCACAACTGTTTTGGTAGTCCTGGGTAACCGCAGGGCTTTGGCTTACCCCTTCTTTCCTTTGGCAATGGTGACAGACCAGTGACTCACTGGAAAAAACACAAAACTTTCTTCTAAGGATTTTAAGAATTTAGTGTGCCTCTGAATTATTGTGTTCTGCCAGCAGAGTCCTGCTAAGGTGTTAATAGGAAAGGGGCAAGCATCACTGTTCCTGCTTTGCTCGTTTTTACTGAGGAGTGGAGAAAGACGGGGTTGGTGCTTAGAAGTCAAAAGTACTGGACTGTTAAACGAAGCAGTGTTTGTGAAGCTGATGAGTGTAATATTGTTTTGGAAGAAGGGTCCTGGCTTTTCAGCTGTCCCCAAGTCTACTGATAACTGCTGGTAGAACTTGAGAAGGGTGTAAGAACTTGGTCCTGGGAGCTTGACTCCAGACCCCTGAAGCTGCCAGCTGGAGAACACTGAGGAGTGCGTACGTGGGGCTCTGCGTGATCAAAATGAGACAGCACCATTCCTTAGTCAGCTTTAATACAGCTTTATATTTTTCCCTTTTTGATGATGAGCTCTACTTTCAGAAAAACTTGCTGTTTACCGTGATTTCTCTGTTTGGGGGGGGCGGTAGACACAATAAGCCCACACATACTACTCTCTTCTCGCCTCTCGAAGCCCGTGTGTAGTAGGTCTCTAGGAGTATAGCGACTCAGCTGGAAGAGCAGGTTTCAGCGTACCGAAATTGTAGGCTTATTTTCAGCGTGGCTGGCTTCAGCTTGCTTTCTGCTTTGTCTTCTGGCAGAATGCCAGGCTCCCCCAGCTTCCTGCTGTGGTTGTGGTGGCTTTCCGAATTATAGAATAAATCTACTTTTTTTTTTTTTTGTTCCCTTCCTAGCTCTCCCTTGAGGAGACTCTTGAAAGCCCAGCCCTCTGAAAGGGAGAAAATTAGAAACCTTAAAATGCATAAAAGTATCAAAAGTGTGATGTGAGAGAATAATCTACATAATCAGATTTTTGGTTTTATCTGGGCTTTTTGTACAGAAAAGGCTGCGTATGGCATGTTCTCTGCTGGAATCTGGACTGTGGCCTCCTCTTTCATCCCTTTTTCTGTTTATTTAGCATGTAACAAATGTCTCTCTTTTAGCCTAACCAGCATACAAAAACTTTTGGAGGCCAGATGAGAATTCTCAGCAATTCTTTGAGTTGCAAAGGCCTGAAATAAATGGGATTAATTGATTTTTAAAACAATAGAGCATCCTTGCTGGCAAATGAGAAATGGGGAATAAATCAGCTTGCCTGATGAGGTTTTAGGAGCCAGTGGATCAGGTGAGTCTGGATTGGATGTTTGTGATGTCTCTTGTGGCTTTGTATTTCTTTGATGCCATAGAAAGCAAAGAAGAGTAGGCTGGGTGGAGCATGCAGGTGATAATGGACATTGGCAGGCTTGGCTGATTTTTAAAAAAAAAAAAAGATGATTGTGCTGGATGAGGCTTCATGATAGGTGGACTGAAGCCAAGGCTACAGACCTTGGCCTGTCTTCGCAGTGGTCCTGATAATGCTGGATAGGACAGAGTGAAGCGATGCCTCTTCTAGAGGGATCAGTAGCAAGGAGGTACATTTTGTGCTGGAGGATTTGGAATTTTATGCAATTCAGTGAGTTGCAGCTGAGACGGGGACTCGCGTTTACTTGCCTGTGAGGGCTCAAACAGCAGATGGTGAGAAGGTGAAAAGGTGATTGTGAGAAAAGCAGGGTTTTGCAGCCTTTGAAATTATTAAAAAAAAAAAAAAATCAGTGGTGTGAATGAGCACAAAATTTAGGATGCAATAATGTTTTATGCCATCTGTGACCTATTAGGTGATAATACTGATGAGAACAACTAACTTACTGACTCAGCCTGGGGAAGGGTAAATCCAGGTTCATACATCTGTGCTTCGCTGTAGCTTTCCGTAGGGTGGATCCTAGAAGCTGCACCCTTTGAGGCAGCAAAGAATGAGCGATTCCTCTAGCCGAACTTGTTTGTGAAAATATGGCTTTTTCCAGGAACACATAAAAATAGCCAACCTTCTCTAGCCGTAACAGCATATGGCTGTAAGGTCAGCTTTGAAGTTTGAAGTCAGTTGGTGCAGCTTCTCCAAAGAGGTTAAAATCCTTCTGTAATAGAAGTGACCTGGGAAATCAGGTTCATGACTCCATTCCCCCACCTCTAGGCTGGTCCTTGGAGTCTGAGGCATTTAAATGAGTTGTCCTAAATGGTGTCCTTAAATTCTTCAGCGCCTCTGATGGCAGCGTGGGAGACCTCAGCTGTGGTTCCCAAGCCAGTTTCACGTCCCCAGCTAGCGGATCCTCACAGCTTGAGCTGTGTGCGTAAACCCCTTCTTTGGCTCCAGGAGCTACTGAGTGGCAGCGAGCACTGCGCACCCTTTCCTATACCTTCCCCTCTCCTCTGATGGCTGCTGGGTTAAATATGTTATTGGTAGCTGTTCACCGTGCCTGCGGTTTACTTTTCAGGCTGTTTTATTTGCCAAAGCTCTGCCAAGATGTATAGAAATTTGGCTAGCTACAGCTCACCTTTGCAAGCTTTTGTTTCAGGTGGAAAAAATGTTTACTCTTCAACTCTCCCAAGCTGAATGTTTTCTTCAGAAATGTGGAACAAGTCCTACTTTTGGCTGAAGTCTCTGTTAGAAAGGCTCTGAAGTCTCTGTTAGTCTCTCTCTCTATTATAGAAATTACGCAGCTGCCCAAAAGTCTGCCAAGGAGCAAAAGCTACTTCTTGCCCTTAAAGCTTATAAATGAGATTGGCAGGGAAATCCACGACCACCTGGGCCCTCACTGCTACAAACACTGTGTGGCAGATTCATGTGGACATCAGAATCCTGAATGAGTTCAGTTTCCCCTGACCTAATCTGTTGTTTTAGAAGTGACCTACTTGAAAATACACCCAGTAATGTAATTATTGTCAGGAAACAACTCACCTTCTGTTGCTTAATTATATTTCTTGTGTATACTTAGTCCATTTGAAAGGCACTGCGTTGGATGGCACGCTGGGTTTTCCCTTAATTACTGTTGTATGGTAATTGCCATGTAATTACACTGTTATGAATATAATGTGCATGTATTATTGTGGGGCAGTGATTTATGGAATGCAAGCATATTTAAAAAGTGTTAGAGATGTTCTTTACACAGGGTTGCTAAGCCCTTTAATGTCAGTGGTCTTCCACTGCTAATCCAGTGTTTTAATTTTGCTCTGTTTAAGATCTCCTCTAATAATACTACTTCATCATGCAGTGAATATTTTGGAAATTACACTGGCTGGTTGTGGTGAGGTATCTAATCCTCATCATGCTTGCAAAATAAAAAAAAAATTTGCTAGTGCAGAAATAAATCAAGCATACTGATAAACAGGTTGAAGGACTTGAGAGGCTCCAGTGGAGACCTCAGACTGCAGGAGGTGCCTCCACCTTTCGCTGGGGGCAGGTATAGGTGGGGGACCTGCCCAGGTGGGGGACCTCCTGCAGGAGGTGGCGAGGAGGCTGCGTAGCATCAGGGAACCTGAGGAGGTAGATAGCTGGTTCCAAGCGCAATCTGCGGTGGTCCCACAGACCACAGCCAAACAACCAAAAACTCCTCCACTGTCACACACAGAAGGCAGGGAGGCCAGTAATGCAGAAGAATGGAAGCTTGCAAGGGCAAAGAGCAGCAGCAGGAAGAGACTTCTCCTGAAGCCCGAGGTGCCCTTGCAGAACTGCTTCACTGCCCTGCAGAGTGAAGAGGAAAGACCCGTTGCACCAGGAGAGACACTGGAGCCCGATCTGCTCCCCGTGTAACGACCGGTGCAACTAAGAAAAGAAGACAGCTGATTGTAGTAGACAACTCTCCCCTCCGAGAGGTCCGGAAGCACCCATTTGCCAACCTGATGCCCTTTCTAGAGGGGTGTGCTGCTTACCAGGGGCTTGTGTCGGGGATGTCACCGAGGGACGACCAAGAGCCTCGTACAGTCCTCTGACTATTATCTGCTGCTGTTGTTTCACGTGGGTACCAGTGATACAGCCAGGAGCAGCCTGAGGAATATCAAGAAGGACGATAGAGCCCTTGGAGCAGCGGTCAGGGACTCTGGAGGGCAGGTAGTTTTTTCATCAGTCCTCGCAGTCAAAGGGGAGGGGGTTGATAGGGCCGGTTGAATCTGGCAAATCAACAAATGGCTACAGGACTGGTGCCACAGGCAGGGGTTTGGCTACTTAGACCATGGGACTTGCTTTGAGAACCCTGGTCTACTGGGGGCTGCTGGGGTCCGTCTGTCAGAGAAGGGGAAAAGCGTATCATCTTTGGTGATAGGCTTGTCAAGCTCATGAATAGGGCTTTAAACTAAAGTTGCTGGGGAAGGGGAACTTCAATCCATCCCACTCCTACCAGTTTGATGCCAGTGTCAGCAATAGATGCTCAGAGCCCACAGAAGGGTCACAGGTCAGAAGGAGAGCACCTGGAGTGCAGCACCAAGGAATTCCAAGTAGTAAGCTTCATTGGGGGGCCGACTTGAATGCCTCTGTACAAACATATGTAGTATGGGGAATAAACAAGAGGAGTAGGAGATGTTTGCATGCCTGCAGGGCTGTCCCAACAAAGACAGTCAGGCAAAAATCCCAGGAGGCCTCCATGGATGAACAAGGAACACATGGACAAACTCAAACACAAAAAAGAAGCCTACAGAGGATGGAAGCAAGGACAGGTAGCCTGGGAGGAATACAGAGAAATTGTCTGAGTGGCCAGGGATCAAATTAGGAAAGCTAAAGCCCAGATAGAGTTAAATGTGGCCATGGACATCAAGGGCAACAAGAAAAGCTTTTATAGGTATGTCAGTGTCAAAAGAAAAACTAAAATGTGGGCACTCTCAGGAAGGTAACAGGAGATCTGGTTACCTGGGACATGGAGAGGGCTGAGGTACTCAATGACTCTTTTGCCTTGGTCTTCACTGGCAAGTGGTCTAGCCACACTGCCCAAGTTGCAGAAGGCAAAAGCAGTGACTGAGAGAATGAAAAACCATCCACTGTAGGAGAAGATCTGGTTCAAGACCATCTAAGGAACCTGAAAGTGCACAAATCCGTGGAGCCTGATGAAATGCATCCACATGTGCTGAGGGAGTTGGCAGATAAAGTTGTCAAGCCACTATTCATATTTGAGAAGTTGTGGCAGTCTAGTGAAGTTCCTGCTGACTGGAAAAAGGGGAAACACAACCCCCATTTTTAAAAAAAGGAAAAAAGGAAGACCCAGGGAGCTACAGGCTGGCCAGTCCCACCTCTGTGCCCAGAAACATCATGGAGCAGGTCCTCCTGGAAACCATGCTTAGGCACAAGAAAAATAAGATGGTGATTGCTGACAGCCAACATGGCTTCACTCAGGGCAAGTCATGCCTGACAAATTTGTTGGCCTTCTATGATGGCATTACAGTGTTGTTGGATAAGGGAAGAGCAACTCATGTCATCTGCCTGGACTCATGCAAAGCATTTGACACTGTCCAACATGAAATCCTGGTCTCTAAATTGGAGAACATGGATTTGGTGGATGGACCACTCGGTGGATAAGGAATTGGCTGGATGGTCGCGCTCAAAGGGTTGTCATCAACGGCTGGATGCCCAAGTGGTGACCAGTGACGTTCCTCAGGGGTTGGTACTAGGACCAGTGCTGTTTAACGTCTTTCTGGGTGACATGGACAGTGGGATTGAGTTCACCCACAGTCAGGTAGATTTAGATATCAGGAAGAAATTTTTCACTATGAGGATAGTGAGACACTGGAACAGGTTGTCCATGGAAGTTGTGGAAGCCCTGTCCCTGCAAGTGCTCGAGGCCAGGCTGGATGGGCCTTTGAGCAACCTGGTCTGGCAGGAGGTGTCCCTGCCCATGGCAGGGGGGTTGGAACCTAGATGACCTTTAAGGTCCCTTCCAACCCAAACCATTCTACGATTCTATGAACCTATGACTTCTAGCAGGAGTATTTTGGTATTGATGTGTGCTTCAGGGTGCTTAGTGTGTGTTGGTTAAAAAAAGGACTGGTTAGTAATCCCATTGCTGAAAGGTTCAAAGGACAGGTTAGCACTTCCCCTGTGCACACAACAGTAGTGACTCCTTATATAATCCTTTCCTTCTGTTAGCTTACATGATATCTTTGCCAGGACACTTTTGAAAATTAAATTTACCCTAAAAGGACAAAGTACCTCTTGGAGATTACCTTTGCATGAATTACTTTCATAAGTAGGTGGTGACCCCAAAGGGGCAACAGAAAAGGTCTTAAATCCTTTACCGTAACAGATGCGGTAGATGATGATAGAATTCAAGATTCATAAGGCAGCAAGGAGGGTGCGCAGCAAGCTGGCTACCCTGGACTTCAAAAGAGCAGACTTTGATCTCCTGAGAGATCTGATTGGTAAGGTAGCGTGGGAAAAAGAACTGGAAGGGAGAGGGGCCCAAAAAAGCTGGGTGGTATTTAAGGATTGCCTCCTCCAAGCTCAGGAGAGGTGCATCCCAAAAAAGAAGAAATCGGGCAAAATAGCCAGTAGGCCGGCGTGGATGAACAAGGAACTGCTGGACAAACTCAGGACCAAAAAGGAGGCCTATAGAGGGTGGAAGCAGGGAAAGGTAGACTGGGAAGAATACAGAGAAGCTGTCCGAGTCACCAGAAACCTGATCAGGCAAGCGAAAGCCCAGGCAGAACTAAATCTAGCCAGGGATGTGAAAAATAACAAGAAGAACTTCTATAGATATATCAGGGATAAAAATAAGACGAGGGAAGCTGTGGGTCCCCTCCGAAAGGAAACGGGAGACCTGGTCACCCAGGATGTGGATAAGGCTGAGCTACTGAATGACTTCTTTGCCTCAGTCTTCACTGGCAAGGGCCCTAACCACACTGCCCAAGTCACGGAGGGCAAGAACAGGGGCTCTGGGAATGAAGAAGCACCCACAGTACAAGAAGACGAGGTTCGAGACCTCTTAAAGAACCTGAAGGTGCATAAGTCCATGGGACCTGATGAAATCCATCCACGGGTCCTGAGAGAACTGGCGGACGAAGTTGCTAAGCCCCTCTCCATCATATTTGAGAAATCGTGGCAGTCTGGTGAAGTTCCCACTGACTGGAAAAAAGGGAACATAACTCCAATATTCAAAAAAGGAAACAAAGAAGACCCGGGAAACTACAGGCCGGTCAGTCTCACCTCTGTGCCTGGCAAGATCATGGAGCAGATCCTCCTGAAATCCTTGCTAAGGCACATGGAGAATAAAGAAGTGATTGGAAACAGCCAACATGGCTTCACCAAGGGCAAATCGTGCCTGACAAATTTGGTGGCCTTTTACAATACTGCCACAGACTTGGTAGACAAGGGCAGAGCGACTGACGTCATTTACCTGGACTTATGCAAAGCATTTGACACTGTCCCGCACGACATCCTGGTCTCAAAATTGGAAACTCATGGATTCGATGGATGGACCACTCGGTGGATAGGGAACTGGCTGGATGGCCGCATCCAAAGGGTTACAATCAATGGCTCAATGTCCAGGTGGCGGCCAGTAACGAGTGGTGTTCCGCAGGGGTCGGTACTGGGACCAGTACTGTTTAACATCTTTGTCGGTGACATGGACAGTGGGATAGAGTGCACCCTCAGCAAGTTTGCTGATGACACCAAGCTCGGTGGCGCAGTTGACACGCTGGAGGGAAGGGATGCCATCCAGAGGGACCTAGACAGGCTGGAGAGGTGGGCTCGTGCAAATTGCATGAAGTTCAACCAAGCCAAGTGCAGGGTCCTGCACCTGGGACGTGGCAACCCCAGGCACAAATACAAGTTGGGTGGAGAATGGCTGGAGAGCAGCCCCGAGGAGAAGGACTTGGGAGTGCTTATGGATGAGAAGCTCAACATGAGCAGGCAGTGTGCACTGGCAGCCCAGAGAGCCAACCGTGTCCTGGGCTGCATCAGGAGAAGTGTGGCCAGCAGGTCTCGCGAGGTGATTCTGCCCCTCTACTCTGCGCTCGTGAGACCCCTCCTGGAGTACTGTGTCCAGCTTTGGAGTCCTCAACACAGAAAGGACATGGACCTGTTGGAACGGGTCCAGCGGAGGGCCACGAGGATGATCAGAGGGATGGAGCACCTCTCCTATGAAGACAGACTGAGAGAGCTGGGGTTGTTCAGCCTGGAGAAGAGAAGGCTCCGGGGAGGCCTTATAACAGCCTATCAATACCTGAAGGGAGCCTACAGAAGAGCTGAAGAGGGACTCTTTGTCAGGAAGAGTGGTGACAGGACAAGGGGCAATGGTTTTAAATTGGAAGAGAAGAGATTTAGATTAGATATAAGGAAGAAATTCTTTACAGTGAGGGTGGTGAGGCACTGGAACAGGTTGCCCAGGGAAGTTGTGGATGCCCCATCCCTGGAAGTGTTCAAGGCCAGGCTGGATGGGGCTTTGAGCAACCTGCTCTAGTGAGAGGTGTCCCTGCCCATGGCAGGGGGGTTGGAACTAGATGATCTTTAAGGTCCTTTCCAACTCTAGCCATTCTATGATTCTATGATTCTATGATTCTATGCATGTGGCCTTGTGACCCCAGAAACTGTTAGGTACAGACATGATGTGGATTAAAAGCTAGCGATGGTCGAATGTGCTGAGCAGGGTAGCGTCCAGTTGCTTGCAGATGGAAATTTGGAAGCATAACAATTTGTACAGTGCTAACCCTAACCTTGGATCAAGATTTAAAGAAGGTGTTTGTGGTGGGGTGTGGTTTTTTTTCTGCTTCGGGATGTTTACTCATAACTTACTGTGTGACTCCCTTGCTGTGTGCCAGTAACAACAGACAAGCCCCCACAGTTTGCGAAGCCAACATCTCTTGCGCAAGTTTTGTGGTAGAGAGGAACTGAGCCTTGTAGGATGCTGAGCTGCTAGTGTAGCCAAGTATTTCCCCTAAGGCTGCAGAAGTAGGTGCTTTTGTATGTTTAGCCAAACCACTCCCTCGTGCAATGTGCTTCCCTTTGAGAACAAGGGCAGGTAGTCCCTTAGGGATGTAGCAGCGATGCCCATTTGGCTGATAAACCAGTGTACCAGCTACCCTTTGTGCTCAGTTATATGTACACAGTATCATTGCTCCTCTCCTGGGCAGAATAAAACCCCAGAGTGGCTGTTTCTTCTAGTACCTCTTACTTTTTAAGGTCTTTAGCAAACCTTCTTCCCTGGGGAGAACAACTTTCCTGCAAGCTGTTCATCAAGCAAAATATCTGCTGTCTCCATTTCTGGCTAGAACATCATTCTCACCTGTGGTCGATTAACCTTGGCTGGCCACCAGGTGCCTAAGAAGCTGCTCTTTCACTTCCCCTCCTCAGCATGATTGGGGGAGAAAATAAGATAAAAAAGCTTGTGGGTCTAGATAAGGATAGGGAGATCATTCACTGATTAGTCATGGGCAAAACAGACTTGACTTGGGGAAGATTAATTTATTGCCAATGAAAAATAGAGTAGCGTAGTAATAAAACTAAACCCATGCCCCCATGGTCCCCCTTCAAAAGCTATGGGGAAACAGTTTTTCTTTTTTTCTTCTTTTTTTCCCTTTACTAACAATCAGAAAACATGAGGCTCTCCCCAAGGTCTGAATAAACCACTAATCTCCACATACAATGTTTTACTCCTCTTCTACCACTGATGCTAAGCTAGTAGTCTGAAGAGCGTGAAGTGCTGCTAAGAAGCTAGGACAAGAGGAAATGGGCACAAACTTGAATAGAAGAAGTTCCACCTAAACACGAGGAGGAACTTCTTTCCTGTGAGGGTGGCAGAGCCCTGGAAGAGGCTGCCCAGGGAGGTGGTGGAGTCTCCTTCTCTGGAGACGTTCCAAACCCACCTGGACACGTTCCTGTGGGACCTGCTCTGGGTGGACCTGCTTTGGCAGGGGGGTTGGACTAGATGGTCTCCAGAGGTCCCTTCCAACCCCGTGTCATTCTGTGATTCTGTGAAGGCTCATTTACACTCACTGGCATCTGCACTGGTCACAATTAACTATGGCTGCATACCGTAAGTGACTAAAGTGACATCTTTAAGGCAAAGAGCACTTTGAGTTTCGACTTGCACAAGCACCCTGCACCTCTAGTTCTATGTACTTCTAGCTGAGAAGTGATCATCTCTTCTATAGTCATCTCTCTATCTTTGTAGACTGGATGTTCTGCCAGCAGTGGGGCAGTCATGGGTTCTATGACTGTTTTCTGTGCTGTGATTATGTCAGTTTGTGTAGGAGTGGCAGAAAATAGCAGCTATTTAATATGAGGCGATCCATTCAGCTGCAGTGTCAAGAAGTCTTAGTGGTGGGCTCAAGTTGATGAAAAAGGGTGTTTTCACACAGAGATGAAACTGGTGGGAAGAGGGGGTAAATAGCATTTTCCAAATAATCATGCGTCTGTCCCCTCTAGAAACTGAATACTTCGTTTAAATAGCATCCCTCCCCCCCAACATGTTTGCTGTAGCAAATACTATGCTGTGAAAAGTAGTATCTTCAGAGATGAGTGTGATGGCAGGGATTTCACTGTTCTGGTCAGTTGTCCTTAAACAAGACTCTAGCCTGTGGTGCTTGTTGCTAGTACCACTGATCTCCTGTTTACAGTGTGATCTCAATCTTCTGTCATGGAAATAAAAATAAAGATGAGAGGAGCAAGAAAGAAACAGCTGTTGGCTTTACACATGTGCTCATTTTGATCCTTGCATCCTGCTGCTCATTATGATTTAACCCCCCGCCTCCAATACAAGTATCTCTCAGATCCACTTATACAGGTTATTTCAATAAACTTTCCACATAGTTTGTAAATATTTGTTCATGTTTATGTGAGCTTTTTTTACCTCTACTCTTCTTAATTGCATGTTGCAGTTTCTGGTTGCTGTAGTTTATATCGGTGTAATAGTATGCATCTGTAGAACTACACCTTTCTAACCTTCACAATTTATTCTTGCATGTCTTCCGTATGGTAAGTGATGCAGTTGTGTCTTCACATTCACAAGGTTGCTTTCAAGTCACAAGGTTTGATTGCTTTCTTAGTATCTAAAAGTTCCAACAATATCCTTTTAGGAAGATGGTGGTGGTCCACTATGGCATGCCTTAAGTATCTAACTCTTGGAAATTCAGTGTGGTTGCTTCACAGTGAAACCATCAGGGACAGTAAGGCTCCATGTGGAATTTGACAGCAGATAAACAGGAGTCGCTTGGTTATCTTGCATGTCCTAGACCTGTCCTTACCTACTGTGTTTGCAGTGGAGATGCTGCTTCCGCAAGTCCTCCCTAGTTGCGTCACTGTGGGCTGGAGTGACTTTTCCACATCCGTGTCTGCACGCAGTTATCTACCTGCGGGGTGAAGACAACCTTTCAGAGTCACGTCTCTGGCTCTTTGTGTATGTCTTTGTTTTCTGGTGCATGCTCTGTGATGCTCATGATGGATTTGTCTGTCTGCATCTCTGCAGCAAAGAGGCTGCACTTCAAAACTGAACTTTCGTGGTACTTTGTGCTTTGGAGTTTTTTTACTGTATGGTCACATTTCCACAAAGTGCAGAGGGGAGTGATTTGGCCCAGATCTCCTTTGGCAGCTACGGAGTATCCTTGCATCAGCTCATCCTATGGGAGATTCCGACGGAGAGAACAACCTGGCCTTGCTTCTACTGCAATTGCTGCTTTTGTTAGATATACTGTATAGAAAATAAACTTTGTTTTGAGCATCTAAAGATCCCCCTTTATATTTGGGACACGTGTGTTTCTATCGGCTCTGATGCCATCTCCTTTCCAGTCCCAAATATTAAAATTAAATATGCCAAATAGGTCATGCGCAGTTGAATCGAACAATTTTTATAAGCCTTCAGTGTGAGTTGAAGTTGTACACGTATGAAACATATAGCTGGATTTTATATTGCTCCCCCTTTTCCAGTTATTTGCAATTCGTATGGCACCCAGCCGATGAGTCTGCAGGTGTTGTTCAGAAATCATTGAAATACTGAAACAGAGCTCGGCTATGTGTTTTCCTGCAAACGGGTTTCTGTTTTCTGGGCTCAGAACAGAAGCTGCTGATGGAGTGAATTTGAAAACTAGGTCTTGCCACATTCACAGGGATCTGCTCCCTGGAGGCGAGTTGGTTTTGAGTCAGGGTGCGTGTGTATTTGACACTAAAATATGGTAGTTTTGTTGTTTGTTGCCTCTCACCTTCAAAAATAATTAGTTTAGACCTTCCTGGGAAGCACTGACAATCTAGTTCAACTGAGTAGGGCTTTTTTCAGGCTGACAGGAAACAAAATCTTGATGATAACTCTTTGTTGATGACATGCCTGCAGACAAATAGTGATCTGAAGCAGTTCACAATTTGAGGTTAATACAGCTCAATTAGGCTTCTGGAAATATTTATTTTTTTTCTTTACCTGAGAATGAGAAAGATTAACTCAATACAGATCCTTTAACGAAAAGTGTTGTCCTTAGGCTGTATATCTAGATAAGCGATTTATCAAAAAAAAAAACAAAACCAAAACAACCAAATCTACAGAATTTATGAGCTGATATATAGGATTTTTCAGCAAAAGTAGCTGCACTTTAATTGAATTGCAGAGCATGCAGTTACTGTGCTTCTGGATTAGGCTGGGTGCTTGGCTAGGGGTTTGAAGCGAGACCTTCTCAAGCAGGACCATCTCACAGGGTCCGGCTCAGTAGGCTCTGAGCAGCCCTTTGCACCATTAGCGCTGCATCCCGTAACTCTGCAATGAGCAGCGTAAACCTAGCAAGAGAAACTGTTCTATTGTACTACACCCCAAATGACAGCAAACTAGTAGTTTTCTTTTAAATAGCCAATATAATGTAGCTTAGCTGACAGTGTGATAACGGGCACGTCAATTAATTGACTTGAGCGAGCTGTTTGGTCAAACTGGTAGGAGCATTCTATTTAAATAGAAGTTGCAAGTATTGACTGAACCTCACAGAGTCCGCCCAGTAGTCTCGTTAGAATTGTATTCATTTAAGTGGATTTTAAGTCAGAATCAGCAGATCAGCAGGAAAGGCTGAGGCTTTCATTGTTCAGCAGTATAAACGAGACTAAGCTATATCAGCTTTCCCTGTTAGGATGTAATTATTTGATTATTTTGTGCTGCCTTTTTTTTTTTTTTAACCCATATGGGTTCTTCACTTCAACTTGTGGCAACCAGTTTGTGAATCATAGAATCATATGGTGTTGGACCCATATGAGTGGGACCTCTGGAGATCATCTAGTCCAACCCCCCCTGCCAAAGCAGGTCCACCTACAGCAGGTTGCACAGGAATGTGTCCAGGTGGGTTTGGAATGTCTCCAGAGAAGGAGACTCCACCACCTCCCTGGGCAGCCTGTTCCAGTGCTCTACCACCCTCACAGGAAAGAAGTTCCTCCTCATGTTTAGACCCCTATGGTTTGTTGTTAGTGCATGGTCTTTGGGGATTTCGTGGACGTTTTCTCATAGCATAAAACCTAGGTTGGTGAACAGCTAAAATGGGCAACTGCAGTGGGAGTGCTGTGTGTTGAAGGAGGAAGCCAGCTATGATGAGGTTTGAATATTCTCATCTCAATGTATATATGCTGAGTTTGAGGTCACAATGCTTACTGTAGAGCAAAGGGAGGTGGGCAGGGGAGCTCATGCTCCTGGTGGCAGAGGAAAGGGCACTGACTAACCCTGTCTGCCTTGGCTCTCATCTTCCAGTACAGTGTTGCTTGAGGATTTAAACATACATCTAATATTTGAACAGATCTTGTTTTAATGATGTCTGGGCCAAGTTAGGCAAAAGTACTTCTGCAGCCCAGTGTATGTGAAATTCCTTACTGGGTCAACTTTTTGTCCCTGTGGTAAATCTAGAGACTGGCTTCTACTGAGGACCAACTGGTTTAGGAGGATTTTGACAATGCTGGCACAGCTCAAAATTTGGAGCTCATTACTAAGAAATATATGAAGCCCTGTGTCAGATATGTTTTGAGTAGGGCTCAGTACTATATCACTTAACCTCTATACCCAGGCAGGCATAAATCCTCTTTTTTATCTCCTATGGGCCTGAATTGTTATAAATAATAGTAGCCAAGCTGAGCGTTTTTTCTTTTACAGGCACTAATGGGTAATAAAGGAGGTGGGGGGACTGGTCTCTGAGTAGTGCTATGCCCAAGCCTGAGGGAAGAAGAGACTTTTAATCTGCTTTTAGACGTGAAAAGCAGATGCAGCTTTGGTTCTTACACATTCATGTTTCAGGGCACAGTTAAAAAAAACCAAACCTTCACACCACAGTTGCTTACCTTCTTTCCCTGATATACATTGGATACCATCCTTTAGCCTGCAGATAGGGGTATTCAGTGTGACTCTAATATGTGGCTAGAGAAAAAAAAAAAAAAGTAAAAGTTTTAAAAAAATAAATAAAAAAAAAGCTGCATTTTGCACTGCCCAGCCATCCTATGGTCACCACTGATCACACGCAATGGAGTTTGTTGTACTTCAACATAGGCAATAGCTTCGCTGTATCTATTGTAGCCTCTGTCCATTTACTCAGTTCCTGGGATTTAAGGTGGATCTTTTTTCTTTCTTCTTTTTTTTTTTTTTTTTTTTTAAATGTGAATGAACTATCTGGCTTAATGTATTTTTCTGTAGGAGGAGAGACTGAGTTTAACTTGGCGCTTCAGCCAGAGCACACAGATATGACAAGTATGCCAAACTCTAAATTAGTCTGCCGTGGCACGCACCAGCAGTGTGCCTAAGTGTGGCTATGCACAAATAACTGCTTCTGATTACTCTGCCAAGTAATCGCTGTGCAAGCTGGACTTGCCGTTGATGGGCTTGATGTCTTACATTCAAAGGCGACTGGGAGCTTGGCTGTAAGGAAGAACTCCAGTGGCTAAACTGTGATGGAATGCACCGCTAGTCCCGCTGCCTGGAACTGGGTGACTCTCCTTTGTAAGATGGTGGTAAACTCCCTTCCTCATGAGTTTCCAATCCTTTTTTTAAGTGAAGAGGTGAGGGATTTTTTTCACTTGCACTGTGCAGATGTAAGTCAGTGGCATTCTGGGAGGGTTGGGGCGCTGGTCTGCTGTGTTGTCGTAGTTTTTAATTACTATGATAGTGATGAAATGTGATAACCCACATCCATCTTTCTGGGATCTCTGCTGTTTGGTCTTGTTCTTTCATATGAGCTGCTTTTTGAGCTTGTAGCTGAAACGCTGGGGAACTTGCTCTTCTGCATGTGTGCATGATTCCCATCTCTTAATGAGTGTAAATGTTTAATAGTTAAAGCAGGAAGCTTAAACGTGCTGAAGTGGAAGGGACTTGAAATGTTTTTACCCTTGCCTACAGAGGCAGTTTAAATAGAACCAGGATCTAGTAATGTGCTTCGCTTAGAGCTATACAGTTGCAGCTGTAGGGAATACGATTCTTGTGGCTTATCACAGATTGTCCAAAAAACTCTGGACAAAGGAAGTTCTCTCAGTCAGTGCCCCTGTGAGCGCCTTCCTTGCAGTGTGTATCCTAAGCAGCTGGAAGGCTACACCATCAAGAAACTGTACAGTAATGAAACATGGATATTTCTGTCTTGGAAAACTGTGAGAAGGGAGATCCTGCTGCCGACTAGATCAGCTGAGCTGGCTGGCCAGAGTGGCGTGCATCTGGTGAAACATCTAGCAATCTGTTGAGCATGTCCTCCAAAAGGCTAAGAAAAAAACAGAAGATTAGAAAGATTTCCAAGTGTTTCTCATACAGATTTGTTGTGACTTTCATTTGGTGCTCTTGCCATTTAAAAGGAAAAATGTAATTGGATTTCCAAGGAAGGCAGAGCATAAGGGAAGCAAAGGAAGCCTATCTGGGAGATAATTCTGGCATTATGTTGCAAGGGGATACTGGAGGCAGTCCAGGTGAAGACACAAAGGGGTTAGTTCTCTTTCAGGACTAGTTAAACAGCCTTGACTCAGGATTTAGGACCTAGAAGGTAAGCATTTTTCTAGGTGGGAATTATTGTTCTGGACCAGAAAGCTTAGACTGATCTCAGTGGAGAAGAAAACATTGCAAGAGCTTTCGGAAGTGGCTGCTGGCAATGCTTCATTGGCAGGTTCATTCAAGCAGTAGGCATGTTTGCATAGGTGATGATGACTTGCTCCTTCTCAAGGCAGACACGTGAGACAGTTTACCAAAAGCATTGAAAAGACTGGCTAAAATAGCAGGGACTCAGTGAAGGAAATCAAAGATAATGGCAACTGTGTGAAGCAAGCAGGGTAAGAACAAGCACAGACTGATCTGGATGAGGAATTCAGGCCTGCCTGGTGCTGGAGTGTGATGGTACGTGAGCAAACAGCTGCCCAGAATGTGTTAGGCTCTGTTACTATCTCAACAGAGGCAGGCTCTGAGGATGTGACCCACTGACAGAGATGCCAATGTTGAATAGCTCTGAGCCTAAAAGCTCCCTTTTCCAGACTGAAATACTGTCTTCTGCTGGGAACACCCTCTGCCTCTTAACTTTGGTGAGGTAAATGACATGGGAAGCTTCAGGATCCCAGAAAAGTGCAAGTACTCTGTAGTTGTAGGCTCTTGTCAGTTGAGTCTAAGCTACTGAGCAAGTTAAGGGGAGGATGCCAATGACTTGCCAGGTAGTAGAAAATGAAGGTAGGAATCAAATGGCAGATTTGATGCACCTGGAGGGGCCTGGGCTTCTGAGGTGCCAATGCAGTGTGCTATGTCTTGTCCTGCGGAGGAAACTCTCTGGAAGGACGGCTAACAACGCAGTTTTAAATTCCCATTTCTACAGCTGGTGCCAAATCTAGGCTTAAAAGCATCTTTTTTGAAAGCTGCATTTATTATTGGAATACGTTAAAACTCTTAGTGTTTCCAAAGTAGACAAGAGATCATCCATGCAAATACAACATCTTGGAGACAGAGCTGTGTTTTTGCAGTGGAGCATCACGGGAAGTACCAGGCTGCACTCTAGCTGGAGTGGCAGTTTTCCTTAAGCTGCAGTCCTTTTTATCTTTCTTCAGTCCTCACTCAAGCCTATCTCTAGTATGTCGCTGTAGTTTACGAAAATAGACTTGCTTCCTCCACTCTTAACTACGATGAGTCTGCTGACAGCAGTGTTGTCAGCCGATTTGTAGTTGGGCTTTGTTAAACCAAGGTGCTAATATCCTTTTTGATTCATCTGTTTGACTACAGGGGAAAGGCTTAAAAGGGCAGGCTCCAAAGCTCTGCACTGGATTTGTTTGTAAATGTAGACACTTAATGGTGAAAAAAGGTATGCCATCACTTCAGAGCCTGAGGAGGAGTATCTAAAGCTGTGCCCTCGGCACTTTCAAACTATAATTAAGAGTTCAGGCATATTTGGCTGAGGAAGCTTGTTAGCTTGACAGGGGAGGGGGATTGTTTTCCCTGTAACATAAAAGATTGAGTCCTAATTACCTAGTTGAACATTTGGTGTCACGCATGCTGAGTGACTAAACGCAGTGGCTGAACGTACAATTTGACTTTGGGGGATCGTTGTAATTGCTTGGCCAGCAAAGTACCTGATCTTGTCACGTTTTGCTGCAGGGAACCATTCAAGTCCTGGAGATCCTGATGTCTTTTCTGCAGCGTGGGAAGGAAATGGAAAGAAAACAGCAAAACTGCTTGTTTCATGCATTCCTGGGCTGTGCTTGCTACTGCAGTATCCCAGCGCCATCCCAGCAACGTGTTAGGTGACGTGAGTAACATCTGTCACATGCTGTTTGTTCTTTCATCCTCGTCCCAGGGGTGAATGTTGTGCGGTGGCCTCGCTTCAAATGTACGTGCCTTTATACATTTGTTAAAATGCATGTTTATCCAGAAGACAAAGCTGCTGTCAGAACTGTGATGGACATACTGAATGGTGCTGCTGTTTACTGGAGGAGGGTAGTTTTGTGGCTATTTTTACTCAAACGGAATTTAATTTTGCTCAGATTTGGTCTGTAGTGTAGAGGAGAATTCAGCCTGCTAGAGAAGGAAGGGTGTATAGCTGGGTTTATAGTTAAAGAGCTATTATAATAAGATTTGGGGGTGGCTGAAGAAATCACATTGAAGAGGGCTCTATTTCACTCTAGTGATTGAAGGTCCTTCTTTTGTTGCCTACTGTCAGATGTACTTTGAGAAGCTTTGCACTGAATCTATTGGAGCCATCCCTGGCACATCCCCTCGTGCTTCACAACCATTACATTAGTGGGAGGGGAAGATATTAAGGCAAATCCCTGCAAGGCTGGCAGGTTGCCCGACAGCTGACCCTAGCCAGAAGAAGCACTGCCCTGGGGATTTAATTGGCTTGTTGCACCAGAGTGGCTGTCAGGCGAGATCGATCACTGTGAGCTAGAGAGTTCAGCAGTTCATCCTGTGAGATTGTCTCATGAAGGCATGCTAACGCAGCCTCACTCTGCACTCCCTTCAGGAGCTAAAACACTTCCTGGGAAGAGCGCCTTAAGAAGCATTCCTGAGCTTTTGGCCCCATCAGCCTCTGAACAACATGTGTGGAGATGGTGGCAGCAGGGACCAGGGTTTCTCAGATGGAAATGATGCTTTAGTCTAAGCATGGCTGTCTCTGGCAAATAAAAGGGTTTAACTTAGGCGTGGTCTGAGGCAATTCCTCTATTCTAAACTGCAGCTCAAACTAAAAAAACTCTAACTGAAGCATGCTGAGGTTGAAAAACTCGTGTCAGTGAGTAGTGGGAGCAGGGGATAAACCAGAAGCCAGGGGGGGGGACCCAAGTGAGGCAGTGCCCTCACTCCCAGGCTGTGGTCCTGCAGCCTCTGAACGTGGTAGGGTGCTACCTGCTAAAACAGGGTCTACTGACAGCCTTAGACAAGGTGAGGAGATGAACTGGGTCAAGCCAGAAGCAGCAGGAGATGGGGTCAGAGGCAGGGCTGGAGACAAAGTGCCAGTGTGGGTCCAAGAGGTTCATCCAGGAGAGGTATTGGAGACGGGCACACACCTTTGCTATAACTCAGGCCAGGACTATGTGCCCTGGTTTGAGTGGAGATAATGGCCTGTGGGTTGAAGTCCCAGGTGGGGCTACTCAGGGCAATCGAGGACTGACACTGAACTAAATGCTCATCCCTATGAGGTTAATGGACCTCCATCAAGTGAGGAAGGTGGCTATTGCTGGTATGTACGGCAGTATTAATTCTTCAGGAATAGGCTAATTGCCAAAGGTGCAGCACAAAAGCACTGACATGCAGGGGAATCTCTACTGCAGCTGGATTGATCTTGAAAATCAGTGCTAAAGACATTTAATATCTAATGTTAAAAAAAAAAATAATTCTGGGCTGGAATTTTTTCAGCGCCTGTGGTAGCAGTAGTCATTTGGAAAGGTCAGGGATAAAATATAAAAGTAATGGCAAAACTAGACTGTCTTTACTTAAAAAAAACCCCAAACATGTAAAGGATGTAAAAGGAAAGGAATGATGCCTGTCTTGCTGTACTGGGTCTGGAGGAGATGGAGTTCATTTTCTTCGCAGCAGCCTCTATGGTGTTGTGTTTTGGATTTGTAACTAATGCAGTTACAATAAAACAGCAGCATTTTGGCTGTTGCTGAGCAGTGCTTGCAACAGTGTTGAGGCTTTCTTTTTCCACACTCTGCAGGCTGCGATGGGCAAGAAATTGAGAGGTGTCACAGCCAGGACATCCGACCTGAACCAACCAAAGGGATATTCCCTGCTGTGTGATGTTGTGCTTAGCAATAAAAGCTAAAGGAAAGTAGGAGGAGGTGGCTGAACATCTGCCTGCTGACAGGGAGTAGTGAATACATTCCTTATTTTGTTTTCCTTGAGCATGCAGCATTTCCTTCACCTGATACAGCGTTATCTCCATACAAAAGTAATCATAGACTGGTTGAGGTTGGAAGGGACCTTTGGAGGTCATCTTGTCCGACCCCCTGGGGTTCCTCTGTTGGTGAACCCTGGGTTTCCATTTCCTGACAGGAGCTGCTTGTCAGGCTGCTGTGCAAGTCACAAGACTGGTGCCAGGTTTCTTTCATTTCTTGGAAGATCTATTTCCTTGGTAAAACAAATGAAGCTGGAAGTATTTTGAGCAGTCGTTTTTCTTAATTTTTTTTTTTTAACAGATAAAACTCACTTTTATAGGGAGCAACATCAAACCTTGCATATAAGAATCTATATAGTTCTGTATTGCTTGCTTCATACCAGAGAAAAATAGAGCCAGAATTACCTGCTGTACATCCCTTCGACTGTTTTCAGTTGTGTTAATAAACATCTATGAGAGTCTGACCTCCAGTGCAAGCTAAATTCTTCTGTGCAAATGTTTGCTGTAAACAATGTACTTGTTATCAGGGAAGATAAAAAGAGGCACGCTTGATACTGAAGGGAATGAACATTTGCCAAAAGATAAACACACAGCAGTAGCTGCTTTCCATTCCTAGACTAAGGGAAAATGTCACTGCTGCAACAAAACATTAGCTTTCTTAGCTAGTGCATGTGAATTATTTCAGGCAGTGTGTATATAGGGTCTGTGTGCATGGTTCTGATTTTATAGTACTGTCAGCATCCTGCTTCTAGTTGTTTTTTTAAGTCTTGGTTTGGTACGCTGTCCACAGCAAGCAAGAGCATCTTGCAGAATTCAAAATCATTAGTTAAATGCAGCTGCACTAGTGAAGCCTTAACTCTAGGTGAAAACTTTCTTTGACAGTAAAAAAAAAAAAAGGGGGGGGAAAGGATGAAGAGGTGGACAAAAAAAAAAAGTGAAGAAAGATACAGAAAAAGGATTCTCGTAAAAGCGAATGGCTTATTAAAGAGGTTCAAGCAGGAAGGAGAATAAGAGGAGATTGCCTCATGGGAGAATTTGTATGAGGAGTGGAGTGCTTGGGGAAGACCGGCATAGCCACCTGAAAGGAAAGAGCAGCCCTGGGACTGGGACATTGAATCTGGGCATTCTTTCTATAATTCGGGGAAGCAGGAATTTCTACAGTGGCTGTACTAGCAGTAGACACTGGACAGTGCCAGGGAGACCTTTGTGGGGCGAAAGGGGACACATGGGACATCTGACATCCATGGGACATCTGTCTGCAACTCACATTATAAATGGTACAGTCTCAAAACTGAAGGCTAGACCACACTCATGGTCTCTTACCGTAGGAGCATGGACTCATCTTTCAGTGCAAGGAAATCCTTTGATGTAAGCAATTTTTATAAAGAATATAGGGAGAATATATATACTTTCATGTACATGTTTTTCTGAACTTGATATCGGTTGGGTCTTTGTAGACTATTTTGGTGGAGAGGAGAGGGTGTTTTGAAACTTTGTGTCCTGAATCAGCTAATTGGTCTTTTCTTGATACTGGACTGGAAATGTGTAAAACAAAGTGTAATTTGAGTTGAGATTACTAAAGGTGCTTCACAGCCGAACAGTGAAGCAGTTTGCTAATCATTTCACGTCTTTGCTCAAAGCAGAACTTAAAGATCGCTAGCCCCAGCAGCCTGTGTGGTGTTCTGCCTCTTGCTTGCTAATGTCTGGTTACATTTTTTTCACTTGCATGAAAAAGCAGCCTAGCAAATTAGAAACACTCAGTAGGCATTATGCTGCTCTTAATTATGTAGGAGCACAGACACTATTCACCACAGTAATAAGAAAACTACTAAAGTGAATGCAGCAGACTTAAATGCCAAATTAAGGTCTCAGCTCTTGAATGTAACTAAATTTGCAAGTTGGTACTGTGCACTCTGAAGTGTGGGGGTCCACGCTTCCCTGAATAGTCCTCTGGCTTTATCTAGTACATGCAATCCTAGGATGAAAACTGTATTTGCAAGTGGGTTCGTACACGAGCTAGAAGACAGAGGTATAATTAGACTCTACGTTGAGATTTGGTGGCATGCTTCTGGATTTCTCTTCTCCCCCAAAGAGAACGTGAATTGCTTCTGTTGCACCAGACCCGTGCAGAAGTGGACGCACACATTGCTGTCACAGTGCGACTCTGGCTGTGTAAATTATACATCTTGTGGCTTTAAATTGGTCCAGACCCCTGGAGTTGCTCTTTGTCAGCCTGTTTATGCAGCTTACCGAGGTTCACAGCCTTGAGATGTCAGGAGGGGAGTGCAAACAGACTGCTCCTGAATTTTGGCAGAGTGTGAGACCCAAGAGTTAACGAGAAGGCAAGCACTACACTATACCTTTGCATAAGCTGTTTGGACCACATCCCTGTTTTGTGCATATTTGTTCTTCCTGTAGTACCTGGGTTATTACTTACTACGTGTTACTTAAAGCCTAGCAGGTGTTAGAGCTTTTAATCCTAGAACAAGGTCTCAGTGTGTGCTTGCTATTGTCTACCAAGGATTATTTGGCTTATGGCAGGAAGGAAGCCGCTTTTACAATTCTTGCTGTATGATCACGGCTCTGGTCTATTTTCTCATTTGCTGATGTAGGCTCCATGTTCCTTTTGTGGCTGAGGTCCATAGCGGAGAGCATCGCCTGGACATAGTCCTGGAGGAAATTTATTTTCATTACAGCGGTGCCTGCCAGAATTTCTTAACACGAGGGCTCCAGAGTGGAATGTACTTTCTGCATTGCATATGTGTAATCAGACTTAAATTATGATTGAACTAGGACTTTAATTGCTGAAATGTCTCCTGGCAAGCTAATGGGAGAACATGTGTTAGAATTGAGGTACCTATGTCTCTAGGATGCAGCTGGGCACAGGCACCAAGACTTTTTGAACGGAAAGCATGAAGCAACTTGTTCTCATTCGAAGAAATTAATTCTGATAATGCTGAATGCCCAGATTGCTTTCCTGTAGGTACCAGGATATATAGTGGATATATACCAGGATATATATAGTGGTACATATACCACTATATGTATCATTACAGATCCCTGAGGGCTTTGGATGCAGTGGATCTAATCCAGGTAAGTGGAAGCTGGTATGAGGTGGTAGTTCAAATCCTGAAAAATGAGATTTGTCCTAAATGCAAGTGAAAAGATATAGCTTGCTCATGTTTTAGTTAAGTCAGAATATACATCCATGTATTTATGAGTTATCTGTGAAAAAGAATTAAAAAAAACAGTGTAAAGAATGTAAAAAAGCAGGCTAGCAGTGACAATTAATTTTATTGCCTGTCGTGTCCTTACTATTCCAGGAGATATTTGCAAGTGTTTCTCTGGCTACTGTCAGGGAACCTGAGTGAAGGTTGATATAGGTGAGATGATTTTTTTTTAATTTTTTTTTTTAAGGGGTTTGGTCTTGAACGGCATGCATTTTGTGTGCAATTACTAGCTCAGCTGACTGGGGCTCTGGACTATTTTGTGCTGACTGTGTAAGGCTTCCTTTGTCAGAGAGGAGCTCTGTGCGCAGGGATGTGTGAGAGGATTCCCTCTGGAAAGAAAGCTTTATTTTTAGAATCGGAAACAGTATATATATATTGCTTGAGTGTGGTCCATCCGTCTTTGAGATTGAGATGACCAAAGTCTCTCAGAAGGTAACTGTACACCTGCTTAATCCTCCTGAGCTGGCCAGGAGATGCTGATTCAAGAGAGACCCAGTTCCATGGCATCTTATGATGGGCGGATGAAAATGGTTTTGCCTCTGATGACACAGAACAGGGTGAACTGACCCCGTGTGACTGAAGAAGCCCCTAATGCTGGGTGGAGGCTTCTGGCTCCGAGATCTGCTTTTGTTTTTATCTCAGACCGTTAGGCTCCTAACGTGAGTAGCTGTAACATCAGTTTCAAAGGAAGTAGGCGCGACTGGCATCTGGTTTCTGTTTTGTCCTCTGATAACATCATATTGCCATTGGGTAGTGAAAATACTCCTGAGAAAATAATATGGCTATGTATACTTAAATTTTCTTTCTCTTTCTGGAATAAAAAAAATTAAAAAGCTGAAAATCCCTCACCGTGAGGGACCTCACAAGAAAGCTTTGCAGAGATCCCTTTTGCCCTTCAGAAGTGGAAGTGGACTGGCAAGTGTCTAGTTTTAAATTTGAAGGGAGGATGCTAAACAGAAGACATGACTATTATTATTCAGGTTCTTTCTATGTGTTTTTTCCCTGCTTAGTTATTGCTCTACGTGTGTGGGAATTCCCTCATGTTTAAGAAGTGCAGATGGGAGGCAGTTGTCAAACTGCTTTTTGTGCGTTGGAAAAGCATCTCTATCAGGGCACTTGTTAGAGTGTCTCAGAAAGGATCTCGTTGCATTTTCAAAGCCTAATATATGACCATAAGGGCTGGTATTTCAAGAAGCGCTTTCTCGTGGGGTAAACTGGGAGAGTTAAAGGGACTGAAAAATAGCTCCGTAGGGACACAGGGCGTTTATTACTCAAGCCACGATTGCCTGTAGGACAAAGCTAAACCTTTCTTCAGCCTGAGTTTCCTATAGGAAAAAAACAGTGCTTTTTTGACACCTGTATGTCTGTTATCTTGCCTTTTTCCCCTACTTGGAGGGTGTGCTTGTCATTGCTGCTCCTAGTTCAGCAGGAATGCTTTCGTGCAGCTCTTCAGGAAGCCCACATAGTGTTAAGAAATAGGAATATGTGTGAGCTGTCAATAGCTGAAGCAAGTTGTGAAACCTAACTGCTTTCCTGGTCTGGCCCCCTGGGCAGGCTTCCCGAAACCTCTCTCCCAAAACCTTTCAGCTTCTGAGCTGAAAGAGACGGATTTCTAGCAGTTGCTGCAAGCTTCGTGCTTTCCTTGGTGGAGAACGGATTCGGGAGGGGGGAGGCTGAAGTGGCTATAAAGGTTTTTGTGGCTGCTAGGGAAGATCCAGTGGGATATCTGCCGTAACAGAAACGATACCCAATGTTGAGATGGAAACTGGAGCTTTCTGAACTGATTGTGTGAGGTTACTTTGAGAAAGCCACGGACTTCCTCATTTTATAGCAAATTTAGCAAATGAATTGCTCTGCATTTAGCTTGTTTCCTTCTCTTCTGCTATGCTTACCCTCAGACAGCTTCTTGGGGAGTGCTCCTAGGTAGGGCAGCTGAGCATATGGCTCTGAAATACGGGCATGCCACCGTGCTAGACATGGTATAGCGTGGTAGGGCTAGTGATTCCTCGTGACTGAACACGGGAGCTCGCAGCTGGAGGGGCTCACTGTAATTGGTTTCATGTGAAGCTCTTATTTCCCCCCAGTGGCTCTTCAGCTGGGAGGAAGAGACTGGTTTTCTGCTGACATAATGTCTATGCAGCGTCACGCTTGTCAGCTGTTAACTCCACTGCTGGTTCATACGTTTAAGCTCATGTTTTGTTTTCTTAAAAGCAAGCGGAGCAATCGAGAGTGACGGTGTAGTATTGCTTAATGTATGTTTGCTGTAGCTGGCTTTACAGAAAACCCTGTTGCTTAGTTATTTGTGATTGAGGCAACGCGTTCCACAGGTGAGATCTGCTAGCATTTCTGCTGGCAACCTGGATTAAAGCTGGAACTCCAGCCGGCAATGCCACCTAGCCACAGGATCTCATTTTAGTCCACTTAATTCAGGTAACTGTATTTATACAGTTTATAGCAAATTCAAGCAGGTCCGGAGGTGCTTCTCATTCTTGTGCAGGACAGAGACCCCCCAGACCGATGAGTTGTATATGTAGATGCTGGATTTGGCTCTAGTCAGACATCCCTAAAGCAAACTCCTTGCTATATAAACTTTCTGCTTTGATAGGTTTTTTTTTTTTCCCTGTAACTTTTGAGCTTGCAAAACACATGTTCTAATATTGTTTGCCTTAGATATGTGGTTATAAAGGTAAGTTACCTCTGTATAGATAATTATATGTTGATCTTCATAAAAGTAATACTAGAAACATGCACCTTGAGCAGGGGGGAACACCCCTCTTCTTTCTATTTTGGTCAAATTTACTGGAGTTTTTGCTTAGCTTACAGCACTTTTTTTTTTTTTTTGAGAAAAGATTTTCAATAACTAGGAAAAGATTGACACTATTCTTCTAGGACTGAATGTGTCACAAGACAAAAATAGCTATCATTAATATTGCAAATGCATTTTTTGCCAGAGGGTGGCAGTGTAAAGGGTTTGCATTTACTGTTCTGGGAAGGGGAATGCCTTTTGTCTCAGCTGGGGAAGAAAAATGCCATCTGCTTCACAGGCCAGATAGCGCATGTACCCAAATAGCTCCACCTTCAGCCAGATCAGACGTTGAACAAATCAGAAAAACAAGGTTTGGAGCTTGTGGGTTAAACTGAGTTAAGCTTAACGACTGCCAAACCAGTGACCTTCCCTGACACATAGTGCTATCTTTGAAGGCAAAATAATCCACATAAGAAATTACAGTTTTTGTTATAATAAAAAGTGTATGCATGTGGGGGGACAGCTAAATGTATGTGAGACCACCAAGCTTTTAGTACTCTAACCATAAAGCACTTAATGTAAATCACACTATTCAAAAGAGTTCAATTAGAAAATCTGTGGTCCTCTTTATTGTAGTAATTCATAAGGAGGCAATAATGCAAAATACAGACTTGTCCTATTTAAATGTGTTCCATCAGGTTCTGTTGGTACAACCTTTAGAATATTTATCAAAATATTCATTGCCTGCTTCTCCATTCAACTTGTAGAACCGGCATATATCTAGGCAAGAGAGACTGAAATATGTATTCAATCTGCTCTTATTACCCTGTACAGTGCTTTTATTCTGTCTGTAAGGCATTGATCTGGTACTTACATACGCTACTGAAGGACATGGAAGGACAATGAAGTGCTGGAGCGTGTCCAGAGGAGAGCCACCAAGCTGGTGAGGGGTCTGGAGAACAAGTCATAGGAGGAGAGGCTGAGGGAACTGGACATGTTTAGTTTGGAGAAGAGGAGGCTGAGGGGGGACCTCATTGCCCTCTACAACTACCTGAAAAGAGGCTGTAGAGAGATGGGTGTTGGCCTCTTCTCCCAAGGGAATAATGACAGGACCAGAGGAAATGGTCTGAAGTTGGGGCAGGGGAGGTTTAGATTAGATATCAGGAAGAATGACTTTACAGAGAGGGTGGTCAGGCACTGGAACAGCCTGCCCAGGGAGGTGGTGGAGTCGCCATCCCTGGAGGTATTTAAGAAATGTGTAGACGTGGCACTTCAGGGCGTGCTCTAGTGCCCGAGATTGTTGAGTTGGGTTTTTTTTTGTGTGTGTGTATGGTTGGACTTGATGATCTCAAAGGTTCCTTCCAACCATGAAGATTCTGTGATACTGTGTGCAGTGCTAATAAACCCAGCCAGTTTTCTTATAGCAAATATGGAGCTGGTCTCCAGCATGCTGTAGGAGCTCCAGCTGTTGGCCAGATCCCCTGTTAGTAGCTCTTAGGTGGGCCCAGGGGAAATTTGGATTAACAGGCTGCTAGGGCTGGGTGTTCGTCTGGCTGTCACAGATGCATAAGCTTTGGAACAGCATCCCGCTATGCCTTTCCTCTGTGGGCTGTGCGGGGGCCCATGGGGATGCAGGTGACAGGGTCTATGGAAAGCCCCAGGCAAAGTGAGGGGGTGGGCCACCCAGGGGTCCAGACAGGAGCAGCAGGAGTTGGGGCTGTAGGCAGGCAAGGTTGCAGCGAGGGTCCAAGGGGTCACCTGAGAGATGGGGCCAGAGGCAGGGCTGGAGACAGGCTCACCTACCACATAGCTCAGGCCAAGACTGGGTGCCCAGTGCTCAGCTGAAAGACAGCCCCTTCCTTGGGCATGGACTTCAGGTTGGGGCCCCTGATGAGGCTTCTCAGGGCAATTAGGGCCTATTGGTACCATCAGGGTCCTGCTAGTTTGTAGCACGCTGATCTCTGAGGTTCTCAGCCGACCTCTTCCTTTCAATGGCATCTTCATTGACTTTTCCCTATGCTGATATTACCTGTAAAGCTTGCTGCTCCCCAGGCTTGTAAGAATGGGAAATGTTTTTGCAGGTGAATATTCATTAGGCAATGAAGTCCTGGTTTCTGACTTTCCACGTTCAAGCATGGTTCTCAGTATCACTTGGAAAATCAAAGACAAAATATAACAGGCAGGCTTTTCGTTGCTTACATAGGTCAGCACCCCAATTTAATGAAGTCTGAGATTTCTCTGAGCTTAACTGTGTTTTGACAGTAGATAGTCTTTTGAGTGCAAAGCTCATTAGCTGAAGATGCTTTTGTGTTGTTTATCATGGCTAGGACTCTCAGGCTGAAGAGAATTATTGCAGAAATAAATCCAGGTTTACTGAGTGAATTGTACTATGTAATTTGGCATGTGTCAGCCGAGTCCTGGCCTAAAGCTCACTTCCTTGGCTACCTTCTCATCTCATCCTTAGCTGGTCATCTCTTATAGTTGGATCAAATAGCTAGAGCACACAAAAGACAGAGTTGAGACAAAATTCCAGCCTGACAATAGATCTCGGAAGTCTCTACTCAGACACTGGTGGTTGGCTGTGTATCTTCTGCCAAGTTTATTGTGCTGGGGACTTCTGACACTTTCCATGTGATGTACTGCACATCTTAATGCCCTGAGTTGAGACAGCTTAAAAGCAACAGTAAGCTTTCTCAGAATTCAGCTGGGCTTTGTGCTCATGAATAAAATATTTCCTTCCTTGTTTTATTTATACGTTTTCTGCGCTGAGACATGAGCAGTGACAGATGCGAAATCAGGAGACTGTTCGGTGAAATAAAAGAAGGTTTTATTTCTATGGCTGTCAAAATGTTTGGTGTTCACACTGGACTGAAATGATGCACCTGTTGTAGCAGAAAATATCTGTTGCGTGCAGGGCTGGGAGATGCAACGACGCTGCCTTGTAACGGGCTGACCGGTTCAAGTCAAGCTTCATCTGTTCCTAGTCTTTTGTGGATTGAGTTGAAGTTGAGCTTTCTGCTGTCATTTGGACTGTCTTTTCTGTCCTTTCTCTTATGTGTGGCCCCTGGCATCCACTGAAAGACACACAGAGGCCTCAGGGATGCTAGCCAGGCAGCTTCTTGCCTGGACAGGGGCACTGCCATTCCCCACCAAGGAAAACACCCTCACTTGAGGAGGACTGGGGTAGGGAGCACTTAAACTAGACATACATAAATCAATGGGGCTTGAAGGGATGCGCCCACGAGTGCTGAGGGAGCTGGCTGATGTCATTGCGAGGCCACTCTTGGTTGCCTTTGGAAGGTCATGGTGACTGGGAGACCTTCCTGAAGACTGGAAAAGAGTAATCATCACTCCCATCTTCAGGAAGGAGGATCCTTGGGAAAGTGATGGAACTAATCCTGGAAACCATTTCCAGGCACATGAAGGACAAGAAAATGATTGGGAGTAGTCTACCTGTATTTATGCAGGGGAAATTTTGTTTAACCGATCTGATAGCTTTCCACAATGGGGTGACAAGGTGGCGGATGAGGGGAGAACAGTGAGTAGTGGTTGCCTTAACTTTAGTAAAGCTTTTGACAGTGTCTCCCACAACATCCTAATAGACAGGCCTCTGAAATACAGCTTTGCTAGGTGGCCAGTGAGGTAGATGGAAAATTGCCTGAATGGCCAGGCCCAGAGGGTGATGATCAGTGGCACAAAGACCAGCTGGAGGCTAGTCATTGCTGAGGTTCCCCAGGGATGGATACTGGGTCCTCTACTGTTCAGTAGTGTCATTAATTACCTAGATGATGGGACACAGCATGTCCTCAGACATTTGCAGACAGCAAAAAACTGGGAGGAATAAGTGGTATACCAGATGGGCTTGCTGCCATTCAAAGGGATCTTGACAGGCTGGAGAATTGGGCAGGGAGGAATTTCAGTTCAACAAAAGGAAATGCGAAGTCCTGCCCCTGCAGTGGGGGCTAACTGGCTGGAAAGCAGCTCTGCAGAGAAGGACCAAGGAGTCCTGCTGGATAATAAGCTGATCGTGAGTCAGCAATGTGCTTTCACAGCAAAGAAAGCCAGCAGCCCTCCGGGGGTGCCCTAGGAGGAGTGCCGTCAACAGGTTGAGGAAGGTGATCCTTCTCTTCTTAGGGGTCTGCAGTGAAAGCAGGATCTGGCTGGCTGTTCCTGTTGTTGCTGAGCACTGTCCCTGGACTCGGCTGGGAGGGGTAAGGCCATGTGGGGGCTCTGAGGGTTGCAGAAGAGAAGGCTGGATGCGGGGCAGGTACCATCAGCTGCCCTTGATGCACAAGAAGGTGATGCTGCTGTTGGAACCACAGGGTGCTGCCAGCCTGAAAATGAGGGAAAGGACTCGGGCAGGGCAGAACGGCAGATCCCCCTCCTGCCTGTGGATGCAAAGCCCTTAGAGCAACCCCAAACCTGTGCTTTACACCAAGACTGGGAAGGCACTGAGGGAGTCCAGGGGCAAAAGGATTACTATGGGGGCACCAAAAGGCACATGGAGGGATGTGGGGAATATGAGGAAGGAACCGGTTGCTGTGGCTATGGCTGATGAAGACTCTGATGGTCAACAAAAGCAATATGAAGAGCTGCGTGGACCATTCGTGTCTCTCTGCAAACCTTCCACTAACCTTGGAGCTTGACCTTACTAAGCCACAACCAATAGCCCTACTGCCAGCAGAGGGGCCATTTCTTGCAGTTGGAGCAAACCAGCAGCTCCCCAGCAGTAATGGGGACGTGTCTTGCTGATCCTTACCTGTGCCTAGGGTACTGTGTCTACTCTGCAGCTGCATGTAGGGTGGGAACCTCTCCTGTTGCCAGAAGTCACAAGCTTCCAGCTTGCCCATTTAGGACAGCCCAGTCTGCAGTCCCAGGTCTGGGCAGCATCATCCTCTTTCCTGGGAGCTCCCTGGGCTCAGACCTTGGCTGTGCCAAGGGTATTTGCAGACATCTGTGCCAGAAACTGTCCCCATTCCCCCATCGTTTTATTTGTTTATGGTTCTCTGACCATAATGATGTTGTGATTGCCTGTGAAAACAGTGGTGTTTTCTCCAGGAACTTTAGTAGAGCCAAAGCTATGTAAGTATAATGTCTCTTTTCATAATTAAGAATAAATAATAAATAAGTCTGTGGATTTGGCAAGGTGCACAATTTAAGATCCCTCTGCTTTTTGAAAAGATAGAAGAGCACAAAAGTCCTTTTGAAATGCTGGGGAGCCGCTCATTCCTCAGTGCAAAACTGCATTTTGTGTATTAGAGAAAACCTGGTGGGTATGTTCTAGTGTCTGTTCTGACTAAGCTGTAGTCCTGATTTCTGAATTCTGCTTGAACAATTATTTGTTTTTAAATTGGAGTTCCTGTTGTGGCCCTGGATGGCAGGAAGGTGTGTGGAAGGAACCGAGTGCGGAGCAAGGTCTTTGTGCTAGAAATGCTGTTGCACAGTTCCAGGAGGTGCAGCTCCACTAAAGTCCACAAGGAAATACAGCACGGCAGTCTTACAGGGCAGATTCCCAGTGCTCTGATCTGTGTTTTCTTGTTCTCATTACACTTCCAGAGCAAAGAGCTCTCTTGGCTTTATGATCAGCATGATCTCTAAAGTCCATCACATCAAGAAGGAGGTTCCGCCCAGTCATATCAGAGTAGTGAAATTAGGCATAGAAACATCTCATCTACATCCCCTGCTGTCAAAAGCAACCCCGATAGAGGAAATATGTTAAAAGGTAATACATCAAAAATGTCTGTGTCTTCTCCCCAGACTTTTCAGAAAGGTTGAAAGGGGCTGGCACCTTGCAGGGAATGAGGTGCAAGATATGCTGCAGCGCAGTGTTTCTCTTTCAAAGTATGGTCTAGAAAAGGACCCAAACCAACAAATTCTATGTATGTAGTCATGGCCATGAGGTATGGGAGAGGCTTTTAAAAGAAGGCTAGAGCAGTTGCGGTCACAGTGGAGAAGAGTCATATGATTATAGTATTCTCTCCTTATAGTGTTAGATCTAATAAATAACTTCTTTAAAGATAACTTGCAGGTCTAGACCTGACAATTCATTTTAATGTTGAAGCAAAAATCCCCCAAACACCCTGTTCCCGTGGGGGAAATACCTTCATTATAATGCATCCCTGCTAGCACTGTATTTAAAACTTACATAATGAAAAAGTAGACACAACCTGAATACGGAATTAATATCTAATATTATACCACCAAAATGGCTGTCAAATGGATATATCAATGCTGCAAGAGTCTTAATATGTTTTTCCTTTTGTTGTATTTGCCTATATTTGAGTAAACCTTTTCCCTGAGCTAAATAATGTCTCTAAATACAAAGCAGCTTGACCGAACACATAAATTACAATTAGCATACTGCTTGGCTATTCTGTTGCTCCCGTAGAATAGCTCCTTAAATGTATATATGCATTGCAGTCCAGACAGATACAGGGCATTTAAAAACAACAACAAAAAATCCAACCCCAAAACAAGCTCCCAAACATCTAAAAAACCAAAAAACCCAAGCACACACACACAAAATCAAAACCAACAAACAAACATACATACCCTAGAAAAGGCTATGTTTTTAAGAAATGCAGCTCATTGGAGTTTGCTACGTGTTTGGGAAGATCGGTTTGACGATCTCCAATTGCACGCACGCGAGGATTTCCATAGCGAGGATTTCCTATCCTGTATTCTGTATCTATGCCATTGCCGCCGTGTCTGAGCCACTAATTATTCAGGTAATGTAAACACAGCAGCATGTTTCCCTGCATGGTTATTACTGCTGTAGATAATATTTGCGGAGTGTCCGTGCTCACAGTGCTCCCCATCGGGGTTTCTCCTCTTACTTGTGGGACATCTAGTGGCGGAAAGGAGATTGGTATCTTGGAAGTCAAAATGGTATTTAGAAAAGTGATACCTGCTTAAAAACAGGGCACTGAAACCCGATTTTTGTCTGCATGTTGATTTCTAAGGCTGAAAGAATTGTGTCTAGAGACACAATAGTCTAGAGAAGAGAAGACTGAGGGGGGATCTGATCAATGCTTATAAATACTTAAAGGGAGGGTGTCAAGAGGATGGGGCTGGTCTTTTTTCAGCGGTGCCCAGGGACAGGACAAGAGGAAAAGGGCACAAACTTGAATAGAAGAAGTTCCACCTAAACATGAGGAGGAACTTCTTTCCTGTGAGGGTGGCAGAACCCTGGAAGAGGCTGCCCAGGGAGGTGGTGGAGTCTCCTTCTCTGGAGACATCCAAACCCCGCCTGGACACGTTCCTGTGGGACCTGCTCTGGGTGGACCTGCTTTGGCAGGGGGGTTTGGACTAGATGATCTCTAGAGGTCCCTTCCATCCCCAAGTGATTCTGTGATTCTGTGTGGTTTCAATATGTTGATATCTGAAAACAGTTTGAGCTCTTAGTCACAAACGCAGTTTGTGTGGAATCAGCCAGGACAAACTGTAACTTGTTTTTGTTAGTGCTGCCCTGTTGAGAAATAGCTTCAAGACTCGCTGAAACAATTTTAATGCAACAAGATTGGTCTTTGTTCCAGCTTAGCTCTGTTGCATTTATGACACCCAGCTGCTCCTTCCAGAAGCCGTTTATACCTTTTATTTTACATAATAAAATGTAAAATTTTACGTTTCTCTCAGATGTAACCCACATGAGTGTCTACAAGCAGATGTGGGGCTCCTCAGCGGCCCGAGCAGACTGTATGTCCGAGTGCATGGCTGTAAGCCTCGTGGGAATGCAGGTGAGTAGCAAGGGGCAGGAAAAGCTCTCTTTTTCCCAAGTCTTGCTATACTTGCAGGATATTCAAGGTATCACCGGGAGTGCCTCTGCAGAAAGCAGCTCGGGCTTTTAATGCTTATATCAATGCTTATAAGTATCTGAAGGGTGGGTTGAAGGAGGAGGGAGCCAGACTCTTTTCAGTGGTTGCCAGTGAGAGGACGAGGGGCAACGGGCACAAGCTGGAACATGGGAGGTTCCACTCAAATATGAGAAGAAACTTCTTTCCGGTGAGGGTGACAGAGCCCTGGAACAGGCTGCCCAGGGAGGGTGTGGAGTCCCCTTCTCTGGAGATTTTCAAGACCCGCCTGGATGCAGTCCTGAGTAACATGCTCTGACATGCTCTGGGCAATCCTGCTTCGGCAGGGGAGTTGGACTAGATGATCTTTATGGTCCCTTCCGACTCTAAAAATTCAGTGAAATGCAGTGAAATGGGTATGACATGAGATGGGACAGCTCCCTTTTTCTGTTCTCTTTTCCTCTCTCCAGGCCTGGGAGAGGTGTAGTGCAGTCCAAAAAACGGACACAAGAGGTGTGTTCTAAAAGACAGCGGCTCTGGGTTCTGCATGGCAGGGAGCTTGCACAGCAAGAATTTTCCTGGGTATCGTTCAGCTGCTCCGCTTCTTTCCTATGGCTCTGTAAGAAAAATTGTGGAAACAGGGGAATGTTCTTCCCTTTTTTTTTTTTTTTTTTTTCACGGAGTCAGGGAATTGTCAGAGTTGGAAGGGATCTCTAGAGATCATCTAGTCCAACTCCCCTGCTAAAGCAGGGTTGCCCAGAGCACATCACTCAGGACTGCATCCAGGAGGGTCTTGAAGATCTCCAGAGAAGGAGACTCCACCACCTCCCTGGGCAGCCTGCTCCAGGGCTCTGCCACCCTCACCGGAAAGAAGTTTTTCCTCATATTTGAATGGAACTTCCTATATATTTGAATGGATATATTTTCTATTTCTATATATTTGAATTCCATATTTGAATGGAACCTTTTTTTTCTTCTCTTTTTTTTTCTCTTTGTTCTTTAACTCTTTACCCTTCTTAGCGAATCTCATGCAAGCTGTCTTCTTCGATGGAGTTGGAAGGGCTAATCTGAACTTCCGTAATAGCCTTGGATATTTCATAGCATAATCAGATCTGTAGAATAATATGACTGCCTTTAAATCTCTACTTTAATGGTGTGGTTTTTATCACCTTTCTAGTATGTGACCTGTTTGAAGGTTTTTTCTTTTTTTTCCCATTATGTTCTGTAGCCTTAAGGGCACAGAATCCATTTAGAAAGCAAATTGATATTCCTCTGACCCTAAGTTTTGGAGCTTTATATAACAGGGCCCTAATGGAAAGATTAGCTGAAAATTCTCTGAGCATTTCTGTGCTCTGTCAGTAGGTCTCTGCACTTCGAAGTCTCAAGAAGGTCATGGCTCTTCCTCTTGCAACCAGCACATGCCGCACAACACCCCTGAATGCGGGCTGACGTGCGTTTAGATGGTAGGCAGCTTCTTCAGAGAGGATGGGAGATCTGGGAGCCCAATGATGATCTCTTGTGGTTTAACCCCAGTAGGCATCTAAGCTCTACACAGGCACACACTCCCTCTCTCCCCCAGCAGCATGGGGAACAAAATAGGAAGAGAAGAAGATTCCCCTTCTTTTTCTTGGCTGAGCACAATGCTACATAGCATGGGCTATCCCTTCGGTCAGTACAGGTCAGTTGTCCTGGTTGCGTCCTCTGCCAGTTTATTGTGAATATCCGACCTACTCGTTGAGGGTGGCAGTGCGGGGAAAAAAAGAGTTGTACAAGCACTGCTCAGCAATATCCAAAACACTGGTGTGTTGTCAACACTGATATAGTCACAAATTCAGAAGACAGCAGCATGTGAACTGCTCTTGAGGAAATTAACTCCATCCCAGTGGCTTTGAGGCTATCCAGCCACTCCAGCTGCATTCTCACTGGTTGCTAACCTGTGCAGGAACAAGGTGGAAGGTGCTGCAGCTGTGCCAGGCAGGATGTCTGTGTGTGAAGCTGTCTGTCTCTACCTTGATATTCAAAGGTGTTTGCCACCCAAGAGAAGTTGGGTCAATAATTAAGCAGGTCCATTCGTGTTACTCTTTTCCAGCTCTGTAAGAGTGGACTTTGAGAAAGCAATTGCAGGATGTGAGCAGAGGTCGTCTGAGGGGAAAGGGAGGATACTGCATGTAGGAAAGAGGTGTTCCTGGGAGGCAACAGGCTTGTAGGAGCAGGGATGTAGGCTGAGATCTGGTGGGAGCAGTGCCAGGCAGTACTACCTCACTAGGTGTCTTCCTGATACTTGCGCAGTTTGGTGATCCATGCTCAGCTGGGGAACTACGTAGGGAATGGCAGCTTTTTTTCATCCTGGTGGTAAAATGTTGAGTTGCAGTCAATGTAATTGGTGGTGGTGGAAAGGTGTGTGTGCAGCCAGGGTGGGTGGGCCCAACCTGGTGCAGCACAGCTATCGTGCTCCATGACTGCCTGGCAAGCTTGGGTGCCCTCTGTTGTGAGATGTGACCTCCAAACTGCATGGCTGTGGTGCACCCGACAAATCATCTGCTGGCATTTCCAGATGATGTGAAGGCGGACTTGAATTCAGATTTGTCACACAGAAACATAAATCATATAGTATTGTTGCATCTTCTGAAAAAAGGAGGGAATGCTTTTCCTGGAGAACCCTTTGGACCAAGTATTTCTTCCCTTTATAATTGGACTGTTGCCTCTGTGTTATCCGTAGTAAAACTAGGATAAAAGACAGGTTTCTCTTTACACAGAGGGGTTGGCTTGTCTTCTGCTTTCATGTTTCAGAGGCAATCTTGTCACACAATTGCCTGGATAAAGTAGCATCCCTCCTCCACAGACCTCCATGGGCTTCTCTGTAAAAGTATCTGCTAGAAGTCTCTTGTGGATCTCAATAGCTTCCCAGGTTGTCCATCTTTCAGTAGCCATCTTTCTATAGAGAGAAAATCTCTGCAGTCTGTCAGGTTGCACTTTTCCCAGTTGTTGAAGCTTTCAGGCCTGCTCCTTGTACTTCCCTTAGGCTGTTCTTTCTTTTTGAAAGTCCATCAAAAGGCTTCACCCTTCTTATAGTTGTCTTCTGCTGTTTGCTTGTGAGATCGTGGCCATTCAAGTTGTCATGCAGAAAGTATCGTCAGCACTTTCTTTGTGCTTGGATAATCCCTTCCCCTCAATAGTTCATCAGTCTGAAGAGATAGTAGCCCATGACTGCACCTCCCCATTATGATGGTGCACAATAAATGGTAGCAGTGGATGGTGGATTCAGGTTCTGCAGGTGACTGGTATGCCACATCTCTGGTTGCTGAAAGGCTAAAGTTTGAATGAGTTTAAGATGTGTTGCAGCCCTCTGAACATCCTTCCATTGTCAATGTGCTGGTATCCAGGAACTGGATAAGTCTGCGTCTTGTATTTCCCAGACCTGGTGCTGTTCTGTATTTTAAGACTTTCCAAACTACGGTTATGAAGCATTGTTTGAAAATGAGCTCTGGATGCACATGCTCACTCTCTACAACTACTTGAGAGGATGCTGTAGAGAGGTTGGTGCTGGTCTCTTCTCACAGGTAATTAATGACAGAACAAGAGGGAACGGCTTCAAGCTGCAACAGGGTAGGTTTAGACTGAACATTAGGAAACAATTCTCCACAGAAAGAGTGGTCAGACACTGGAACAGGCTGCCCAGGGAGGTGGTTGAGTCACCATCCCTGGATGAGTTTAAGAGTTGCTTAGATGTGGTGTTGGGAGATATGGTGTAGGGGAGAACTTTGTAGAGTGGGGTAGATGGTTGGACTCGATGTTCCCAATGGTCTTTTCCAACCTGAACGATTCTATGATTCTATGTACTGGGGAAAGCCTGTATGAATGACATAATAACTTGGACGCTGGTTTTTGAGAGGGGAACCTTAGGAGCTTACTAATCCTAGTTATGCATATTTCTGCTGGCAGCATCTCCTTGCTATCTGATAGCATTCAGTCGGAAGTTGCATTTGAAGCACAATTCTGACAAGCAGCTCTTATTCGCTCTACTGAATCTTCTTCAAAAACGGAATCTAGTCCCATGAAACCTTAAGCACCCTCGTCATGTTGCTGGTGTGTCACTGTCACTTATGCAGCTGATTTGCCTGTGCCTGGGGTTTGTGCAAGACTGTGAGCCCACAGAGGAGAAAGCACTGTGATAGAGGCTGCAATGGACTCACCGGGTGTTTTGTTGCTTGATTAGAGAGGTATCATTAATAACTGAAGTGACTTCCTAGGGTGAGAGTGGTAGCCGAGCTGACTTGGATGGTTTTTATTGATTTGCCTCATTACAAAAATTAGGCAGACGTTTCTGAACAACAACTTCAATGGTAGAGTTCTTAAATTTTGTCATATTAACTGGACTGGTTTTACCAATTGTCCATATGACAGGTCATATCACACAAAAATATCTGGAATCCGGGGTAAGTTGTCCTTACACAACTCTGACAACTGGTGGAGACAGCGTGTATCTACTCTGAGGCTATCGCATGCACAAGCATGCTAAGGGCTGGCTCAAGAAATTTCTGGTCTGGAGAACAGCAGGATTTAATGCAGTAGCATACACTTATTTTGGCTGTAACGACAGTGCTGTTGGGATTTTGTCAGACTCACAGTTCTGATGACTGGGACGAGTCCGTAGAGCAGCTTATGGGCTCCCTGAGAGGAGGAACCGGTCTTTCTGGCCCTGGAAATCCAAACTTCTATGAAGGGAAATCCCCTAGGGTTTCTCTTTTACAACATTCATACTGATTCAGCCCCATGTATTTGTATACTTGCTCCTGGTTTTCCTCCATTGCCCCTAAAATTGTGACAGTTGGATGCATTAGAAAGGGAATTTCCATGACTGACAGCAGGAGAGGCAGTACAGAAAGACAGAAAAGTCTTTCTTTACAGAAAATAAAGAAAGAGGGATGTTGGAGCTGACTGATGGGAAGGGAGCAGAGTGGCATGTATGGAGTGGGTTTGGATAACAAAAAAAGTCGGCACAGCTGCTGCTGTGCTGCAAACTTGCTTTAGAGATAGACTTGATTTTTGGATACCAAGTGTTAAGCTGGTCCTTTCACCATTTAACCTCACCTTCTATGTGATGGAAAATTACTGCCCTCGTGTTCTGTCTTTGTCCTGTTGCAATACTAAATACTCTTGGAGAGATGCTTATCCATGCTGTTAATGTGTAGTAATGGGATTGCTATTTTAAAAATCAATACAAATATCACACTAAAAAAGAAGGGCTTATGGATTAGTCTGTCAAGAGCTGTTTTAATAGATCTGTCTGACATTTGAGACACTTTCCCTAAAAGTACTCTTTCAGTTTCAAATTACTTTTTAAATGTTGCTGCTTGCAGATTCCAGGCTAGCTAATACAAGTTGTTAGAGTGAAAACCTTTCTCTGGAGTTTCAGAGAAGCTGGAAATCATAAACGTTTTCATTATTTTTTCAATTGATCAAGAGTGCATTCTCTCACAAATTAGGGAGCGGCAGCTCCAAACACATGCTTTATTTTTGTGGTTTCAGCCATCTGGTAGACTGGAGAAGCTGGAGAGCTGAAGATGATGTGAAAGTTTAGAAAGAGTCTTTCTAATACCGCCACTTGCAGTGTGAAAAGCTGAATGATGCTGACTTGATTGAGACTCTTCTTGAGATGCAAAAAATTGCTAGCAGATGGTATACGCATTTATAATCTAGGTATCTGAAGTCACTTTAATGTCTGTTTCATACTTTAACAGTATTTATTACCTTTTTCATTTCCTTCCTTCCACAGATCTGTGTGAAACGTCTCAATGGTCCTTGTCTGTTAGTTCATTACTCACAGCCTTTCTTTTTCTATGATTCCCAAAGGCCTATTAATTACCAATAATTGCAGTCGTTCATCAAATTTAGGGCCATGTCTTTGGGGTGTGCATGTTCTGCTGAGAGTCTGGGACCAAAGAAATGTTACCAGTGCCGATAGCTTGAAGACTTGCAAATCTTTGAAAGATTAATGCTATTATAACTCACTCCAAGACTTAGCACTGTTCAGAGAAGTACAGGAGTTCATACCTGCGAGAGTTTGATTCAGGGGTGTGCTTGACTTGACTCATCTTAACATCCGCTGCAGTTTCCGCTTTGCACTAGTTTCTCATTCCCTGTTTACAATTACTCCCTTCCCCTTAGAGCCTAGAGCATCAGTGGCAAGCAAGTAGATAATTGGAGGGAAGGAGGAAGAAAAGGTAATAGGCGTTTGCTGCTGCAGCTGGGTGGTCCTTCCATCCTTTGGAGATTCTCCATTGTGAGACTGGACAGGAGGTTTTGCTTGTTTATGATCACCTTTGTCCTGTAGCAGGTAGAAATAAGTTTTCGCTCGGGACTGCTAGGCTTGTTGGTGACGTGATGGATCAGGACACTTCAGCAAGAGACGGGGTGGTTGCTGCACTTTGATAGAGGTAGTGGATTTTGTGATACTCTCAGTTACCTTTGGAGGTTGAATAAATGGAGCCATTCTGCTGTTTGATATGCTTAGGTTATTTTTGTCTATGCAATGTATCAGGATGCTTTGCCCTTAATTCAGCATTTTGTGGAGGGTTGCTATAAAGCTCTGCTTGCCACAGGATCTGTGAGAAATGGCTACCTGATGTAGGCTTTCCCAAATGGTCTATAATGCCCAATTATAGGCTTTATCTTTAAAAAGTTTTCACAGCACACAGCTCTCGGCATGAACCAGACAAAGACTCCACAGCCACTTTGAGGTCCTCAGACTTCAATCAATGGAGAACTGGATGTTCAAACTTTATGTAGTGGTGGTGAGAATCACAAGGATGGGGTGTTTGGTGGTAATTGCAGCGAAGCAGCCAAAGTATGGCTTTGGTCTTAAGTGTCCACAGGGCAATGGGAGCGTGAGACACCTGGGTGTAATGGCAGGAACCCACTGAACCTTGGAAAATTTTGCAATCTTTGCAAGATATGCAGTTGTAAAAAGGGTCCATTTTAATACCCTTACTCTTATTCAGAAATAGTTATAAAATACTAGTCCAGAACTGGCATTATGTAATTTTACAGTTCTTGATATTAGCTGTGCATTAGGAATCACAGCTACTTCTGCAGAATTTGGTAAACGCCCATTTAAACTATCTCTCTGGCTTAAAGAATCCAGAGAACTTCAGCCTTGTCCTATCTTTATTTTAAAGTATTTTTTAGTTCACAGAATTACTTTAGAGTTTAATGGCCTGGAAGGTAACTAAATCAACTGGCTTATTTACCTACAGACCAAGTCTGCCCTTGGGCAGACCAAGGACAGGCCTAAAGGTCTTAATGCTTGGTATTGCAAGCAGGGAGGTTAATCCCAGCAAACTTCTTTCCCCTGTGCTTTGTTTCTGCCTGTTCCTCTGCACCAGTTTTCTGACTCTCATCACTCACACTGGTCCACCCCCCAGTAGCTGGTTTTTGGGACGCACATCATTCCTGCTTCATGCTGACCTTGCTGGAAGTGGTGCCTGTGGTTTCTGGCCAGCACATCAATTAGCGGGACTGGTGAGGTTAGTTTCTTGTCATTGACTCCGTGGTGGTTTTGTCAGGTCTGTGCATTTTGTTTCAGGCTTTCCTCTTTTTCCTTTGGTTTTCCAATTAACAGGTTCCCCAATCAGATAACTTCACTGGAGTAAACATTCTCATACTCTCACATGTCCTCATCAATTGGTGTGTCTGACCAGGTTTGCTCACTTTTTAAAATTTTTTTATTTTTTAACTTTTGCTCGTCTGCTCAACTCTGTCCATCACTCCCTCACAGTGCTGCTGGTAATTCTCTCCCTCCCTGGTCATTCTTAGTTCAAAGTCCTCTCTATCAATTCTCCCACCCTACTGGCAAAAATATTCTTTCCACACTTAGTGTTGGATCCCATCTCTCCCACGCAGAAGCTGATCTGCAGATGGTCTCCTGTGGTCATAGAAACCAAAACCAACACCAGCCAACACTATCTCTGCAAACAATTGTTGACCTGCATATCAGTGTCCCCCTTGTCGTGCCCTTTCTCCTCAGCAGCAGGATGGAGAACAGCACCTGCGTCCCCACGTCCCTGACTGCTGCCCCCAGAACTCTGTAGTCATTCAGGTGGCCTGGATCCTTAGCTTGAAGGCACATTTGGCTCGTGTTCAACTTTGAGGGTGGTGAACCTTTTCTGTTAAGGTCTGTTCTAGTTGTAGAAGTAATTATAATGATAAAAATCAGGAGAGCATCGATGGGAACTGCTTTGCCCCTGAGGACATAGCTGACAAGTGACTGTGGGATTTGTATTAACTGTGGGGATATTTGCCTTTTTTCAGCACTGTTGATTGCCCTAAGATGATACCTTCTTCAAGTATTGTGGCTGTTTTGTGAAACTTCTTTCCTTAGGGAACGCTTCTAGCTGGGACCAAGGTTGTCAGGAGCGTAGAATCATAGAATGGTTTGGGTTGGAAGGGACCTTAAAGATCAAGGTCCAACCCCCCTGCCATGGGCAGGGACACCTCCACCAGAGCAGGTTGCTCAAAGCCCTGTTCAGCCTGGCCTTAAAAACTTCCAGGGATGGGGCCTCCACAACTTCTCTGGGCAACCTGTTCCAGTGCCTCACCACCCTCATAGAGAAAAATTTCTTCCTGATATCTAATCTAAATCTACCCCCTTCCAGTTTGAAGCCATTATCCCTTGTCCTTTAACTACGTGCCCTTGTAAAAAGTCCCTCCCCATCTTTCTTGCATGTGCCCTTCAGATACTGGAAGGCTGCTCTAAAGTCTCCCTGGATCCTTCTCTTCTCCAGGCTGAACAACTCCAACTATCTCAGCCTGTCTTCGTAGGAGAGGTGCTCCAGCCCTCTCATCATCTTCATGGCCCTCCTCTGGACCCGTTCCAACAGGTTCATGTCCTTCTTTTGTTGGGGGCTCCAGAGCCAGAAGCAATACTCCAGGTGGGGTCTCAGGAGAAGCCAGAGAGCTCTTCCTAGGTTCACTACAAGTTACCAGTAGATCAGGATAGATATAGCACTGAATAAATACAGCACCAGACTATAGCATGCTTAAACTTACTTGCTCTCCTTAATAGGAAATTTCCAGTCCTGGGACTCTGAGTCATCTTTTAAGCTTGTGACTATAGCGTATTGGAGGAAGAAAGAGTGAATGCTTTCTATTGCTTACTTGCTAAAGACGTACTGGAAGAAAGGCAAGTGTGGACCAGACTTGGAGAAATGTGTGCTCTGTATGCAATGCCAGTGTGTTCTAGAGAGTCATTTATTGTTAGAATCAATGGTATCTGTTCAGACTGGGGAGAGTAAGAGGGGTGTTTCTGGTCCTCTTATTGCTGCTGGTTGTGACTGCAGCTAGAGACTCTGGTTTTGGTGAGAGTGATGCTTCGTATTCTTCTCCACCCCTGCATGTGACATCCAGGAGATGTCTCAGAAGCAGCAATATCTCCAGAAGCGTAACTACAGACAGGTTGTGCACTTCATCTGTGTGCCTGACCTTAGACTTGTACTGTTCTTGCCCTTAAAATCTGTCAAAGCCACCCACCTCCCCAGACACCAAGCTCCCTATGGTCTTTGGAAAACAATTAAATGTATAAGTGAGTGGATCAAATGTCATGGTTTGCTCTAAAATGCTTATCTTTCATTATAATGCTGCATGATGGACGTAAAATCAAATTTATAAAGTACGTCTATGAAGAACAGACTGCTAAGTGTTTTCAAGCACATAGGCTTGACAGCGGCAGCTGATTAATAATTAAAATAATGGTCAATGAAAGAAATATACCTTTGCTAATCTATAATTACTAGGAAGCTTCTTCATGCATTTTCCATGAGAGTCTTTTCCTTGTAAGACTCAAAAAGTATATTTAGTGTTTGTTTGCTTTCAACTATGGTTTTCAGCGGATATTGACTGAAACAGCGTCTTAATCAGTCTGACCTCAGCCTCCAGGGGATTTTTTTTCCATTGACTGTATCTCTTCCTCCTCACTTCTCCCTGCGTGCTGAAATTCTTGTCAGAGCTGCTAGCTCTATTAATGTTGCCTTTAGTGCTTCTTATTTTAAGACTCTCTTTAGCTCAGAACTTTTCTGAACATTCCCGTCTTGGTGGGCAGTTCTTGCTGACTTTGACCTGAGCTAAATTTCTTGGAAGTAGTCTCTTCCCATCCTCCTACTTTTCTCAAACTGCCTTTCCAGCAGCAGTTGTGCTGAGAACAAAATACTAAGTAATGCGAAGCATTTTGGAAGGCTCAAAGGGTCAGGCCTTCTGTGTTAAGACCACCCAAACTGAATAACTCAGCCAGGTTTTCCCACCTCAAGCCTGGAGTTGGCTTTTTTTTTTTTTTTTGGTTTATTTTTGGTTCTGTGGGCTTTGCAAGAGTTCTGTTCTTGTATTCTGTGTTCCCTGCCACCTACTTTTTCATTATTTCCTATTTCAGCACGTTTGATTGAATCCAGCTTTTCTGTTGCAAGATGTAAGGTATCCTTGGCCTAATGTTGTTCTTTCTCTCCTGTGCATATCAGCCTCAGGCTGACTATAAATCCAGCTTCTTGCCTGTGTTGTCCTTCTGGTTATTGGAATCTGAGAGCATCTTCTTGGGGCAGGTTACAGCTTCCCACAAAACGTACCATGGAATTGTGTTATTATACAGAAGGGCTTGAGAAGGATGCAAGTTAGGGTTCTTCCAGACAGTGGCTGAATTGAGAAAAAATGAATATGAAATCAGAGAATCACAGGATCTTCATGGTTGGAAAGGACCTCTGAGATCATCAAGTCCAACCATACACACACAAAAGACCCCTACGATCTCGGGCACTAGGCCATGCCCTGAAGTGCCATGTCTACACATTTCTTAAATACCTTCAGGGATGGTGACTCCACCACCTCCCTGGGCAGGCTGTTCCAGTGCCTGACCACTCTCTCAGTAAAGTCATTCTTCCTAATATCTAATCTAAACCTCCCCTGCCCCCAACTTCAGACCATTTCCTCTGGTCCTGTCATTATTCCCTTGGGAGAAGAGGCCAACACCCACCTCTCTACACCCTCCTTTCAGGGAGTTGTAGAGGGCAATGAGGTCCCCCCTCAGCCTCCTCTTCTCCAAACTGAACATGCCCAGTTCCCTCAGCCTCTCCTCGTATGACTTGTTCTCCAGACCCCTCACCAGCTCCGTTGCCCTTCTCTGGACACACTCCAGCCCCTCAAGGTCTTTTTTGTGGTGAGGGGCCCAAAACTGGACACAGCCCTCGAGGTGGGGCCTCACCAGTGCCCAGTCCAGGGGGACCATCACCTCCCGAGTCCTACTCCCCACGCTGTTCCTGATACAGGCCAGGATGCTGGTGGCCTCCTTGGCCACCTGGGCACACTGCTGGCTCATGTTCAGCCCACAGTCGACCAACACCCCCAGGTCCTTTTCTGCCGGGCAGCTCCAGCCACTCTGCCCCAAGCCTGGAGCGCTGCAGGGGGTTGTTGTGACCGAAATGCAGGACTCAGCACTTGGCCTTGTTGAACCTCATCCCATTGGCCTTGGCCCATTGATCCAACCTGTCCAGATCCCTCTGTAGAGCCTGCCGACCCTCAAGCAGATCAACATTCCCACCTAGTATCAGTGTCTTTAACAGTCCTGCTCTTTTACAACAGCTGCATTTGCACCTGGGCTGTTTCCACCAGCCACTGCAGACTCATCAGTGAATTTAGCCTGTGCTCACATCTGTTCTGTGCTGTTGGAGCATCCAGAATCTGCTGCCAGAAGTGCAATTTTCACAAATTTGCCACTCTAGATGACCTGCATTTCCAACCACACTTTCCAGCTGAACAATTCTTCTGGCACTTTTCTTACATTACCTCTATGGGATTGATGATCGCTGTTCCTTTTTGTTCTGTGGCAGCAGGCAAACAGAAGCAGAGAGCAATAGGACTTGGACAAGTTCTTTCTGGTCAGCCTGTCACCTGGTCAGGGACTGGTAATGGGCAGTAGGTTCCTAAAAGCTGCCAAGTTTGTATGCAGGTTAGCTAGTGGTATGTAATTGCCTGACTGCATGCTTTTGGTCCCCTCTCTGGTAAATCCTTTTCTAGGTTAATAAAATGTCATTAGCTGCATCTGGGGATGGAAAGATCTGGGAGACAAAAGGCTGAATATGTTCACAGTGTTCCGTGGCAGCAAAAGAGGTCGCTGGACATCCTGGGCTGTATTGGCAAGAATATGGCCAGCAGGTCCAGCAAAGTGATCCTTCCTCTCCATTCAGCATTTTTGAGATCACATCTGGAGTGCTGTGTCTGGTTTGAGGTTCATCAGTACAAAAAAGACCTGGATGTACTGAAGTGAGTCAAAGTAGAGGCCACCAAGGTGGGTTGGGGCTTGAGCACATAATGCATGAGAAGCTGCAGGGGGATCTTAATGGTATCTGTAACTGCCTAACATGGGAGAGTATAGAGAAAATATATCCAGACTTCTCAGAGGTATGCAGGAATAGGGCAATGGACACAAGTTGGAACAAAAGAAATTGTAAGTAGATAGTAGGGAAAAAAAAATCAGCCTTAGAGTCGTCAAACACTAGAAAAAGGGTCTCAAGAGATTGTGGGATTTATGCTCTTTGAGAAACTGAGCTGTGTGCAATTCAGTTCTGATTTTCCTGGACCTGTAGAGATACTGTCCCACTTACATGACTCGGCATGTGCACTTGCAGCCCAGAAAGCCAAGTGTATCCTGGGCTACATCAAAAGAAGCGTGGCCAGTAGGTCAAGGGTGGTGATTCTACCCCTCTACTCTGCCCTCATGAGACCCCATCTGGAGTACTGCATCCAGCTCTGGGGTCCTTAGCACAGGAAAGACATGGACCTGTTGGAACGGGTCCAGAGGAGAGCCACAAAAATGATCAGAGGGATGGAACACCTTTCAGCCTGTCCCCACAGGAGAGGGTTGGGGTTGTTCAGCATGAAGGAGAAGGCTCTGAGGACACCTTACTGTGGCCTTTCAGTACTTAAAGGGGGCTTATAAGAAAGATGGGGACAAACTTTGTAGTAGGCCATTTGTGATAGGTTAATGGTTTTAAACTAGAAAAGGGGAGGTTTAGACTAGATATAAGGAAGAAATTTTTTATGATGAGGGTGGTGAAACACTGGAACAGGTTGTCTGGAGAGATGGTAGATGCCCCATCCCTGGAAACATTCAAGGTCAGGTTGGATGGGGCTCTGAGCGACCTGATCTAGTTGAAGATATCCCTGGTCATTGCAGAGGGGTTGAACTAGATTACTTTTAAAGGTTCTTTCCGACCCAAACCATTCTATGATTCTGTGGTTTCCATGGATTAAAGGCATTTTACCTAAGATACTGTATTTGGATATTTGATGAAGTGTACCTTTTATAGGGCGGAATAATCAAATGCCTACTGCTGATGCACACTATTATCTGCATAGTGGTGTGAAATTTGAGTAGTTGTACAATGTTTTCATGTTACACCCAGTTTCCAGAGAATGGAGAGTGAAATAGTCACAAGCATATGTTCCTTTTGACTGAATGAAATGATTAGATGAATTTGACAACATATTTTAGTAATATGTCTCTGTAAAAACAGATGTACTTCTTCACTGGAGCAGTTTCTTTTGATTAAATTAAAATTTGTGAAAGCTTTCTCTTCAGTGTTACCTCTTGTCTTTGTGCCATATAGCTTTGATTTATGTATGCAATCTCGGTGCATGCAAAATAGGCGTAAGAATATTATGCATAAAAAAGCTTCAGAATGGAAACCAATATTGTCTAGGATGTCTCAGTTATGAACTTTACAACAGTGAGTGATACCTGTTATTACTAAAGATAATTTTCTGAATCTTGCAACAATGTCACAAGATTATTCCGGATTAATGCACATTTTTATTTTGGTGCTTGCTAAATTCAAAGAAATTCCTGTAGCCGTAGCGAAGCTAAGCTTGTGAGCCTCCTTCATTGAAACTGGTGGGAGTGAGCCTTCAATTGACTCATGTGTCTGAGGTCAGGGGCTCACTTGTTGGGTGGTTGTTTGTTTTTTTTTTTGGTGGGTTTTTTTTTTTTTTTCAGCTGATCTAAAGTGTATTAAGCTCTTCCTCTCCTCTCCTCTCCTCCCTCTCTTCTAATTTTTGAAGACTGATGAACACTTTCTCAGAACATTTCCATCAAATTAAGTGCATAAAAGCCTGAGGTGCACAATTGCTAGTCACTCTATAAACATTCATAAGCTGAAAATTACATAATTATTTTTGGTGGATTTCTTTTATTTTTAAGGCTTTTACAGAAAGAATCTGTCAGTGTTCTGTTCATATCTATTAATATTTCACACCAAAATGCACTTTTAAAGCTTTCTGGGCTAACATGCATATCAGGAATGATTTCACCCATTGTTCTCCAAGTGCAATGCACTCTCACTCTTAAAGTAAATACAAGTGTCTGCATTTAGGAATCTAAATTGTTAAAAAGGATTTTAAATGCTTGTGAAACAGCAGTATATGTAGTAAGAGAGAGTAGGACCACTGCTTTCTGTTGTCATAACCCAGCTGTCAAGGTCCCGTGACATGTGGTCTCTGTATTTTTGCAATCTCTAGGAGACTGTCCTCTTTAAGTGAGACTAGCTGGATGCTCGGATTAATCAGATGCACTTCTAATAGATTTGAACTCTGTCAATAATCCCTTTTTGAACAGTTTGAATATCTATAATTGCCAAAATATTGCCCTTTTGAATATGTTATGTTCTCTTTAGTGCGCCATTTAGTGTGTCGTTGTAGACTTGATAGGATGTTCTGTTACATACCTTGGAAAGGCAAATGGCTAGCAAACTCAAAATTGCTTTCAGTAATTAATATTGAATCCCTGTGGCTTGAGCAGCCAGCCAGAAAGATGCCATTCTACAAGGTTTTCCATTCAAAATGAGTAAGAATCCCTGGAGCTGGGTATCTTTTCTGAAACTTCGTTTATTTCCAGCAGTGCACCTGCTTTCCCGAATATGGGAAGAAACGAGTAGCCGGGAAGTGTTGCCTGTTCACAGAACCATGCCTCTTGAGCAGTTTTCTCCACAGAAAAGTGCTCTTTAGTCTTTTGCAAGATCCTTAGAGACCCAAACCCCAAAGAAGCTTTGCTATCTGTGGTTTTGTTACCAAAGTTGTACTGTAATGGGACTTATCATACCTATGCTTTGGGTAGGACTCTGGTATAGTTTGAATAGTTTCATTGACCTTTCTTGGAATTAAGAATACCTTCTGCAGATGCTCATTTTTCTAAGCTTTAATGTAACCCAGAAGTTAAGCCAACAGATCACCTGTATTATATGAAAGAGACTTATTGTAGTGGCTGGTAGGTGCATCCTAGTGGTCCACACATGCACAGAAATAGAAGTCGGATCTCTCTTTGCTAAAAGAAAAAAAGGTAGGGGGGGGGGGGGGGGTGTGACGTCCGTCCTTGTCCTTTTGGTTGATTTGTAGAGTTTCCTCTGCTTTATCTCAACACTTTTGTGGGGTGCCTGTTGCTAGAGGATTGACCTGCCATCCGTGTAGCAGTTTAAGATGTTTTCTCTAGCCAGAGTTGGGAAATGGTTAAAGACACAAGCAGGGAACTTCTTACCTTTGCTGAGAATATCTGGGCATTTAAGGAGCCAGGTGAGGTAGAGAGACAAAGGGCATGGAGTTGAAATGGCAGATAATTATCTTTATTTCTTCCCAGGCTTGTTGTGCTCATGCTAATTTCGACCGAGGTGCTTTTGAGGATGAGAAGTGCTAAAGGATTATCTCGTAGCTCACATTTAATAATTTTCATTGCCTTCTCCCCCTCCTAACACTGCTGAGAAATGCAGTATCTGAGCTGCAAACATGATGAAACAGCTTTGTTCTCCCCAGTGGTTATGAATCCAAAATCACAACATAAAAAGGGTAAGAAGCCACACAAGCTGTTACCCCTGCTCAAGGTGTGTTTCTGCATTTTGGATAAAAAGGGGAGAAGTGGGTCGTTACGGCAAGCAGTAGAGGGGGATGCAGAAGGCTGGTCATACACAGTAAACGAGCTTCTCCGTGCAATTGCACAAGCCCCTGTTCCCTGCTCGGAAAGAGGAACAGCGTTAACAGCTTGTATCCAAAGCAAAATAAATCCAGAGGGATTTCTGTGATAGAAATGTCCTTTGTGAATCTCCCTGTAACACGTTGTTTTAACTTCTGTAATTAGTAAGAGCCCTGGCTGTTCCACGACAGTATTTGGCATTTTGTTCTCTCTGGTGATGTATGGGGAGAATTTAGACTAGGAAGGATGATGATTAACACTCAACAGAATAAGTATTTCACATTTTTTGCCCGTTTGATCCATCATGTTTTGATAATGCTGCAAAAGGCATCTGTGTTTTCGCTTGGCCTCTTCTCTGAGTTTCAGATGGGAACAGGCGATCCAAGAATACTTTCAGGCATTGAATTCTGTGGTGGCTATGCTGTGAAACCCCATACACAAACCTCCAGTAAGACATTGTCTTTTAAAGATTTTTCTAATAATGCGTGGCTCAAAGCTTAGCCAAAACAACCTTGTTTCTAAAAAAGAATTTCATGGCTGGTAGTGGTGATTTTAGTGCTGTCAGCCCATGAAAGTCTAATTAGCATTAAAAATTTTAATCCATCGTGTGGTGAAGTGAAACTAGTTTAAAAATAAACCAAACACAAACCAAACAAACCAACCCTAACAAAAATCCCCAAACAAACCAAAAAAACCCAAACAAACTTTACAAGAGAATTAATATATTGGTTAACTTCATGGGTAGACTATCCGTTCTGCGTTCACCAATAAAAAGCCCTTTTCTTAAGCTCTTATAAGTCCTGGGATAGAAAGTGATTTACTGCCAACCACTGAAATGATTCCCGTAGCATCTGGCTTTCTCCACAGCAGAGGTTGCAGGGTTCAGAAAATTCCTGTAGCTCTTCAGGCACTATTTGCCTTAAATCCTGCTCTCTTGTATTATACTTTATTTTTTAAGGGATCATAAGGTTCAATCATGTGCAGAAGCATCTTTCTTCCTTACAGTCTCTGCTGCTCAGTACAATAGAAAATGTTTTCATTTCCATTTCTTAGTAATACAAGTGCTTGCTGTATTTTGATTCCTGAACAGGTAATGACATTGGTGGTCTGAATGCTAATCCTGAGCAAGAAGGCTCTTAATTAATTGATCATAGAAACATAGCTCTTTGGCCAGAATGTGAAAGAGAAATCCATAGTAGCACCTATGGTTCACAAATACCTCGATTTAATCCAAATCTGGTGTTTATATACTTTCTATGAATTGGGAAAACCAGCAAATTCTCTGGAGTTTGGCAAATTCTCACTGAAATCTCTCTCCTGGAGATAGAGACCTCATTTTGCTAGAATACGGTAACTCTTTGTGTATTTGCTATCACTTTTGTATAATTATTGTAGGTTTGGAATACTTACACATGTATTCTCAGACCAAGAATTCAGGAATGCTGGGAAGTGTGAATTATTGCCAATGGAGGAGCTCTTGTCTTTGGAAAATATTGATCATCTTTGTTCAGCTAGACTAAAAACTTGCGGACACATTGAGAGAGCATCATTGACTTATGGTTGGGGTGCCCACTCTCTCACTTGAGGTATTGGGAGGGGGATTTGCTACACTTGAGAACCGTATAGTGGCTCCCAAAGTCTGCTCTCCAGGTTTGCTATGTGGAATAGGACCAGACAGAACCCCAACACTGCCCCTGCTTTTTTTAAAGGTACGATTGAGCTCCCCATTTATGTCCTCATTAGTTTCCTTTCTTGAGAGTTATCAGCCCGAGTGGTTTCACAGGGCAGTGACTAAGGGGCTTACTGCAGGTATAAACCATGAAAGACCATAAAGATTCATGTTCAGTACTTCAGTAATGTTGATTACGTGCCTCCAGTGGTTTAAACTCTTAACCACTTTTTACTGTCAGCTTAAGGTGGGCTTTGTGTGGTAATGGCTCTGACACAACAGGGGAGGTGGAGAGAGGTGTATGAAACTGCGGGTGCTATGGCTTTAGTTAAGACTTAGTTCTGTGTGGTTATCATTTTGTGATCCTAGTAACATTTAATGGCAAAGCTTCTTCAGTCCGTTTGCTACTTCCTAGTTGAACCAATTGGATAACCAAGCCAAGAAGGAAAGAAAATGGAGCAATGAAGTACGTCGTAGCTGCCTGTCCATAAGTTGTTAGTTGCTGGTGTGTATCGTAGGGCAGACACAGAGCTGTTGGGTGCTGCAGCGTAAAGTTGAGCCCCTAAGTGAAAACTCTTACCATTGTAGATGTATATAGGCCAAGATAACGGGAGATTTAAGGTAAACAAAGCTATCACCGTCACAGAAGATCGGTCTGAGGCCAGACTGCTGGCTGGAAAAATCAATCTCTGTTCCCTCTGCCAGTGCCTTTTGGCAAAATGACTTGGCCAAGCTGGTTAGGCTCTTCGTGCTGCAGGTCCTTGCAGGCTTGCAGTACCTGTCTCACAGTGACTGGAGAGAAGAGTGCACCTGAGACTTCTCACTCCTCTTGCAAAAGCTGCAGAAGTACTTTTGCTGAGCTTTTTTTTGGTGGTTATCCAGTTATCTGAGCCAGCAATGTGCCCTTGTGGCCAAGAAGGCCAATGGCATCCTGGGGGTCATCAGGAAGAGTGTGGCCAGCAGGTCGAGGGAGGTCATCCTGCCCCTCTGCTCTGCCCTGGTGAGGCCCCATCTGGAGCACTGGGTCCAGTTCTGGGCTCCTCAGTTCAAGAAGGACAGCGAACTGCTGGAGAGGGTACAGCAGGGGGCTACAAAGATGATGAGGGGCCTGGAGCATCTCTCTTATGAGGAGAGGCTGAGGGCCTTGGGTCTTTTTAGTCTGGAGAAGAGAAGGCTGAGGGGGTATCTGATCGATGCTTATAAATACTTCAAGGGTGGGTGTCAGGAGGATGGGGCCAGTCTTTTTTCAGTGGTGCCCAGGGACAGGACAAGAGGAAATGGGCACAAACTTGATTAGAAGAAGTTCCACCTAAACTTGAGGAGGAACTTCTTTCCTGTGAGGGTGGCAGAGCCCTGGGAGAGGCTGCCCAGGGAGGTGGTGGAGTCTCCTTCTCTGGAGACATTCCAAACCCACCTGGACATGTTCCTGTGCAACCTGCTCTGGGTGGACCTGCTTTGGCAGAGGAGTTGGACTAGATGATCTCCAGAGGTCCCTTCCAACCCCATGTTATTCTGTGATCTGTCCTAGTCCACTGACTGCATGCTGGGAACTGATTCCTCTGTGCATCATTCCCTCTGTTTGGCTTCCAAGGAGAGAACAGCCTGGAGCTGGGTGAGTGGAGAGAGCCCAGACTATGTCAGCAGGTTCTTTGGTCTGGATGCTCTCAGATCACACTTTAGAATGCGTTTGCACAGTCTGGAGATGCTCCTGATTACCAAGAAATAGCACTGGGAGCTTTTGACCATCAACAAAATCTCAAAAACGTTCAGGTTGTTTTTAACAGTTGTGTTTTCAATGGCAGATCTTTAATTACCACTCATACTCGTGTTGTCTTGAGCCTTTTGAACAGTATGGCCTTTAGTCTTTGCTGCTCTTGGATTGCTTATGGCTCCAGAGCTGGATGCATTTTCTCCTTGCCTGCTCATTCGCTGCGGTGCAAAGTAAAATAGGATTGTAGGGGAGCACTTGAGCTGGTGGGGTGGTGACATCTGTCCAATTAGAGGGATGTAGAAGGTTCTCCAGCAGCACACCAGATGGCTCTGGTTTCTTCAAGGAGGGTGGAACGGGAACAGTCTGGATCTCCAGGGAGTCACTGTGAATATCACAGCAACAGAAATGAATCTTACCAAAATTAATAGCTTTAAGTTAAAGGCAGAAGGAAACCAAAGATTACTTTACACCAACGAGCGTCAGACAAAAAATTAAGGAATTGAGAGTTGCTGAGCCAAAATATTGGATGTCAAATCATCTGTTGTACTCACCAGTGTTTCAACCACCTTGTAGTGAATTAGATTAATAGGTGTTGATTTTAGAACTATTTCATTATCTTTTGATACATTAAAAACTAATTACTTGTTCCCACAAGCATTTTCTTATATTTCTGGCTTTTTAATAGCGCTGTTGATTGCGTAAACCTGGCTGCGTTGCTGCTGCCGGTTGATTTCTTCAGCACGCTGGCAGCAGGGGGGTCAGAAGCATCGCTCTTCTCTTACAGGTAACCCTGCAGCTCTCCCCGTGTCCTGCTGCGATTACGCCTGCCTTCGTTGCTGGTCAATAACCCTGCTGTTGCTCGCTCCTGTGCGTTATCTCTTCCCGTGTGCCCTCCCTTAAAAGGAGAGCGTGACACAGATAAAAAAAGGTGGGGCTTTGCGAGCTGAAATATATCAAAACCTTCCTCTTTGAGTAATGATTTCAGTAGGATTGCTGGGGCATATCCTGGAGACTGTGGTAAGTGCTCCACAGTGGTAGGTGATTAGGCATTGCTTTTTCTCTACTTAAGAGTGGGTGGTTTTAATATGCTGAAATTGAGGTAGCTGTGCATCTCAAGTTTGGCAACGTGCTTTTCTTTTTGGGAGCTTTCACATAAAGCCAGTTGCTAGAATTACGTTGATGCAAATAGTGGTTAGGTTTATCTGAAACCTTTCTGAGAATGGAAGCTAGTCTTGCTTTTTCCGTTGCAGATGAGTGTTTAAAAGCCTATTTATTAAAGTCTAGTTATTTTTTGTCACTTCTTTTTTTTTTTTTCATTAGTCACTTCTAGGCTGAAGATTTCCTTGGAATATGCTCATTCAAGTGCTGTGGAAGTCACAGTAATAGTCTTATATTTAGAGGATTATTCTGGTGTTTATCTAATGGTTATTGCTCTCAAAATGTGTTAGTTTAAGAAGGTTATGCTTTAATGCACTAGTCGTGCTTTAAAAATGTCTTCCTATATATTTATTTGGTTGGGAATGTGATGGAAAATCAACTGTGTTTGCCTGTTACATAGACTGCAGCTGTGTCACATCTTTTAAAGTATGTACAATTGCTGTTATTTCTAACACCCGAGGACTTAATGAGCTTCACTCACAAATATCAGCTAAATACTGAGGTATCAATGCAGCTTTTCAAAACCTACATTTAAAAATAAGTCCAAGGTTTTCAGGGTTCCTTTGTGCTCTCGCTAACTTTTTTCAGTCTGTTTGCAGCATGTTCTTTTTTGTAAATTATTTACACATGCAATGAGAAAAACTTGAAATCCTGTAGTTTGTTGAATGAATAATTTAATGCCCTTGTTTCCTTTTAATCTTCTCTCCGTACAGTTATGTCCGTAGCCACTTTTCCGGTGTTAACTTCCTGAACAAATCAACAAGTAAAACTGCCAATAAATACATTGCATAGATCCAGACCAAAATGTATTTCCCCAGTGGAACTTTTATCTTGAATTACAGCTTTAAAAACATCTTTAAACCAACCGTCAATTGTATGAAATGATGGGAATTGCTTACTGGGTTATTAGGAAATATGTCTCCTGATGCACAGTTGCCAGTCTTAGCTGAGTTAAATAAATGATGTGTGGTGGGCGTGTGTATTTTTGCTTTATTTTAAACAATCTGGTGTTTTTAGGGACAAACTCTCTTAGTCGTCATGGTCTTGCTTTGTTACCAAAGGTAACGCTGCACAAGAACAGGATGATTCCTTTGTGGCTGTAGCCATCTAAATTCCTCTGGCAGCACATCTTTGTAGAAGCGGAGCTGCTAGAGCTGTGACAATTGCTTCTCTGCTTCTAGCTCGTGCCTGGAAACCATCCTTGCACTAGGCAAAACATGCAAACCTTGTGTGCTGTCTGGGGAGGGAAGGAGGAATCCTAAGATGTTTGGGGTGCTGAGTGAAACCTGTCATAACCCCAACACCAAGGTCAGCTGTCTTCCTGTGGCTTGCCCTATTTAGAAACGCAACGTGAGAGCTACCAGTCTTTTGTTGGAGGACTTCTTATTTATCAGGCCCTGCTTGATCTGCTCTGAAGTCAAGGTCATGGAGGGAAGGGGGCCATTACCTGCGGGACCCTGGACTTGTTTGGAGAGTTTGTGAAAAACCAGGCAGGCCCACAGATGGACAATGGATGGTCCCATACTTGGGGAAGGTAAAGCCAGACTATAAGCCAGAACCACTGTGTTTGGTCTTGCACCTGTCAGTGCGTGAGTGATGCTAGTCAAGGCCCTAAATGATTCACGGGTGGTTCCTCGGACCTCACTTAATGGATGCATAGCACAAGGCTCCACTGGCCCTGAAATGGGAGCTGAAATGGTCTTGGGAAAGTAATGAGCAGAAATGGTCATTTGACTGCTTTTGGCAAGCTTCTAGTGCTTGATGCTCCTTTAATGGAGCTCTGGACTATGGTAATCAAGTGCTTCTTCAACAGCCCTTCCCATTCAGCCAGCAGAGATAGGAGGTCACTAGTGCAGGCATACACACGACACTCTTGGGGTTCACAAGCAGATGCACTTTGGCAGATCCTTTGGGCACTGCCACGGCCCCTCTGTCTGCCCAGCGCTCCTGTCCGGATAGTTAAGAAAGAATTTATTAAGAAGATAGCAGAGACTGCAGTGATCAGGGGCAGGGCTCAGCCAGACAAGTGCATACACCGGCCCCATTTTACGTGCAAAGGGACTCTTTTATATCCCTTTCTGCTTATTCCTCCTTTGTTCCTCCCCATCTGCCTTCCCCTCCTTAGCTGGCAGCGTTCCACCGGCCCTTCTCCAACATCCTTGAACCTCAGGTTTGCATCCTTATCGGCCGCAAAGTCCCAGTTTGCATGAAATTTCTTGCTAATCCATTAATTACTGTGACTGAGGTGTTTTTTCTTGTCTTTGTCTCCATGATGTTTGCTTGTCAGGTTTGAGCCTCTGTATATTTTGTGTATGACTGCCCCTTTTTCCGTAGTATCCCATTTGACAAACCTGGCCCATCGGATAACCTCGCTGGAATAAACGTTCCCACATTCCACATACCCTTATCAATTAGTGTGGTTGAGAGGTTTGGGTCTCATCACTCCCTCCCTTCCTGCCTGTCTGTCAGTCAGGTTTTCCTCTCTATTTGTTCTTGTTTATGGCTTCCTCCTTTTCTTATCCTCCCCCCCCCTCCCCCCCTTTTTTTTTGGCATGGAAAAGGCCCTGAGCAGAAACCCTTAAAGGAACAGATGCTCTCCTTCCACAGACCCTTGCAGTTTCTGTGCAAATACAGCAATGTTTCTCTTCTGGAGGTCTGAAGTAGGGCATGACCAGAGCAGCAGCCCCTTTGGAGGTCGCTTTCTTCTAGTGTTTTGTTGTTACGAGCTGTTTTAGTAAGTTTGCTATGAAGGAAGTCTTTTCCTGAATCTGGTGCAGAGCTTGCCAGATTTCTATCCTTGCTCTGAAGATGGAAAGTCTTAGAGTTATTAACACAAAGGAGATTAAGAGCTTCCAAGGAGGAGTGTGCTCTGTTTTCTTCTGCAGCTTCTCCTTGATTAAACAGCGTGAGCACCTTTCTGCAGTGCTGAAAGAGGAAATAGCTTGGTAGCCTGAAATTATCTACAGCTGAAAAGAGTTCCCACGTGGAAGGCTTAGGCCAGCACAACTGGAGCTCTCAATGGCATAGATCTTTTGGATCAGTATTTCGAAGTTGAAATTCGAGGGAGAGAGTATGATAGGAGATGAAGGACTTCTCCGTAGAGTGCTTCCTCTCTAATGAGTTCAGAAGAGATGTGAAGAGATTATACGCTGTTTGGTTTCAAAGGGAAGGGTTGACTTTTTTGGTTGTTATTCCTCTGGGCTGAGAAACCTGAATCCTCGTGGCGGGGGTCTGTGGGAGGTGGTGTGGGGCTCAGAGACTCGGGTGCTTGTGGAGTTCATGTGAAATGTAATGAAACCAGCCAGACTGTGTACCGGGTTTTCAGGTTTGTGCCTGAATTGTGGTATTACACGACTCTCGCATGGCATGCAAGCTAGCTCGGTGCTGTCTTGGGAGACCTGAGGTGAGATTTTTAACTGTTGATTTCATGTTTTGCAGAGATTTTATAGCCTTTCTTTCCTCTTTTGCTTTGGAGAGATCCATGCATTTGGAATAGGATCTTCTCTCTGGAACAACAATGCCAGCCCTGTTTGAAACACTGTGCTCTTGGCTATTCTTGGAGAGATGGGCATTGCTGTTCCATCACAGAATGATATAGGGTTGGAAGGGACCTCTGGAGATCATCTAGTCCAACTCCTCTGCCAAAGCAGGTCCACCCAGAGCAGGTTGCACAGGAACGTGTCCAGGTGGGTTTGGAATGTCTCCAGAGAAGGAGACTCCACCACCTCCCTGGGCAGCCTCTCCCAGGGCTCTGCCACCCTCACAGGAAAGAAGTTCCTCCTCGTGTTTAGGTGGAACTTCTTCTATTCAAGTTTGTGCCCATTTCCTCTTGTCCTATCCCTGAGCCCATTTGTTCCTCCAAGGTTTTGGTGATCACCACCTTTCCATAGGTACTGGTTTCTATGTGATCGAATTAAAACCTGTGCCTGAATTGAGTGCAGGTACCTTTTTAGGCATCCTACTTTCTTAAATCAGTACCGAATGAGACTTAAACAACTTCCAAAGCTGAGGACAACTGCACTGTGCCAATTACTCAGGTTGCAATATGATGAAATGCACTTTCCAGCCTTCTGCCTTTTCGTGTGCTTAAATCAATCCTGTTGCATGCAGAAGATGGGAAGGAAGTAGAGGGATTTTTCCATACTCTTCCATCCCTTAATATTGATGAAGAGAGTGACTGATATCCCAGGCATGCCAAAGAATTTGGGGCAAGTAGCTGTGTAAACAACACTGAGTCAATCACGCTCCCCCTAAACATGAAATGTTTTCCAAAGTATTTTTAAAATAACCGTGAAGTATAAATATACATGTTTTTGTGGAAACTTGCCTTTTCTTTCCTGCTTTGGGAGTTGCTCACATTATGCTCCTTTGTTCTATTTATGACTACAGCTTCCCCCTGCCTGTGCCATTCCTACTTAGTTGAGTGCTCCAAGTAAATTGCTAGGTTTTGGGTTTCGGAAGTGATATATTTACAGGGGGATGCTTCATCAGAGCTGGAGAATGTGTGTTCCGGTGTCTGGGAGGGATGCTCTTTGCCATAAGGTGGCAGGATGACCCAAGAGGCAAGTCTAGTGTACAGAGCGAGAGGAAAAGGCAGGAGAGAAGAGTGTTGGAAGGAGCAGTAGAATTTGAGCTCGCCATGTTAGCTGGCTGCCAGCCTTCCTTTCAGGAAAAGACCAATATTATTTTGCAAAGTAACATGAAGGGAATTGAAGAATTCACTCGTAGAATAAATAAAATTTTGTTTTGTGCCTTGGTGCAAATGAAGTAATGCTCCTTCAAAGACAGTGAGGTCGATACAGGTATCTGCTCTAGAAGGCAACTGGAGTGTGTTTGCTTCCAAGTGTGACTTGTTAACTTTTGGATCCCACAAACTTTAAATCCACTTACTCTTCAGGTTGCACGTGTTAACTATCCTTGTTACAGGAGCGGGCAGAGACCTGAGGGGTTGGTGTTCAGGTGCTGCATCGACTCTAAGCTTCTGCTGGACTGCCAGAACAACTTCTTTTTACACTGAAGTTTGTTTTCTCTGTGCTTGAAATGTTTCTTTTTAATATCTCCTTTAATATGTAAGTACATTGGATTAGGGACTACTTATTGCATATAAACACTGAATAGCACGGGTTCCTCAGCATGCCCATCAGAGATTGGAAGGGAAAGAGTTAAGTCAGTTGAATGGGATGGCATATAAGGTATGTTCTTTTCTCAAAGCGTGTTGACTTGGTTTTCTTTTTGGGGTGGGGAAAGAAAAAGGAAAGTATCTTTGTGGTATGAAATAAGAGGAAAAAAAATCTCTGAATGTTGGTTTCACATTTTAGGAATCATTTCCTAATTCTTTATGCTGGGTTTGAATAACCTCTCCTTTGCTTTCCTAGGGCACTAAGTGTCCTTGCTGGCTTTTATCTAGTGAAAGAAATTACCATTGCTCCTTCGAGTCCCCCTCTGCTGTGCTCTTTCAGGTTTCCATGGGCACCATGCGACACCGAAGAAATGGCAATTTTGAGAGTTCCAGACTCCTCTATTCCAGCATGTCTCGCAGCATAGATGTGTCCTCCAGTGATGCTGTGAGTATCTGGTACATCCTTGGTCAGCTTGGGTGTTCTCTTGGGAGTGGGTCCCAGGGATTGTGAATTAGGTCATGTCAGGAGAAGGATGGTTGATTTATCAGTTCTCCTTTAATGAGAAGTTTCCCTTCAAGCAGAAGCAGGGCTTTGTTGACAAGGTGAAAGTCTAAGGATGTAATGCATTCCTTTTGATCCATCTAACTCTTTATTGTACATCCTTAGTCACTTCTGGTTTAAAATCCTATTTCACATTTCAGTTAGAGACAAATCCTCTGTCTCTGTAAAGAAGAACCCCAACCTCTTAAGGAAACTTGACGGCAAAGGCAGACAACATATAATTATGTTAAACATCCCTTGAAAAGCCTCAATCATTTGCTGATCACAGGGATTGTCTGGCAGATTTCTTGCTTCTGATGGGCTCCAAAGAGGCCTAATGACTAGCTCTTAGGTCTTTAGCAAGTGGCTCCCCCTCCTTTTTAGTTTTTTGGTCTTGTGTGTCTCTTTTGGTCTCATCCTGGCTTTTGCTGGCTAAATATATTCCCTTCCATTTTCTTCGTTTTGGATACTGTAGTCCTTTTTAAAGAATGCTTTCCCACTTGGAATGACTTCCTCTAACTGCTGTTTAACGACAAGTGTTCTGTCAAAATGGTAAACTTACCTGTAGCTGTATGTCTTCCCTTTCCATCTTTCATCGCAAGCTAAATCTTGGCTTGCAAATCCAAACTGGGCTTAAAAACAACAACAAAAAGCCAAACCTCCAAACTTTTCTCCACAAGTGAGAAACTTTTTTTGCTTTCCTGACTTGCAGAGGCAGGTTAGGAATGAATTTGCATCTCCCAAATTTTAGAGCTTTGCTTACACTTGTGGAGTTTCAAGCTTAATACCAGAGTTCATGGTCATACAAGCTGAGGAGACTTTGTATTCCACTGAGCTCACATAAAGCATGACTTCAGTCATTCTGGGCTCCTGCTATGGTCTATTTGAGTTGAATTAAAGTGGCCCCTACCCAAAAGGATGTTAATGTTTGATTTTTTTGCTTTGGGTGTGTTTTTTTTTGGTTTTTTGGTTTTTTTCCCCTTGGGAAGAAACAGTGTTTGCCATAGTCTTTTAAGCAGTATCTAGACCAGAGCTAACCACTGTTCGAAAAATATTGGCAGTGCTGCAAGTTATTTGGAAACATGGTGGTGTTTGCAAATAGAAAGGCTCTGTAGTCTACAGCTAACCGTATCGTGCCACTGAATTCAAGTACCATGTTTTCTATGTGGGTCTTTTGGATTAAAAGTTGAAATTAAAAAAGTAGGCTCTCCAGCCGGTCTTCAGATATCAAATCAGTTCTGCTGTTCAAGATTATTATATTTTTTTGGAGGAGAATGCCGTTCCTTTTGCCTCTGTAGTATATTTTGTGTTTGAGAGATATAAAAATATTGATATCACATGTTTTTTTGAATGCCTTTATGTGATTTTTAGTAGTCTTTTTTTGTCCAGTCAGCTCCCATCAATGCTTTCTAGTTGCTCCCCACCATCCACTTTGAGAAAGGCGACTTAGGAATTTGTACCCGTTTTCCTTGTGTTTAAACTTATCATGCTGTTACTGAGGTTTCTTCAGTTATATGCGTTACCAGAAGTAAATGTTTTTAAAATTATTTTCAAGGATTTGGTCAACTTCATCCAAGAAAACTTTAAGAAGAGAGAATGTGTCTTTTTTACAAAAGACACCAAGTCAATGTAAGCAGATATTTTTCTCTTGTTTTCCAGGTGCTGGGGGGCTGGGAGCTGAGGGTATTTCTGCCTGCTATGCCGTGTGGCAGGCGTTCAGCCTGGAGCAAACTTTTTTTTTAGTTAAAAGTCTGAATCTAGCAGTGCAACCTCACCTCAGTCTTGCTTGTACAACTCCTTTCATTGTCACTGCTTGTTTGGCTTGTTCGCATATGCCTGGGTTGTTCTGCAATTATGGTCAAAAAACCTGGAAGTCTGGTGGTCAGACATGTACCCTGGAGTGTTTCTCCCAGCTCTAGACCAACGGGCTCTGAACTATTTTGATTGCACACCCCATCGGTACAAAAATTTTGAGCATACCCGTCAATATATGTTTATTTACAAACTATATACATCTACTACTGTTCTAATATTATGTACATTATAAAACATACACAAAAAATAGCAATTAAAAAACGATGAGACAAAGATGAAATAAACACTATTTTTTTTTTTTTTTAAAGTTTATTTAATGCTCCGCCCCAATTTGGAGACCACTGCTCTAGACTGTCAGGAGTTTGTGTGAAAACTGGAAATGTATCAGTTTGAGCTACTCCACAACTAACTTGATGCAAAACTTAAGGGCCTGACCTTCACGCTAGCTCTGTCGGCGTACCTTCCAGCAGCTCTCTCAAAGGGCTTTAATACAATTTCCCTATACGAAGCATAATTGTGGCAGTGTATAAATACTTTTAGGGATGCAGTAGCAGCACTGGTATCGATGTATAACTATGTATGTATGTATCAGAGCTTTGCCTAATTTAACTTTTTCATTTTAAACCCAACTCACAAATTCCATGCACAAGCCTTCAGCAAAGAGATACAGCCAGTAGGTTTTGCTCAGGCTGATGTTCTCTTAAGACAGAATATTATGCTTGCTCCGTATTCAGGCACAAGTTCTTATGCAAGGTAAATTTGAGGACTGTGACATTGCTTTTGTGTTTTGGATTGTGGTTGGTTTTTTTGTTTTTTTTTTTTTTTTTTATAATCTCAGGAGAAAAGTGATCAAACAAATGCAGCTGCTGCAGAAGTCCTAATACAGAGCTCTCAGGGCTCTCAGAAACTCCATTCTCCTTTAAAGCTGGGAGGAAAAATGCCTTAGAGAGAGAGAGGGAGGGAAATTAGTCTTATTTCAGAAAGTCTTACTTAGGGTCCTCTTCTGCCATCTAAAATGGGATGTCTGGCAAAGGACCAACAAAGGATGGAGAGCTGGTTCTTACCAGCTTCTCTTCCTACAAGCCCACTGGGAAAAGGATTGCAAGTCATAATTTATAACTTGCTGGGATTTTTTTGTCTACCTATTTTTAAGGTAATCTGGTTTTATTTGCAAGCTACAGTTGAGTAGAAGAAACCATACAAGTTTTCTCTCCTTCAGAGATACATGCTGTGACTTAGCTATACAGCAGTCTTCAGAGGAGGCATTACTCAATCTCATGTTTGCAGTCTGCAACCTAACTATAAAGGTCACCGTAAGCCCACAAATTAATAATATCCTCATTTTAATCCTTTTGGGCTGATGCATTTTTTTCCCCACTCTATATTCCTAAACTGCACAATGCTGTTAATAGCATTGTTCTTCTTGCTTTGTCCCTCACCTACTTTTTTTTGTGTTGTTAGCTAGCGAAAATTAACATTGTGCAAGTGTTTACGTGATGTTGCTTGTTAACATAGACCGTAGGGGCCACACTTCCTCCCGCCTGTTGCTGTTGCCAGTGCTTACTGTACTTGGCTGACTGCAGTTCTCAGTCAACCCTGCCTTTTCATAAGCAAGGACCCTTTCTCCATGCCCTCTGAGGAAGCAGGGATACGGGTACGCACAAGATTTCATGGTCTGTGTTGTAGCTTTTCCTAGGAAAAGAGTTCTCCTAGCTTTCCCAACTAGACCTGTGCAACCAAAGTGCAGATTCTTCCTCCCCTTGATGCAGTTTCAGTGTTGGTGAGGGGGGCATCGGTAGTGACTGAACTCCATGCCTTGCAGTGGGCAGGGGTGGTGGTAGGGGAAGTGTGCTAGGAACACAGCAAACTGCCTGCAAAGTCTGCTCAGAAACCAGATGTCCGTTCCCACTTGATGTGAATGTCTTAGGCGTCCTTAGACACCAGTCAAGCCCTGGGTTTGTATGGAAAGCGATGACACTTACTAATCATCTTCGAGAATTCTTCATATCTGGTTGAGAGCACAAAAAGGGAAAGAAACTATTTGTACACATCAGGTTAGCAGCAGATGGGGTCACTTCTGGTGGTGTCTGATGCCAAGTTCTGGTGCGTTTTCTTCGTTTCTGTGCACAGTTGTAGGCTTTTAAATTAAGCTGCTGGTGATCTAACTCGATATGCGATAATGACAGAGGTCACATAGGTAAGGCCCATCCAGAAGCGTCAGGCTCATCTCTCAGCACAGACTGGTTCCTGAGACGTGCTCCACTCCATTGCCTGGTGCCAGGAAGAAGCAGATTATAGGAGTAGGAAGCATGATTAGGTGCTGGTCTCAGCTGAGAGTTGGTTCCTCTTAGCGGTCAATTTGTCACTTAGCAAATCCCAAGTAGAATCCCATGCACAACTGGTTCCGTAGCTCCACCTGCTGCATGGCTTCTTGTGTTTGTACAACCCCGCTCGATGCTGCATGGCTTCTTGTGTTTGTACAACCCCGCTCGAAGACTTTGCACATGATGTGACTGCTGCGGTAGGCACCCTGTATTCTACTGGCTCCAAGTTTGCTGCAAAATAACACTTCTTGGAAATGTCCTGACCGAGCAGAAGTTTTGAAGGTGATTTCAGCTGTGAAAATAGTCTGTCTGTTGTTCTTAAACATGTCAGAGCTTACTTTTCTGTGCTCAGGATGATAACGGTGGGGTTTCATGCCTATTCGCTCTTCTTTTAGGGGCAACTTATGTAAATGTGGGTACCCTGAAAATCAACACATAGAGGGCACTCAGATTAATACCAATGAAAAATGGAATTACAAGAAGCACACTAAGGAACTTCCTACTGATGCCTTTGGGGACATTCAGTTTGAAAACATGGGAAAAAGAGGAAAGGTAAGCGATTGTTTTAAGAGTACGCGTCAGGCCCCTGTTGGGTGCGCGGTAGTCACTTCTGGATACGAGGCCAGTGGAAGCCCCTGAAAAGCAGGGGAAGTGAAGCTAAAGTCAATTTGATTTGAATGGGAATGGAAGAAGTTAGACTACAAAGGAGGCAAGCGCGTTTCTGAAGTCCTGACAGTAGGTAACAAAGAATAATTTCTTTTGTGTTATTTATTTCATAGGCTAATGATGGGAGTGAAAGAGATTATCTGTTTCCAGGCGTGGCAGAAGAATGGGTGAAAGAGGGTGATGCTCAGTTATTATTTTTCTTTCTTTCATGTAGCTAGTTTTATTGTAATTGCCCTGTAATATGGTTCTGAAGGTCTTGGGCTAGTAGGATATAATTTAAGATAGATCTGTGATGTCTGTTGCTGGGACTCCGCACCCTGACTATATCAGAGTGCAGTTGCAGTGGCCATTTTGTAGTCCCCCTCTATACTGAAATGTGCTTGCATTTTAGTGGTGAACCTGACCTAATAAGATAAAAGTGTCTGAATGACCAAGCTTCTGATAAACGTGCTTTGTTCTTGACTATCTGTCTTTAACACCAAGACAAGGCTGTTTTTTGGAACATAGCTCCTTTCCAGTGTGCACCAACTTATGCTTTAGAAAGAAAACGGTGTGAGGGTGCACACCAGTGCAACTCGTGGGACAGGAGCATGTGTGACATGCTTTGCCTTTGAAGGTGCAGCAGGATCCGTGAGGTGATAACCACAGGCATTTCACATCTGTGGGGATGTAAGACCTTTCTTTGGAGGGTCTGTACTCTTCCAAACAGAAGCTGCGTGTACCTGCTTGCTACTCCGTAAAATCATCAGTCGTGCTTTGTAATGGCTTTAACATTGCATGACACTCATCCAGCGCTTGCCTACGGAGCCTGCTGAACCTCTGTTCCCTTCCTCCCTATCTGTTCTATGTGCGGATGATCACAGTCTGTGGATGTGCAGTGCTCCAGTCCGTACAGTCATAGCTTAGGCCTTGGGCTGGACACTCTGAAGGCTGTTGTGGCATGTTGGAATGGGGTTTGCCCTGCACCCTTAAAGAGTAATTTTGTTTGGAAGGGCTCTCCAGATTTTTCTAGCCAAAGCTCTTTCTCAAAGCATATCCACAAAGGACAGCTTGCTCAGGCCCATAACCAGTTGAATATTGAACATTTCCCGGGGTGGAGACCCTACAATGATGGTAAATTGAATAGGGATGTAAGATAACAGTGGAACTTTAGAGGTTTTATTCTGTTTGTGTGTGTCCTGTCCCCCCCCGCCCAGTTTTTTCCTTGATGTGGGACAGTGGAGGGGTAGAAGGAAGAAAATAGGTGGTGTTGCTATTTCTGATGATTTGGACTGATACTGTGTGAAGGAGTCACACGTGGCTGAGCTCATCTACCTCTTCTAAATGGCTGCTATTTACCACCAGTGCAGCTTTCTTGAGACAATCGAAATAAATGAGGAAATCAGAGCATGCTATGTAAATTAATTGCGTGTTTTTTATGCAAAGTAGCAGAAATGAGGCATTTGGGTTTGAGACTGAAGGTTTTGAATCGCGCTTAAACACATCCAAGTACTTCCCATGTTTGTTGATATGCATATTTTAGCTTTATACTACTGTGTAGTGAGCTGCTGTGTACTTTCACTGGAAGAAGAAATTATTTGCTCTGGCATCTGCCGGTCTTAAACATTGCAAAATGTTTTCTTTTGATCTTGTGCACAGTGCATAGGACTTCAAACCCAAGATATCCTAAGAGTTTCAGACTATTATCAATGAGGGATGGAAAGTTTTATACCCTCCATTGTACTTTTTAGGACGGATGAGTCCTAAAAAGTCCTGAGTGGAAATATTAGATGTGAACAGACCGATAAAATCTCCACGTTTAAGTCCTGCTTGCACTCTCTTGTTTTTGTGGTGTTGCTCTGATCCTTTAACATCCAAGGACATTGCAGTTGCTGTGTTTTATGTTCTGGTAGCCCTCAATCTGAAAAAAAAAAAAAAAAAAAAAAAAAATCCTTCTCTGAATACCTTTCTGAGTTCAGCTACTGAAATATGCTTGGCATCACCTGTGTTTGAGGGCTGGTTGGATGGGTGATGGTTGGGGTGCACCAGCCGGCTGTACCAGGAGATGGCATCCTTGTACCTTGGAGAAATGAAGTGGCTGAACCGAGGGGTTCACCCTCTTGGATGCAGCCTGTAAAGGACTCTGGAGGCGACAAGTGCCAGACATGAAGTTGCTGGTACATTGAATGTGTAGATGAAAACAACAAGTTATTCAACTGGAAGCCTTAATTGTTGATGGAACAACGGTAGTCATACAGATACAAGGTACTTTGCATTATCAGTAGTGTTTAGGATAAATGCCTTCTAACTACAGAGCTAACAAGATTTGCTGTGGGGATAGCTTACTGGCTCTGTGGAGCAGTTAACATTTCTGGCAGGCTCCCTTCTTCTATGGGGGACCCTCTCCTGAAAAACACCCAAGGTTTCATGTGGCTGATGCTTATGAAGAGCAGAAGCTGTGGGAGTCCCTCGGCTCTCCTGTGTAGCTGCTGGAGCCTGCTAGACTTTCTCTGTGATGCACTGTTCTGAGCCAGGTGCAGTAAGTATTCCTGGGAACCCATCCTGGAATGGTTGATTATGTTCTTTAGTTCGAGTTAAACGTCTCTCAAGATAAGACATTTCTTCTTCAAACTAATCCCTTGGTTTTGCTTTCCTGCAAGTACTGGGTAATCTATACCAAATCCACTATGATTCAGGTCCAAGTTACTTCTTTTCATCCCTTGGTATGGCTTGTGTAGCAATGACTGTCTTCCAAAAGTCTATCACGCTAAACTACTAGCAGTGATGAAATTGCAAAGGGGCTCTTGAATACCATAGCAAAAAAAAAAAATGCCAGAGAGCCTTTTACATAAATGGAGACATAATAGGACCATCTGAAACCAGTTTATTTATCTAGTGTCCTCTGTAGTATCCTCATACATTGTTCAAGCTTTACTATAAATTTGATAAAGTTGTTTTGTGTTATACTTAAAATGCTGTTATGGGTGTATGCTATCACAGGGACAACATACCTATGGAGCCTGGAATTTGTACTTAGTCAAATTAAGGCGTTAATAGTGTAATCAAAATACAACTGTAATTATTATTAGTTCACTTATAGCAATGCTGCCACTAATCCATAATCCAAGCTATAAATCCAAGCTTTGTTACAGTTAAAATTATGTTATAGTGTAAATTTCTTTGGTGTTGTGTTCATCCTTCCAGTGTTCCTCTGAATCCCAGTGTCAGTGCTCTTGTCTTCCGCCAGCGGAAGGAGGCTTTGGAGGCTTTATTTGACTCCTGAGGTCTTTGGAGGGATAATTTCAGTACTGACCAAGGGGATTCCTCCTCCTTGGTCCTGGGATGCCTGGAGTTCTGTCTGTACATTTCTCTCAAGACAGTCTGCTTGTGCTTTTTCTTTTCAGAGGTTCTGAATTATATCGTTCTTTTGACTGTATTTGTTATTTCTAAGAATAATTTTACCTGATTCATAAGGTTGCACTCAAATAGTGCAAGTTATTGGCAATTGTGATTTGTTTTTACAGACTGGGACCTCTGTCGTTTGGTGTCTGCATTCTTCCCTGCCACCTTTTATTCTGGTCATACATTGTTCAATTCCCACAGAATTACTATTTGTTTCTGTTATAGCAAATCAAACATAGACAATAGTTATTACACTGCTAGACAACTGCTATCACAACTATACTCAGATCAGGCCAAAGACATCCTGAGAATCTGCACTCTGGGTTCAGTGCAAAGCCTGTGGACTTTTATTAGTAATGGCAAAAAATCATTTTCTGGGGCTACACAGTTTAGCTTCTGCCAAATTTAAGATGTAGGTGGCAGAACATGGTAGTGCAACCTCAGCACTGCACTACCTCCTGACCCCATTACCAGGGCGCTGGAGATACTGGTTGCAGTTTTGGGCTGAACCTGGAAATCATGGAGATGGGAGGTCTTAAGGCCAGCGGTTACGTTCTTCACTGTGCTGCTGCCCTGACGCTGCCACTTTTGTTCTGCTCTCTGTAAGACTGTGCCTTATCTCCAGACCTCAGCACTGATCTGTTGAGAGGAGATCACCTTGCAAGTCCTAGGAATGGATGTCTGGTTGTAGGGGGAGCATAAAGATGTTTTAGAGGAAGGAACAAAGCCTTAAGCTCTGGTTCATCATCACTTTACCCTTTGTGTAACAGTTGTTGGAATAAGAGTGTACATTAGAGAAGAAAATGCAATTCCTGATCGGTTCCCAGCATCACTATTTTTCTCTTGCTTATTTGTTTCTCCTCTTTTCTCTCACCCAAGTACATCCGTTTGTCATGCGACACAGATTCTGAAACACTCTATGATCTCATGACTCAGCACTGGCACCTGAAAACCCCTAACCTTGTCATCTCTGTCACTGGGGGCGCAAAGAACTTTGCACTCAAGCCCCGGATGCGCAAGATATTCAGCAGGCTGATCTACATTGCCCAGTCCAAAGGTAGAGACCTGCAGATGTGTCTGCATTATTTTATTGCTGCATGATACTGTTGGAGAGGTGGTAGCTCAAAGGGTCAGCAGGGAAGGAGAACATTGAGTTTGTTTTCGCTTGGCTAGCGCGTTTGGGACAAATGTGACCTAGCCGTTTGGAAGTAACAGGGTTGAGAGCTAGTCATCAGGATGCCTAGGATAATGTAAGGTATGTTGTGTGCAATATGTTAAACACATCTTTTGTGTTTAGCTGAAGAATAAATGCCTCTTCTGAGGTGAGGTCTTGAGAGAGAATTGGGTTGTGGGATCTTAAAGGTGATGCATTAGGAGGGTGGGTATTCCACTACATCCTCCCAGGTTATTGGATGTTGTCCCCAGGGGCCTGGATTTTCACAGGAGGCACGCATTACGGGCTGATGAAGTACATCGGGGAAGTGGTCAGAGACAACACCATCAGTCGGAGCTCGGAGGAGAACGTGGTGGCTATTGGCATAGCAGCCTGGGGCATGATTTCCAACCGAGAAAGTCTGATTCGCAGTGGTGATAATGAAGTAAGAAACGAGTACGGCTTGATGGGGAAAGAAAGAGGAGGCTCGGCTGTCAATTATACAGATTATGTCCCTGACTGACTGCTGCTGTCAGCAATAACAATGTCTGTGCTACGCTGATGCCATCAGCCATGTGATGACTGAGTTGAGCGGTCAGTCAAGCTCTGCTTGTGAGTCTGGCAAAGCAGACCTCAGCGGAATGCTTTCCAGTGTAATGTTTGTGTAGAAGCACACCTGTCTTCTTAACCCTGACCTACTGCGTCCTAAGCAATTCAGCCTGGGGCCAGCTTTTCTTCAGTGTGCATAGCTGTGAGATGAAACATCAAGTGCTCTTCCCAGAACAGGAGGGAACTAAAGTGTTCTCATCTTCAAGGTGGTTGCACACATCAGGCCTCGTGGAGAGGATTTCAGCTGTGGCCTTCACGTGTCTGTGTGGAAGCTCAGCTGCTCTAATTTCATGTCTGGCAGAGCATTAGGGAATAACCTCTTCCATGGCTATTCTAGCTGCTGCAAAATCCCTACCCAGAAGCCCATAGTGGGAATTCCTGTGGGGTAAGACGTGTACCTGCTGCTGCTGTTAACGGACCTTGCTCATTGATACTATTATCCTATCTGTCAAATACCCTGATCTTTTGTCCACTAGTTGTTATAGAAAAAGTCTAAAAACCCATCCTGCTAGATAAATAAAAGCAATTTAGTTTACTGAGAGCTCTAAGGAAGTTTGGAGGTTGAACTAGATGATCTCAAGAAGTCCCTTCTGAGCTAAAAAATACTGTGATTCTGTGAGATGTTGAAAGTAAGTTTGCCACAGGTTTCATGTTTCTTTTATCTGAAGGAAGCACGCATTGCTTAACGGGATCTCTGAAAGGACTAAACTGTTGCAAATAACTTCCACTGTTCCATTGGCTGAGGTGAAGTTATGAGAGGATAATCTCAAATTAGGCCGTTCTTGTAAAGAAAAGTTTCCTCTGCAAATAGTGTTCCTGTATGGGATATCTCTCCCTGGTTTGTTGCTGTTGGGACTGCCGTGAGCACTGTCTTGAGTCAGGAAATCCAGACTCCTAACTGATGAGGAATAGTTGATGGCTAGGGTTTCAGTTGTCACTGGTTTGTCCTTAAAGGCTTGTGCATGCTCTGCCCTTGGATCTCTGTTAAACACTACGCTTGTACTTCTAGGGGTACTACTTGGCCCACTACATAATGGATGATCTCAAGAGAGACCCCCTCTATTGCCTGGATAATAATCATACCCACCTCTTACTGGTTGATAATGGCACTCATGGGCACCCGACGATAGAGGCAAAAGTACGAACTCAGCTAGAAAAGTACATTTCAGAGCTGGTTATCCCAGGTAGGTCTCCTTGTCAGATTGCAGACCTCCTTTTCCTTAGTCCTTGCATGCTTTGGGGCATTCACGGTGATTTTCTGGGAACAAGAGAGTAGCGGTAGCATCCCTTGGATGCCGAGCTGGAGGGGATGTGTTAACTGCATTGCATCTTCAGGAACAACAAGGCTTCTTCAATATCCCCAGTATCTGCAATATCCCTCCCCTCATATTCCTTTCTGTATGTGACAATGATCCTTTGTGAGACACAGTAAACGATCATTTCAGCCATACAGCCTTTCCCCCCGCTTCCTGCTGGGCTATCTGTTGGAAGCTGACCCTTCTATCTACTTTCTACCTGGCACTGAATTCCAGATAGCTAAAGCACAACTACACAGGAGCTGGAATTAGGCTTTTTCCAAAATATTAATTTGTGAGGGTGATTGATCCATCTGAAACCTGCTCCTAAATAATTTCTTTTTCAGCTCCTTCTTTGAGAAAAAGGTAAAAATCAAAAGCCTCGTCGAGAAATTGTTAGTTAAAGAGTTTGGGGTTTTTTTACTGTATACCTCAGCTGAAGTGTACTTGCTGTCATGATGAAAGCACCCAGAATCGTCATGAAACTTGGTATGTCTCTTGAACAGCAGCTTCTAGATTTTCGGAATTCTTAGCTTTCCTTTGCAATTGAAAATGTAAAGTCAGAGGTTCTGAATCTTCAACTTGTGATAAGAACCTCGCACCTAGACTCAGAATGGTCGAGGCAGTAGGTAAATAGAATAAAATCACATGTTTTCAGGACTTTGGAGCTAGTAAAAATTATGACTGTGAGGAGGAAAAAAACATCTGGAGCAGCTGTCTGAAGCCAGCTATGCAGAATGTTAGGCAAAACTGCATTTTCATTAAAAACAGGAAAAGCTGATAATAGATTTGGCAAAATCTACAGTAAACTAGTGTCTGCGTGAACGGCTTGAAAATTCTTTCATTGTACTCAGGCAAAATAAGTTGTTCAAACTGCATTAATGTGTTGAATCTTTTTTCCCTTTTTCTTTTGGCATGTTTCACAGAGTCTAATTATGGTGGAAAGATTCCAATTGTGTGTTTTGCCCAAGGTGGAGGGAAAGAGACTTTGAAAGTAAGTTTATTTCTTTTCCTTGTTTCTAGGAGTGATAGAAGGGACATTAATATTAAAGATACTACTCCACAAGCAACGTGATAAAGCTGAAGCTTGCCCAGCACTCGCAATTGCAGTTAAGCTTATGAAGTTTGTTTCAGTTAAAATTTTCTGTGCCAAGTTTCTGCCTCAGGCTGGCATCCTGGAAAACTTTTCGCTGGGACACTTCAGTTATCTCAGTCCTTCTATAACAAATCCAGCCCAAAAATGTTTGTTTCTTGTGTTTATTTGAGCAGCAATCAGAAGAATCTTTGTCAGTCGTGTAGCTCTTCATCCTCTTTATGCAAATTTGACTAAACTTTGGTTTGGGAAAACTTGGCTTGCCCGTGCTCAGTGGAGATTAGTGCTTTCTTGTAATACACAGGGAAGATCAACTGTGCTGGACGGACTGCAGGTCCCAGTTTGCTTGAACTGACTTGTGATTGCTGCTCCTGAGAACAGTGGGCTGCACCTAGTTGAAATCTTTGAAATCTAGGCAGTTGAGCAAGGCAGGAGGGCTCTGCTGACTGAAGCCTAGAAGGGAGGCAGGAGGCTTCGTCTTCAAGTAGATGACAGGTAAGGAGAGGGTGAACAGAATGGAGAAGGCAAAAAGAAATGTATTGAAACAGGCTGCCTAAGCACTTAAGGAAGGGTGAAAAAGAGATGACTTCTAGATCTGTCTCGGTGTTAGAAAACAGGATTGTTACTTCCCCCTGTACCTTGCAAGCGTGAAGATGAGTGGTCTGAACGAGGAGAGTGGGTCTGAGAGAGCAAAGGAACCTGGCACCAGGGAGTTCGAAGTGAGGGGATGCGCAGTCCGGCTGCGTGGGAAGGGAGCAGCAACAGAAAGGACGAGGTGGCTCTGACAGACAGTGAGCTGACGTAGGCTGGGCTGAAAGGACCTTGAGAAGGAGCTGGGAAAGGGGCTGGGTTTTGCAGGAGGGTCAGATACGATGAAAAGAGTATGTCAGTGTTTGAGTCAGGAAAATTCAAGCACAGTGGTACTTATAATTATTTCTTTTTGAAGGCATGGTCCTGGTACTACCTGTTCTGACCAGAGCTATGCTGTTAATACTGAGACTAATCAAGCTGTTTTGCTTGTCAGGATGACAATGTGAATTCAAAGCACAGTCTCTGTTACCACTTGATTGCTAACGTTAATCAATTAGTCTGAACCAGTCTGTGAGATTTCAGGTTATTATCCCAGCCTCCCTGTATGTTTCCTGGGTGTTTTGGCTCCATTTGCATGATTAATTTTAGCTTTGCCCACAGATAGATGGTAGGTGAATACAGATGCAGAGTTCAGCGTGTTACCAGAGGTCCCAAGATGAAATGGAGCATCCATTTAGCTTTGCCAAAAATGGCACATTGAATGTGTCCATCCCCTTCTAGCTCCAAATTTCCAACGGTTATGAGAGGATTTGGCCATTGCTGAAGGATCTGTTTCTATATGCCATGCAGTGTAGTTGGTTGGGCAGCCTTGTGGCTACATGTATGTTACGGAGAGACCTCAAACCCACTGTTAAGAAATGACACATAATGCAGACTTACTAGCTATCTAATCAGAATGAATAAAAGCCTTGTTAAATCAAATGAATAATTCATAGCAAGAGGTTCCTCTGAAAAGTACCTGCTTGGTAGTTCAGCTATGGATTCGTGCCAGTCTCTTGGCTGTTAATCGGTGTCTTGCCTTCACACTCATTTGTAGGTGAGGCCATCTTCTCAAGGAGTAAATAGAGTCTCCGATCAGCCTAAAGTGACACAGCAGGTTTCATGCTGTGGACATCTGTCCTTGCCGAGCCTTAGTCTTAGTGGCGTTGGCCAGGAAAGACTCTCAGCTTCTGTGACTGGTGCGTGATGACAGGAATCAGCTTTTGCAGAGGAGAAGTAAAACTGTTTCAAGGTTCTGTTTTAAACTCCCTGTGATGTAAAACATGCACTTTAGCTGGACTTTGCTTAAGAAAACCACTTTGATCTAGTTGGCTTTTCTCGTGGACCCCTTGGCCAATTGGCAGGAGTAATGTGCTCACAATTTTGGCCACTCTAATTTTATTTTTTTTGTTCTTAGGAACCCCTCTCTTCCCATAGCTAATAGGTGCTCTGTCTTTGCACTTGCATTAACTCCTTTTGTACAGCTTGCTGGCAGACACCTTCTATTCTGGTGACTGTGTTCTCAGTGGTAATGATGCAAATTAAATAATTGTCTTCTGTTGTGGTCTTTGCAGCAGGAGAGCGAACGGTCCTTCCATCTGAATTTCAACAGCTTGCTTTTTTTTTTTTTTCCCTTGCCATAAGCAGTATACAACCTTGCTGTGTGAGAAATCACGGAGGTAACTATTGGAGACACTCAGTACCATTGCATTGCAATATTCTCATGATGCTACAGAAATGATCTCTGTGTAAAAGACTGCTGCATGCATCTCCAGCAAATAGAGCCAGAGCCTTCGTACTCGGCTGTGGTGTTACTTGAGCAATGCTGTGCCATAAAATGACAGTGACTGTAGCTAGACAGTGTTGTAAAGTGTCCTGAATGCCATTTCCACTTAGCAATTTTCCTGATCTGCTAATCGACTCTAAAATTTGGCAGATGGTGATTTCTGTCGCTCAGTTTCTATGGGGCTCTTCACAGCCCTCTGTCATTAGACGAATGCTCTTTTAAAGAGTTGTCATTGGTAAGGTATCTGTAGGTAGTAGTAAAAATATTGCTCTGGGCCATGGGTTTCTGTTTCACTTGCCTAAGTCAAACCTAACGTCTTTAGGCTTTCTTACTGAAGAGTAGGCTCTGGTAGCATGGTCATCTTCAAGTGATCACCTCTCCTTTGGCTCCCTAGTCTATCAACCTGGCCATCAAGAGTAAGATTCCCTGTGTTGTGGTGGAAGGCTCTGGCCGGATCGCGGATGTTATTGCTAGCTTGATGGAGGCAGAAGGCACTCTTGCGTCTTCATGCGTCAAGGAGAGCTTACTCAGGTATCTGCCTCGCACCATTTCAAGGCTCTCGGAAGAGGAGACTGAAAGCTGGATCAAATGGGTGAGTGAGTGCTCTACTGTGGGGAACTAGTGAGGCTGAAAGTGGGAGAGGGGTAGAGGAAACAGGAGCAGCTAGTGACTTCCAAATCAGGGATGTTGCTATCCGGCGGTACCTATGAGATGTACAGGGCTCCTTGCCGTGACATATCCATGGGGATTTTAGAAAAGAGAAACTCTGAGCTTTTACAGCTTATAGAGATTGGAACAAAAAGGGTGGGGAATTTCAATCTTTTTGAAAGGCAGCACATGGCTAGGCACGGGGAGCTAAGGCCAGATGTGTTGTAACTGACGGCTCCCCGGATGCTTGTGATTCCTCTGGAGCACTGGCTCCTAGCTGATGTGCTGCTTGGTGTCGCAGTTCCCTTGTGTGCTTTGTGAGGGTGGATATTTGATGCATCAGGCTTCACACTGCTAAATCCTGCTGGATTGCTCAGAGACCAAAGGGTTATTCCTGCTAGCCCATGGACTTTCAAATTGTAGTGATTCTACTTCAGGATTCTCTCATTTGTTCCAAAATTTCTTGTCTGTCTTCCGGTGTCCCTCAAGATATTGGGCAGGACACATTTCCCCTACAGACTGGGAGTGGGACCTTTAGGACTAGAGACCTACTTGGTTGGTATTTTGACACAGCAGCCTCCCTGTACCACCTCCATTGCGACTCTGTTAGCGTTGAATTACTAGTACTGTGTACATGGGATGCAGTTGAATGTACCACACTCTACATACATCAGTAAATTCTTCTTTTGCTTTTCTTTGCCTCCTTGACCGGAGGTAGAGCCTTCAGGATGGTAGTCACCATTGTGATCCCATATGTAACTGTTTATTACAAGAGTGTTTTTTGGAGACTGGGGAAACTGGAGAAGCAAGGAGAGCATTTGCTGTCTTGGATTGCATGGGCCAGTCTCAGGAAAAATCTTGTAACTCTGATTACCTGACCTTCAGATGGATCTGGTGTAAGATATACTTCTGTCCTTAATGGGGACAGAAGAAAATGGAGCTCCAGAAAATTCTCAATATTCTGTTATTTTTCAGAAGTCTTAGTTCCAACAACACTTCAGCTCACTGAACAATCCATTAAACTTGAGCTAATTGACTTTCTCAATTAATTGCCCGATGCTTTATCCTGGGGTCTGATTCTGTTTTCCTCTCTTGGTTAATTATCTCCTACCCATACTCACAGTGGGGAGCGGGGAGTGGGGACTGATTGCATTTTCAAACCTCAGTCAACGTTCATAATGGGGGACGGAAAATGTTATATTGCTTCCTGTACACTTAAGGCTCCTTCTCTCAGCTTTCTGCCCCTCCTTAACTTTTTAAAAATTTTTATTTTTGCTTTTTAATGAATGTGCTATTGCAAGTTGTTTGCAGGCCCTGGACAGGAATTCAAACACTTGAACTTTTGTGTGTATTTTCTTTGACATAAAACAAGCAAAGCTTCTGGTATTGAAGTTTAAGGAGCTTTTGTTTCTGGTAAGGCCTGAGTCAAAACTCTTGGTCAGAGCTTGGCAGAGTGAGTCCGTGGGACAACCTGCAGTTCCAGCAGACAACCTGCTCCACTTGACCCTGTTTTGAGCAGCGGGTTTGGACTAGATCTCCAGAGCTGTCTTCCAACCTCATCAATTTTCTACTTCTGTGATAAGCTTACAGGAAAAAGAGCAGGAGTAGGGCATGGTCTTTTGCAGAAATGAGTCTGAACTTGTACTTTGAGCCTGGGGGCTTTGGAGTCCAAACCTGAAGAGGAAGAACTTCCCTCTGAGCAGACTGTGAGTCTCTGGTTTCCAGAAGGAGCTCTGCACTGTGGAGTGTGGAGCTGCTGAAGGCAGTTTTCCCTGGTTGGTCACCTGGCCACACTCTTCACAGTTTCTGCTGAGCTACCTTGGGGTGTACCTCGTCCTTCAGTCAAGAATAGCAAATCTCATTTGTTTTCTGTGTGCTAGAATGAAAGTAACTGTATAAGGCTTAGTTATGTGAGAAATTATCTCTGTTTTTGACAAAACACAAGAAGGTAGATACTGTTCTTTAATAAACGGGTAGATGTTTGTTTGAAATTTGCGCTGTCACGATCTTTTTTTTCTTTTTATGAGTAACTTCTAATTACTGAGATTATATCTTTTTGGTTATGGTGTTCTGCATAGGGGGAATCAGTTATTTGCTGTATATTCAGAGGATAATTAATCTTGTACTTTGGTGACTTTAAAATAAATCTCATTATCTACTCCTATCTGGACTTGATTAAATTTTAACTGTACGTGGAAATAGGACTGAGGAGAAGCAGCTTTGCTATGATGAGATGGGAAATTTCTTTTAAAGATGCTCCAGGAGATCAACTGCTTAACAGCCTAGATTGCTTTGAAATGGAACTTTTTCTTTTTGTAGATCAAAGAAGTCCTTGAGAACCCACATTTACTGACAGTTATCAAAATAGAAGAAGCTGGAGATGAAATTGTGAGCAATGCCATTTCTTTTGCTCTGTACAAAGGCAAGTAATTGTTTTTCTGTGTGGTTTTTTTTTTTTTAATAGATGTAAAAAGATGGCTATTTATTTTCTAGAGCAGTGCCATCTCTCTAGAGTTTAAGCTTCTGCCACGGTGCGGAGCTTGTCTTCATCTGCAGTGGTGTGGACAGCCTACAGCAGCGTTGTGAGATCAGTGTGGGTGAGATCAAAACTCAGTTCAGACAATCAAGAAGATATTCTGCAGAGCTTTGAGGATGCTGTGATAGCGTCTCTGAAAGTAGCTCACAAGTATGCAACACAACAGGGAGTCAGTCAGGAGGCCAAGCAACCCCACTGGCTTGTCAGAACCTCTCTACTACTCCAGCAGAGCAGAACTATTACTCAGTGAAGGTGGTTGGGCAGACCTCATCTTCCTGTCTGTGCACAGAGAAAGCCCATGAACATTACAGCTTCTTACGATACTTCTTGTGTCGGGCCCCATTAGGAATCCTGCAGAATTTCTTCCATGTAGTGTATACAGGACACTGAGAAGCCCGAAGGAGACGGTGCTGATTTTTGTTGATGAGGTGCTCCTAGCAGCTCATTTGTGGCCTATGTTGGACCAGAAATATATCTCTAAGCCTCCAGCATCCTCTAAAACCCAATCAGAAAGATGCACGTGAGTCTGGGGAAAGACACTTGATAGGGGTCTTGTCACCTCGAGTGTGAAAAGCAGAGATAAATAAGTATGCCAAAAAGCTCTTTTGTCTCTGGTCTTTTACCTAGAGGATTGTTCCCCCTCTGCAGCTTTCAGCACCAATGAACATGACAGAGATAACTGGAATGGGCAGCTGAAGCTGCTGCTGGAGTGGAACCAGTTGGACCTGGCCAGTGATGAGATCTTCACCAATGACCGAAACTGGGAGGTACAGCCCACTTCTGTCTGAGTACAGTGACACGGGACAGAGGAGTAGTGGGAAGAGAGATGTTGTAGCAGCAGCCACTGTCTCAGCACCCCAGCCTCTGTGATGATAAGTAAAAGTGTCTAATCCTCCTTGCTCTGACATCACTGATGGCAAAGGTTATCTGCCCATGCCAGAAGTACTCTAGCCCATCCAAAAAAAGGCAATTGCATACAGAGAAATCTGCTTCTGATGAAAATGTGGCAGCATGAAGGAAAATGTGGCAGTTGGCCACATGTGTCAGGCCCTTAGGTAAGAATTAAGATGTCTCACATGCTCTCTAATATTTGCTTCTCCATGTCTTCCTAGTCTTCTGACCTGCAGGACGTCATGTTCACAGCCCTAGTGAAAGACAGGCCCAAATTTGTCCGACTGTTCCTGGAAAACGGCTTGAATTTGAGGAAATTCCTTACCACAGAGGTCCTTAGAGAGCTGTACACGAACAACTTCAGCAGCCTGGTGTTCAAGAACCTGCAGATCGCAAAGAATTCCTATAATGATGCACTCCTCACATTTGTGTGGAAGATGGTTGAAGACTTCCGAAGAGGTCTCAAAAGAGATGACAAAAATAGCAAGGATGAGATGGAGATACATCTTTCAGTAAGTGATGAACAGTTTGATTCCACTGTGTGTCCCTGAAAAGAAAAAACCAAAAATTATATTTTGTTTCTGTTATAGCAGGATTTGCTTTAATAGTCTCAGCCATGCATTACATTTAACATAACGCCCCACTTTACAAATGCATGTAAGGGTCGTTTAACTACAAGGAAAATGGGTGAGTTTATTTGGGAGTTGAGTTAAAATATTTTCTGTTATAGCAATTAGCGCTCTAGTTATGTGTGTAATTTATTCCAATATAACTTCAGAGTCTGGTACAGAGGTGCCAGCTGGGCATGAGGAATGTGGACTCTTGTATTTTGGTACAGACTATTGTATCTTAAGCCTTGCTTGTTGTGTCAAGCACCTTCTGGACTTCATTTCATTTCATTGTCAGGTGGAACCAGACTTCTTAGTTACCACAGCACATTTGGTCCAAACACCAGATCCATATGTGAGTTTCAAAACTGGAGCTTAGGCATGAGATAGGAAACTTTTGAGATCAGTTGTTGACTTCAGAGCTGCGATGCAACAACACATGTGACATTTAGGGGAAGCTTGGTTTGAATATGCTGCTTAGCTTTGAGGTTTTACACCAAAGCTTGTGGTTCTTAAAAGTTTTGTTGCTCAGGAGTCATTTTGTGGTGGCTTTGCAATCCCCAGGTGCTAATTGCTTTAATGCAAAGATGATGATGATATAGGATGTCCTCGCTTAAACACAAAAGGCATATTGGTATACAGTTAGTATTCCTTTTAGAGGATAATCTGTGTTACCTAGACACAAAGTCAAGCTGTGAATGAAGCTATCGGAACTTCATGACTTAAAGCAGAAAGTGACTTTGACCCAAATATCCTTTAATGACCACTTTAGGAAAAAGAGGGAGGCTGATTCTTCCACACCAAATAGGAAAATATAAGACTTTAATATAAATATAAACTAACTTTAATTAGTGTGTGACAAGTGCCACATAGGTGAGAGAGAAGATTGGTGGGCTGTCTGTAAAACAGGAAAGTTGCAGGCTAGGATTTGTTCCAGTTGAAAACAGTTTTGTGAGCTTAGGTCTGAGGAGTTCTTGTTCTTTCTTTCAGGATGAGTGTCCTATCACAAGGCATCCATTACAAGCTCTGTTTATTTGGTCAGTTCTTCAGAACAAGAAAGAGTTGTCTAAAGTCATTTGGGAGCAAGTAAGTTGAATTCTCCTTTATTCCTTTGCAAACAGCGCAGTGGTGTTCCTTGTGTTTGGTTTGTAGGCTTTTGAAGACTCTGGATCAATCTTCAAACACAAAACCACAAAGAAAATTGCTAGATGACTCTGTAAGTAGGTTTAATATTACCCATTTTGTGTTTGGGTGTGGATTTCATACTTTCCTTTGCTAATATCATGTGTGAATCAGCAGTCCAGCTAGCATTTACCTATAGTTGTATGTTCTCATCTATGCTTAAGCTTGGATGCCGAGTTCCCACCCATTCCACAATATGGATGTGTTCTGATCTCCGGTGTTTGATTGAAATCCATTTCTAATTTTGATTAGACAGTACATCTAGTGGTGATTGTATCAAATAGGTAATTCACAGGCTGCAAATGTGAGGCTAATGCAAGCAAAGCTAATGGATGCTCCTGCTTATGTTGGTCCTTACGTCTGAAACAGAGTGCTTCTTCCCTGTACGTGTGGATGCACATTGGTCTGTGTGTCCAAAACATCCCCTACGCATGTAGACATTTTGAATGGAACAAAGTGACATAGTTTGGGCAGTTCAGGATATGCCCAACTGATCCAGGCTGGTGGACTGTGAAAATGGTAGTGTAGCTCATGACGGAGTTCTTCAGCCAGAAATGCAAAACAGACACGTAACTATTAAACAAAAGACTTTTCAAACCAGCCACAAAGCTGTTATCAAAACGGTACGCTGATGGTTACCACTCGTGTTGTGGAACTGGATCTTCATTTGCCAGTCTTGGCTGGGAACTGAGCAGCTGCAAAAAAGAGGGATAATTTTTAAAGATTCACATTCTCTTTGCAGAGGGCTTTGCATGACTTCTCTCTCTCTTTCTAGACCAGAGGTTGCACTTTGGCAGCCCTTGGGGCCAGTAAGCTCCTGAAAAGCATGGCAAAGGTGAAGAATGATATAAATGCTGCTGGTGAGTCTGAGGAACTTGCTAACGAGTATGAGACAAGAGCAGTAGGTAAGTGTCTTCTTTAAGTCCTTTAGAATTTTAATAGAAGGGGTCGGGGAAATTGTTTCCGTTCTTGGAACATTACTTGTTTTAATGATCTCCAGGTCTGATGTGTAGCAATAATTACATAGTGGTGTTTTTATTTTGTGCAGAAAAACAAACTGATAACCCTGCTGGTTTTATTCAGCAAATTGTAAGGCAAGAAAATTCATTGAATTTGCCTGAAATGCTGCCCAGAAATTCAGCCTGATTTATAAAGAAGAGAAATGACATCTCAAAAGGAAGCAGAAAGAAAGCTTTATTTAGAAAACTAGATATCCAACATTAAATACTTCCCTTTAATGTCAAAATGTGTTTTTATTGCTTGGAAATCTTTTCCACACCATCTGTTCCCAGTAGAAACTGTGTCCTGTCTAAACAGTTTGCTTCCAAAGGAGGGTGGGAGGCGGAGGGGTTTGTAGAGATTTTCTTTCATTGGGAAGAAAAGCCACCTTAGCTCTAATGGCAAGGCTGAAGAAGGGTGCCCAGAAATAGCAAGAACAGAGAATAAGAGAAGCTTTCTGCCTGAGTGCTGGTAATATCTGAGTTGAGAAGAGCCATCCTTCAAATTTGGAGCGGTACTTTTGGGGACTGAGAATAAATTGTAGGTAAAAGTAGATTAAAATCCTAAATTCTGAAATGCAAAATCACATAACCTTCCTTATTCTAAGGGGATAAGCAATACACTCGCTCATTGAGAATGCAGATCTAGGTCAGGTTTTCTTCTTTCTTCTTTTGTATGACCTTCAGTTTCTCCATTTGCAACGATTGTCAGTGATTCAGAATTGAGCCCTGCATCTCATGGGCTGGAGTGACCAATAATTTCTTATTTAATGAGGATAATGGGTGACAGGAGAGCTGGGGAATGTTCTTTTTTTAAGGACTTCCATTTCACAAGCAATAATGCTAACGTTTCCTCAGTGCCTAGTTATCCTGCAAATTATTCAGGGAAACATGCAAGTGGAAGCCGGCACAGTTGGCAGATCCCAGAGCAGGGATTAATTTGTAGCACCCAAATTGAAGCTTACCTGTGGTGAACCTTGGTTCCTAAACTTGGATGGAAATACATTACAGTGTTGTCTCTGGGGCTTTATTGCAGGTTATGGCCTTGTTCTCTTGCCTGGTGCAGAAAGTAGTGGATCTGTAACTGCATTGCTACCCAACAATTTTCTGTCATTACCATAAATCAGATTAGGTGACAGTCAAGGTGTAATAGCCCTGCAGGTTGAATAGGGAACCATAGAAATGTTGATGGAAAGGAGGGCTTTTGCAGGCCGCTAGTCTTCTCACTGAGGTGGTGTTACCACCAGGACTAAATCGGTTCAGTCACGGCTTCATTTAGCCAAATTTTGAAAATCTCTACAGATTAGATATTGTTTTATTGCTCCTTAAATCAGACCACGTTTGTTCCTTTTCTGGGGTTCATGGAGACTAGATTGACCTTTTGAACTGGAGCCTTATTTTTATTCACTGAGGAAAATATCTTGCTTGCTACCGGAAAGTACTCCTACTTCGTAAGGTGAAAACTGCTTAAATAGACTTTCTTAAAGGGATCTATATCCCTCAGGCCTGATTATTTAGCAAGACGTTGAGGAGTGAACAGGTCCCATTGAAGTCTGTCTATCAAGATCTGTCTGCATATTGCAGTGTATGTGATAATACCAGCCAAAAGTGTTGCTGTGTGTGTGTACATCCTTGCCGTTACGGTAACGGCTGTTTGTGAAACGCCTGGGATAATGTGCTGTGGAAGAGCTTCTGGTGAAGGCTCGTGTGTTTTATAAGAGACTGGATCGTTCTTAAGGGCAGCTGTGCTCTGTCACAGATACACCAACAGAACTGCCTTCAAGTGGAAAATGTCCAGAGACGGAAAGAGAAATAATTTCTTACCCTGTGCACATTGTTCATGGCAAAATCTACGGGCAGAATAAGATGCTCGTAACTCTTCTAAAGCAGCTGTGTTCGCAACGCATTTCCCAGTGAAAAAGCATCAGATTCTGCCCTCGTTGTTCAACTCTGCTGTTAACATGGGACTGTTGTGACTAAGTTATTAGATCAGTGCTAAATGAATGAAAAGAAGATGAAACAAGCAGATACACTGAGTCATTTGAGTAGAAGTTAATATTTTTTACTCAGTTTTTTAGTGCAGAACTCAACTTCATGCTATCTCTGTGTGAGCTGATTTAATATTACAGTTTTCATCCAGACATGAGTTCTGTACGAAGGCTTAATACTTGCAAGTGGGGCTGTAAAGCAATGCACCATGCTGAAAACATGGAAAGAGTTCTTGTATCTGCATGCTTTAGTATTATAAACGTTAGACTTTGGAAGGCACTGAAGACAATTGCACCCAAGTTGGTGGGAAATGGAGTCTGAAGTTGGAGCTCAGTGTGGGGCTGCCTCTTTCTTCCAGAGCTGTTCACCGAGTGCTACAGCAATGATGAAGATCTAGCCGAGCAGCTGCTGACCTATTCCTGTGAAGCCTGGGGAGGGAGCAATTGTCTGGAACTAGCAGTGGAAGCTAAAGACCAGCAGTTCATTGCTCAGCCAGGGGTGCAGGTAATACCAGTGGAAAGAAGGTGTTCAGATTGCTGTAACTCTTGTGATCTGGGTAGCTTAAAAATGAATAGTATTGCTGTGAAAGTGCTACATCCACGCGAACGGCCTGTGAAAGGCCAATACTCAGACACTGTCCCTGTGGAAGTGAGAACCTCCGGGTGAGGCTTCCTAGCCATGTGAACACTCGGCTTTGTGCAGCTGCAGCAAAGCTGTGTCCTGCAGCACGCTCGCAGAACCGGCGTCTGGAGCGCTGTGAAATGCACCCCAGGGAGCACTGACTGTGCCTAGGGGAGGATGGGAGTGTGGCTCCTCTTCTTGAAATAGAAGGTGGCTGATTTGCCCACAAATGCGAAGTCAAGAGGGGGGGAGACTTGATTTAGAGCTGTAAATCATAATGAGCTAGGTGATAAAGACTGCCGGAACTGGCTTCTCCCTTGGCACAGCTCCGTGTATGAACAGTGTGGAGGTACTGCCCAGCATAAAGTGCCTTCTAAATCAGGTCAAGTCCTGTTCAGTCTCATTTTGAACTCCTTATCAGGTAGACTGGAGGATCGCTGGACTAAGGAACCAGCACACTGTTACTAATGCAGAAAGCTTTCTGCATTGTTGAAACGGGAATCCCAGTTATTTTGATTGAAATCTCAAAGTTTGGGCGCTTTTTTGTTTGTTTTTTTTAATAAACCAAATGTCCTGTAACAGCATTCCTAGGTTATTTTGTTGCTGTTAGAACAAATGAGGATATTTTCTTCTTCTCTGCAGAATTTCCTTTCCAAGCAGTGGTATGGAGAGATTTCAAGAGATACTAAGAACTGGAAGATTATACTGTGTCTGTTCTTTTTCCCTTTAATAGGCTGTGGTTTCATCTCATTCAGGTAATCAAGTGGGTTCTCATTAGCAGAAGCAAAGCAAGTCAACTAATCATAGAATCACAGGGCAATTCAGGCCAGAAGGGACCTCTGGAGATCTTCCAGTCCAACCCCCAGCTCGAAGCAGGGTCAGCTAGAGCAGGTTGCCCAGGACTGTGTCCAGTTGGGTTTTGAGTATGTCCAAGGATGGAGATTCCATAACCACTCTGGGGAACCTGTTCCAGTGTTCAGTCACTCTCAAATAGAGATATTTAATGGCTGACTGAGCGTATGACAGATTGTGTCCTTGCTCTGGTCTGGAGGTAAGATGTACCAATTGTGTGTCTGAAGTCAGTGGATGCAGAATGGCATTACCTTCCAAGTAACGTCCTGTGCTAGACTGCACCTTTCTCATTTTCAATTTCATGAAGAGCACAAACGTTTCTAGGTATAAAAGCCATCCTTTGAGACCTTTTCCCTCTTCTGATTCCTCAGGAAAAAGCCTGTGGAGAAGAGTAAGAAGCTCTTTTTGTATTATGTGTCTTTCTTCACCTCCCCCTTTGTGGTCTTCTCCTGGAATGTCATCTTCTACATCGCTTTCCTGTTGCTCTTCGCCTACGTGTTGCTTATGGATTTCCAGAAGGAACCTACCGTCCTGGAGATCATCCTTTATGTGCTGGTCTTCATTCTACTTTGTGATGAAGTGAGACAAGTAGGCAGCGCTTGCAAACCAAAAAATGTTTAGTGCTAGATTAAAAGCCTTCTGGTTTTTCCCCTCCTAGTAGCGTAAGGCAGTGCAGGCTGCTTTTGAGTTACGGGGGAACCACTTCTTGGGAGAGATGTCAGGCAACTCAAGGCACAATGAATTATTCCATTAGTCCTCACCCCCCCAATGTTTATTTCCTACTTGTGCCCCAATAGCTGCAGTGTCCCTGCACCAAGTGGAATGTGTATTGACCTTGAGGCTGTGTGGATAAACTAATGCCAGTGGAGATACTTCTCAGGAATGCTTGGCTTGGATTGCCAAAGCAGTTGAGAATAGGAGGTTAGATTTAACACATTTATCTGGTTGCATACCTCTAGATCAAGTGATTCCTGTACCTCTTCTCCACATCCTACCCCTCCCTTTTCTTTTTTTTTTTTAAACCAATGAGCAATATCATTACATATTTCTGCTTATCTTTTAATCATAAATAGAGTTTTTGTTAGTTTCATGTAGTCCCAAGGACCAGCTTTGTACTGCCTGCATTGCTTGTGCTGGTGTGGTGTGGGAACAGCGTGTGGGACTGCCTTTATAGCCAGCTGCTTAGTTGATGCTCTTCTCACTTCGTATCTAAGGGGGCATATGAAATATGTTGGTTATAAGGTGAGCTGATCTCTACCAGTCGGTGTTCAGAATAGTGGGAAGATGCTGGGGGAAGAGGGAGAGAAATGGGTGTGCAGTTTGAGCGCAGTGCTGCTTTCTGATTGTTCTGTAAGGCATTGCTCTCCACGTGAGTGTTTGTGAGTGGTCTGTTGGCTCAGACCACCCTGCAGTAATGTTTCTTACATGAGCTCGAATGACGTGGCTGAATATTGATGTTACTGTGCTTAACTTGCTGTGTGATCTTTTTTCTTTTTAATAGTCAAGGTGGTACCCTGTTTAAGGCAACTTTACTTGCTAAGGAAAATGGGGGAAAAGCAAAAGACTCTGTTGCAATGAAAACACTAATGGAGTGTGTGTTTCTGCTGATTTAGGTTCTGGTGTCTCTGGACCTGACCTTGTACTTCCTGTGTGTACCCAGCAAAAGTCCTGGGGAAAGCCTTAGTGATAGAAACCTTTTTTCCTACCGGTGTCACTATTTCTCACTTTCCTGAGCAGACAGAACAGCTTCAAATCCCAGTAATCCCATTAATAGCCGATAGCCATACCAATTTGATTGTGAGAGTGGAGGCAGCTAAAACAGAGACTTTATTTAAGATTTAAAATTATCTTAAATCACTGTCCTGGCTCAAACCTATTTTGCTAAGGAGCAGAATGCGGAGCAGTATCCCAGTCATCTAAGCTTCTCAGAAAACTTTCTCCCTGGCTTCCTCCAAGAAGAGGGATGTCTCAGATTTTGTTTTCACATCAAAGGAAAAGTAAGAGTAGTGTTCCCTGGGGTCCCACTGTAGCTGCTGCAGTCAGATAACAACTAGTTTTGGGGAGAAATCAGCCCTCTGATTAGAGCGTGGTGTATCTGTGGAAGTGCCAGCTCCTAGACGTTCTTCCAAATCTAAAGCAGATTGTTTCACTGTTCAGGAGAACGGAACCGTAAGCCACAGGCTCAGCCCTGTTTTCACTTCTGATGGTCCTAGGGATATTTAACTAGCCAGAGCTACTTTCTCGTATCCCGTTTAGAGCTATCATGGCAATAGTGAAATTGGAGATGCCTTTTTCCTGCTATCTTCTTAGCCACATGGATGTAGCCTCCAGCCAGGTGAGTGGGTAGACTTGTGGGGTATGCAGGAAAGCCCTGTTTTCTCAAACAGAGAAGGAATCTGGACAGAACCTTGGTGCACTCTTAGCAGTGGAAACTGCTTGATGTTTGAAGGACTGAACTGCCCTGCAGACGTGGTTGTTCTCACTTGTTTATACACATCTGCCTGTTTTCTCTCTGTTTCTGCTTTAGACCAAAACCTGTTCCTTTCCTCCATCCACAATTATTGTGCCCTTAATAGAAGAGGCATCAGGCTTAAACCTCTGCTGCATTTACTACAGCTGTAGTGCAGTGATATGCTTATTGCTTTGTGAAAGACATTTGGATCACACGCATCTGGCTGTTCACATAGAACACTGCTTCACTGTCGTGTATAGCAAGACAACTTATGTTTGATTTAGGGAGTTACTAGGCAGAGATGGGTGTCAGGCATTCTGTCCCCGCTCAGTGCTCGACCTTTTGTACCTTAAGTAGTAAAAAAGGCATGTGTGGGACCCAAGATGCTGAAACAGTGTCTAGTAATATTTGAGCCTGACACCCTGGTAGCTGCCGCAACTGTCCATCTTTAGCAATGTATCCCATCATTTGGAGAAACCGCAATGATTGTGCCACTGGAATAGCAAAGTGGATCTCTCTTCTGCATTTAGAAGAAAACTCCCCTCAATCTCTGTTTCCTATGAAAGTTCTGAGACCAGAGTTGCCTTCCTTGGATATGTCAGTTAAAGAGAGATTCACCGATCAGTGCTCTACTAAGATTTGATTATTTCAATGAAAATTAAAAAGAATTGTGTTCAGGGACTCAGTCTATTTCTTCGTGCCTGGCAGAGGTTTCTCCTGGTTAAGCTAATGATAAGTTCTAATGATTCACGTCTGGATTGGATCCGGAAGTTGGTTCTTGCACAAACTTTGGATCCAGGGCGCAGTACCAGTCAGCCTGGGAACGAGCAAAGGTTCTCACTAGACTTGCAATTCAGAAATAGACCACCAGGTAATTAAAAGAATAAAATAAATCTGCACCTTTGATCAAAACCATGTGGATTTAGCCAGGGACGGATTACTCAATAAGCTCTGTGAAGAGAGAGAAGCCGGAATATTTCAACTGCCCCGAAACAGTGACCCTCCTGCCCTCCCCCTAGTGTTTCATCTGCTCTTGGTGGGTCCCACCAAGACTCCTCTGATCCGTTTGGCAGCAGTTCTGCTGGAGCACACCATGAGGTACCCTGGCAGCATGTGTATACCCATGTGAGCACTAAGTGCATCGATCTCGGCTCTTGTCGGGGCTGTTCTTCCCCATGCACGAGCACCTGCGTGGTTGGGTTCTGTCCTTTGAGCACAGCAACCCCGTCCTGCAGTGTTTGTGTCACTGTGTGCTTAACTCGTCCCAGTGCGAGAGCATTAGCTTAGGACATCTGGGCTGCAGGAGAAAATGTGTTAAAGAGCTCTAAACGTAGAAAATCTTGACCTACGGTCCTATTAGAAGTTAATGGTACAAACACATTGCCAGTAATTTCTGGCATTGCTGGATATGTTAAAAACACTCTTTTGGGGGAAATTAAAAGCGATCTGAACTCTGGTGTATCAATTACGTGCGACAAAAAAAAAAAAAATTAACTGGGCAAGGAAACAATCTTTACTATCGCAGTGGGTGGAATATTTACCACGAGGACACCCCGTGGGGTGAGGTGAGGGGAGGGTGGGTGAGCTCTCCGTGTTACTGGCCAGTGCTGTGTGGTGGTTACTTTCTGCTCTTTTTCCTCCCCAGTGGTACATGAACGGCAGTAAGTATTTCTCAGATCTGTGGAATGTTATGGATACGCTAGCAATCTTCTACTTCATAGCAGGGATTGTGTTCAGGTGAGTAGTATCTTTTCTCGTGGCCGTGTTATGGCTTTGCTTCCTTTCTGGGTTTTGGCTACAACCTGTAAGGAGATTTTGGGAAACGACATGTTCGTGAAACTCCCTGTTCTTTAGGAAGGCCCCAAATACTGCCAAGTCCTGACTCTAAATCTGTAAAAGCAAATAAAGAAATAAAATCAAAGTGATTAGGGAACATCTGCATGCAATATTTTCTCATTTTTTTGTTTAATGGAAGTTGAGTCTCCCCATGGAGTGAAAGGTGGCTTTCCTAAGCTCAGATCTTTCTGGGCCAGCAGGGCAGTCCTTCTTAATGCCTAGGTTTGGATGAGTATGTTTAGAAGAAGATGATTGAAATAGATTTAGGTTTCATGACAATGCCTTCAAGACTGGCTATATAGAACCTATCAGACAAAGTTGCAGGGTAAGGTTGTTAATAGCTCAGAGAGTCCTAAGTTCTTTGGGATTTTCCCTGGCTCCTATTATTGACTATTTAGTATGGTAATCTGGACTCTTTGAGCTTTACTGTGTTGTATTTAAGGGGACTGTAATTGTACCTACAATAGTCTAAGAGAATGTCATTAGCTCATATAAGCTGTTTTACATGAACGGGTGAGTTTGCAACCATGACAAAGAAATGCTGGAAATACATTTTACAGTGTAGTTATTCAGTCACCTGTCACTTAGTTCTAGTTGCCTCAGTGCAGCAGGGTGGTCATTGCACTGTCAGGTTTTTGGAGGGCTGTTGGGAGAGGTTATGGGGCCCTGGATTGCAGTGCTCTGTTTTCCACTTACCTTCCACTCCTCATTTCATTGTTTCAGTGTATTTTTACCTGACTTCTGCATGCTTTACCCAATGCTTCTCTTCATTTTCTTTTACTGTCTCCATCAGGCTTCACTCATCTGATGAAAGCTCTTGGTATTCTGGGAGAGTCATTTTCTGTTTGGACTACATAGTTTTTACTCTGAGGCTGATCCATATTTTCACAGTTAGCAGGAATCTAGGACCCAAAATTATTATGCTGCAGAGGATGGTAAGATTCTGGCAGCTATTCAAGAGAGTCTAAATAAATGATGTGACACCTTTTTTTTTTTCCCCTCAAGAGTGAAAATCACCACTGTTGTGATGATGGCAGCAAGTTCTCTCCTTAAATCTGCTAAACAGGATTAATTAAGATTTAAATAGGACCTAATTAAGAGCAGGGCCTTTTTCTTTTCCTCTGCACAGGGAGAGAGAATAGAGATCAGGCTGAAGAGGAAAATCTATTTCCAGGTAGCTTTTGCCTTACACGTCTCAAATGTTCAGTGGCATATTCCGTCACTCTTGTTGCTCACGTGAGCCTTCCCCAAATAAGACGATGATAAATGGTATAGGAGGAGGATTTCTGCCTTCCACTGCATCCGTCACACAAGTAACTGGAGAAGGAGGCGGTGAGGAGCCTCTCATGGAGTGGCTGGGCTAATTCTGTCCTTTGTAGCTGGAGGGGATGTTTGCTAGCAGACTGGGAAAGGTAATAGGAAGACAAGTGGGATTCTATACCATACAGAGGTGGATTACTGTACGTGCGGGAATGAGGATCATTGGAGAGCCTGGAGTATGTGTGCTTGAATTTGTGCATGTCACCTGGAGCCGATCTTGTATACAGAATTTAAAAAACAGCTGTGTGGTGACAATGGGAGTAACGGCGTGGTCTGCAGCTTACCCTGAAAGCCTTTCTTTTGCCATGTACCACTGCTGCAAAGCTGAAGTCTGGAGATTACTTGGTCCTAAAGTGCCTTATGATAAGGAAACAACAACACGGGATTGTTCCCTGTACATCTTTCTCTTGTTTGGCCTTCTTCAAAAGGGATGAGTTTTGAGTAAGTCTAATAATAAAGATGCTTGGGGCTAGTGGAAGGACAGATCTTGGTGGAGGTGGGTCTGCAACAAATGGAGAAGCTCAGCTGGGATATTACCAGTCTTCAGTTATCTGTATATTGTTAAGAGCTAGACATTCATGAAACTGTTAGCCAGAGTGTCTAGACTATAAACTCTGGTTTGAAGTCACCTAGAGTGGCATTTTCAGAAGTGATGGCTGCTTTCACCTGACATTTAGCTACAGGGTCTGCAGCTACAGTTGTTGTATAAATAGTCTTTGTATGTGGAACTTGCTTTTGTGGGTGAAGCCTGTCTGATGCCAGGGGGATATCTTATATTCTGAAATGCGCCTTGGTTTTATGGTTGTGTAAACATTTTTGAAGTTCCCTGAGTGGGAATTGTCAATTATTTGTGTATGTGTGTTGGTGACTGTAAATTTATGGAGCAGTGATCTGAAAATTTGCATTAAAAGGTGCTAACTTTTGTGGGCTTTTCTAATATTTGTTCTCCACCCTAATTTCAAATCAGGGAGTAAAGAAGCCATGTATGGCTTGCAACAGGCACACAGTGGGGTACTAATGCATCTGCTTGTTGTCCTTTTTCAGATGATAGATGTCTTCTTCTTCCTCTTTCTCTTTGCTGTGTGGATGGTGGCCTTTGGTGTGGCCAGGCAAGGCATCCTGAGAAAGAATGAGCACCGCTGGGAGTGGATATTTCGATCTGTCATCTATGAGCCATACCTGGCTATGTTTGGCCAGTACCCTGATGACGTTGATGGTACCTATTTTCAGTGGGATGCTCTCCTGGGTGGGTGGAAGGCTCTGTCCTTTCAGTAGTTGCCCAGTCCTGTGTTGACCCCTTTCCTCCAAGCATCAACAATGCAAGGTTTTTATGTCTCATGGGGAGGTGAGGAAGGAGGAGGCCACTCGTATTGTGGTCAGTAGCAGTACTCAACAGGGGCTGTACTCAACAGAAAGAGGGGGAGAGGGCTCACTGTTTGTTCTCTGCTCTTGCCTTCTGAGGTACCACCTACAACTTTGACCGCTGCACCTTTTCTGGGAATGAGTCCAAGCCCTTATGTGTGGAGCTGGATGCCAACAATCAACCCCGCTTCCCAGAGTGGATTACCATTCCACTTGTCTGTATTTACATGCTCTCAACTAACATCCTCCTTGTGAACCTGCTCGTGGCCATGTTTGGGTACGTAATACATCAATAGCCCTCTGGGATAGGGAATGAAGTCCTGGAAAACGGCGTGAAGTCAGGCCTTGGAGTCTGCTTGTAACTTTTGCAGGGGAATTGCTGGGAGTAATCTGGACAGGGTTCCCAGCTTGTAAGAGACCTCTCAGTTGAAGGGCGGTGTGGGAAGGTGAACACAGGCAAGGTGTTATTCAGCGTTTCTCACAGCAGTCTGATCAAAACTGGTATGATGTGCTGGGGATGGATTGCGGCCTGTCCTTCTACTACTTCTCTAAGAATCCTTTGCACAGCGGGCAAGCCCCTGTTGTTCCCACAGGGGGTGATAGCTGGGTCAGTGCTTTACCAAGTAGGAGTTGCTGTACAACTGACCTTGCTAGACTGAGTACATGAGTTACTACCACAGTCTTTTTATAACGCTATGGTTTTATTAACCAGAACTACTGTGGGGTGATGATGTGTGGGTTACTGCTCTGGTGGACCTGCTATTTATTGTTCTAACTTATACCACAGGCAATGGGCTGCATCTCCTTGGGACGTACAAAATGACTTTGTCTTGAAAAATGCTGTCACCTCTGTTTTTATATGGTAATTTATCTGTCTGTGGGTCTACCAGTCAGGAGGTCTCTTCTGGTATCTTGTGAAGTGTTAGACCATGAAGATGGATCAGATACCTGAAACCTGGTGTTGGTAACAGCTGACTGTATCAGGTAGTCAGCACTGATTTACCAAATAAAAATGGTTGCTGTTGTGCACATTATCAAATATACATGGGCTGCATTGGGGCCAGCAAGAGAAAAACAATAAGTGGTCCTCAAGGAAAAGTTTGCTCAGCTTCTTCCAGAAGTCTTTGGTTCTTACACTGCAAGCTCTGACACAGAGTTGAGTTAAAAATGGGAGGTCCTTATATCAGACTTGTGGAATGTAATGCCCTCCTGTCTCGCTTCTCACTTATGAGTACAGTTGGATTGGTGCTGTGGCTCTCTTCTCCTTCCCAATCCTGCTTCTTTTCTGCTTTACACTCCCTTACAACCCCATGGCATCATTCTTGACGTCCACTGTGTTTATTTTTGTGTGTTTTAATAGTACCTTGGCAGTGGCAGGCTTGGCAGCAATTTGCTTTGGCAACAAGAGTGTTTACAAGAAGTGCTAAGGACTCTTGGTTTATCTCAAGAGGATCTTCCTTCTGAATGCCGATGCCAGTTTTGCCTGGCCTGAGATGAAACGTGTTAGCGTGATGAATTGAGAACCCCTTCAGCTTTGGGATCTGCTTTCCCCTCAGCTCTTAGACCTTTCTTCCCATGCTCACCTGGACTCCAAAGACAAGTCAGATTTTTTTGTGATTTTTGGCAAGGCAGCTAGGATTGGAACAGCATATCTGTTTTTTGTACATGTGTTTTCCTAAACTGCACAGGACCTGGAGATGGAAGGCAATGCTTATACTCCCTAGAAAGGGTAAAAGCAATTCATGTTACTCAAGGAAAGTATAGTAGTAAGCCAGCTGTAGCCTAGAAGCCTTTGATATTTGTTAAAACACTTATTTTAACAGCATCTAATAATAAAACTTCTTGTTTATCCAGTTATGCCAGTAAAAACCTAGTTTTTGCCAGTTCAACTTATTTTGTGGAAGGACCCAGCATGAATTCTCTAATGACACTCTCTGAGCTCTTTGCATAGTTCGTTTTAACAATGGACTGAACAACTTAATCAAGCAGGAGCACTGGATTATACTGAACTCAGGAAGCCCAGTGCGCAAGCAGCGATCCCAGATGTTTTTTTCCTTCATGCAGTTAGAAATGTGTGAATCTGTGATGGCTCATCCTAAGACCAGTGTGTACATAGTATTCGTCAGTCTTTAATAATGCTGATGTCTGTTAGAGACCAGTCCAATCAATGTCTCTATATGTTGTAATTACAATCATATGTTAATTTTAACAACAGGGAACCCAACTGTTTCTTTGCATCCAGAATGCATTAGCTGAAAAGGGTGAATATTACATTTTAGACATTTCTGAAATTCAGGTTTGTATTTACCTTCTAAAACAAAAGATAATTTCCAACAGGTGAAAGTTTTAGCTTATCTTGTGTAAGGGTCCATTAGAATCTCAACACACACATTTTGGGAGCATCCATCTGCCATTTAACGTCAGCAATGAAAGGTCAGACAGTCTGTGAGCTGTTTGCTCTTGTGGTTGTTGCTTTGCTGGATTCATACAGTGCTTAGTGCAGTAGGTTTGATCCATGCCTGGAGCGTTCTTAATGCCTCTACTAAAAGTCTCAGGAGCTTTTCATTTTTTGTAAATGATCTATTTTTAGGGTGTGGGTTTTTTTTTTTTGCTTAGAAAGAAGTTAGGTGATGAATTAATGAGACACAGTATCTTGCAAAGAAGCATCCTGTTCTCAAGTGTCTAGGATGGAAGAAAATTGCCTAGAGCTAAGGCAGTGAAAGTATGTGGAGTATTTTTTCACCGTTCCTATTTTTTCCAGTTTATTTGTAACTTCAGGGCTTTTTTTCCTACTGCCTTAGTTCCTCCCGTTTTCAAATTTCTCTCTAAAACGGAGAACAAACTCAATGACCTCCTAATCAGTAAAGAATACCAGCTACAGGATGACTTTACAAAAACATGCCCTGGTCTAATAAAGAGATAAGCTGTCTGCCTTGGCTCTGATGGATGTCTTTGAATAACTAATGCTGTATGTATTTTCTCTTTCTTCACCTAATAGTTACACTGTTGGATCAGTCCAAGAGAACAATGACCAGGTGTGGAAGTTCCAGCGTTACTTTTTGGTTCAAGAATACTGCAGTCGCTTGACTATCCCCTTCCCTTTCGTCATCTTTGCCTACGTATTCATGGTGATGAGGAAATGTTTCAAATGCTGCTGTAAGAAAGAAAGTAAAGAGCCATCTATTTGTTGTGAGTTGGATTATTCCTTACTGCCTAGAAGTCAGCTCTGTGGCAGGTGCATTGTAACTCTTCCATGGCATACTGTGCTTAAACCAGGCAGTTAGTGTTTTGGTGGGAAATTTTCAAGGGCAATGTAGACCTCGGAGGATGTGGTTGTACTGGAAATGAGGAGCAGCTCATTCATGTTCTTTATCAAATGCAAATCCACTACGTTGCTGGAAATCTCTTCAGTAAGATTCAAATCAAAGCCCCTGGCTGCTTCGCAGCCGTGATCTCATCTTCAGTACTTCAGGTGTGCTCTCTTGGGGATATGGGGAATTATACTTCTAACTTCTTACACTAAAACTCCATCTGAGCATTGTTGCGGTCCCTGCTCTACTTGAGTAGAGTTATCCAATGCTTTCTTGTCCAAGCCATTTCGAGGCAGAAATACCTCATGTATGTAAATCAATTAAGTCTTCAAATTAATCCTATCTGTTTAGGGCTGCTTATGCTGCTTCGCTTTTAAGGTTTGGGGTGGGCTTTTTGGGGGGGTGTTGAGGGGTTTTTTTGGTGTATTAGAAGACTGAATAAATTCATCCAGAACCTGCGGTGGCTGAAAGTCATCTTTTCATGGTCTGCATGAAAAATGTAAACCATCCCATTTGTCATTAGTGCTGGACAACCTGCCTCAAAAATGCAGGAGTGGCCGAGTCAGCCCTGTAGCTATTTCCTCCTTATTTATTCTGTCAGGGGCACAGATGTGAATTGTTTTAACAAACCTTTTTTTCCCCCCCAACAAATGGAGTGGTTTCTCTTTTTTTTTTTTTTTTTTTTAATGGCCATTAATAAGCAGATGAGAGAGGGTAAGTTGAGTTAATTGACAGACTTATTCCCATCCATCAGCAACCTGGCTGTTGCCCTGCAGCACAGTCTAGATTTGTTATTCATTTAGGAGAAAGATGCCTGCTTTGGGGTATAAAGTTCCTTAGCACTGACTAAATTGTTTTGACTGTCCAAATCACTGGTTTCCTTGCTGGGGTGGCTGTGTAACTGCAGATATTTCTGCCCAAGTGATACAAAGTTGATATTGGAGTTCTAAAAGCAAATGAAATAGGACAAGAGGAAATGGCCTCAAGTTGCACCAGGGGAGGTTCAGATTGGATATTAGAAAAATTTTTTACACTGAAAGGGTTATTAAGCATTAGAATGGGCTGCCCAGGGAAGTGGTTGAGGCACCATCCCTGGTGGTATATAAAAGACGGGTAGACATAGTGCTTAGTGACATGGTTTAGTGATGTTTTTTTTAATCAGAGTTAGGTTGATGGTTGGACTAGATGATGTGAAAGGTCCCTTCCAACCTAGACAATTCTATGATTCTGTGATTCTACAAAAGAATTAATTAGAGGCAGAATATCATTGTAGTTGAGCTGGTGACAGGAACTGGGAACTGCATGGAGAAAGCACACCAATGTATTGTCTATTGTAAAATCCTGACTTCCCACTTAACTCTTATGGAAATGGTTGGGATTTGGGTGCTTAAATGCCTGTTGGTATCTGGGAGAACCGCTGAGGCTGTGTGAGGTCGGAGGAGCACTGGGTGGAGGAAACAGGACTTCAGCCAGCTGTAGGCTTCTTTTGTCTCAGCTAACCTTTCTTTTTTTATTTTTATTAAAACCCATGTGGTTTGTGCTGTCCTGTTGGAACAGGATAAAAATCAGAAGTATTATCCTGGAGGGCTTTGACTCAAAGTGGTTTGGTCTGTGTCACTCTTTAATTTACAGCACCAACAGGAGATGCCTTTTAGAGAAGACAATGCTTCATCATTTTAAAGTGTTTTAGTTCAATGATAAGTCGTACAACATGGTTCTTAACACGTGTTACTCTTAATGATCCAGTATGGGATAATATATAAACAAATGGAAAGCTTAAACCCAGATAGGAACTTTCTGGAATGTCCATGCCTGTTGAAGCGGCTGCCATTTCACATAGCATTGGCGTTAACCAAGACTGAAAAAAAAATCCAGAAAGACTTTTGGAGTTTGGGTTTTTTGTTCATATTTTCCTTTTTTAACCAGCTGTGGTTTCCAGGAGTGTACAGTAAAATGCGTTAACGTTGTATTTATCAGAGCTGTGTCACAGGTGGGAAGAGGGGCTGCGAAGGCTCTGGATGAAGAGAAAGGAATCATTAGCCTCAGGTTGCGAGCACTAACCCAGCCTTTTTGCATGTTAGCACTGGAACGACAAATTGACTGAATCTAGTGTTGTTGTTTTTCTTCCCATGCATTTTCCAGGCTCAAAAAATGAGGACAATGAAATTCTGGCATGGGAAGCTGTCATGAAGGAAAATTACCTTGTCAAAATCAATACCAAAGCAAATGATTCATCAGAAGAGTACGTCTGCCCTTCTTTGTCTTCACTCTCTTAACTTTCTGTTGAATATTTTTAGTGAAGGCAAGTTTTCAGCAGCTCTTAATGTTTACAAAGTAATGAGTAGATAAATAAACTCAGCATAAATGGACCTTTTCTTTCTAAGTAAAATGATAGCTTTTTGTCAGCTGCTGCAGATTGTCTTCAGAAATAATTGATTAGGCTGGTAAAATGCTAATGGCAATATTGGAAGGGCTATAATGGCATATTATGCACATGGTGGCTGAGTGGATGTATTAAACACACTTGTTCCCAATGTCTGTCACGGTATTTCTCAAAGGATTTCACCTCTCTGTGCTTGAATCTTTCTATCTTACCACCAGAGGAGAAAATGTTGCTTTCTTATACTGTTTTGAGGTCTCATCGTGGAAAGCAGTGCTATAGCTGACTAGTTTTGTAATGTTGTGCAGTTGGCAGAGAATATTTAGTGTTAGACCTGAAATACCAAGCATTATTCCCGTGGCATCAATCTATCAGAGGTCTGTACTTAATAGCATGAGTAGGAAAGAGCTCTGGAGAGGGGAGGATGCTACTTGGAACGGTGGTATTTAAAGGTTGATAGCTTGGACTGCTCTTCCCTGACTGCTAGATCGTAACCCTTTATCTATCGTTAGGATCTATCTCAGTGTTTTCAGAGTAATAGGGTAAGAGGAAAGAGAAATACAAAGAAAGCTAGAAAACAGCAACAGTAACCTGCTGTGTATGATAGCTTGATTTTGTAGCTAGCTTCTAGCAGCGTGAGAATTTTCCTAAATAGAATGTAAGGGAAGAGCTGATAAGAATGGACAGGAAAGACCAGACTCTTCCATGCCCCTTTGCCTCTGCTGTGGACATTGTTATCCACAAGTAAGTGTTTCTGCTAAGACTACCCAGAGGCATTCAGCATTGGATAAAAAGCCAAACAAATACAAAAAAAATAGCTTTTATGCTGGAAGCAGAGGAGTCTTGACAAGGAAAATGGAATAGCGCGGCACTAACGGTAATTTATATGTTAGTTAATATACTTGCGATAAAAACAATGCCAAACCACCTGCAGCCCTGCCTTCTTGGAAGGATGAGTCTTCCCAAACAGGGGCCTCTGCACACAATCTGTTTTGTAACTGACCTCTGGCTGTTAGTTGCCTTAGCTCCACTCTTTGGCCAAAGATGAGGAGTAGATCTCTTAGCTCCGGATAGACTTCTGCAAAGCAGTTCTGCCCAGTTCTGCAAAGCGGGGAAGGGGCCTGGCCAAGGCTTTTCTAATACCCGGACTCAGTCTTCTCCTCTGTGTCCTCTTTCTGTTTTCAGGACGGTGCATCGATTTAGACAACTGGATTCAAAGGTACTTCTAATTCAGACTTCTCCGGGGGTTTTTCTCTGTCTGGTAAAGCGGATTGTCTTCACAAGGAAAATGAGGATCACCGAGAGTCACGTGCAGTCTTTGTTACTGTCGCCAGGACCCCGTTTTAAATAGGCTTTTTTTAATGTGCTCCTTTGCACCTTTGATTCCGTATGTAGCTTCGTATTGTGCTGGGAAATGAAGTAGAAAGATTCTTGCTGTTTCTCAGTGTTCCTCAGTATTTCTCAGTATTCCTTATTGGATGGAATAAAAGTAAAAATAACTTCTATCTTATAAAAGTTCAATATTCTGCTGTGTAACAGGCCCATGAAATGCCGATGGGAAGAAGGGGCATTACACACTTACAGTATACCCTTCTCAAACACATGTCCTGTCGAGTTTAGCTTCTAGTGCTGATGGCATGAGGTAATTAATCCTGGGTTTTTGTTTGTTTGTTTAATCTCTGATAATAGAATTAAGTGGCAGTTCAGATACATCGTGGCAAGCCTTCAGGTAACACAGGCAATACCTGCTGGGTAAACAAAGGATGCTCCATATGTATTGGAGGGAAGGAAGACCTTTAATTATGATTAAAATGACCAATTCTCATCTGATTCACAGAAAAATCCTGTGCTAAAGCAATATAAAGCTTCCGATCTACTAGAGAGCACATCATTATCAGAATTGTCATATAAGTATACCTTTTGACTGTGACACTGAAAAGACCTTCACAATGGGTGGGGTTTTTGAGGGCTTGATTGAATTACGTATTTTGCCTCTGAAGTGGGGAGTTGCATTAGTGTGAAGAACAGACTTTTTAGAAGTCCAAGGGTGAAAAGGCCCACATATACTTCAAAAGGCTTCTTTTGATTGCTGTCAAATAATTTAGATTACAAAATAATAGCTTGGTTTCAAGACTGAAATGGAAATGTTGAGCCACCAAGTATGTGTCTAGTGATGCTCCGCTTGAAACTGAAAGGAGATACGATAACCGTAATTCTCTACTGAAAAGCAATACCCAAATTGTACCTCTTATTCTGTGAGGGAATACCTTATAGGAAGCTGTTTTGTCTATTCCTAACTTCAGCTTTAATGACAGAAATGTAGTGAGGCCAGTGCTTAGAAGTAGTGCCCTTGAGAGCAAGGCATTCCAGGGATAGCTCACTGGCTCTTACTTCAGATGATGTCCAAAAAACAAGTCTGAGGGTGTAACTGAGTCCTAGGCATGAGCCTTGATCGTGGGGTAAACTTTTCTTTAAACCTGATGTGGAATAATAGACTTCAGTTATGGCATGGGGAAGGTTTGAAGGCAGCTCCATGTGTTAGAATGAATGCTCCGCAAAACTCCACTCATCTGCAATCTCTGTTTGAAGGAGCACAAGGAGATGGAGTATAGACGGGACCTTGTAGCTGTTGTGATGCCTGCTTGTTAACTAGGTGAAATACAGATGCATTAGGGCTCACTGCATTAATTGCATTGGTGAAAACTGTAATTGGGAGTGTCCTTTCAAGCACTGTTGAATTTGGTGTAATATTTGGAGAGGCAATTACTCGTTACTTATAGTACTTGTTAGCATTGCTTTCCTGTGAAAAGCAATATTAACACTGCTTCATTTGCCACCACAGTGTGACTACTGATTACAAACAGCAGTCAGTTATGGCTTTCAAAGTGGTGGCTGGCAACCACAGGGTAGCCAGGGAGGGAGGAGTTCACATAAGGGGTTTTATGTCTATTGTTGCTGATGTTGTATAGCTGTTGTGTGAAAGGCAGGTCCTGCTTGACAAACCTGATCTCCTTCTATGACAAAGTGACCCGCTTGGTGGATTAGGGAAAGGCTGTAGATGTTGTTTACTTGGACTTCAGTAAGGCCTTTGATACAGTCTCCCACAGCATCCTCCTGGAGAAACTGGCTGCCCATGGCTTGGATGGGAGGACTCTCCGCTGGCTTAAAAGCTGGCTGGAGGCCAGGCCCAGAGGGTAGTGGTGAATGGAGTTAAATCCAGTTGGCAGCCGGTCACGAGTGGTGTCCCCCAGGGCTCAGTACTGGGGCCGGTTCTCTTTAACATCTTTATCAATGATCTGGACGAGGGGATGGAGTGCACCCTCAGTAAGTTCACAGGCAACACCAAGTTGGGTGGGAGTGTCGACCTGCTGGAGGGTAGAAAGGCTTTGCAGAGGGATCTGGACAAGCTGGATGGATGGGCTGAGACCAAAGGGATGAGGTCCAACAAGGCCAAGTGCTGGGTCCTGCACTTGGGTCACACCAACCCCCTGCAACTCTACAGGCTTGGGGCAGAGTGGCTGGAGCTGCCCGGCAGAAAAGGACCTGGGGGTGTTGGTCGACTGTGGGCTGAACATGAGCCAGCAGTGTGCCCAGGTGGCCAAGGAGGCCAACAGCATCCTGTCCTGTGTCAGGAACAGCGTGGCGAGTAGGACTAGGGAAGTGATCATCCCCCTGTACTGGGCACTGGTGAGGCCCCACCTCGAGGGCTGTGTCCAGTTTTGGGCCCCTTCCCACAAAAAAGACCTTGAGGGGCTGGAGTGTGTCCAGAGAAGGGCAACGGAGCTGGTGAGGGGTCTGGAGATCAAGTCTTGTGAGGAGAGGCTGAGGGAGCTGGGGGTGTTCAGCCTGGAGAAAAGGAGGCTGAGGGAAGACCTCTCTCTCTCCAACTCCCTGAAAGGAGGGTGTAGCCAGGAGGGGTTGATCTCTTCTCCCAAGTCCCAGGCGATGGAACAAGAGGAAAAGGCCTCAAGTTGCGCCAGGGGAGGTTCAGATTGGATATTAGGAAAAATGTTTACATGGAAAGAATTATCAAGCCTTGGAATGGGCTGCCCAGGGAAGTGGTTGAGGCACCATCCCTGGAGGTACTGAAAAAACGGGTCGACATAGTGCTTAGAGACATGGTTTAGTGATGGGGTTTTTTTATCAGAGTTAGGTTGATGGTTGGACTAGATGATCTGAAAAGTCCTTTCCAACCTAGAAAATTCTTTGATTCTATGATTTTCTAGGGTAAGTATATTCTGGGGTATTTTAAGGTACTTACAACTGCTTGCTTGTTTTGTTCTCTTCCTTTCCCTTCATACCAACCTGCAGTCATCCGTTGGAATGAGTTAGTTACAGTGACTTCATATAAACAAAGCTGCTTTTTTTTTTTTTTTTTTTTTAATTCTTCAGCTTTCTGATTTGAAAGGCCTTCTGAAAGAAATTTCCAGCAAAATCAAATGAATCAACTGAAATCCAAGAGCAGCTACCTGAGCAGGGTAAGCCCTCTTTACATCCATTCTCTGACTTGAATAAGTTATCAGCATCTGTGTTGTTAAATTAGTATGTCTTTGGAAGAAGAGTTAGTATTAATTATTGATGCTTGTATTGATGTTGTCTAATATTTGAAAAGCAATAAGAGCTAAATTCTCTTACTCATTTGTTTTTTCTGAAAAATATAATTTTCCATCTGGTGTTTCTAACAATTTTTGACATGGTTTAAAATATCTTATTTTGCTCCCTTGCCTTTGAAAAACTGTGAATAACCCAAGGTTATTTTAGTTGTCTTTGTGCTGGAGACCCTCTGGAAAATGATGAGTTTCTGGGCTCTTTCCTTTACAGTCTGTTCATTTTAACTCTGAAGAACATAAAAATGATGTAGAAAAGACAAAATTGTTTATTTTCCCGTTTTCAAACTGGGGCATTATGGGAGATCACTGTAGCCTTCCTGTGTCCTGTACAATAAACTGTAGAG